>NC_086350.1:26332256-27532256 GCF_036324505.1 Eleginops maclovinus
TGTGGATTTAGATCTGGGCCTGTAACCGTACTATTCTTACGTTTACCCAATTATCTCTGTTAGTCATCCTGAGCCTTTACACCATGTTTGCATTACTACTCTGTGAGTAATTAAGACACTTCTTGGCTTTGCAGCAGCCTTCCCTAGGAGCATAAGGCTTCCCAATATGTCCACATCTTTAATCATTTTCAGTCTGCCTTGCATGAAACATCTTAAGCCTTACATGGGCATTTTGGAAAGCTTACTGATTCCTAATTGCTACATAACACATATATAACACAGTTTTTACACCCTTATTACACATTAATAGTTACACTGTAATGGACTAATATTACACCCATACAACACCAATATGACACCCAGATTACACCGTTATGATATCCATGTTACACCCTTTTAAAAGCAACCCATATTACACATGTTACACTTGAAATAAATGTACCCCCCAGGATACCAAAACCATTTAAGGGTAATATCACTGTTAAATAACTTTATGTTTTAAAAATGATCTAATTTATGAGTGCCTGTTGATGTTTGGGTGCTTTTTTCTGCTTGTTGTTTTCTCCTCTACTCTTCTCTAGTCCTCTCTTTTGACTTTTTTTGTTTCCTCTTCTCTATTTGCCATGCTTGTTTCCTCCTCTCCTCTCCCTACCTCTATATCCTCTTTTCTTGTCTCATTCATATGTCCTTAACTTTAAACATTATCTACAGACTAACCTTTTCAGGCTACCTCCCATGAAACATCTTTATTTGCCGGCTAAATTACTTTCTGTTTGATATTTTTTCACATTAAAAATGTCACATTAGCCAATTTCTGTGTTAATGTTTGAGAGTGTGCTTTTTGAAGTGTGAGCTTTAGATCTGATGTTTTATCAAATAAATGGCCTAATCTCTCTTAAACTCTGAGAGCTGTCAGCTTTGATGCTCAACATCTCAGAACAAACCCTGCAGGCAGAACGTTTTGATTTAACCTTATAGAGCATGTCAATTTTTCCAACCCTGCATTATTATGCTGTATTTTGAAATCTTCATAAGGAAATGGCTGTGTTTTTCTTTATGAGGGGACCCCCAAAACCCTTTCTGTTGTTGGACAGGATGAGAAAGGTAACCCCCCGCCCCCCCTGCTCTCCGTGCACAGCGGACTGGGTTTCTGTGCATTGTGGAGCAGGTGGTTGAGTGGAGCTGGCAGGTGGATGGGCCCCACAGGTGGAGGGGGGGGTTCTGGAGTCCAGGGACACCTGATAGTGCAGGATCTGGTTTCTCTGCCTGCGAGCAGGTGGGGAGACATCAGTAATATGCTGTGTACAGTATGGGAGGAGATGGGTTTACTGTAGTCCCGTTATAAAGGCTCACCCCAAAAGGAATGTTGATAAACCCCCCAGGGTGAACATCTTCAACTGAAACCTTGCTGCTCCTTTGGTGACAACCCTTAGAAATGGTTGCATACTGTGTTTACTATGTAGATGTTTTATCTGTCATAGACCCCCACTTTGACCCCCATGTTGTTGTAGTCGGTTGAAACATTGGTCATAATCCAAAGTACTGTACAATTTGGTAATAGCGCTAGATAAAAAAAAACGGGGATTTCAAACGTTCTTATGTAGATGGATTCAGACAGTATGTAGTGAATTGCATTTCAGCAATGTCAAATAAAACTTTATAGATATATTGCACTTTTCATTCACAATCAGGTGATTGATTAAAACACTTTATTCAAACAGAAGTCAATAAACACAGGACGGAATAAAACAAGAATAATAAAAACAGAATAATTATAATAACAATAATGAATGAAATAAAATGAAAAGTAAAATTAGTAAGACAAAAAACTGATCATTTAAAACATTTTGTAATGTTAGGCACTCATCTAACCCCTTGACGTTCTGGTACAGCATATAGTGGAAGCATGAGTGATGAAGCAACCCCCCCCCACCACCACTACTCTGTGTCTCCATAAGTGGCTCAGTCAGTAGGGGCTTGGACTGGGTCCCCGAACAGACTTGAAAAAATATGGAAAGTGGACTGCTACTTGGAGAGGTCCCAGTTCACCTCCTATGCCCTGCTGTGGTGCCCTTGAGCAAGGCACCGGACACCTCCAATCCCCCCTCCCCATTGCTCCCCGGGCGCTGCACAATAGCTGCCCACTGCTCCTAGTACTAGGATGGGTTAAATGCAGAGGACCAATTTCACTGTGTGTGCTCTGCTGTGTGCATGTATGTGACTAATAAAGAGGGTTTCATCCTCCGATTCTATAAGGCTCATCTTCAACAGAGAGAGGACATTTTTCTATGTATGCTAAGACTTCATTCTCCATTTAAATGCATTTCTCTTATATTTCCCTCCCCTCCTCTAGCAGGTCCTTTAATAGAGTTTATATTTATAGTCACAACCACTTCCTGCTTAGATCCATGGCCAAACAGGACTGACTATGTTTGTATTTATTTGCACTTTCTCAATAGAGTTTGAACTAACTGTTAAGGATATTTAATAAATGTTACAAAAAAGGTTTTAAAGCAGAACTATGACACCCTGGCTGCTTGTGGCTCATGTGGCAACAATATGTAAACCTAACCGGTTGAAATGTAAGAACTTTAGTTGCAAAAAATCCTGTCAGTGGACATTAGTCATCTGCACACTTCCTTTCCATTGTATTGGGTTAGTTCAAAGCAATTAATCACATTTAAATAAAAAAATATTAGGTTCAACTCAATATTATGCTTTCAACTAACCTAATACAGTCATGTGAAATTTGTTACATAATACATTTAATTAAAGTCAGCATTTCAGTTTTGTCCGTGCAGTTTTCACTTTGTGGTGGAATTTGTGTAGACTTTGTGCTGTCCTTGATCAATGGGGAGCTTGTTCCAACATTTTTGGGCCAGGATGGTGAACAGTAGTGCCAGTTATCTGACAGTTACCTGGGTCTAGCCCGCAGTGAGGGAGCGGCGAGCCGATTGGCCGATGCAGAGCCAAGTGAAACTAGAGTGTGCGGTCATGTCCTGGATTTAGTAAGGCCCTGATCCATTCACAGCACAGTGGGCCCTTACCAGTGTCTCGATTAAGGCAGCCCCTGTTAACTGCTTTTTGTATAGTTCGTACAGTAATGTTGGACTCTTCTGGTTATTTTTCTCCACCCCGAAGCTAAGATCCCGTCAGCTAACACCCGGATCACTGTCAGGTTTCACATGGTTTGGACAGTCAGGTCAAGCTTGGCATCAGAAAAAAAAATCCCCCAGTGTGACCTTGCCTGTAGAGCCGGCTTTGGCTCTTTGTTCAACTAAAGCTTTTAGCAGAATATTAGGCATTCAGTCAAATCCACACACCAACACACCCGTGGATATGCAAGCTAATATGTACAGAAACCACAGCTTTCTGAATGTTACAGAGGTCAGGTGTTTTGGTTCCCACATGTTTCCCAGAAAACACCTTATGGTAAAAAATCTGCCGAATGTTAGAGTTGCAGACTCTCGTAGGAGTTTTTCTCGCAGTCTGCCAAACACAACACACATGGATTGATGAGAGGCTGTCTGTCAGCTCAGAGAGGAGACTCACTGAGAGCCTGTGGGATTAGCTATTTCAGAGGATTGTTGCTCTGATCCTCCACGTTTTGTTACGGCTGCTGCTGAAGGCCACATCTGCTCAGCACAATGCTGACGCACATAAACCAGTCATTTAGTCTGTCAAAATCAAGGTCTGTTGATGAGGACACAAGTTCTAGATATAAAGCTGTACTGACTAAAAAAAGTAGGGTTATTGTTATATATTTCTTTCTTTTAAAGTACCAAAAACGCTAAGAAATATATTATTATGTTTTGAACACATTTGAATTGGCGCCCCATTCTATTTCGTCAGGTAAAATTCAGATAGCAAAAATGAATTTGTCCGTGCACTGTAAAAAGTGTTACTTAGCTGAAACTTTATGAGGCAGTTTAAATCACGCATATTTTTTGAGATGGTTAAACTCAAGCCTTATGATATTATTTTTTGAACTCTTCATTTTTCAGTCAAAAATACATATAACAAAATGAAAGATAAGAGGACAAAACAGGGGACTCCACATTCATTTATTTTATTTCTATGCAACTGTATTAGGTCAGTTGAAAGTAATAATATTGTGTTAAAATAGAAAAATATTAGGTTCTACTTAATATTAATGGTTACAACTAACCTGATACAGTTATGGGAAATGTGTTGACATAATACGTTTAATTAAAGTCAACTTTTTAATTTGTTCAATGTAATCGGGGGTCACAGGGAATTTTATAACTTCATATATCTTCCTGAGTAACCCTAACCCAAAATGCTTGTACTTTACAAATGACCAATGGCGAGTTGTTGGGCCTCATGTTTTTTTAGGATAAACTTAATTTTAATATCTTTGACCCATCACTGCTTGTGAAAGTGCATTAAGAAGGGGCCATTTCATCAAGATAAAGTGTGTGTGTGCGGGCGGGTGTGTGCATGCATGCGTGCGTGTGTGTGTGTGTAAAGTGAGGTGAGAGGGTGTAGCTGAGCTGCTTCAATGTGTTGCTTTGTCTGTGTTACTCTGGGAGTCGGATGAATCCAAACTAACCCTCTGCCTAGTTCATAATGGCCATGGTAGAGACATGAATAGAAGTGCAGTTGTGTTGCAATGAAGGAACTCCCTCCATCATCTATACGTTAACGAACCTCAGCGTTAGGGAGTGCACTCCCAAAGAGGAGTATAGGCTGTGTTTAACTGGCAGCACATGCATAAACAGTATATATAGATATGTTCATGTATAGACTATATTATTACAGGATGTTACTACTTTGGATTTAAATTAGACCCTGTGAAGCTGATTAGAGAGCGGTCCATGTATCAACATTCACTTACTCTCCTCCACCCTCACCCTCTGATTTCCACTGTGCGCTCCATCCTTTCATGCTGCCTTCATGTGGGCGTGTGTCCTTTACAGCTCTCATCTGCCTCTCCTCCACCAACCCTCCACACTTGTATGTAGCCATCCTCCCGTCTTCTCCGTAACCCCCATCTGTCTGCTTGCTTCCACATACATCCATCCATGCTGCCATGCTGGCACATGGGCCAACACGGCAGCCTGGGCGGATGACATCTAAACTCTGTTCATGTCGGTTGTGAATTGTCCAGCGGAGAGAGGGGCTGTAATTATCAGAGATGGACAGCGTGTTTGTGATTTTGCTGTAGTTTGAGTCAGCTAAGAAAACATTTGACAAGGTATGAACCTCACCCTGCTCCAGTTCATTCTACCGGGAACATAAAAGCAGCTGTAGTGCATTTATTAATGAACCAGTTAGGAACCAAAGCTATTACAAAATACTCAGAACTTTATTTGTTAAGTACTAACTATTATTTTGAATGGATCATGATCGTGTTGATATTTTAATGGCACTGTGTTTAGAGAGGCTCTGCTCTTCCGAAAAAGGTTCTTAACTTGTCCTGGTGGCACCTGTTCAGAACACGATGCCAACCCTGTCTCACTTCATCACTCCAGTAAATAATATATATGCAGAGGAACTATAACAATGTGAAGTAGAACGCCAAGGCCATGCCAGGTACTCAGTGTTAACAAAATAATGTGTGTTTGCTTCCTGTGTTTTAAATCTGGTCCAAAATGTAACATTTTCTTCATTAGTTCATGTGAAACCCGAATGGTAACATCAATGTGGAACACTCACGCTCCTATTGGCTAGCACTCCAACACATTATACTGTACGTGATAGGCTAAGGGGAAGGGAATTTTCTAAGCGTTTGATCAATCAAAACAGAGCCGGCCAGCTGACCAATCAGAGCAGACTGGGCTCTGGTTTCAGACAGAGGGTGAAAAGAGGTGCTGCAGCACAGGCACTATGAGAAAAATAAAGAGCTTTTTGAACATTAAAGCATGGAGACATGTCCCAGGAGAGACTCTACATAGTGATATGAACCTGGAAATCAGTATCCTTTTAATTTAAAGCTGTAGAAAACCTTGATACCAGCTAAATTAGTCCCATAGCTGAATGCCATATTAATGTAAAGTATAGAACCACCTAAATCAGTTTTATTTCTTTTACTTCAAATCTGTAGTTTGCCTCAGACGGCATTGAAAACACGTCCCTAACATCAGAAATGTACGACCAAAACTTATTTACATTTTACCCTCTCATATTAAATTACAACAGTTCTTATTCACTGTACTGACCAAAGAACCTTACAGTATCACACCTGAAACCTCTCTCTGTAGGTCTGCACAGTTTGTAACATATTTTCCGAAGGTAAGCATTACAGTGTCTGTAAGGTGCAGTACAGGAAGTGTGAAAAACTATCCCGATGCACCTGTGCACACTTTATGCAACATGTGTCACATAATATGATATTTATTCAATAATACTTACGCTATATAAATGCTAGGTGTTTTTATTGATGAATTCACCTAAATGTATCTATAAGTAAATGATACCTGCTTCTGCAAGGGTCATCTTGCAATAAAAAAGAAATGTATATCCTAATCATATAGAGGCAAGTCCTTTTATTTTAACCCTCTAAACAGACTGAATTGAGGGAAAAGCTTGTTTTAGTCTAAAAGATCATCCATTGAACACACACACACACACACACACACACACACACACACACACACACACACACACACACACACACACACACACACACACAAAATGAAGATATATCTTTGCGGAGATATAAGAACAGCGGTCAAGGCCTCAGTTGGTCATCGTAACAGGGTCTATGACTCAGCACAGACACAACAAATACGGTACATGCTGACCTCACTCTGTAAAGTATAGGAGATTACATAAACCATCTCATGCATCTTAAACATAACATTAAAAATGCAAAAACACAGTTTGTCCGGAGGGAGAAAAAATAAATAAAGATGTGATGTACATGTTGAATTAAGATCTGAAAAACTCTGCTTGTAAATCCATCTGAACTGAATGTTCTGCAGAGACAGATGCTAACGTTTAATCACTCGATCTGGTAAGTAACCGTATTTACTGATGTTAAGTGAACGGCCCAAGATTATAGCATCAACATGGTCAAATAGTTTTTTTCAGGAAGATTTAGAAAGGGGATGGTTCCTCTTTGTAATCCATCTGAATGAGATTGGCTGAACGATATTTACTCTGGATTACACTAATTTTGATGAAATGTGTGTATCTTGCTAAAGCTACATTTAGGGTGGACAGCTGTGCAGTGGATAGTGAGTGTGTGTGCGTATTTAGGGTTGGGGGGGGTTGGTTGTCGGGCTTCTGCTGTTGGCAGGTCAGTGTGAAGTGTGTGTATGTGCGTGTGTGTGTGTGTGTGTGTGTGTGTGTGTGTGTGTGTGTGTGTATGTATGTGTGTGTGTCGACACGGAGAGATTATGTTTCCACCGCTGGTTTTTACCTCAGCTGAGAGGACGCACAGAGCAGGATTTGGGTCTGGTTGAGGAAATCTTCCAGCTTCAGGTTTATATTTGGAAACTAAAATGTGTCACCTGTTCGTCATCTTCTCTGTTAATTGATTCAATCACTAGAACCTCGTATGCATGGAAGAAGTGGCCTCCACCCGACATAGATAGGGGAAATAATTGGTGTTTGGTTACAATAAGGTATTCGTGGATTCAAATCATTTATTTAGCTGGGACTATTTCATCCATAGTCCCTGGATAGATGTTGTAATGTAAAATATATTATACTTAAAATAACATGTAAATTAAAGAGGACAAGTTATGCTCATCTTCAGGTGTATATCAGTATGTAGCGTCTCTACTTTAAAGAGTCCTCTCCTGCTGATGTTCAGGTGTATATCAGTATGTAGCGTCTCTACTTTAAAGAGTCCTCTCCTGCTGATGTTCAGGTGTATATCAGTATGTAGTGTCTCTACTTTAAAGAGTCCTCTCCTGCTGATGTTCAGGTGTATATCAGTATGTAGATTCTCTACTTTAAAGAGTTCTCTCCTGCTGATGTTCAGGTGTATATCAGTATGTAGTGTCTCTACTTTAAAGAGTCCTCTCCAGCCTGATGTTCAGGTGTATATCAGTATGTAGTGTCTCTACTTTAAAGAGTCCTCTCCTGCTGATGTTCAGGTGTATACCAGTATGTAGTGTCTCTACTTTAAAGAGTCCTCTCCTGCTGATGTTCAGGTGTATACCAGTATGTAGTGTCTCTACTTTAAAGAGTCCTCTCCTGCTGATGTTCAGGTGTATATCAGTATGTAGTGTCTCTACTTTAAAGAGTCCTCTCCTGCTGATGTTCAGGTGTATATCAGTATGTAGTGTCTCTACTTTAAAGAGTCCTCTCCTGCTGATGTTCAGGTGTATATCAGTATGTAGTGTCTCTACTTTAAAGAGTCCTCAACTGCTGATGTTCAGGTGTATATCAGTATGTAGTGTCTCTACTTTAAAGAGTCCTCTCCTGCTGATGTTCAGGTGTATATCAGTATGTAGTGTCTCTACTTTAAAGAGTCCTCTCCTGCTGATGTTCAGGTGTATATCAGTATTTAGTGTCTCTCCTGAGACATGTCTCCATGTTCAGAAAGTCTTTTGTTTTTTTTTGCCGGCTCTGTTGTCATTGCTCAACAGCTTAGAGATGACCCGCCCCTTAGCCTTATTCCGTACAATGTGTTGGGGCACCAGCCAATAGAAGCACGAGTGTTAGATCGTGGTGTAACAATGTTCCGTAAGTAAACAAAGGATTTAAATGGAGGTATTTTAAGCAGGGGGTCCTTTGCAGACCATTTGCATGCACAAAAACGTATAGAACACACTGAAACACGTGCATGAAATGAATGGACACTGTAATCCCTCCCCCACTCTAACTGTGTAAATGTTATTGTGTTTTTGGTATGTCTGTCTTGGAAAATATAAAATGAAATCTAAATGGAAAAAATAGCAGATTAAATCCTGGACACTAGAGGTAGTTTGTTATTTTTAATGGTTTACATACCAGTGAAAGAACAATCGACTCAGTAATTGTATTAAGTTATTACATTAACTTTTAGACTATAAGATGTGTATTGTGTGTGATGTATGTTTAAAGGTTTTAAGGTTTTAATGTCATGAACATGTCGTATACACAGCTACAGTGTATGTGATGTTGTTCTGCGTATGGTGAGTGATGTTTTATCTGCCGGTGCCAAAGACAAACTTTCACTGATGTCAATGTAATAAACCATAAGGTAAACTGAATCTAAATGGACCAACTGTCACTTGGCTCTGATTATTTATAGTTCTTAACTAAAGCCATTCTGTTTCCGTGGCGCTCTCCTGTTGGCTGCCGCTGTGGTGGTGTTGCCGCCCTGTCTGCCTGAGAGGTGCCCTCCTGTCCGTCTCCCAAAGGCCCTAATCTATTTCTCTGTCTGAGGTTGGAAAGAGGTGCCTTGGGTGGAGCTGCGTATGTGTGTCAGATGTGGTTACGCTACAGTATACGGCTTTAGAAATCCCTGGAGAATCGACCACACACTGATAACAGGGGGAGGAAAGTCAAACAAACGAGTACATGTGAAGACCACACAGTATCCATCTGGAGCTACACGCTCTCTCATTACCTGCTGGGACTATAGGCCGTCTTCTGACCTCAATGAGTGTGTGTGAGGGTGAGAGGTGGGGAGAGAGGAGGAGAGGCAGCCCTGTACAGTAATTACTGAGGTTAGAGATGGCACTGAGGCAGGGTGGGCTCTTTCTCTGCATGTTAACCTGATTTTTAACTTCCTCCTTATTCTCTTTTAGTCTCAGCCTCCTGTGTGGTGAATTCAAAGTGTTTGTGAGGTTGAGGGGATTCAAAAGGCAGAGTTGTGGATGCATTCGCGTGCAGCTGGCAGCATTGATTAGGTTGGGAAGGCACAGCTTCTGTGGAGCCAGAGGAAGGAGCAGAGACAGATTGTGGTGTCGCTGGGCCACCGGCTGTCAGGATACGCTGCTTTGTTGGGGCTTTTCAGAAGCACCCCGTGAACCAAAGTGTATGCAACTTACAGACAAAACTTAACAAAGCTACACTTATCAATATGTGATGAATCCACAGAGAAACACCACTCAGCCCTACTGTCCCACTTGTTTAGCGTGTTAGCCTATTTTAGCCTATTATTTTGGTTTTGATAAACTCGTATTGCTCTTTTCATCCTGGTTTCCAGCAAAAATCCAAAGAAAACATTATAAACCAAAAATCTCTAATAATAGGCCTACAAAAGAGGTCAACAGGAAATAACTCAAATAAACATGAACAGCTTCAACTTAACAGGTGTTAACTCTACAAACTGACCTGCTACATTGACAGACCAAGGAACATATATATATAGTGGCTCGGCCAAACCAAGTAGGAGCCAGAATACACAAAGGACACTGACAAAACCCCCTTTAACATGAAAGCAGGTGGTTTGTCCCAATCCTTCCCAATTGGCTGCTTGCAGTATTTTTGAGTCCTCAGCACTCAGCCACACCTTTTGCTGAACCAGGATGTAACCTGCCCCAGGGCCCACGGTAACTCCAAGACAAAGAAAGTAATTTATACAAATACTTGTTTTAGCTGTGCATAAATGTTTGAAAATAAACTAATGTCAGATTACAATCAAATTGAAAAAAGAGTTTAAATCAAATGTGTGGTTTTAATAATCAGCATGTTTTACTGCAGCTGAACTGAAGTGAATCTACTGAAGGGGAAGGTGCAGTGTAATTGTTTCACCCTGTGTGGCTGTGGCCATCACAGTAGCCAACAAGACATGCCCAGTAACAAACGTGAGAAAGACAGTGTTAGGGTCTGTGTTCCCATAGTGCCTTTTCCTGAGCGGCTGCGTCTTTTTACAAGTATTTCCAATGGGCAGTGAACTGCAGGCGTTTTTTGAGGAACCGCTAAGGAGAGTTTACCTAGTCTTTCTGCCAGATTAAGACGCTCTGTGGACATTTGAAGTACAAAGTGGAGCATTTAGCAGCTTAAGACTCAGATATTTTTATCAGGTGTTGGTAGGGACCAAAACAGAGCAAAAGTGAATATTGGACTTAGGGTATGGGATGGAAAAACTGGACGTATTTATAGACAACTGGTTTGGTACATGTCTTCCATTTTTGTACTTTGAATTGCCTTGTGTTGAAAAGTGCTTTAAATAAACTTGCCTTGCCTATATATTTAACATAAAACCAACTGTCAGGTGATCATATCTAAATGGTGTGGACAAACAATGTTTTCAGAAAATATACCTGCCTTCCTGTTGCTCCAATCGCACATTAGCTAAATCAGCTTTGCATCTGACTTTGTCAGCTTAAACTTACACCTAATATCACACATATGAGAACATTAATGTTAAAAAAGATATAAACAGGGCACCAACAGTATTATATGTTACAGACGCTCTGACACTTAGTTTTTCTGTATTTATTATTTGAAGTCAGCAATGAGCATGAGTCAGTAAAGTAAGACTATTTGTTGTGTTTCTCTGATTGAACACATGTATTTCTTAATGTTATGCTATTCATCTTTTGGTGACTTTAAAGGCCATTGCATCTCCCCTGCTGATAGGGATTTCTCTGTCTCTAGGCAAAATTACACAACAGTTACCAGGATCGCAGTTAGGTCAGTGTCTTCATGTCTTCTAGATGCAACATCTCAACACACTGCCTCCTGAGTAGACCAAGGACAACTGTTTATAGCAAACACCTCAATCTTCCCAAGGACAAGTTCTGGCTTCACACACAGACACACAAGAGACAGTGAGGCTAGGTTTACACTTTATCTCAAACACTCACAGATATATGGACGGTCTTCTCTGCAGTCGACCAGGAATACTTACAATAAGGCTGTTTTCTTGGATCCAATGGAATCCTCACAAATACAAAGGGTGCTAGAGAAAGACCATATTTGATACTTTCCAAATATGTCAGGTGTGATACTCTTCCACAAGATGAAACCACACACCTGCCACCTCCTATGTTCTAAATATTTCAGTAATTTCAAATGGAAATCAAGGGTACAGAGTTTCCCAAGATTCATTACTCAAGATTCTTTATGGGTCTCACATGAGAATTGGTTTTAGACTAGAAATTAAAAATAACACAGCAACATGCAGCACAAAATACGGATACACTTTAATTCTAAAGTTGATGTCTATACTGTGATTTTTATAGACGTATTGCTTTGACAGTTCTAAAGGGTGCATGCCTTTCTTGAGATAGTGGCAGTCATACCATATTAAAATCACTTTAGTACTGTCTCTGTATAACATGATTTATTTATTTAAACTGCACACTGCTTAAAAAACCTAGCTGTGGTTATCACACATAACAGTTGAACTGAATTGAATAAGAAGAACCTGCTGAAGAGATATTAACCATTCATCTGTAAATTCACTAGCCACCAACTGAAATAAAGGCTTTCCACCTTGGCAATGGCATCAGAATTGATTTTAGACATGCCTTGAATTTTTGCAGCAGTCTGGTGATTTATATATTATTTGAAATGCAGTTTATTGTTATTACGACTTTTAAAACGCCATAAGTTGTGGCTCACTTTAATGATACAGCTTAAGGGCTTTCGACTTTTAAGTTTGAAATCAAAGGTCCGTTTCATAAATTTAACATCTCTTGGGTTAGATTGGTGTGCTACATGAATAGCTATACCTGGGAGTTAATTGGATTATTTTAGTTTATTACACAGCTTAGTTGAAGACTCAATTCTGATTAATCTTGATTTGGACATTTCAGAGGATGCTAATTCTCGCTAACAGGCTGTTGCTAAGAAGAACAGCCCGTTGCTAAGAAGGATCAATTGACTTTTGAATACTCCTTTTTATATTTGTGGAGAGCTCGAAACTATAGATTCATGACGGCTAAACGGTCCCAATTAAAGAAAAGAAAAACGAGACCAAGAGAAGGATAGAGGTTAAAAGACAGACCTTTGGATGTCAGAGAAATCAGCAGAAGAAGACAGACAGCAAGTAAACAATAAAGGGAACAACAGAAGAAGACAGACGGGAAGTAAACAATAAAGGGAACAACAGAAGAAGACAGACGGGAAGTAAACAATAAAGGGAACAACAGAAGAAGACAGACGGGAAGTAAACAATAAAGGGAACAACAGAAGAAGACAGACGGGAAGTAAACAATAAAGGGAACAACAGAGAAGAAGACAGACGGGAAGTAAACAATTAAGGGAACATACAGAAGAAGAAGACAGACGGGAAGTATACATGAAAGGGAACAACAGAGAAGAGACAGACGGGAAGTATACCACTTAAGGGAACAGCAGAAAGGACAAAGACAGGAAGTAAACACTTAAGGGAACAGCAGAAGGTGAAAGACAGGAAGTCAACACTTAAGGGAACAGCAGAAGGAGAGACAGAAGTCAACACTTAAGGAAACAGCAGAAAGGAGAAAAGACAGAAGTCAACACGTAAGGAACAGCAGCAAGGAGAAAGACAGGAAGTCAACACTTAAGGGAACAGCAGAAGGCGAGAGACAGGAAGTCAACACTTAAGGGAACAGCAGAAGGCGGAAAGACAGGAAGTCAACACTTAAGGAAAACAGCAGAAGGCGAAAGACAGAAGTCAACACTTAAGGGGAACAGCAGAAGGAGAAAGACAGGGAAGTCAACACTTAAGGGAACAGCAGAAGGCGAAAGGACAGGAAGTCAACACTTAAGGGAGTCCGCAGAAGAGAGACAGACGGGGTACAGTGGAATTGTCCAAAAATCAGCTCCTATCGTCTATTCCTATCTACTATTCCTTGACCTTTGTGTGAAACATCACAGGGTTAAAGAATAGTGGACAGGAGAACTCAAAAGGACTTAGGAAAAGAGACTGCAGTGCTTTGAGAATCAGACTGCACTTACACTATCCCACGTATTCATGATGCGCCAGACGTTATTAATGTGCGTCTGCTGTGGGGAACTACAGTCTCTATAAAGCGGACTACTGAGAGCACATCTACTCTGCACCGTGCTCTCTGATGGTGTCGTTTTATTCGGTTTTATGAACGAGGACAACAGAGAGACATATATTCTTCAGGACCAAGGTTAGAATTGAAATAAAAAAGGAAAGTGAAACGCTTGTCACCCTCACCCTCCGGTCCACACTGTTAACCCACATGAATCCCAATACGTACAATTATATGAAATATTTTAAAATACAAAATGTATTTATAATAAACTAGTTATGCCTTAACATATCACTTTGTATATCACAATTCAAACATGTTTTAGAAGTTTAAGAAACCCCACACAGCTTCATTCAGATCGTTTCAGCAAAAAAGTAATCTCCTTTAGATTAATACAGAGCTGAACGTTCAAAACAAAGCACTAAAGCAAGTTACAGCATACGTTTCAAGATGCTTAATAAGAACCGTAACTTTCATGAAACTCATTTCTCGTCACTATTGGCTGTGTCCGTGAACGGCCGAATGTTGTGTCATGGTAAAAGTTGCACCCGCAAGGCATTGTGGGACAGCATTTTCTCCTTTTGTTTCGTAAAGGAATGTCCAGTGTTTCCTAAAGGAGGTTATAAAGGAAGTTTCAGAGCTCCTTTCCTATCATCTCTAGAGAATTCAAACAGCTCTTATCATGGCTGCCACTGAGGGACTTCCGGGTCATTTCGCTCCGTTAGGAACCTTCCTAAGATATACTGACAATTCGACCTCACCCAGGAAGTAAACACTACAGGGAACAGCAGAAGAACACAGACAGGAAGTAAACACTACCAGAAAAACAGTATGGGCTCTGGCAGTGTTTAAGGACTGGTTAATGGAAATTAAAAAGGGAACAGACTTGGACATTTACAGAAAACCTCGATCAGTGCTGCCGTCATTTTCAGTTAGGCTGCTGTCGCCACAGTTCCAGATGTTGGTACTCTGTTGAAAGGATTATATTTTGTAACAGAAGCAATATGATCATTATTAAATCAATACTGTGAATCAGGTTTTTGATTTATTCAGTAGTTAGCTGTGTAATATGCAGGAAATGCCATAATGAAAAAAGATCACCAACAGGATCTAAAGACTGGGAGCAGGAAACACACAGACTGGTTTTCTCTAAAGAGCAGGTTGTGGTATAATAAATGCACGAGCAAATCTACTGGAACAATGTACAGTATGTACGCGCTCAGCCTGACGAACAAGACTTTTCTTGGTGAACAGGTGCCATTTACATACATTTCCATTACATTTTGGAACAAGAAACAGTACAGTTCCATTTTCTCACAGACAAAAAACTGCAAAAATAATAATCATTTCCAAATGAGAGCCACTGAATGGAAATGTAATGTTTTCTCTCTCCCCTTTCTCTCTCTCTCTCTCTCTCTCTCTCTCTCAAACAATTACCTGTGTTTGTCATGGTTGAACTTTGGGCCGTTACCATGGCAACATCCGACAAACTGATGACAGTGTCAGCCAGCAGTCATTTGCTCCAGTCTTCCCTCCACATTAACCGATAATATCTTCCTCTCTGTCTGTCCTTTTCACTGTTCTTTCCGTCTCTCTTCAGCCAAGCGTCTATAAAATCTGACCATCACATTTGTTAGCGCATGGATTTTTCAGGATGATCAGGAGAAGAAATCCCTTTAAAAGTTTTTGTATTTATTGCTACACATCTCAAATTCCAAAAGGCATTGGACCTTATTCAGATGCTAGGTTTCTTAAGGGCGCTTTCCAGAAGGATCCCAATACCTGTATGACTGACGTATGAGGCATGCATAATGCACCAGGCAGGAAGTGCTGTCACAAGTATGATAAATAATAATTAGATCAGGAAGAGGCTTTGGATGTCAGGGGAAATATCAGCCGCCTGTAGGGAGGAGGAGGCAGCACTTCTGAGACCTGGGCCTCGCTTCATCCCTGAACATAACATGCATGAATCTTAAAGGGTGGGGGAGGGAACCCAAGGGAACAAACTCCATAAAGTTACACCGCATACACCATGAGGGAGTTTAGACCCGGGATGCAGAGTCACTGAGGTCACAGCAGCCATCCAATGGCACATTTTCTGTGAGTCATCGAGGTTACACAGCGTGGGCTCACAGTCTGTCCCTAAAGTACTTCTTAAGTTAAAATTAAACTTGTGTTTAAGTTGGTTTGAGTTTAAGCAAATAAATGTATTTTTATACTAGCATTAAAGATACCCTATTCTGCTTTTGGGAGTTTTCTCTTTTCAGTAAGTTGTTCTATAGGTTCTTGTGCATGTAAACGCTCTGTAAAGGCTAACATCCCTGTGTTCCCTCCAGAGGGAGTTTCTCTCCCCCATGCCTGAAAAACCTCCATTGGACTCCTTTGTTTAATTCAGGAACATAGTGACATTGATATTTAATACTTGCTCTTCTATAGGCTAGTGCTCCAACACTTTGTACATGGTAGGGGGCAGACGAAATATAAAGAGGTTTTTGAACATTAAAGCATGGAGACCCAGTAGAGGCATTAAATACTGATATGAACCTGAACATGAGCAGAATATGTCCTCTTTAATTTAGTTTTGCTTCGTTCTTGAACACTATACAAGTTGTAAACACAGCAATCACATATCAGTTTTGAGTTGTTTTTCTGGTGCACGCTAACCTTTAAGCTCTGCTTTGGTCTCTGACAACCTAAGATGGAAGTGTCTGACCCTTCAGTTGTTAAGTTATTAAATGTGATGGCTGTCAGCTGTTTGGTGTTTGGTAAGCACTGTGAATTTTTCTCACTGCTAACAGTTGCAGCTGGACTGAAGCTACACCCAAACAATGAGACGAAGCGTTAAAACGTTCTGTGAACTTGAGGGGAACAATATTGCTGTTCAGATTTGTTAAACCCTAGAAGGAAAAAGGGTCCTACTATTTTTCTAGATTTTAAGGTTACGATACTATATATGTGTGCAATGCAGGTCCATATGGCTGCCTTAAGAAACTATCCTCCTGATATGCACCCCAAACACATAAGGGTTTAAAGAGGTGAGGTTATCCTGGGTTTCTGTTCTGCTTTTGAAAATATAATTTCTCTATTTCTGTATGCATGTTTGCATGTGATTAAGGAAGTCATGAAGTTTTAAGAAAAGGCCACACGGCCACTCAGTGACCTATAAACTAGTTTAAGAAGTTTTGGGAATAGAACTACTTCTCCTTCGCTCAAGTTTCTCACTATCATGTTGTTTTAGATCTCTAATGTCAGAGGTACACCCAACCTTAACCACAGTTGAGTCAGAACAAACTGCAAAAAGCAGAAGCAGCAAGAGGCAGCAAAAAAAGTGTGTGGATTGGGACTTTTATACATCAGCAAATGTAATCGAACACATTGTATTTTCTTTATTTAAATACAGGCAAACCAAAAAGCTGGTCACAAGCTGCTGTCGATTATAGCTATGAACATATTTTCCATGTTCAGTTCACCTCCTCCTCTCTTCTCTTCGTAGGGTCTGCCTTACTATTTTTAAAATTCATAAACAACTACTTTCCTTGCTGGTTTGGTTAAAGCAAATACACGTTTCACCCTCTCAGCACAGTGTGATACCATTTGGGAAATCATTTTCAGATTTTTCACAGCTTTCACTCAAACCCCGTTGTGAGGTCCAAAATAATGTGTAAATGTCAATGTGAATTTTCTCACTGGGTTTTTTTAACTGTGGCAAAGCTGATGTCGAGGATTTTCATCTGACATCAAAACATAAATATGACCTTGCTACTGAAAGCATGCTGGGATATTACCACAGGCACTATGTCTTCTAATTTGAGCCACAGGATGATATGTTTCACTCATTTTCGGCTGTTTGGGCGACAAGCCAAACAAAATTAAAGTCCTCTGCCAAGCGTGTTGGTAAAAGGGTCAAAGTGGTTTGGGAACTCTGTGTGGCAAATGGATATAAAATACATTTTTGTGGCATAAATGGGAGTGAAAATGTTCTTGTGTGATTGTGTTTTGACAGTGGAACAGCAAGCAGCTGTAACACATGTAAAGCAAATCAATGCTGACCAATCTATATGTCTGTCTGCAGCCAGGTCATTGTGTGTGTGTGTGTGTGTGTGTGTGTGTGTGTGTGTGTGTGTGTGTGTGTGTGTGTGTGTGTGTGTGTGTGTGTGTGTGTGTGTGTGTGTGTGTGTGTGTGTGTGTGTGTGAAGTATATGTGAGTATGTGTTTTGGAGCTGGCATAATGTGTGTTTGTTAGTACTTGTGGGAGTTGATAATGCACGGCTTAATGCCCCAGTCAAATATTGATGACAATGTACAGAGAGTGAAAACTTGTGGTGTGTGTGTGTGTGTGTGTGTGTGTCTCTGTGTGTGTGTGGGGGGGAGGGGAAAGGTCAGAGTTCAGTAGGACAGAGAAGCATGAAATTGCAAACGGAAGCAGAGAAAGACAAGAGAGCGTGAGGAGGGCTGAACGGTAAGGGAGAAACAGAAGGTATATATAGTGTTTAATGTTGTGTTACTTGTCGTGTCTCCACATATTTGGTCCATCTGCTGTTCTGCTGGCAGTATTGTCTATTTGACTGTGTGACTATTTTTTTAATACCATCTATATGTCCTCTCCATCTGCTCTTGCATAAAGCTGGTATAAAGGTTTTGAAATTGGGATACATATCTCTGGCGGTCGGAAAGTTGTTAATACTCTATTGCTCATCAAGCAAATGAATGCTGCCTTTTACCATGTACATTAGACAACCAGACAGAGGAGTGGCTTGCGTTTAGTGCTGTAACAGAGTAGTGCTGTGACAATGTATTTCTGTAGTACAAACCGGCAGCTAACATAACAAGGGCTCCTTGGAAGGAAGCAATGGGCTATTTCCATTGGATTTTGGAATATTGCAGAAAATAACATTGTTGGCAGACACACGTTTTTGTTCAGCAGGATATTCTCCACGTATTAACACAACTCTGTGATTTTTAAAGCGTAAATGCTATAACCTGATGTCAAGCTAAGGTTAAGCTATTAACCACCGTCTCACTCAGCTGCTTGTTATGATGCCCACATGTTTTTCAGAAAGATAATATCACCAAATTGACACCATGTGGATGATTTTAGAAGCATACATGCTATCACAAGAAGTTAAAAGCTAACTTTAGGCTATAAACGACCACCGCTAAGCTAAAGGTAGCTATTCTGCTGTTCAGCAGTCTCATTTAGCTGCTTGTAAGCAACCGCCGTTTTTAAGAAACATAGAAGCTTCGGACCTAAACCAGTAGGGTATTTATTTATTTATTTATATTCATGTCCTAGTTCATGACGTGAAAATCTCTCAGGCTTGTTTTAACCACAGATCTTATTTCAGGCTTCAAATCAAACACACATTCCCAAAAAAAGTTACCTTGAAACTGCTGGAACTGGTAAAATGCTAACTCATTTCTGGTTTTTAGGACTTATTCCTGCACCACGCATATACTGTAGATCAATGAAACCGATCATTCTGAGGTATTGATCCACTGCAAGCTGCCTGTTGTTGATTACATTGGGCAAACAGCAGCAGCCGCTCTGCACACATTAACACTTTCATGCATACACACAGGCATGTGCACACAAAGACACACACAAATTGCTCATCTGAGCTCGGCTGTCTGCACTGATAAAGTATGGATGGTTGGCCAGAGGCCTGCTGGGTAATTATGATTTTATCTACTACTGACCTACTGATTGTGAACAATGAAACTACGACTGTGCTGCTTTGCAGTTCTGAATGAGTGTGTTGTCTTTTACTGGCTGTCATGCTGCTGTGATTGATGAGAGACATATCATTATTTGTAGAAGGAAGACATTCGTTAGTCTTGTAAGTGTAAATGGCTTTATTTAACATTTACTATACTTTGCAGGTTTCTTTTTAAACTGTATCTTCTTTCACGTGTGAGGCCTGTCAGTGATGAACACATACTACTGTTTCTACTGGTTCTCAAGTGTCTCATGTCAAGCCAGCCACACATTATTTATTTTGTTTAACTGAATGGTTGAGGATAAGTTTGAGAAACCACAAAGGTGGAAGATGGAAATGGCAGTCGCGTGCAGCTGATGACACAGTGGGCCCTGAATCTAAAGCAGGTTGGTGGTACTGCTCTTACAGCAGCCTGTGTTCATGTAAAGGTCCAGAGGTGATGCTGTGCTGTTCTACAGAACATTTTATTAGATCATGCACAGGAAAGAGAAACGGTAAATGGAGGGCAGAGGGCCAGACAGTGCCAGGAAGGATGACGACATGAAACCAAAGGGCATAGATACATACTTTAACTTCACACAGTTAAAGGAGCATTAGTGGGCAAATTATGAATATCTCATATTACTTAAGAATTTTGCCAAAATTCAGATTTTCTTTATGTTTTTCCAATGTTTTGAGGGGAAGTACCTGCTCCGAAGCCAGTCTCCCAAAAACAAAGTTCATTTGAGAGCAGCAGTGTTGCTCAAGAGCAGGGGGACTCAGATCCTGATCACATTACTGCACTGATTACATTGTGTCTTGTAGTGATGGTATTATAGGCTTCCAGTAACCATGTTAACATCTATAATTACACTGACCGAGGAGACAGAGACGGAGACAGGAGGAAGGTGTAATCCCTCGATAGCTCAAGATACTCCTGGATATTTAAGGTGTACGAGATAATTAATTTCATAAAACAGAAAGAGTGTTCAGACTTTGGCTGGGCACAAATTGTTAGCTCAAAACTTTTTGGCGACCATGTTTGTTAGTCCAATACTTTGGTTTGACTGAATATAAACATTTTATACAGACATCTACTCTCCCCAGATGATGAATCCTATATAACTTGTTGATCTAAGGCCTTTTCCGCAAAACACACAATTCAATTATTTGATGGATCGCAATGATATTTGCTAAAGATATTCAAGACCCCATAAGTATAAATTGAAATGACTCTGAAGTTACTTTAGTTCTGCTGCTAAGAAGGTAATTATTTTCATATGTTCAGTGAAATAGCTGAACAGACTTCACTCAACTAGCTAAGGGGCTCATTCAATAGCTTCGGGGAGTCCCTGATTTAACAAAAAAGACTAGGAGGTTGACATTTTTTTACAATGTATAACAACCATTGGAGAAATGGATGTAACTTTTGGTCCAAATGTCAAAATAAAATCAGCATGAAATGAAATAATGTTGGTATCTCGACTTTTCATCTATTTCCATCATAAACTAAAAAGTTTATTGTGTCCAAAACTTAGTTTTAAGCCAAAATATTTACTAAACTGTCATTTTTGTTTTGCAAAAACTAACCAATGTCAGCAGTTAATAGCTAATAAACTAATAAGTTTTACTTTGATACTTAACATGTAAGCACTCCACCTCAGATCTCTACTAATCACATTTAAAGTTGAACTGTATTTAAAATCATTATACACACAAACATACATTTATTAGCATACTGTATGAAGAGAACACAAAACAAACATTTTGAGAAAACCTCCTGAGACCAGCGGTAATACAGCTGTGAAATATTGAGAGTAATTAGCTGTGAGCTTTCCTTTAGCTGATGATGATTAACTTTACAATTTATCCAGTCAAGTTGAGGAGCAAGGGAGCTCATGGGAGTTGTTGTTCCGCCCCGATGTTCCCAGAGGCTGGAATCAGCCCAGATCACTTTGTTGCTGATGGGAATTTGAAGCCATTGACAAAGCCACAGTTCTTCATTGATTGGCAAATAACCATCTGGGGAAAGATGTATGACATGGGTATCACTTGTTTCAAGTTCATACCCCTGTCAGACTATTTAAACTTGAACTTAACACCTGACATGCCTCATTGTCCCCCCCATTATACAGATTAACACTTCAGGATGTCAGTGAGAGACAACACTGTGTCCTGACTGTGTGTCTGTGTGTGTTCTCTGTACACCGACTGCCCGCCTCACTCGTACAGTTACTAAGTGCATGTGACTGGGTCACCATGACAACAGAACTCCCTGGAGCATGCTGAGAGCAGTGACGTCACTGGTGTGTGCATGTGTGTGTGCATGCGTGCGTGCGTGTGACCGTGTGTGTACAATACATGTGGCAATTGCTAAGTGTTCGTCCTGTAGAAGCTGCTGGAGTACTGTTTGCTGTGTGTGAGAAGCAACCACTAGAAATGAAATGGAAGAATAAATAAGGCAGGGAGAGATAAAACGAAAGGAAGAAACAAAGACGAGACGAGAGGAGTCAAAAGACGGATAGTGAGGGAAAGTACAGCAGGCATTAGAAGCAGGCAGGGCGTAATGTGCACTCACTATTTTACTTTCTGCCAGATGGTCTTATTTGTCTTATCAGTTTTCCCTCTGTAGATTTCTGAGCTCTGTGTGTGTGTGTGTGTGTGTGTGTGTGTGTGTGTGTGTGTGTGTGTGTGTGTGTGTGTGTCGCTCTTTTCTCCTTCCTACATGACAAAAAGAGTGCATTGATCCCTGCTATGCTCCACTCAGCTCCTGCTCTACATTGTACTGACAATCACATACAGTACATTCACATGAACACACACATAATAGTTCTACACGATGATACACACCCAAGCTATTGATGGGCTCACAAACTAATACGACTCTTTTCATACTCGCAAACACTCGCTCACTCTGAAGCAGCGAGCACTCGCACACAGTTTTTCTCAGTTTTTCATCCAGACAGATGGTATTGATTGGGACTGAAGAGGAAACTATCTGGAGCAGTAATTTGAGAAAACTTAGTAACCGCAGCTCACAGGCTGACCCTTCATCACTCACTGCCCGGTCTTCAATCTGTGTGTTCTAATGAGCTTCCCCAACAGTTAGGTGTGCGATCTAGAGGTGGTGTGTATGGTGTGTGATTTGAAATGTGAGAGTGTTCACTAGCAAGGACACCCCCACAACGATATGCATATTAAAAGTCTCCTATTATGCTATAGTTGAACAACATATTGTAGGGCCATATCTATACAAACTTGTCTGTGAAGTGTTTTGCTTAAAATACCAAACAGATCACCCAGTGCAGCATGCCTCATCCCCCTCTATTTCAGCCCTGTTCCTGAAGTGCTGATTCTGTAGCTTTAAATGAACTAGCTGCTGCTGGCCACGCCCCCTTGGAGCTGCTGCTGGCCATGCCCCTTTGGAGCGTCATGATCTCTCCTCTGAAGAGAGTTTTGTACGGGGAGAAACTCAGCTAAACGCTGCCGTGATTAAACGCCATATTATGTTCCAAACCACATCCAGCATTATGTCTGAAACAGTCTGGAGCTCAAATGTTTCTCTCTCCCGTGTGCGGGAAGTTGCCAGGAGTTCAATGTAAAGCCAGCTCACATTTCCCTTATTACCTCATAAGGACAACAAATCTGGATCAGCTCGTTTGTACCCCCGTTTTTAGAGATGTGGGTAAGGAGGAAAAGAGAGAGGGTTGTATCTTCTGACACTTCGTGAGTCTCCTTACACACCGGGGACAAATATTTATGTATAAAAGACAGCAAGAAGTGCATTTTGCATAATAGGGGTCCTTTAAGTCTATTAGTGCATACTTGTTTATTTAAATACAAAACCAAGAGGGAGGTATGTATATGTTTTGATAGTGCTTGATTTCTATTTGTGGTCTAGAAAGGATGAAACAGAAGCAGGTAGTCAGGAGAGATATGCAGCCTCGGTGTGGTCACCAGCTGCTTCCATCCCTCATGAGTCATATTTTGTTTCATCCCATTCACACTGTTCATCATGTATGTAGATGAGGGAGAAGTCATTCTCAAGTTTCATTGTTTTTGGCTTATGGAGAGGCAAACTCCCACACTGCTCTTTGATTAAAGCACCACTCATCATATTGTACCCAGACACCGGGTTTTCATCTCTCAGTAATTTAAAACAGCGCTGTCTGGGGATTCATTCATTGCGGGGCCACTTAGAAAACAAAAGGAAATCAGAAAAACAATATTTACACTGACTATTGTTTTACAGCCATCACATTTTTCAGCCACAAGTTGGTCGACTATTTCTCGTGATAGGGACACAAAATAAAATGTTTAACCTTTCAAATTCTCATCCCTTGCTCCGGTGATTTATGTTTTTATCCATAGATTAAATTACCGTATATATGAAATGTGTTGCTCAGAGTAATGACCTACAGAGAATTATCTACCAATTCAGCAATTCAAGAGCTCGGGTGGCGGTGAAGTCCATAGGGACTTAGCTTGGGAACCCGAAGGTCTACAGTTCAAGACCCCAAAAGACCAAGTGCTACCTTCCCTGCACTGCTCCCCGGTCGCCGTACATATGGAAGCCCACTGCTCTAGGATGACACTAGGATGGGTCAAATCCAGAATGTACATTCCCCCTCCTGATCCGCAAACATTTTTGAGTCCTGTATGCTGTTGATGTTTTTTTTTAACATACTTCAATCAGCCATTAATCTTAACAAACTAAATATAATGATGTCATATGAGCAGAACACTTTCATAGTGTTCTTATTCATGAAGGCCCTCAATTGTGTCCACTGAAATGGTAAAAATAGATGTTTAACTGCAATGTTGATATTTTAACCTCAACTCAGAGCATGGACACACTATCCATCATCCTGAATCTAGCCTGAAATGCAGAGCTCTTTCTTTTAGTCTTAAAGGAAAACAACAGCTCCTTTTACACTTAGGCTTTGGGGGACCTATCAACATCTGAAGGTATAATTCTATGCTTTCTGGCCCAAGCAACCAAGACTTTTCTGTGGAGGCTAAAATTACCAAATGCTTAGCCAGTTGGCAGTTTTTAACAGTATCAAAATGATCTCTTTTAAGCAAATAGGAGCAGTGTCAGTGTACTCCATAGAATGTTGACATCTTTAAGAATAGAAACACAGACGCAGGGTTTGTCCCCATTAGTCGACATGGTTCCTCTGGTGGCAGCAGGATGCAGGAAACACTATCTAATTAGCAGACTTCAGCTCCTCCACATAAGATGAACAACAAAGGATTTCTCCGTAAACATGTTTATGTCTAAGTCTGAATACGTGTAGACTGTTCTATGTTTTGTATGTCTGTGTCTGAATGTGCATGTGCTTTCTAGCCACTAAAATGTCTGCAATCATTCTCTTGGATCTTTGGAAGCCACAGTGTATTTCAGCTCTCTCTATAAACCGACGTGTTTAGGTATGAATTATGCACTGCTGCGTTTCCCCTGATAACACTAAGTGTGACAGTTTGAGCTTGCTGAGATATCAGCTGTGATTGATGGGTGTTTTTCTAGGTTTGGTTGTTGATGACAACTGCAATTCCCAAAAAGGCAATTCTCCACAGTATCTGAGGCAAATAGATGAAAGGTAGATTCCTTTAAATGTAGTGGGTCATCACATTTTTCACTGCCTGATAAAAGAAGCCTGAGGTTGTCTCTGCCTTCAGCTGGCAGCTTCCACAATATGTAATCTTGGTGAGCTGTCTGCCCGAGGAAGACAGGAAATACAGCATATCCACAAGGCAGAGCTCGACAACTAGCCTACACTTTTTGCTTTATTGCCAAGAGGTGCATACTGTATAAAGATCGATATCACTCCAAGTAACAATCTTCTAGTCTTACTTAGGGCAAGACGGAGAGAATGTGTTTCTGGAAAATCGAACTATTCCTTTAACTCAACTCTGCTTCCTTACATTTTCTGGGTCTTTTAACTGCATTTTATCTGGGCAGACTCCATCATGTAAATAGAATAATAAAAGCATACGGTACCATCACAAACTTCCTGTAACAGACGCGGGGTTTGTTGGGCCTTCTGTTATTTTGAACAGTTTTTTCTTTTGCTTTAGCTCTATGTATTTTGCCCCCAGACACTCCATGGCCACATTTAAGTAGTGAGATGAATGTGCGTATCATCCTCTCCACAACACAGCGATAGTAAAGCACTGTGCTGTGAATATACTGTGGTATATTTCTTATTCTGTCTAACAGAAGTTGAAACACACATGAATCATTTTGTGGGTTTTTATTCTTAAAACCGTTCAATTTACAATGGTAGAGTAACAGTCTCCGTCACTGATTTTCTTTCTGCTCGCTTCATCCCTTTGTTTATGCTAAATGCATACCGGCGTTCCATAGATAAGTGGTTTAAACCGTGCTTTAACCAATTACCATCACAGTCATATTCACAATTTAAAATACAGAGTAAGCAAGGGTCATAACCTGTGTCTCAAGTAAAAGAGCAGAGACCGCCAAGAAGCTGAATCTAAAAGGAACCTCTGTCTGTCAAAAGCCAATCTGCCAGACAATGAGACATCAGGTCAGTAAGTCTTTCAGGCAGTAAAACAGTCAGCTGGAAGAACAGAAATAATGTCAGTTAGACCTACTGGTGAGTCAGCAGGTCATATATCACCCGATCAAGCAGCACAAGAAGTAACGGTGGCTGTCACGTCAAATTAAACCATGACTGTAAAGATTTGGACTGTACAGATATGATCACTGATGGAGACAACAGTAATCTTATTCTACCTTTGGATTGACAATATAAGGACAGGTAGGATTTTGTATTTACATTAAAGGCTTTTCTACATTTTAAAATACATGACAACATCATTTTATTTGACAGTTTTACATGCTTTACTTGACACACTGCCTTTACTTTATGTGTTAATATGTGCTGCCATGTAACACTTTTTAACATAACATGTGTAGAACATATATTGAGCTTCAGCTGTGTGATTTATGGATCATGCAGTCATTTTGCCATGCAGTGGATGTGACACTCTGTTAGCTCAATAAGGTGGTTGTACTGCTCTGGTGGTCCCTGTGGGGTATCTGAGGTTACACTGAGGTCAGCTTTCTTTGTGTCTTACTAAAGCCCTGGCTGTCGAATACATCCATTCATTATTTATTTATACTGGTGGAATTGATTCTAGCTGTCGTGGTTTGTGTCAGTAATATAGTTAATGGAAAAGCATTTACTGCCATCTGGTTAAGTCATCTGTGGGAAGAAAGACATTGAGCTGTTTTAGACAGTCCGGTTTAATTATTTTCCTGTTTGTGACCATTTAAACAATTTGTTTCCTGTTAAAAAAGGACCTTGTTGTAATGATTGGTAAAACATGGTAGAAGCTAAGTGTAGTGAAACAGCCAGTTGTTAAGACTTCAATATTGAGATTATAGCTCATATCACTATATGTACAGTTTATTTACAAGTATCAACCAATATAGTACATACTTTTAATTTAGACACTCAGTTAACCTAATGTTACATTGCTACAGGCTTATATATGACAGTCATGTATTCATCAACCCTAATAACATAGATAAAAGACAGATTAGATTCATTTTCAAAGAAAAACTAAAAGCTGACATGAATATCAGTGGCTTGTTTTAGAATCTTAAACATAATGTGTCATGGGAAGTTTGAATAGCAATCTTAGCTAGCTGCTGTCGGTTAGCTGAGTGATTTAAAAGTGCCATAGAATGGAAAACTGTATTTACCTTGGCATAATTGAATAAGGAGAGCTCCTGACATTGAACTGACATACTGTGAACCTCAAACACCATTGTTTCCTCCTTCACGTGCAAATCATGAATATGCATATTACAGCGGTAAAACGGGCAAATTACTGGAAACACTAACGCTAACACTTACCACTCCGCAACGTTGCTCTCCAATCGCTGACCAACTGGCTGTTCTTCAAATTCATCGGTTTCCTAATCCAATAAAGGCTCAAACATGTAAGGTGGATGCCAATAGCCTCCATGGTTTATCTCTCACAGTTTCGCATACTTCACTTACTTCTGTGTGCTCCGAGGCAGCCATGGATTGCTCCTTGTAAACCAGCCAATCAGAGCAGAGCTCATCATCATTATTTAAACGAGCCCCCAAATAAGGCAATGAGGCCTGTTTCATTCTAGGACCAAATCATAGGGTTGTAAATGGTCCTGTAAAACGGCATCTGGACATTTTTTGGATCAACCAAAGTTATATACCTTCTTTGTAGACATCAGAGAACAATTAAAAATACCAGATAGACGCTTTCTATGGAACCTTTAAATCATTTTAAATCTCTATTGCATATATATATTTTTTAATAGAAATAAAGTAATACTTTGTTATTTTATAGATCCAGTATTATCTACAATATTTATCTTCATTTGGAAACCATTTAATTCAATAAACTATAGGTTTGATAGTCATTAGCATTATTAAAAATCCGGATGACCCATCAAAAAACAAACAGACATAAACAGATTAAGATTATTTTTGTGTACAAGGTTCATTTTGCTCCTACCATGCTTACGTCAAGTCAATTACTGATCTCCTGCCTCTTGTTCCTCCCCCCTCCTTCCTTATTTATTCTCTTACCTTCTCCAGGTCCTGAGGAAAGGGTGATGTTTAATGGCCGCCCCCTCACATTGGAGTCCTCGCAATCATAGATCCATCATCAACGGAAACGCTCTCATCATGGAAACCACCTACCTCCAGACTGCCCTCCTTGACCCCCCCTGCAGAGGGTGTAATTGCTGAGGGAGGGGCAGCTTTACTGAGACAAGCTTGCCTGTGAAGAAGGAAAAGAAAATCACACAAAACATGTAGTGTACCTCTTTGCAAGTAGGGGGGAGGGTCTGAATTTTAGTCTGATTTATGTTGAATTTATTTCAGTTTATTTTTATCTCCAGAACAGATTTGTGTAAGCTTGTTTAGAGCGTGTATGTCGGTGTGGATATAGCGTGAGGAGAAAGTGACAGAGAGAAAGGAAAGACAGAGAAAGAAGAGATGGTCCTCCACACCACCCCTTACTCCAGTGCCTGTCTGCACTTCCTGGATGGCTTGTCGTGGAGCCTGGTGTTCCCCTGCTACTGGCTCCTGGACCAGCTCCTGGCCTCCTGTGTGGCCACCTCTCTCGAGAAGCGCCGACGCTCCCAGGACCCCTGCTCCTTCCTCACCCTGTGTGTGTTGATCTCCGCGCCCCTTTACCTGCTCTTATTCCTCGTCTCCCTGCCCTTCGCCCTACTGGGTTTCTTCATCTGGGCTCCCCTGCAGGCCGTACGCCAGCCATACCTGTACACCTACAGCAGGTGAGTGTGGAGCTTGGTGAAGTGGCACAGGTTTTTTATTACTTATTGTTTGCAAATCATGAAACAGATTAACCATTGAGTAACTGTCTGATGCTGGGGTGTTGCTAGCGCTCACATTTAGGAGCACATTGCAATTTAACAGCCTGACTCAGAACCCTTTATGATCTGATGCCTCCCTCTTGTATAACAAGTCAGATTTGGGTTTTTGTTTAAACATAATGGAATAAAAATACAATTTGAGTGATAAGGAGGCCAACAACATATTAAAACAAACGATTTGGCTGCCCCTACATTGATGTGATGATTGTTAAGTGTTATACAGAATCATTCTTCCATGATATGAGATCAATTTGTTTTTTTAAAAAAAGTTATTAGGAGGCCAAGTACATAACAGAATAAAAACATTTTCACTATTAAAATAAATACTTGCATCACGATAATTCTATTGTCAGTTAGTGATAACAATTTTCAGCATTAGTATGCATATAGCTTCTGTATATTTAGAGCACAGAGAAGCTGATCGGGCTGTGTTGGTCTTTATGCTAAGCTAAGCTAATTGTCTGCTGGCATTGCCTTCCTGTTTAGCATACGGACAAGAGAGTAAAGTATAAATGTCTTGTTTCATTCATTGTGTGGCATGGCACAATTGAGTTGCAAAGCAGCAATTACAAATGTACCTATCTAATGGTAGCAGTTTTACTAGATTTAATGCTCCTTATTTATCACAGCCAGGTTATATTTAGTCCAAACTTCAAAGCGCAGTCTGAGAATTTGTGATTTGTACATGGACAGATGACAGAAAATGTCCTCGAACTACAAGGAATTGGGATTGGGATTGATATATTGGAGAATAAGATTTAGGCATTTAGTAATATGGTTTCCTAAAAAACAAGTAATTATTAAAAACTAATGTGTGTAACATACACCCACTGTAAATATATTGTCAAAATATCTGGAAGACTCCTGTGTAAACTGTACCTGTGGGCCAGAGAGAATATTTTTTAGAAAGAAAGACCATCCTTGGTTTTTGCTTAATCTTATTCAAATGGGCTGCTTCCAGACAAGCTCCATTCATTGTCGATTTGTTCCTGTACCATGCATCGCAATGATTTTCCAAATCTATTAGAGGTGAAAAATAAGCCATTCAGTTGCAGAGTCATGCTTCATGTTGAGTCTACAGTGCCAGTCGTTCCAAAGGTTTGGAGATTTGATGAGGCAGAAAATGAAGTCATTATCTACTGTAAATAGTTTGCTTATGGGTCTGGCTTCCAGCTGCCAGGCGCAATCAGTTCCAGCGAGCGTTTGGTTATGCAAACACAAACCAAAATGACTTCCCACTATAACCACACACTTTGAAATACTGTTTAAGCTCTGTTAGCTGTGGGAAAGCAGCACTCTCTCTGGGTTACTTAGCTTTTCTAGTGGTATCCTAAGTTAAATGTGACATTCCCTTTGTTATCACTGTTGGTTTCCAGTAACTGCTCTGCTGTCCCAACATTGATGTGATTATTGTTGAACGTTATACTCATTCTTCCATAATATGAGATCAAATAGCAGTGTTTTTTTATGAAAGAGGTCAGTCAGATCTTGGTTAAAAAGAACATCATAAAATCCATTTGAGGACATCAACATAGCATAATCAGAAAGGGAAAAATAGTGGCCTATGCAACCATAACTGTAATGTAAGGCAGTGAAAACACTATTCCACATTAGTATGCATATAGGTTCTTACAATTAAGGTATATACTTTATAGGCTGAAACCAAGCATGACAAAAACTTAATAAAATGGGATATTTAGAGAAGCTGATCGGGCTGTTTTAGTCTTTATGCTAAGCTAACCTAATGTGTGCTGGCTTTACCATCATGTTTAGCATATGGACAACAGAGTATCATGCAACCCCTCAACCATGTTTCTCTAAAAATCTAAATTTTCTTTTCAAATAATTGCAATAGCTACTTGTGTTCCTCAGACTTTCTGTTTGACTCAATATATTATATTGCTGCTTACCTTGTGCAGACCAGACAAACACCAGGCAGAGCAAGGCCAGGCGGGTGGATGCGTCGGGGACTGGAGGCCACAGGGCAGGAGCTTCTGCTTCTGCAGCGCCAATGTGTGCCTCCTGCCCGACTCCTTGGCCAGGTTCAACAATCTGTCGGACACACACAGGAGGGCCCGCGAGGTCGGGAAGAGGATCCGCAACGGTGCCAGTCGGCCGCAGATTAAAATCTACATCGACTCTCCGACCAACACATCCATCAGGTATGGAGAGTTTGGGTCTTAGCAGTATAAAACAATGGTTAATTTTTATACATTTGTATAGTTTACAAGTTAGTGTGTATGTAGTATGTATATGAAGGAGTATGTAACAGTGTACACATATTTGTGAAATCATCCAATGACCAATGACAAAGTATGAGCTGTATGTTTGTATTGCTCTGTAATCAGTTTTAATTTAACTCTAAATATATTACTGCTTAGTTTTTAGTCTTAGTCTTTTTTTATTATTATTTCAGTTTTATTTTTTTCTTGTTTTAGCTGTGATTTATCTATGCTATGTGTCAAAATATGAGTTTATATTCTGAACAAAGTGCATCTGTTTAATGAAATAAACTCATAAATAAAAAGTTACAAAACGGATTCAAAACATTTTTGTTTTAAATACCAATCATACAAATCGTTCTTTCTCTCTCGTTCCCTCGTCAGTGCGGTCTCCTTTAGCAGCCTTGCCACAGGTTTCCGCCGTACCTCCTCTCTGGACCAGCGTCCGGACCAGACACACACCACCAACGGGCCAGCGGACGCAGAAACCGAACCCCTCACCGAGTGCCCTATTCACCCCTCAGGTGCCCCAGACTGCCCCGTTCACCCTTCTGCAGGAGACCACGATTCCTCTGAATGCCCCCTGCACCCAGAGGGAGGAGACACGGCAGCAGACTGCCCGCTCCACTCCGCAGTGACCAACGGCAGCTCAGACTGTCCAGTTCACACCCCAGGAGAGGCTCCGGACTGCCCCATGCATTCAACAGGACCTCAGAGTGGCCACCATGACTGTCCCATGCATGGGGAAGGGACCCCGACAAAACCTTCCTCAGACTGCCCAGTTCACACCTCAGGGGTTCAGATCAGCATCAGCGCCCCAGAGCCAGACCCTCAGGAGGACGAGGCTGAAACAGGGAACCATAAGTGTGGGGAGCCGGCGGGGGGAGACACGGGCAGCATGACTGCCTCCAGGGAATCCCTCACCCGTTACCATGGCGGTGACGGTGTGGGGATATCTTCCAACAATACTCTCTCTCACGTCCCTCGCACATCAGTCTCTAAGCGCCCTGGGAGAAAACGCCGGCACGGAGACGAGACCTTCGACCACGAGATCTCCGCCTTCTTCCCTGCCAACTTGGATTTCCTGGCTCTACAGGAAGTGTTCGACCACGGATCCACCACTAGGCTGCGGCGGCAGTTGCATCGCTACTTCCCCTTCGTACTGAGCGATGTCGGCCGGTACGGCTGGAAGGGATGCTGCTCGAGGTTCAAGTTCTTGAATAGTGGGCTGATGCTGGCCAGTCGATACCCCATCCTGGATGCACGCTTCGAGTGCTACCCCAACGGGAGAGCAGAGGACGCACTGGCAGCCAAGGGTGCGTTGTTTGTGAAGGTAAGAAACTTTACTTTCTCAACCTGTTCGTCTGGTTTTTCATGTACAGTTGCACAGGTTGTTCAAATTCCACTCATTAGAAAAGTGTTGGATGATAAATACGATAACCCTCTCGTTCACTATGGAACTATAGGCAGAACATGGTCATCATAGCTTAGCATAAAAACTGAAACAGACAAACAGCTACTCTGGCTCTTTCCATTAGAAATGTAGAAGTTTAGGCAAGCCTCACTGTGGCCAAGAAATGTATTAAAGGTCCCCTATTATACAAAATGCACTTCTTGATGTCTTTTATACATACATATGTGTCCCCGGTGTGTAAGGAGACTCACAAAGAGTGACATCATATATGTGGGCTGGCGTTACATTGAACTCCTGGCAACGTTCCAACCTATCGTTCCCAATATACAGTCAGTGAGCTAAACCCAGTCGAGTAGGGAGCTGTGCGTTCAGCAGGATGTCTGCAGGAGGGACTTAAAGTTGTTGTGTAATACTTATAATGTCACTGTTCTAGTGGTAAACACTGAGAACATAAGTGTTTCAGAAATAATGCTTGATGTAAGATAAGATAGGAATTACTTTATTAATCCCAGACTGGGAAATGTTTGTGTGCAGCAGCATAATACAATATCATAATACGAAGTCATTGCACATAGTAGCAAATACAATAAAAATAAGAAAGAAAACATTCTAAAGTATGGACATCTTAAAGAAGAAACATAAATGAAAATAAAACAGCATTATATATCTGTATATATAGAGTTGACTATGAACATAAATAATCAGTAAACTGTGAGACAAGTACAGACTATTGAAGTTAACATTGAAAGTGGTGTCAATCTTCTCTAACCATTGGCATTAAAGCAAATTAGTTAATTCCTCAAATGTTAAATTAGACCAACACACAATCTGAAAAGCATTAAAAAAAAATGTCCTACAAGTACACACAGGTGTCAAATTGTCTTTCAGATTCTACAACATTGTTGTCATTGCCATGGTTTCCCTTTCGCTGTGCAGAGACCCCTTTAAGATCCAATTTGAGGGAAAAGAATTACACAAAATCTCACAGCCTTTCATTGTAATTACATTGCAGATGTAATGGGGAAAATATCCTTGTTTCGTCCTCTCATTTCCTTTCAGACTGATCTGAATTAATACCTATTTTGTGCCTCTCTTGCAGCAGTAATGTGTCTGAGCTCTGATCACTGCTTAATGCCATTTCAGCCAAAAGCTAATCTTGTCATCTCTGGCGCATCTCATCTGTAACTTTGGCAAGGTGGTAATTGAATCTGCCCATTGGGTCTATTTATACTAAATTAACTTATCATACATTTGTGAGAGAGTGTGAAAGAGAGCATTTAGGAGGGACAGAGAGTCCGAGTTAAAATGAGCTTCCAGCTGTTTGCATTATTTAATGTAGATCTCCTTAGTATGGTAAAGGGTTCGGAATATAAAAACTTTGATTCAGCAATTTCCATCTGCTCTGCTTCAAACCCTTCTGGTTTTGGTTTGTTTATTTGCTTTGGTAAAAACACTCATGTACACCCACTTTAATTCACACATTACAAATCTGTCGTTGTGGTGTGTGCATGCAGCACAGTAATTACAGAGCACTCACAACCTTTCCACCTCTCCCTCTGTTCTGTGGAAAAGCAAATAAAAAAAAGCTAAAAAATACATGTCCCCATTTTCAAGGTCTTCAGCATTACATGTTTTTAAAGAGTCCTCTCCTGCTGATGTTCAGGTGTATATCAGTATGTAGTGTCTCTACTTTAAAGAGTCCTCTCCTGCTGATGTTCAGGTGTATATAAGTATGTAGTGTCTCTACTTTAAAGAGTCCTCTCCTGCTGATGTTCAGGTGTATATCAGTATGTAGTGTCTCTACTTTAAAGAGTCCTCTCCTGCTGATGTTCAGGTGTATATCAGTATGTAGTGTCTCTACTTTAAAGAGTCCTCTCCTGCTGATGTTCAGGTGTATATCAGTATGTAGTGTCTCTACTTTAAAGAGTCCTCTCCTGCTGATGTTCAGGTGTATATAAGTATGTAGTGTCTCTACTTTAAAGAGTCCTCTCCTGCTGATGTTCAGGTGTATATCAGTATGTAGTGTCTCTACTTTAAAGAGTCCTCTCCTGCTGATGTTCAGGTGTATATCAGTATGTAGTGTCTCTACTTTAAAGAGTCCTCTCCTGCTGATGTTCAGGTGTATATCAGTATGTAGCGTCTCTACTTTAAAGAGTCCTCTCCTGCTGATGTTCAGGTGTATATCAGTATGTAGTGTCTCTACTTTAAAGAGTCCTCTCCTGCTGATGTTCAGGTGTATATCAGTATGTAGTGTCTCTACTTTAAAGAGTCCTCTCCTGCTGATGTTCAGGTGTATATCAGTATGTAGCGTCTCTACTTTAAAGAGTCCTCTCCTGCTGATGTTCAGGTGTATATCAGTATGTAGTGTCTCTACTTTAAAGAGTCCTCTCCTGCTGATGTTCAGGTGTATATCAGTATGTAGTGTCTCTACTTTAAAGAGTCCTCTCCTGCTGATGTTCAGGTGTATATCAGTATGTAGCGTCTCTACTTTAAAGAGTCCTCTCCTGCTGATGTTCAGGTGTATATCAGTATGTAGTGTCTCTACTTTAAAGAGTCCTCTCCTGCTGATGTTCAGGTGTATATCAGTATGTAGTGTCTCTACTTTAAAGAGTCCTCTCCTGCTGATGTTCAGGTGTATATCAGTATGTAGCGTCTCTACTTTAAAGAGTCCTCTCCTGCTGATGTTCAGGTGTATATCAGTATGTAGTGTCTCTACTTTAAAGAGTCCTCTCCTGCTGATGTTCAGGTGTATATCAGTATGTAGTGTCTCTACTTTAAAGAGTCCTCTCCTGCTGATGTTCAGGTGTATATCAGTATGTAGTTTCTCTACTTTAAAGAGAGGGGATTTTAGCCTTTAAATGCACAAAACCTGTGGAACACTATACATTTTAAAGAAATGTGCATAATTCCACATGATTATACACATTGATTGGTAGGTAACAGGGTGCATAGTACAATTCACAACTGAAGTGTTCAACTTAAATTCAACGTTTACATTTATTTAGAAATGATTACATATATTTTCTGTACGGACATTTGGGTGCAGAACTGCTTAAAAATGACTGTTCGGTATGATACATTCGACGTAACCCATTTATTCAACCTGTATATTTTTCTCAGTTGTACACCTAGAGGTGATAAAAATCCTTCAATAACAGAATGGAGAATATGCATGAGAAAGTTATTTTTAGAGCCACATCAAATTCCACATAGACATGCTAAAGATGTGTATACAATTACAAAGTAGACAGTCCAAATGACAAATTATATTGTGAACATATAAAAAAAAAAAGAATCCTGGATCTTTCATTTGGTTATTTTTCATGTTTGACTGATTCATGCTTCTTTTAAAATGTAGTCTTTTTTATAAGAAACCAAACAGAATCCCCATTAGAAGAATGGGCAGTAGTGAAGGGTGTAAAGCATCGAAACTCACTGTCAGTTCTGTGTGTATTCATCAGTGAGGAAGCGAGAAATGCTTATTAATGAATGTGTCATCGTTTGTGTGTGTGTGTGTGTGTGTGTGTGTGTGTGTGTGTGTGTGTGTGTGTGTTCACCTTGTGTGTATTTCCTGTGATGAGTGCTGACAGTGTGTGTGCGCATTAATCAGCCCCGTACTGTGGCTGTCAGGATGTGAGCTTGGATCAGATCCAGTTCCTGCTGGGACGGATCCTCTTTATGTGACCTGATGCTGATGATGGTACCTGTATTGTATGTGTGTAAATCTATTTGTTTGTGTCCGTACATGCCCTCACATATACAGTACCAGATCTAATTAAGACCTGCTAAATCACAGCTTGCTTACTGACAGACTCCCTCTGCTAGCCCCGCTGCCTGCTGACTGTCACTGTGGTTTACAAGCTGGTCTCACTTCCCTGTCTCCCCACCTCCTCCTGTATGAGGTCATCCCAGGTCCTTCTGACAAGCTGGCTGTCAGCCAGCTGGCAGGTACATGTACCAAGGCAAGCTGCTTACTGCCAACAGACAGAGAAGGAAAGTAAACAATGTGAGACTAAATTATTTCCCCTCCTGACAGGAAATGCTTATTTAGACTGCAGCTAAACCCACATGTCTCCCAATCCAACATGTCTGTCCCTGTAGATTCATACTTACTTCGTTCTGCATACTTCTTTAACACATAAAGAATTGGCACAGTCACTGAAGTATTTTGTGGGATTGATCGTCACTATTCTGTAAAGATTTGTTCACTTGCTTGGGCTGCTGAGTTCCCATCCTTCATAAACAATTTTTTTTAAAATTCAGAACAATTTTGGGGAATTTGGTAATAGTGGTTTGATAAGGAATCCTAAACAAAGAGGCTCTAGAAAAGGGTTTTCTTTAGCATAATTTGGTATTATGGTTCAGTTGTTATCACCTGATCATAAAGCGGGCTAGATGGTATCCTCTGTTGTCTTTACCTCAATTGACTGTTGATGACCAGACAGTTTTGAATCTGCAAACTGCATATAACAACTTTATAAGAGGCTGAGCAATACAGCAAGACAACAAGTCTACATCACCTCTTAAACCTGAGAATGACATCATATTACCGGTTAAAGAAACTCAAGTTCAAGGTCTGCTTGCATGTGTTATCTTTTTGCGGCAGTTGTTGATTTAATTATATGACATTACAACACCGTAGAATATAGATTGGTATAACATAAGTCAATAGCCAATGTTAGCAAGAGTTTGATTTGCTAGTGCTTTCAAATACCAATGTTATGTGCCATGCTCCCAACCAACAGCACATGATGCAGAAATGAGGTAGCATTTTACCACTTCCAGTTCAGTCAAGTCAAGGGTTTTTGGAAACATGTTTTGGTTAAATGTCCAGAATAATGATACATGATTTTGCCTTTGCTCACTGTGAGGTTGCGCTCAGAGCCTTGAGGGTAACCAGCGAGATAATCTTTGTTTCTATTGTAACCTCCACTGTTAGCTTGCGCCGCTACATGCAGTTGTGATCCAATTTGTTGCACGTTCGAAAGGTCAGTGGTAACTTGGTCAAAGTTTAAATGATAAAATGTTTGAGTCCTCGCTGTACATTTTCAGCTGTGTGCAACGTCAAGTGTAACAAGGGAACTAAGTGGACATTTTTAAACGACAGCTAAAGACACATTTCTTTAGATTCATTTTTTGTTAGCAGCGCACTCCTTTAAAATGGTCTTTTAGTCTTTATTATTCACCTACTATTATATTGTTTTATTGCTGCTAAAGGGTTTTAATTTGTATTATTTATGTAACAGGTTGAATAGACACATTCCTTTTAAGTTGGTCTTTTAATAATTGTATCGTTTATCATTATATTATCATCCCTTTGCTAGAGTGTGTCTCTTAATGTGTCAAAATGTTATACGTTGTTGCTATGCTACATGTATCTGAATTGGTCTTAAATATCTGTTCTTGTTGTTTTTTTTCAACTTGTGGTGTATGCCTTTCTGTAAAGCACTTTGAGCTGCATGTCATGTATGAAAAGTGCTATATAAATAAAGCTTTATTATTATTGTTATTATTAAGTGTAACTTAATAAGCCTAGCGATCCCTCGCCAGCGTAGAGCCGTTTTGCTGTTTGTCATGTGATTGCAGCATAGGTCTGTGGTTAACAGAAGTTTATGAGATATTAAGGTTTTATTCTATGACAAATACATCAGTAAATACCCCACTGGTGAATGTCTGAAGCTCCTATGTGTGGTGAAAAGCGGTGGAGACGTGAATCATGCAATAGCTTATGTAGCTTGTTAGAAGCCTACATTAACTTTTATTTCGGGCATTTTACACTTCAAAAATGGTTAACGCTTGGAGATTATCCCGCTGATTTTATTTCCTGCAACATCTAATTCAGATCCAATGGAAAATCTCCTTGCTTTACGTTGAAGGACCCCTTGAGATGCTAACATCCAATTCGGTGTACAAAGACTCTTCATCACTGTACCTCTCTTATGAAGATGGACACACTGTTTGTTTCTTAATGCTGTATATTCTGTCCTGACTTTGTGTTGTTAATCTCATCGTGGTACAGCCTACATTGGCTTTTGCTAGCCCTTCCATACAATCCACATCTCGCAGCCAGCTGCAGGCTTTGATGTGCCTGCTGTTTATTCTTTGCCCCCCTCCCATCCTCCCAAGTGTCTCGGCAGCCTTCCAAAGCAGCATCTTGTTATGAACCCTCGCTTCCCTTCCATGAACCTTTGGTCATTCTCGCTCATTACTACCCTGCTCTCCGACTCACTCGGCTACCAGCTGGGATGCATCTCATTAGCGGGGCGCAGCTCATTTGATGTACCTGATGTTCACGCTGCGTCGCTCCTCACAGCTTCCAGACTCTGTGTTTTCATGTTCAAAACAAACAAGGATGCTCAGTTAGAAGTCATTGTTAAAGATATGATCCGTTAAAACTATTCTCTTTTTCAATCATGTGTTGTTGCACTCATTAGCGTTTTGCACTTTCCCAGACAGCACTTGTCAGTCAAATCCTTGCGGGGACTGTAATTATCCTCAATTTCCTGTTGATTTTCTGTTCTCTTTGTCTGTTCAGCAATTACAGTTATCATCTTCGAGTACTCAATTCCTCTGTTTACTTCAAACACACTATGTCATAAATGTCCTGTGCCACAGTAAGGAGCTAGCAGCCATCGGGATATAGCATACAACATATAAACAGCTGATTAATCCCTCTACCTTCAAGCTTATTTACACGAGCACAATTTCACATATGCTGACGGTGCATAACGTATAATGTATACGCAGTGTTTCATAAATCCGACAGAGAGTTTATGCATGTTTCTGCTAAACACAGATTTGAACCTACATACTGCTTATTTTATTAATTATTTTAAGTGTCTTTGAGCATTAGGAAAAAAGCACTATATAAATCTAATGTATTATTATTATTATTATTATTATTATTATTATTATTATTATTACACATTTCAACATAGTTGAATACATGTAAATGTAAGAAAATACCAAATGGATTTAAGTAAGACTTTTAAAATGTTACTGGAATCCCTTGAACTGAAACAAAAGCGAGAGTGTGGAAATAGACAATATGTCAAATTGTCAAATTAGAGGCACAAAATACACAAATGTACCTGAAAATCTGCACAATAGGGCTCCTTTAAATAAATTGATATTACACTATTGAACATTATTAAGGGTTATGTTCTTGGTTCTCTCTAAATGTAGTACATTAAGGAGTCAATTTTCGCTATTACTTTATTTCAGCCTGGATTAATGTCTGTAAATAATTGCACATGATGTTTGTGTATTAGTACAATGAAATGGATGTCATACTTAAAAAGCCCCTGATGTACAACATCTGCCTCCAGCCATCCTCTAATAACGTTCCCAGGTTAATTTCAATTATGAGAAATATAAACCCTGCTCTTATATAGATACAGTCTTTTAAAATAACCTAAGACGGAACACTTTCTCATCATTTCCCTGTGGATGTATTTACCTGGAGAGCAGCAGCAGGTCAGAAACATAACTCTGAGTTTTTCTCTTGTGTGTAGAAAGAAAGAGAGGAAGAGAGAGGCAGAGATAGAATATTAATTAAACAATGTTTCCCTAAAGAGAGAGCCTGCTCTGACTCCGTAATTAAAGCTCTTCAGTCCCAACATTTATCTCCTCTTATAATTAAGATGTAAGATTGAACAGTGTGTGTGTGTGTGTGTGTGTGTGTGTGTGTGTGTGTGTGTGTGTGTGTGTGTGTGTGTGTGTGTGTGTGTGTGTGTGTGTGTGTGTGTGTGTCTATGCAAATAAATACACAGTTTGAATGCATAACTATGGGTTATGCATCAAAATGGACATATCCAAATGTAGATTGGATTGAATGGAAATCAAAAGGAGGATTCCCCAAACCCAAACCTGGCCTTAATGACCCAACGGACCTCCTTTCACTACCGAGGTCAACCCAATGTACGGACAGAAATTGATTTATATACTCCGCGAGGGAAAGGATCTCAGTCTCAATGCAAACTAAATCTGGTCAAAGTCACAATACACAAAACATTTATAATGTATAAGCCTCATCTCTATCCATCCATATATTCTTCTTTTTTATTTACCTAAAATGCTTTTGATAGCAAAGACCTAGTATCCAGTACTCAGGTTTTGCTCTTGCTGTTTATTTGTGGTCTCCATTAAGGGTCCTATTTCTTCTCACCCCTCTAATTCGAACTCCATTATATTTTCCAGCTATAAGCTTTAGACTCAACTTACTTTCATTTTTTTATTATGAGTGGTGTTGACTGAGAGCAATAGTCTGATGACATTTACAATAACACATTCAACAGTATGACTAGTCCAATGTGCTCCTGAAGCAGTTGGGGTTATCAGCCTTGCTCAAGGACAACACAGTGGTCATTACAAGCACAGATTTTTACTTTCCTACACCATGTTATCCTGTTGTTCCAGGGATTGATTCAACGACTTTTCGGTCACATACTCGCTTTAGTTAGGAATTAGTCAGTGGAATCGACCACCTTAATAACAATTCAATTGAAAATATTAAGATGCAATTTTCATTTTCAGCCATCTTAGACTTGAAAAGCTTCCAACCTGTTATGTTAGTCTTTCACCTTAACTTTAAAGACTACTTTAGATTTGAGTTGGAAACTTTTCACAACTGACCTGAAACCTCTCTTGAGCTTGTCTCGAATGATTTGAATCATAGATTGAACTGATCTTGATCAACTTAACACTTGGACTTGCCTCAGCTGACTAGTGAATTGAGCTAAACCAGACTTAACTGACTTGAGACCTGAACTTTGTTGTTTGGGACATGGCATGGACATGTCTCAACTCAAAGACTTTATCAACTGTTCCATAACTTCCCTTTTCTCAATTGGCAGGTTATTTGGTTTGATCTTGTCTCAGCTGCGCAAGAACTGTATCTGAGAAATAGCCCAGTGATTTAACAAATGGGAACAGATTGAAACTGTGAGTATCAATTCAGATATTCTTTGGACTTGAAGGTTATTCAAGTTAAGCAAAAACATATTGACTGTAAAGCCAGTCAGCTGCAAGCAGGATTCTATCGAGACACCAGACAACCCCGAGCAGGCTTTTAGCTAGGAATTTTTTACAAGGTGTAAAAAAAAAATTCAATGGCCTAGCAACGCGCAAGCGCCACAGGCGCAAGTATTGTAGGGGGGCCCGGGGGCATCCCCCCCCAAAAAATGTTGAAATTCATAACTCTCTGAAACACTTTCCTGCATTTTGAGGTGCAAATTTTGTGGAATACAGCCACGTTTTTGTCTTTCTTACAACATTATTTTTGTGCTGAGGCTGGGAGGAGGTATATGTGTGTGTCGGGGGGTGAGGAAGGCCAGATCATTTTTTGGTAATATTATAATTACACTGATTGATATACAATATAATATGTTTCATAAGTTAATACAAGAACAGTGAGTGTAACTGAAACTAAAAGGTACAACTTAATTGTCGAATACATCTTGTATGTCTACTTATTCAATTTTGTTAATCTATATCATATATTATATTTATGCAAGACACTTAGCATACAGTTGTATTAGCTATGTGTTTGTGATGGTTTTCTGACCTTTCACACCTTTGAACATTCACACAAGAAAACAATTCTTACATGACTACTCTGCTGGAAGAAGCTGGAGATCGTTGTCTGTGTTCTTCCTCTTTTCCTCATCTTTCACAGTAACTTGAAGAAAGAATTTTCATTTAGCCTTATTTTTCATTTAGCCTTCATATCAAATCAATCAACTATTATAAAGGACATTATCAACTGTGAATATGTCAATAGTGGGAATTAAGTACACTGTTCTCCACAAACAACATCCATTTATCGATCTTTTAAAAGTAAAATCTCCTTATTATTCAAGGATCCATACACATTTTGATCTCCTCATGTGCCCTCCTCCCTACTACAGTTCTCGCCGGCCGCATCGTCCTGACGTTTTTGTTGTTGTTTCTCCCCCGGTTCATCGACAGTTATTGCCACCAAAGAAGCCAGAAAAATTCCGAAATACTCCTATAGTTATCAGGCTTTCTGTCATGTTTGTAAAGATTGTAAAAAGTTTCAAGCTTACCTGCACTTTCTTAAAAAGGTTAAAGAGATATCAGATATTCCACCAATACAGCGCCCGTCCATGCCGCGTATTGATTCCATTTCATATTATCTTAACTCACACAGAGCAGGAGGGAAAAAACACTTTCAACTCTTTCAGCATAAATTGCTGCTAGTCGAGCTCTCCTCCTTCACTACCCAGAACTCCAATTAGCTCTTTTGCATCCTCTCAACTTCGTCTTCAGCACAGACCGCACACAATATAAACAAGTCCACTCATTGTTGTATGCATGAGTGCATGCACACACATAAGAATCCCCTCTGGCCTCTTGTCAGTTTCAGGGTGCCCACACACCTATTGAAGCGTAGATAAGCCTCTGAAATATTAATACATAGCATGGCATGCTTTTGGAGCGAACAGCAGGGGGGAAGGAAGAGTGAGAAGGAGCAACAGAAAGAAATAGGGGTTTAAAAAATGTGGGAACATTTTATTAAGGATGATAAGATGCAACTTGGAAGCAAAAACATTTAAATAAAAAGCAATGAAGGTGTACTAGCCCTGTGAAAGAGACAAATATTAGTGTGAGGGTTAGGGTTGGAGTTAGGGTTAGGGTTAGGGTGACTTTTCAGATATTCACACATAGTAGTTTAGGTAGACTGATAGACACCAACTGACTTCTATTGATGGTACATTTTGGCACACTAGGCCCTCGATCATCCCATCCCCCCATTGTTTGTAGTAATGACAAAGACCGAACTAAAAATAAACAATACACACTGCAAGTTTCTGTGTCTTAACGCACATTCACACACATTTTCATTAGCTTTCATTAAGTTAACATACCATCTGATAATAAATTAAACAAAGGGGATAGCTTTCTCTATTCTTACAAAACACTCCATTAAGAGAAATTGAATGAGCGTCCGAATGTTCGGGGGGGAATGAATAGCCGTTGCTGTGAGGTGTATTTACTGCACTTCAGTCTAAAAGGCAAGATTTGTGTTGTCTACTTTGGCTAATGTGCTACTGTGGCCAAAACCACCATCCCATTATTGCCAATCAGTCTCCATTTGTCAAAATAAAAGTCCTCCCCTCCGTGGGGAGAGGAAAATGCTGACTTATATCCTCATTAAAGAAGACATTAATTGATATAAATAATACACATAAATTAGTCAATGGAGGTGAAAGGGGAGTTAATGGGAGTAGTGAGCAGCCACAAATCATAACAGTGGGATAAATTAACCTACATTCAAGCAAGAATTCACATTTAACAGAAGGTTTTAACAACTTTTTCTAGTATAGGGATTTAACCACACCAGATTATTTATAGCCTTTTACTCACCTGCTTCACAACTGTAAAATAGAACATATATTTTCAGCAAATATAAAGGGCTTTACTTTCAAGCTGCATGATTTCCGTTGTTATGATGGACCAACAGAGAATCCATCACCAGAATGCAGTTTTGTATTCCTTGGGAAGGCAAGAAACAGCATTTAGATCTCCCTGTCTGTATTGCGCACATAGAAGATTGACATTAAAGTTTACTTTGACTTATCTTAAACTCTACGGAGCTTTATTTAGCTACTTTTAGCTCATTGTTTTGGTTTAAAAACGCCTTCACAGTCTCACCGGTGTTAGAAACCTTCTTCCAGCAGCAGCAGGCAGCTGTTTTCAGCAGAGAAGATTAACAGAAACTAAGAAAGCTGTTTGATTAGCATCTGGTGCTAAAGCGCTAAATATTTGTCGATTCTGCAGTCACTTCTTTTCCATAATAGCTTAATAACTGAATCATAATTTACTGATTGTAAAACGTATTCTGCTACCCCAATACATGTCACATGTCAGCCAAAATGTATTTCATTTTTTCTAAATTACAACCTAAAAAAATCTCTGCTGTGATCATCCATTGCTCTTGTGTAACTCAACTTAAGAAAGGGAGGACACACATGTACACTGCACCACACACACACAGGGACATTTTGTGTGTGTGTTTAACCCAACCTAGTGTTGGGAGCATTAAGGACGGTGGCCAGACAGCAATACAGCGCTTGGGGGACAGTGTGGGAGTCTGACGCCTTGCTAGAGGGCACCTCTGCAGTACCAAGGAGTTGAATTGGTACCACTCAAAGTTCAATACCAAATCTGTACAAACTGAGCCACTACATATTTAATGGCTGCATATTTAAGCTTTGTCTACTGGGACTCAGATCTTGAAGATATATAGTGGTGTCTAAAGTGTTTCTTTTTGCAGCTGATTTTGTTCCCTGTTAGTGGATCTGATTGCGTAGCTCAGCCCTCTTTCTGGGTACACATTGGATCGACAACCAATCACACAGTAACACCAATTCCAATGGAGAGACTTTTTTTTGGTTAAAGAATATTTATTCAGATGGAAATGTAAACAGTCTTTGGTGATTAGATCCCATCGTGGTTTCCTACATCTCAAAGGGGAAGTGCATCATCATCCACCAAGGGGTTTAGACGCTGGTGATGATGATGATGATGATGATGATGATGATGATGATGATGATGACGATGATGATGATGATGATGATGATGATGATGATGATGATGATGATGATGGGAGGAAGAGCATACTGTAGATCTGGATTTGATGAGAAGTGGACTTCTGATGAGCTCCACCTAGTTCTGGATATGCGTGAATTGATGAGGTGGAAGGGGGCCGCATTGTCAGGGCTCCCTCGACAAAAAGCAATGGGATTTCTCGATATAATTTTGGAAAATTGCAAAGAAATAAGCTCTTTGGCAAACAAACGTTTATGATACTTGCAGTATAGTTCTCCACATAAGAGCTTTTAACACTTTGAAGTGTAAATGGAATAGCCAGTAAGTAAAAAGTTAAATTAGTCTATAAAGGAACTACAGCACGGTCACATGACTTCACTTCGCCCCTGCTAAGCTAAAGGCGGCTAATGTTGGGGCGATGATGTTAGTCGTCTCATTTAGACACTTGTTAGCAACCGCTGTTTTTAGGACATCCACCAGCGGGGTATATACTGACGTACTTCATATTGCAGAATAGGCTGTGAACATCTCTTCAGCTTGTTTAAACCACAGACCTTATAACAGGTTTCTAAATGTCTAAGGTAACCAAGAGTGGTAAAATACTAACTCAGTGCCTTAAATAACAGCAGGACAATGATTGGCTGTCGATGTTGTGGCAAAAAGTAGTTTGTTAACTAAAACTGGACAGCCATAATCAGAATAATAAAGGAAACTAGAGGAGTGAGGAGATCATTTAGAATGAATGAAGGTAGTGCTACTTGTGATGAAAACTTCGGAGACCAAACTCAGAGAGACGCGGGGAGAGCTGGAACTTTGATGGCAAACACTGAAGGTTTATTCTGAAGTTAACGGCCGGAGAATTGACAAGACATTTGCTGCAGCCACGAGTTGACACAGCGGTTGCCCGACCAATTCTGAAGATCTCTACTACAACACGAGGTTTTAATTAGTTCAGAATGGATAATCGTCATTTATCATTAGCGAGACTACACAAATATGGACCCTGAATCTAACTAAAGCTGTCTCACATTGGAAAAGAATGTAGGTCAGGGAACCTACGTTCCAGATAAGAAGGGCTTCTAGACGTCCCTGAACAGTAAACTATATCATGGCAGCTTGTGCTCGGTCATAGACTGGCATCAACAAAGCGCCCAAGCTGCCCCTCCTTAAGGGAGATTACAGAAACCCCAAGGCCGAAGAACTCTGCCGTGGGAACGCAGACAGAGGAAGGAGAAAATGATGAACTAGGTCAAACGTTGAACACCTAAGCAAAATATTCTCTAACACCACTGAACTTAGCTTAATTTTGACCCCCATGCAGGCGCAGGGAGGACTAGGTCCGTGCAAGTCCAGCTGGCCTCTGTTAAATACAAAAGAACAAAAGTAATAATACAACACAAAGGTGAGAGTTTGTCGGAGGATTATTCCTGGCAAACTCTCTTCAATTGTCTTTTTTTATATATTTAAAATCCCTCCTGGCTGGATCAGTTCCCCTCGTATAAAATTCCGAGGCTGTCTGTGTTGGCCTTAAACAGGATCTATCCTCTCTTGTTGTAGATCTGCTCCACCCAGACTCCTTCCCAATTCAATCCAACCCCTCACAATCACCATCTCCCTTTCTTAGCGACCCTTCATTCCTCCTCCTGCTCCTCCTCCTCCTCCTCCTCCTCCTCCTCCTGCTCCTCCTCCTCCTCAGTCTGCTTCCACCCACGGACACTTCAGAGCTGCCAGCCTCCACCGTCCTTCATCTTTCTCTCTGTGTTGAAGGACTTCCAAACACTGATGCTAAAGGTGTCTGATTAAATCTCAAGTGATGTCTCATTTTAGTGCAGCTTTTTCTCTGCTGATCAGAGAGTGAAATAATTGAGTCGCAGGTCTAGTAGGAAATGTTATTTACTCATTTCAAATGTACAATTAGACAGTCCACAAGATGGTTAAAGTTATTATTATTAACTTATATATAAACCTGTTATGCTTTTTGGGGTTTCCTGTATTGTGTTCTATAGGTTTTAGTGCATGTAAATGGTCTGAAAAACTCAAATCCATGTGTTGTTTCCAGAACCTCCACTTACAATGATTATTGGCTGACTTTTTCTATTACCATTTTTTATCCTGGTAAAGAATGACCATGTCCCTGGCACCATGGTAGACCATTCGTAATGCAATGTAAAATATCAACATGAAAAATGGTTATATAATAAAAGCCTCGGGTGGCAGGAGTCCAGTGTATACAAGCTTAGGGGTTGGCAGGTTCAAGTTCCAGAACGGACCAAGCACAAAGGCACTCCTGGGCACTGCTGAGGTGCCCTTTAGCAAGGCACAATACCTATACACTGCTCCCCGGCTGCTCGCGGCTCACAATTCAAGGATGTGTTAAATGGAGAGGAGTGGGGATTGAAGAGGATTTCATTCCTGAATCCTCCATTTATCCAGTGTTTCTGTTGAATGTCTGCTCTTCACTTTCACTGAACACACATGAAGAGGCAGACACTGTGTCTGGATGTCGAGCAGGGATGCTGATGCTGATCCGTAGAGACAGCGGGGTGACTGTGGACAGCAGGTCTCCAGCACTGCTCCCTGCTCGCTGCATCATGGTGTTACAGCAACATACGTGCACTGCAGTGAGTTACCTGCAATTAGAGCACAGTCACAACAGAGGGAGCACACACACTATTCTCACATGACATATGCTTATGTTGCATGTGTTTTTGTTCACTCACTCAACATTTGTGATTTCAAAATTCTCCATGTGTTGATTTGCCACATCCTTCTGATCTGACGTGGGCTTTATTTGTCGCGATACTACTTCTGCATCTGGACCTCATTATTACAATGTCTACCAATTATGAAAAATGCTTTTCTTTTTTACAATGCTATCTCATAACAAACAAAAAAAAACATTCATATATATATATTACTTTAGGATCTTGGTATTACAGGAGCCATATCTCATAATTATTTCATAACATAATTATTAAGTTATATATAGTTTGATTTTGTAATCAGTAAAATGATTTGATAACAATCAAATACAAATATCCTAATTACAAAAGGCTCTGTCTGATCTTAGTCACTAAAAATAAGTCATAGTTTATTTCTTGTTGTATAATAAAATAGTATCTTTACCTCTGACGTGTAGTTGTCTAAACAAATTAACCTAAAATGTTACTTGAGTACATAATATATATTTGTATTAGTCATTTTCACCAATGTTTATGAGGTAACACAATATAACTATACAATATATCACTTTATTAATACATTATAGGGATATCATTATCGCAATGGACCTTGTTAAAACAATAAGTATGAATTAATTGTCTTGTAATTTGGAAATACAGATGTAGTAATTATTATGAGCTGGTAAATTAAAGAAGTCATTATTGTTTTACATGCTTCTCCATATTGCTGTGTATTTTCATAGTCTTCAGATATTTTCTTGCCTCATTGAGGTCATGTAGCAAACCCTGATGGCCGCCCTTAAATAGCTGCCCTAATGAGTATTTCCCCGAGGGATGGACACAGTTCTCCTCATCTGACTGCTGCGCTGTTTCCTGGCTTGCTTTACATACGCAAACACACCAGGCCTCTCAGTAACATCATGTCTCCCTCTGGTTCCCTGCAGGTTCACGTGGGCACCTCCCATCAGGAGCAAAGGGTTGTGGGATACCTCACGTCTACGCACCTCCACGCCATAGAAGGTAAAGTACCTGTTCTCCAGCCTTCAAATCCCTCTGTCCGTCTCACTACCACACACGGGAATGTTTTCACACGGTGATGATCAGAATCAGAATCCAGTTTATTGCCAGCGGGGTGTTTTTTAATGTATGGTGGTGCAAACATAAACAGCATAAGAAAATATCTTGAAAGAGTATGTCTGAAATATAACGGCTTTAAAAGAAAATATAAAAAACATATATTTAGCATTAAACAAGAATAAAGGCAAGTATTTACAACACATTTAAATATAGAAACGGCACTAAAGAACTACTAATCTTAATACAATCAGTACATGACAGTATGGCAACTTGCAGTGTCTTATAATTTTAAAAACATTTTGGGTCACTCTGGAGGTTCAGGTTATTTTATTTGTACCCATAGGTAGATTTGGTTTGCAGATAAAAAGACAAGGGATCCATTCTGACACACTCTGAAAACAAACACAGAGAACAGACATATCTGTAATAGTACACCCTGCTCCATCAAATCTCGAAACATTTCAAAATATTTTAAAAGAAAAACATCGTACAAACATGGACATTCAAAATTCATACATAGGTAAATAAATAAGCATCTGTGTGACGCTCCTGTGATTTGTTAATTTGTGCAATAACTGCTGGGATAAAGCTGTTTTTATACCACTTGGTGTGGAGGGAGTGTGACTTTAAAAATATAATCTGTTACAACTACTAGTTATCAGTAATGTAGCCTGAGTATCACAATATAAAAGCAATGTAACCTGATTACTTTCAGTTAGTTTTGGATTACAATAATGTCAATGCATGCAATGTGACCTTAGACAACAAGAAACCACTTAGGAGCAAAAATGTGTCCCCTTAAACTGCAGACTAGTAATTCATAAATGTTTTAATTAATACATTAATTTAAAGCAAACACGGTGTTTGTTTATAATAAATCTAGGTGCCTAACTGAAAACCAAAAAGAATCTCCCTATCATATATTGATAGATTGCAACATTGTAATCCTGCTGGTAGTCCCCATCTTTAACAGTAATCTGATTACTTCTGTTTTTAATGTAACTGCAAGGGAACACAGATACCTTCATTCTTATCCTGTTACTCCCCGAGCCTGGAGAACACATAGTACCACCATCCAGCTATATCCAGTGTGTGTGTGTGTGTGTGTGTGTGTGTGTGTGTGTGTGTGTGTGTGTGTGTCCAGATAGATAAAAGGGCACATCAAAACCTCTGCATGCCCCTTTCTGCTGTTCCCATGGCGACCGGCTCAAACTGTTTACGGCGTCACGGCCTTATTTAAAGCCTCCGGTCGATGCCACCCTCGTTTCTTACAGAAGAACCGACTCCCCCCCTTCGCCTGCTATTCTGGGCTCCTCCCACGCTTCTCTCCGGTCTAAATATAGAAGTGCCAGGGCTGCTTCTAAAGATACACCCAACATAAAGCTTCTGGGGGGTAAGGGGAGAAAAAAGGGGAAGGAGCAGAACCTGAGAGGAGAGGTAGTATTTGGTAATATTGCCTAAACAAACACTCAGAAGAGATAATACTGGGACTGTGGTTTACCCCTAGGATTTGCAAGAGCAGTGTCAGCGTTCTATATTTCTTTTTAATTATAAATATGTACAAGCTTTCATGGCTGAGGATGCTAATAGTAGCATCAGTAGCCTCGGCAGCTTTTGAAATTGTTGAATGCAAATGAAAATAAATTCAGAAAAGCAATTAGTCCCAACAGTTCAGCAGAAAATAAGACAAGACTTTACTAATGAGCAAAGGAGAGCAGGCTGAAGCAGATAAGATTGACAATACACAACCTATTTGATGTCAAAAAGCAACTATGCACCATCCACCATCCCTAATACTCATGATACCATACAAATATTTCAAATGCGTTCATTAGAATTGTTTTAATATATTTTTGCTATGTTTTTTTACAGATGTTTTAAGAATTATCCACTGATTTGCAGACGTCTCTTTCCCAATGTTACTCAATGCAAAAAACCTTTTTTTGTTCCAATAGCATTAAATGACTGACACAGGAGGTGTTGTACCAGCGTTTGGCCATTATAGAAATTTGCTTCAACACCCAACTCTTTTTTTGGTGACTTCGTCCACGTAGGGAAGAGGTCAAGGATTGATGGGCCAAGTAACCAGACGTCTACTGAGGATTAAAAACAGTGCAAGTTCCAGGCTATTAGCTCCGACAGATCAAACTGAGTAGGCAAATGGTGCTTCGGAAGTCATACATCTATTTAAAATGGTTATTGCAGCACATGATACTGACTACAGAAAGTGCAAGGAATTAAAAATGGAAGACATGCTGTTTGCTTAAACATCCATACAGCACAATACAGTCCGTTACACACATTCTGACTGGAGACAGACAATCCTCCACAATGTGAAACAACTTGGCCAAATTCCCCACTGGTATTTACCATTTTGTCCGCCATTCAATGTTAACTTGGAAATCCCCAAGTTTATGAATAGATAGAGACAGCATTAAGGTAGCATGTAGAAGCACTGAGCGCGTCCAAGGTCAGACTAAAGAACGCTTTTTTAGATTTGGAGGAGAATGCGGAATAAAACTGTTTTGCCTTAATACTTAATAAATCATGCTCGCTACTTGGCACTCAGTTAGAATAGTAATTCTAAGAGTTAGAGCTCTAAAAAAACATCATCCAAGTTTTTGACAGTGGTGGAAGAAGTACTCAGATGTTTTACTTAGGTAAAGTAGAAATTATACATTTAAATGTCCTGCATTCAAAAGCGTAATTAATTAAAAGTATCAGCATCAAAATATAGTTTAAGTACCAAAAGTAAAAGGACTCCCTTTTCAGAGTCATATATTTATTGAGTTACTGGGTGACTCTTGGGATTATTCAAGTGTTTTTATCCCAGCTGGTAGAGGTGGAGCTAAATTGAGGAACTTTACTGCTGCTGGATATCTTAAAGGTCCCCTTTTATGCAAAATGTTTTTTTGATGTCTTTTATACATAAATGTGTCCCCGGTGTGAAAGGAGACTCACAAAGTGTCAGAAAATACAACCCTCTATCTTTTCCTCCTTACCCACATCTCTAAAAACCTGGGTACAAACGAGCTGATCCAGATTTGCTTCGGCCAAAGGGGCGTGGCCAGCAGCAGCTCCAAGGGGGCGTGGCCAGCAGCAGCTAGTTCATTTAAAGCTACAGTCACAGAATCAGCACTTCAGGAACAGGGCTGAGATAGAGGGGGATGATGGGGGATCTGTTTGTATTTTGAGCAAAACACTTCAGACATGTTTTGTGTAGATATGGCCCTACAATATATTGTTCAAATATAGCATAATAGGAGACCTTTAACCTTTAATTACATGTCAAATTTAATTAAATGTTTGGTTTATTTTTTGTACAAGATAATAATCTAAAAAGTAATTCAAAACTGTCAAATAAATGTAGTGGAGTAGAAGTATTAACTAGAAAAACTAACACCACTCGAGCGTAAACGCAGAAAGATGCCTGCACAGGTAAATGCACAGCACAAACCTCCTCTTTATATACCTCACAGTGGTCCACTAACATGAAAAGCATACACAGCGTTGCATTTTATATGGATTTGAGCTGAAGTAATCAAAGCCAAAACCACCTACTTACCCACCGATATCTTGACACCTCTTTGTTTCTCACACTCTCCACACTCACCTCCTCCCGTCCCTGTAACTCCAATTTATTTTTACTGGCAGGGGTGCAGAGGGAGAAAACACTGCCAAAGCAATATAGCAGCACAAGAGATGTGATATTATGGCTCAAATATTAGTTACATAATACAGCTTAAAAGCTTGGTAATAACAGCCAAGTAAGGGAAAACGTAGAGGTAAAGATGCAGTAACAATCAGAATCAGGATACCTTCATTCGTCCCACAGAGGGGACATTTGCGCCCCAAAAGACCTCAGTGTCCTCAGCAGAAAGAGAAGGGACAGAGCAGCACAGTGACCAGTCCAGTTTATTGTTCAGATGAACACCCAGGTATTTGTATGATTCAAAAATGTCGATGTCCACTCCCTGGATGTTCACTGGTGTGGGGGAAGAGTGTTGGCGCAGTCTGAAGACCACCACCAGCTCCTGTTGTTCTTACAGTGTATCATTTACACTTACATAACATGTGCAGTAAAAGGATGATATGAGGCAGCATATTGTCAAACTTAGGTATTAGTTATAAACAGGCCCGTTTCTAGGATTTTGGGGGCCCTAGGCAAAGAAGTTGTTGGGGGCCTTTAAAAAAAAAATTTCCGCAATTCTGTGCGTTTTAATCACAAAAGAGGTCAAACATACACTGAAAAGTAGCCTTTATTATTTTTTTTATTTCCTACTGAAACTGCTGCTTGCGGCCCTTGGCCTCAGCAAATGCAGACACAATCCCCTCCAAGTCCAAAGACCTGCGGACGTCACTCTCAATTGACATGAGTGCCAGTCCAGAGAGCCTCTCTTGGCTCATAGTTGACCTCATGTAATTCTTTATGCGCTTCAGAGATGAAAAGCTCCTCTCTCCGGAGGCAACCGAGACAGGAAGGGTCAGAAGTAGGCGCAGTGCAATGCTTAAATTGCTGTACAGGTCCAACAGCTTCTCACTGTATATGTAGTCCAGCATTTTAAATGGGCACCTGGATACTTCATCTGGAAAGGTGTGGACAGCAGAGTTGATCTCCAATGCCAAGTCGTCTGCATCAATATCATGGAGGGTTTGTTCCACTTTCCTGCATCTCTCATGCAATTTCCCAGTCTTGATTGTGGCCCTCATGATATCAATGCTGAACAGGAAGTCGTACAGGGCATACACCCCCTCCAGTCTGGAAAATCTGTCTTTTAGGCTGGTGATGGCAGTGTCAACCAAAGGCAGGAAGAAGTCCCTTCTGAAGGCCTCTTCTGGGGTCGATTGGGTTTCATCTGTACTCTCGTAAAGGAACTGCCTTTTCTTTTTACGTTGCCTTTTCTCAGGCAATTTCCTCTCAATTTCCAGATCTTCTGCAATCTCCATTGCATCCGTTTGGCTTGATGCGAGTCCATTTTCCCTGAAATCTTCTAGGTACTCTGTCACTCCCTCGGTTTCTTTTTTCAGTGTTTGCATTGAAACATCCGGGCTCTGGAGGAGCTTGCTCATATGGTTAACCTGATACAAAACGTTGTACCAGGTTATTGTGCACAGAAGAAAGGACCATGTTTTAAGCTCACCATGTAAGCTTTTTGCTGAGGACATGGTCTCTGAGTCCCCCTTCTCTGTAGCATATGTCTCCAGTGCTGACAGTCCGTCTAGTATTTCAGGTAGATGGTACCGCACTACCTTCACACTGTCAATTCGGGCCTCCCATCTCGTCCCTGAAAGTGGCTTAAGGGTGAGCTGCTTCACATGCTGCTTCAAAATTGCCCAGCGGTGCACAGAGGAACTGAAAAGGTTGTACAGTCGTTGCAGCATACCAAAAAAAGACATGGACAACACTGAAGACTTGGCAGCATCTGACACAACCAGATTTAGTGTGTGACTGCTGCATGGGATGCATAGCGCCTTGTTGTTCAGCTCTAAAATTCTTGCCTGCACACCCTGTTTGTGGCCCATCATATTGCTGCCATTGTCGTATGACTGCCCACGGCAATCTGAAATGCTGAGGTTGTGCTTCTCCAACTGGTCAAGCAGGATTTCACTGAGCCCTTTACCAGTTGTGTCTTCAACATGTACAAATCCCAAAAAATGCTCAGCAATAGAAACAGGTGTTTCACAGTTGACAATCCTGAGAACAACAGAAAGTTGTTCCTTGTGGCTGATGTCAGGAGTGCAATCCATGATCACGGAGAAGTATTTTGCTTTGTGCACTCTTCTTGCAATCTCCTGTAGGATTTTGTCTCCGACCAGCTGAATGATTTCGTTCTGAATGACTCCACTCAGGTAATGCACCTTTGTCTCTTTGCATTGTATTCGTCTGATGTGTTCATTCATTACCGGATCAAACTGTGCTAGGAGTTCCACTTGAGCCAGAAAATTCCCATTGTGGCGATCATACACGGTACTGGTAGTTCCTCTCAAAGCCTGGTTGCGTTCTGCCAGATGGGAAACTATGGCAATCACTCTCCGAATCACGCCTTTCCAGTGTTCAACTTCAAGTTGCATCAACTCCATCTGTCTTTGATCAATCAGTGTACTGGTTTGCAGTCTCCTCTGAAGGTCGTGCCACTTTTTCACATTGTCACAGTGCACCTTTGTGCACTCGTGTTTTTTTAGGCGATAGGAAAGGTTCTTCCATCCACCGTAGCCACAGGTCGTTAAGGCATTGTCACGCTCACGCTTCCCGAAAACAGTACAAGGGAAACAGAACACTCCATCTGTGTGGATGGAATACACCAGCCACGATCGATGTATATTCTCACCATTTTTCATGGTTCTTTTGTAACTGTCCTTGGTGAATCTTCGAGGAGGATTGTCTAAGTTTTGCGGGAATTCAATGTCCATGATTTGCACAGGTCCTTTTTTGACTATTTCACAGCGCATACTGCTTGTTAGGACACTGGGCCAACATCCTGGGTCATCACTTAATGTGGTGCTTGCAATACCTACAGGTACCCCAGTTCTGGATGGTGGGGTGGTCTCTGCCATGTCAATGTCATCTTCCTCTTTGTCCTCCTCATGAAGTGGAGATGGAGTTGATGGCACTGTTGAAAACATATAGTTGCAAATTAATTTATAGCACAATTGCCATGTGGTAAGTACAGCAACTAGGGAATGGTGATCTACTTGTATAATGCTTTAAAAAGAAAGGGTCATTTTAATACACTTTCATAGCACATGGGTGTTAGGTGATAAGTTGAAATTGTGCGGCTTAATGCACCTTCTGTTGAACCACTGCTGGGAAGTGGTGTGGATGCTTCCACTTGCTCCTCCTCAAGTCGTGATGGAGTTGATGGCACTGCTGAAAAATATGTAATTACAAATTAATTCATGGCACAGTTTCATGTGTGAAGTACGACAACTAAATGCTTAAGGTATGGTGATCTACTTGTGTAACGCTTTATAGCAAATGGTCATTTTAATACACTTTCACAGCACATGCTGCTATAACTTTGGGTCACTATGATAGGTGATAAGTTGAAATTGTGCGGCTTAATGCACCTTCTGTTGAACCACTGCTGGGAAGTGGTGTGGACGCCGCAATGTTGTCTTCCACTTGCTCCTCCTCATAAACATGTGACGAAGACGATGTTGATGGCCCTGGTGCAAAAATAAATAAATACATAAATAATATTCTTTTTATTTATATTGCACATTTTGCATGCATTGATCTCAACAACTCAGTTATTCATTAACATTAGTGAATGTCCCACATATTTGAAATGTCCAGAAGACTCTGTGGGCAAGTGGAATGAATACACACAACTATGACTTGAATTAGAAAAATGTAAAGTCATTTTGATAACATCAAGTGTGTTGATAGAAGGCACTAATAATAGGTAGAAAAGAACGTTACCTTCAGTAGCACCAGAGACAACACTTGGTAGAGCGGGATGAAGAAATTTCAGCAATGCCCCTTGGAGAAAGAATAAGTACTGTATGATTAGCTTGGTTATTTTTCAAATGCTTTTGAAATTCTATCATTTTACAGTCTGATAATTGTGGTGAAATAGATATTAAAAGCATTACACACAGTTCCTACTAGGCGGTTTAGTGGCGGTTTCTATACGACTACAGGTGAAGCACTGCTTCACCAAAAAAAAGTAAAAAAAATAATAATAATAAAATCTTACAATAATCCCGTTTTCACTGGTTTGAAAACAGAAATACAGTCACTAAGACGAGCTGTTTTCCTGAAATCAATTCTGTGAGTGGCAACAGCGCCATCCCCGCACCCGTGGTGTGTCTGTGTGTGTCTGTGTACTGTCTGTGTCCCATAGAAAAAGCTCAAAGCTATCGGTACAGTTTTTAACGGTGGTCCAGTGGTATTTACAGCTATCATGGAGACCAACAACAACAAACAGCAGAATAGGTTTAGAAAAGGATTAATTGACACTAAAGTGGCTGTTTTCTTCATGTGGCTGATCTGCGCCGGGATGTTAACCGTTAAAATGTAAATAAAGTAAGTAAATCAACCCAATGGTATTCTAGCAAAATTATTGTAAACTCCCATGTTAATCTCCTATTAAATAGCTAGCTACTACAGGAATAACTATTTCACTGGTTGTCTCAAGGCTCTAACGACTGAAAACATATGTGAAGTTTATTTAGGATATTAAGAGGAATTAATCGTTGATCAATTTGGCCAGCTGATAACGTTATGAACTTATAGTGAAGTCAAAGGTAGCAGTTTAAGTTTGGTTAGCATGCTAGCATGCCAAACCACTGGTTCCTAGCTAGTCGTCGTTACAACCTCGCTACTCTAGCAAAATATGGTATACCCTGCCTGGCACAATTTTCATGTTGATTGTGTATATTCTACTTACCGGTGTCTTGTTTTCTTTTCTGCTCCTCTTCCCTTTTCTTCTTCTTTTTTTGATTGCCGGAGAGATAATTTCGCTTCATTTTAATTTTTCACTTTTCACTTGCACTTGACGCTGTCGCGCTAATGCATGGGAAAGGGGGGGCCCCCTCGAGCTGGGGTATTTCGACTACAATGTGTCGTTGCGCTTTTCGGACATCGCATGCTCTAGGGAGGCGCTGTTGCTGCCCTCGCAGTCGCAGCAGAGCCCTTCATATACAGATGACTGCTTATTATTATGAAGCTATTTAAAATCGTCATTGCTGTTGAATACATGACCTGTCTTATTGGTATGCATGTTGTTTGATTCATGTTGCATTTGTATCAGACTTTTCTTTGAATTTTGAAAAAAAAAAAAAAAAAAAAAAAAAATCTTAACCTGTCGTCTTTGGGGGGCCTCCTCCTACTCGGGGGCCCTAGGCAATTGCCTACCATGCCTACCTGAACGCGACGGGCCTGGTTATAAAGGTCCCCTATTATGTAAAATGCACTTTTTGCTGTCTTTTATACATAAATATGTGTCCCCGGTGTGTAAGGAGACTCACAAAGTGTCAAAAAATACAACCCTCTCTCTTTTCCTCCTTACCCGTATATCTATGTACATTGAACTCCTGGCAACATCCCGCCAACGTGACATGTCCCAACCTATCGTCCCCCGTATAGTCGCGAGCTGAATCTCCTCCGCAGCACCTCTGTGTGTCTGTGTGTTTAGCAGGATGTCTGCAGGAGGGACTTAGAGTTGTTGTTTATATAATACATATAATGTCTCTGTTCTAGTGGTAAACACTGAGAAGTGTTTCAGAAATAATGCTGGATGTGTTTTGGAGCATAATATGGGGTTTAATCACGGCAGCGTTCAGCTGAGTTTTCTGTTAGAAACTTCTCTCTTCAGACAGAGAGCTGTATGTCGCTCCAAACGGGCGTGGCCAGCAGCAGCTCCAAAGGGGCGTGGCCAGCAGCAGCTAGTTCATTTAAAGCTACAGTCACAGAATCAGCACTTCAGGAACAGGGCTGAAATAGAGGGGGATGAAGCATGCTACAATGGGGGATCTATTTTGAGCAAAACACTTCAAAGACAGATTTGTTTAGATATGGCCCTACAATATATTGTTCAAATATAGCATAATAGGACACCTTTAAGCAATATATCACAGTTGTTTACGATGGCAGACAGGTGCATACGCGCAACAGCAGCCTAAAACATTTGAGTTTCTTGCAGCTTTTTTTATTTGCAGCGTTTCGTTCAAGCAACGTTTTAGTAAACCCTGCACATTTTGTTGATAAATGCTGCGTATGTTTTAGCAGGATGACGAAGATGTCTCTTCATTTGCATGTGTTTTGGCACATTTGTGTTTTTATATTTTCATCGTTTCTGAACTGCAACTGTTCGTTTCTCCTATTGGAAACGTTTGGACCTGTCTGGGATTAATAAAATAAATCTTATCTTATTTGTCCCCCGCAGTATTAAGGTTTAGTCATCAGGAAATTAATAATAATCCCTTAAATCCATTCAGAATCACATTCAGAATACCTGAGGGGAAATGTACATTGTTACAGCAAAAGTGAAGGTAACATTAGAAACACAATTAGAAAAAGGGTGTGCACACATAATATTTAAACTTAAAAAATAAAAAAGTTATTCCAATTTACATATTGAGTTACATTCGTAACAGATTTTCCAATTCCTTTGAGCAACGCCACTTTAGTGCTGTATTGATAATGTGTTAAACCTACTTTCTTTTGGTCACAAGAAGTACACTTTTCTTACCTTATGGATAAAGTCCAGGTACAGGGACTGACTGCTAAATAACAGAAACCTTTTACACTGCAGCAGACATTAGCATGTATTTGGTATCTGGCCATCTGAATCTAAGATGGATAGTTCAGTGTAGGATAGTTTTAACTAAAGGGATAAGATACAGTATGTATGTTGTTCAAATGTAATGCTCCCAGAATCAAGTCTTTGAATTTTAAACATGAGATTTTTTGAATATCTGAATAAAATAATCTAACATTGAATGAACAGTGTTGTAGGTCAGAGTGGATTGGACTCTATACTATCATGTCCTGTTGTGTTCAAATACATATCTTTTTATGTTTTAATTTATAGTATCCAGAGGTTTTCTTTATACACCTAAACATACCGCGAGGCCTTTGGTAATACACAGATCTTTCTAGAATTAATAAGTTTGACCCCAGCTGGAAAAATGTTTAACATCTGGCCCTCAGACTCCCTCCTAAATGCCTTTTGGCACAAAATGTAAAAAGACTTGGGAGGACATTGAAAGATGGATTTAAAAATGTGCAAGTATAAGATAATTGTTGTTACTAAAAATCTGCCTCTTAAAATATTGGGAAAAATAATATACCTACCTGAAAGGCAAATGTAAAACTGTATCGGCTGATGTTGTAAACTAGCCAAATAAGAAAGCACTGACACTTTAAAAAGAAATAACATCAATGAAATATTACTGATATAATATGCAGCACCCTTTCTGAAGCTGTATAGATGGAGCAAGGCCAGGCAATTACCCAGCATGCAATGTGTGTGGGTTTGGCAAGTTTGTACATAATTGTGCAGGTAGGGAGGAAACGTTTCTTAAGGGATGACTACTGTTCCTGATCAAATGTGTTTTGCTTCTAGGATTTTTTAATGTACTAAAATCTTTTTTTTTTAAAGCATTGAGAATTAAAGTTACATGCTGAAATGTTGAGTGTTGGGCATTCAAACCCTTACTGACACTAGAATTCAATACCTCTGACTCATTCAGACATGCTTTGGAGACTTTTTCTGAAACTAGTATTCATTTGTCTCCTTATTTTTTTCCTGCTCCTCCCTCTCTACTACCCACACTGCACTCTGTTCCAGGGGATGCCTCTGTGCGCTGTGAGCAGCTGGACCTGTTGCTTCAGTGGGGGGCGGAGTTTCGCCATGCCTCGTCCCAACCCCCTGAAGGAGAGAAGGTTCTGGAGGACCTGGTGGCCTTCGATGTGGTCCTGGGAGACCTCAACTTCGATAACTGCTCTTCAGGTCAGCAAACAGCAAGGCTAAATCACCACATGCTCGACTTCACACTTTGTTTCATGCGGATTGGTTCACATAATGTATTTGCATGGGGCCAGTGCTTTTACAGTAAGCTTATACAATATGAATATCCATATCATTAATGTTCAAAGCTAAAGGTGAACATATAGAAACACCTGACTCATCACCAACATGTAACATGACTCATCAGTTATATGTTAGGGTGAGAGGATTGCTTTTCCCACAAATACAATGGAATACATGTCTCTTTCAGATACAAATCAATGTCATCGTTGTATTTATCATGCTGTAAATTCAGAGCACTTTTTATTGCAGTTAGTTTGGAGATAGCAGCCTTAAAAAGTTCATACAAGAATTGCCAAATTACTTTTGAGGTATTTTATCTAAAGACTAAATAAATTGTGAATGGGAGAGTATACATTAGTTGAAATATTTATATTTATCATGTTTGTTATTCAATCTACGGTAATACATTGTGTAAACATTTTTATTGATGCCAAATTGTATTGTCACAGCAGCATGTTAAGAAAGCATTGCACATAAGATACACATGAATACAAATAAAGAATAAATAGTTACTAGACAGTAGCAAACACCGTATATGAGAATCAGAATCAAAATTGCTACAGCAAAAGTACAGAAGGAGACAAAAAAACAAACATTAAATAAAAGTCATGCACAAAATATATATTAAAAAATGACAATTAAAATGTACAAAACTACAAATTCAGGTAGAGAAGATGAGAAGCATTAGCATTTTTATTTTATAAATGAAGTTTGACATGTGGTGTGGTAGCAGCCAGATGACAGTAGCAAAAGAAAAAGTATATATTGCACCAAAGTATTTACAGATGTTTGTATTAAATAGTATAAGATAACTAAGAAGGCAGCCAGTCATATGAATTATCATAACGACGTACATATTGCACATAAGTATTATTGCGCAACAGTGGTGACTCAGTCTGTGTTGTGTTTGTTTGTTTGTGTGTGTGTGTGTGTGTGTGTGTGTGTGTGTGTGTGTGTGTGTGTGTGTGTGTGTGTGTGTGTGTGTGTGTGTGTGTGTGTGTGTGTGTGTGTGTAGAGTATCTAAAGAATGCACAATTTAAAATATAGATGTGATACTCTTCTCTTGTGTTCAGACTGGATTCTAAATGAAACTCTGCGTGTGCTCTGTGTTTTTTCAGAGGACAAGCTGGAGCAGCAGCATGCACTTTTTACTCAATACAAGGACCCATGCCGCCTGGGACCAGGGGAGGACAAACCATGGGCTCTGGGTAACCACACACACACGCACGCACACACACACACACACACACCCACACACAAACTTTATGGGACACTGTCAAATACTGTAGTTCTAATCTATTCAACACACGTTGCATTCAAAGATAAAACACAAATAAATACCCCAAACTAATCCTCAAAACAGGATTTTATGTTACATAATGAAAGAGAGGTGCTGCTACACACACACCCACACACACACACATCAGTGTTTTGATCCATACAGAGCACACAGATTGATCTAAATCAGGTTTGCACCTACTGTGGGAATATAAATGCAGCCGGTGCTGCGTGCTGACACATGGCATTAGTGACGTAAACACTGGAGGGTTTTGGTCTGGATGCAAAGTGTTATTTAGGCCAGCAGTATTTCTGGGACATTGTGGGCAGGACAGAGTGAAAGGGCTTGTTTAGAGAAGGGCTTATTTATTTGGACAGGGACATTTTGCGCAGCGAGCCAGAGGAATAGATCTGAGCCTCCAGCTCGGTTGCTATTAGACAGGAGAGGAAGAAAGAGGCAGGAGAAGCAGTATGAATCAGTAAAGCAATGAAATAAAGGAGAGAAAGCTTATCAGATTTCATAAAGCTTCAGAATAACATTGAGGAATACAATAGCAGGGCTGTAAGGCACACAAAGAGCATGTCTGCCTGCCCATGTTGTTCTGATGGTGTCGATCCATTTCATAAACTCTGCAGGAACCTTCTAATTCTGACCACCCAGCCAGCAAAAAAAAAAAAAAAATGGTGCTGCATTCAATTCCATTGCAATTATGGCATGCCTGCGACTACTTAATGGTTAAAAGCAAGTGACACTGAAGTAGAAATCACACGTTAGAAGTTGTGAAAATGAAATGTTTCAGTAAAAATCCCTCACCATTCCTCATCTTTTCCCTTCATAACTGACAGGGCTCTCTTTGTGATGTGTTTTCATGTTCCATAGATCAAACATATACACCACAAAACCAATAAAAGTATCTGTGGATTCCCATGTATTTTAGGAGTTGTGGTCCAAATTGACATAAAAAACAATATTTATGTACTCCCCACACATTTACTACAACTTGTTGGTGAGGCCAGATGTTATAGAGTGGTGCAGTGATGACGTATTTTTCTAGGCGACCAAGAAGTTAGGAGTATTTACTGACATATTTCATATAAAACATGAACATCTTTTTGAGCTTATGTTAACCAATGATCTTATTTAGGGCTTCCAGCTAAAAGTACAATCAGAAAAAACTTAACTAGGGAACAGGTAATGGTAAATTGCTAACTCAATTTTGGATTTGAGGACTCATTCCTGCACCACTCTTTTAAGGCAGAGTACCTGAAGCTATTTTAACCCCCTGAACAAGCGGAAAGTATAGCGTGGCAGCAGGCCACAGAAGCTGTGCATCATGAGAGCTCACTTATGAATTGACGGAGTAACTTCAGAGTGCTGTTCTATTCATGTGGGTTATTTTAAACACATTATCCGGCCCACAGGCTCACATCCTCTCCGTCAAAAAGGATCTCTTCACTGGTTGATGACAGCAGAGTGGACCATAAAGACGGAGCTATACGCTCTCAGAACAAAGTCTGCTGAAGACGCCTTCATTGCCACAATGAAAAACACCAGTTGTACTTTTAGCTTCAAAGGAAGAAGCTGGTCCTCATAGTGAGGGGGAGGATTGTAAAGCATACACTAGATGAATTTGAACGGCACAGAAACAAATAAAACGCTGCTGATAAAAGTACTTCTATCTCCAGGTGCCTTCACTAAACTCAAGGAAGCTCTGAACAGACTGATACACACTGTGTTAGAATAAATAAGGGAAAGTATAACAATGACTTTTCTCCCCTCCACACAGCACCCTCCAGTGGGGGTATTTAATGGGGAGTTTAGAGGAGATTGGGCTTGTGTCTGTCTGCTCAGTGATGCATTCAAATGTCTCTTCCAACAGGCACTCTGCTGGATCCCAGCGGCCTTTATGACGACGAGGTCAGCTCACCTGAAAGTTTACAAAAGTGAGTCACACACACACGCACACACACACACACACACACACACACACACACACACACACACACACACACACACACACACACACACACACACACACACACACACACACACACAAACTACTACAAACTTTGAACACAAGCACTTCATGCACAGTCAGGTCTCTAACTTAACTAGATCATAAGTCATCATTCTAAAAATGTGTCAAAGTGGTCCCCCATTCATTCTCTAACCTCCAACTTAAAATCAACAAAGATTCAATGTTCAAATCCTTTCTGTCATATGCATAATAGCTACAGCGTAGTTTTGGCAATATAAAGTCCCAGGCTCCTAAGACAACTCAATATGATTAACACACAAAACAGACCTAAAGTAGTGCAATAGAGTAACTCTAACTTCATTATTTTAGATGACTGTGTTATCCCTGACTGAAATGAATGATTTGTTGGTCAAAAGTGTATCTGTTTAAGTGCAGGATATATGATTAGTTGTCTGCTTCTGCCAAAATGGAAATTGTAGAGATCCTATTGCAGTGCCTTACACTAAGATGTTTGTGGACAGCACTAGAATGTAACACCTTCCCTACCCTAACATGAAAACAGGCAGTAGTACAGTCAACAGCAGCTCTATGAATGGAAATAGAACCAAAAGCATCAGGAAAAATATATTAACACTGCATTAGATCCTAATGCTCTGATTCAAATCACATCCTTCTGTCCTGCATGTATCATTTTTGAGTGCTTAAGTGTGTCCCAATGCGTAATATGGCAAAATGCATTATGACTAAAGGGGAGGAAGCTTATCAGATGTGGGTTCTCATAGCAGTCAAAAAGTTTAATGTGGACCGCTTTCTCACTCATCGACTGCCATCTGTGCTAGGTAAAGGAAGTTGTGGGACCAGCTGTGATGGCAGTTGCTCTGATGAACAAAGCACTGTACAAAGGAGGGTTATACATGTCAGTTTTTCACATTTTAAAGGTCTCCTATTATGCTATATTTGAACAATATATTGTTGGGCCATATCTATACAAACATGTCTGAAGTGTTTTGCTCAAAATACAAACAGATCCCCCATTGTAGCATGCCTCATACCCCTCTATCTCAACCCTGTTCCTGAAGTGCTGATTCTGTGACTGTAGCTTTAAATGAACTAGCTGCTGCTGGCCACGCCCCCTTGGGGCTGCTGCTGGCCACGCCCCTTTGGGGCTGCTGCTGGCCACGCCCCTTTGGGGCTGCTGCTGGCCACGCCCCTTCACACTGGTGTAATTTGACATGGTTAATTGAGCCGTCTGTGATGATTTGGTACTATGAACAAGCATTGCTAGCTAGCTAACAGCAGCAATTGTCAACTCCAGTGAGGGCACAGCAGCTCTGTACATGGTCGAAATACACACACTACATTCGTGTTCCCAATGCACAACATGGCATTGTGCTTAGGGAAGTATCAGGATTTAAATCCTAGTCCAAAACTGAACTTTGGACTAAACACTTCACTCCAAACCACAACTCTTTATTTTTTTTAAATATTTGTTGTAGTATTACTTTTTACTAAGAGCAATGAACCTCCTGGGTGTTATCTTACATTTTCTGATCCATCCTTTTGTGTCTCAGAGTGATGGAGAATGAGGAGGGGAGGAAGGAGTACCTGGTGTTTCCTCCCAGTAAGAGCCAGTGTCCGGCCAACAGTCAGAAGGGGAGGAAGATCCCGCTGAAGGGTAATGGACGGCGGATCGACTACATGCTGTACAGCGACGAGGGCATGCAGCCGGACTGGAAACTGGTATGGTTTTAGAGCATTACAGGAAAATAATGTGTACAATGAAGCTTACTACCGTTATTAATTGTCTCAAGTTAAATTTCCTTAACATCCAGTTTTGTTTCATCAAAAATATTGTATCCAGGGAAATTTGCTTATTCACTTTCCTGCTAGCACCCTGTTTGTTTCAGGAAGAAATCTACTGTCAGCTGGTTCAAGATTTACACATCTTCTCATCTAACTTGAAAAACTAAACTTTATATCCTAGAGTATTCTCATTACTTAAATCTGTGAATCAAAATGTATTTCACCATTGAACCAATAAGAATGCTTATAGGGTGAAATTGATACATTTCCATTTACAGAATCAAAGTGCACAAATGGTTGAATCACGTATCATTTTCTTGTCAGCCAGGAGGTGATGTGCCTTATTCTGCCCTGATTCATTTCCTGGCAACAAGACACTTGTCAGCGATCATTTTCCTGTGCCAAGTGAAATGATCTCATTCTGCAGGAGAACACTGGACTTGTTAAAGGGATAAAAAGATTTAAAGACATTGAAGTTAGAGAGGAGACACTGAAACAGGGTGGAGAGAGGATGATTGAGGGCAACACTGTCCTGGCTGTGTGACGGATTGGAGAGGATTTGAAACACAAACAAATCATTTACAGAGAGCATGCCTCCTCTCCTCGCTGTGACTCGCTCTCCTGATGCCACCTGGTGCTCCAACGTAGTAACTGTGACATCATTTTATTTCACACTGACTGCTGCTGAAACAGAACATATAATGTTGTTATACTTCCTCATAACTTCAAACCCTGTTTCTTTACTCATGTTATTGCATCACGTTTCTGTGTACTCACTTGATGTGGGAGCTCTCCTTGTAGTACTGTCATATGATTAAACTCATTCCATTGATGCTAATATAGATCTGAAAACATTCAATCAAAATATATAGTATCATATGTATACATATGATGTAATAAACCTATAATATTCGTATCAATTATTATGGCAGTATTTGTGGGAGCAGTGATGATAGAAGTAAAAGTAGTAGTACATTTAAATTGATGGCCCAAAACTAGAATTCACACGAATAGAAATAGTACAAGTAATAAGAATAGTGGTATATTAGTGGCTTGTTCCGTTGATCATTTACTGTGGTAGTTGAACTAGCAAAAAAACCAGAAACACTTCTCCCATTCTTCATAAAAGAAAGCAATATATAAACCTTTAACATATGTTTATTTTAAGACTCTAATATGTAGTAATAACCGAATATAAGAACATTTTAAGTGTATATTATTCAGTTTTATTTATACATGACAATAATTTATCCTATAAGAAATATTTAATATTATTTTTTACTATATTGTAAAACATTATCTGTTATATGGCAGCCTCCACTGTAGGTTGCCTAACTGAAGGAGTTATTTATTGACAAAAACATTAGTTAAGAACTGTATCTGCTTAAAACTGCATTATACATGTATACAATGTTTATACTCATAATTCTAAACGAGGGAACTAAAGTAATGCGATGCCATATTTTTTAAATGATTAATGAATCAGCTTTATAATGTTTAATGTGAAAGATGTGAATCTTACCTACATATTTGCAGAGTTCAAAGCTGCAGTTCTCCCTAACTCTCCACAACCTTCAGTTTAGATGTTTTTTCATGCATTTTACCTGACCACAGTGTTCATCTGTGTCTGAGTAAATACACTATTTGATAACACTTAAGCTTTAATTTAGCATTTTCCCCCACTATTTAAGTAATTTACGACTATACTAATGTCGAAAAAGATGCCACTGGTAATTTTAGAGGTTAAATTCAGCAGTCTATAATGATTTGGTACTGCTAATAATGATCATTGCTAGCTAGCTAGCTAGCAAGCTAACAGCAACGATTGTCATTCCAGTGAGGACACAGCAGCTAGGTGCGGTTGGAAAAACACTACCCAGTGTAAATTCAGACACTACACAAGTTTTCACTGTCGACAACATGGCTTTGTGCTAAGGGAGGTTTCCAAATTAAGACACATCACAAATACATGTCAAAAGCTGAACTTTGACCTAAGCACTACACTCAAGGTCCAGGACATATTGTTTAACTCCTTCTTTAATTTTGTTTCTTTTATTAATTTTACTGCCTGCATTGAAACTGTGTGTCGAAGCCACCGGTCATTTTATAGGGTTAATTGAGCATAGGGTTAATTGAGCAATCTATTTGGTACTGCTTATAATCATTGCTAGCTAGCTAATACCATCGACAGTCTCTTCCTGTGTTTTATTTGAGACAATCACTATTCTACTTTATATGGTGATATAAGAGATGTTTTCAGCTTGTTATGTTGTCCTCAATTGGCCTAAAAATCCATTGAACAAAGTTTAGATATCCCAAGAATAAAGAAGAGATCTTGTTGACAGTTACTTTCTTTTCCTCCTGCAGGACATTGAGGAGTTCAGTTTTGTCACCCAGTTGGCCGGCCTCACCGACCACCTCTCTGTGGCCATGCGGTTGGCTGTTTCCACGGGGGAAGAGGAACCTTAGATTGACCGCCTGAGATTTTTTTTAAATACTGCCATGGAGGAGTGACGGATTACCAAGAGGAGAAGAGGAAGTAAAGAGTTTACAGATACGGAGCTGCATGAGAGACAAAATGCGGTTTTGCCAGAGGATTGAGGGGAAAGCAAATGGACGGATGATTCACTGCGAGAGTGCTCAGTGGATGAATGGATATAAAGGTGGTGGAGGAGATCAGCAGCAGAGGAGTGATTTCAAAGAGAAAGACTCTGGAGGGGAGAGATAAGCAGGGGAGTTCAGTTTAGAAAGCCAGAAAGATTTTGTATCTTCCTGGGTAAACCACCCACACACATACTAAATTCAGTAGATAAAACACAAACACAATGTGACATTTTGACTGTTGAATATTCCACACTCTTCTCCTCCAACACTGAACCGAATCCATAGGGTTTTATTTAGCGTGAATTGTTTTATGTAGCCAATTTACACCCACTTCTTTTATGGGATCTGTTTAGCCGTAGTTATGATTATGATTCTTTTTTTTTATTCTTCCTTCAGGGACAGTTGGATATACTTTAGTGACTGTGTATAAAAGGAAAACGCATAATATAAGTGATAGGAGAGAAGCGTACAGCTATGACTGGCCTTTACACTGACCGTGTGTGTCCTTGTGTCGTGCTCCTTCCTGAATGGCTGTCGGTCATTCATCCTGCTTCCCCCCCCCCCCCCTCAGTCCCAGGAACCTCAACAAGTGTCTTTTTTTCTAAAAAAAAAAACTAGTCTTTCTAAAAGGGAGAAAAATAACAAGATACAATTTCTATTATCGTCACACCACTTTTATAGGGAGTTTAAATGCCTGTTTAATACTATATGGTATGTTTCTAAAAAGAGGTATTGTATAAAGAGACATCAAATTGGAGAAAAAGTTATTTGTTAGATGCATTTCGATGGTTTTAGCATGTTTTTTAGCCATGATTGGTACAGATTGACCAGAAATTAATAACGGGAACTGAGACTTTGCGGATGCATGATGGGAAACGGTATCAGTGTATCAGTTTACAACATTAATATAGCGTCTTGATACACTTGCTTGCTCGAGTCTGGCTGCTTGATGAGTCAAGAAGCATTTTGCCCTGAAACACACACTTACTGTATACCAGTGTGACATATGTGCATGTGAGACTTCACTCTACCGATAAACACACATAAAGGGATGCACAGAACATTCAAAGGCACACATTATTTACAGGGGGACTTCAGGTGATGTCAAATACCCTCTGGCGGCCATATTGGAAGTTCTCAAATGACAACATGTGACTTGGATATCTTTGAGAGAATCGATATCATTGAATAAGCTTTAGCTGTCAAACCAATGTAGCTATCCGGTAAGCAAACAATCACTGTCTTGTAAGCACGTCTGATTTGATCACAGGCCAACGTATAGTATCCAGGTAGGTTTTTGGTTTGAGGGAGAGCATGATGACAGCCATATTTTGAAACAAATGCAAGACATCCTAATACAGAACATCTTAAAGACATTTTGGACAATATACCAAGTTCAGGTACACACATTTGAAAACACCTGAAACAGTCACAGAGATTAAGACAACCTACACACAATTATACTGAGTTCAAGAAGTGAAGGGTAATAAATACATATAGTACACACATAATAGCAAGTCCTTTTATACATGGAGTTTAATACTCCAATGCCACAAACTTTAGGTGTGTTCAGACTGAAAGATAAACAAACTTTGGGCGTGAAACTATTTCATATGAAAGTAATTACATAAACCTAGTGGACGTGCATAATGAGTCAAAACAACGCACCAGAAAAATAGAAATGTTAACATTTTAATAAAAAGTCTTCTCCCAAGGCTGTATGGTTCTAACTCATAAATTAACATTAAAATCTACTAAAAAATGTAGAAAGACTTGTTAGAAAAACAAGAAATAACTGGGCTAGAAAGCACATTGTGTACTTATCTTTTACGAGCTGTTAGTTTTTGAGGCAAATAAACAAACTTTGCATACAGTCCAGCATTCAAAATTGCACAAATGGCACAAGGCAATAAAAAACTTGCTTCTCATTCAGTCTAAATACACCTTCAGTGTTCTTGTCCCCTCACAACTCCTTACGTTACATTATCCACACATTGCTTCAGTTGCTGGTCGGACAGCAATGCACTTTGCAAAGTTAGCCAGCTTTGGATTATTTGAATTCATAATAATGCTATTACAGCATCATATTGTAATCATCATTTAAGTCCCAATCTGTAACAGGCCATAATGTCAAACAGGATCTGGAACTCCAGAAGAGCAATGTTCAGTCAGTAACCATTGAGACGCATGTAGACACTAAAACTGCAGACATGTTTGCTTTGGTGCTCCCTGTGAACAGCTGTATTGAGTGGTAGGCCACTACCATCACCTCAAACTTTAAAAAAACATGGAAGCTGGCATAATCCTAAATCAGTAGTAACCAAATGTTATTTAGCAGGAAACGCCAGAACTATAGTATACCATACTGGGAACATATGGATTATGGTTGTGCTCATGTTGTCATCAGCCAAAGGGGGAAACTTCCAAAATTACTTTTAGAGATGTGTGTGGGAAATAAAGAAGCCTGTTTCTCTGAATAAAAATTGCATTACAGAAACTGTTTAGGTTTACAGACACTGTTTGATTTCCATGGTCTACACGGAGAAAAATGTTTACAATCATTACATGGCACCAGAGAGGATTTTATTCAATTTCAACACGGATGTTTGTGTATAGCTGGGCATCTCTCGTGTTATTTTTTTCAAAACAAATGGGCCAATTTGGTATTTGTCGGATAACACTGTGCTGAGAGGTAACGCAGGATGAACACACAAGGTTTCAGGAGTATAAAACTGCTTATTATGTGACTGTAGGAAACATATTAGTGTTCTGTCATTTTCACATGCAGTATGAGTCTACATGTCACCTGGCTGCTATGACACTCTTTGTATGACTCCTCATTACTAATATACAACCTATCTGTGCTTTTCTCTATTTATTTTTAAGGATGACTTTCAGATATGGGTCCAGAGGGATTACATTTCAGTTATTGGTAAGAAGTGATGTATATACTCTACAATCCAGGATTAGAAGGTTTCCACCGTTTCCCAGAGAATCTGTTTTCAGGGTAAAAACGCTGATATAAGCACCGTGGTAGCCAATGTAAAGATTTATTCTGTGAACTTTCCATTTCAATTTAATTACAAAATATGAATACTGCCAACACATTCATAATCAAGCATGGAGAGATCTGAAGTGTCTACACAGCGGGACTCATGTAGTGCTGTCATGGTGATACTAATCGTTGGGGTTAATAATAAAGCGGGACGTCGGGGTATTATATTCTATAGTTTGGAGTCTATTGCTATTTTTCTGTTTTAGTATTTTTACATATTTTTTTATTCCAGCTTAAGAAAGTGGTGGGCAACTACGCTGATTAAAGGTGAAAGTGTAATGGTGGAGGATTGGTTTGTGTCAGTGTTGTGTGTTCATTCTGAGCTCTAACCTTACACAGTAAGGTTAAATGTATAGCCCTTGTTCAATTATTGGGAGAAAATATGAACTCCCAAGGTTGAAGGCAATCTTCCTAGTGATAACAATGATGAACATGTGATAGGTAGGTCTAGTAAAGTAACAAAACCCAAGTGAAAGTCCTTCATTAAAGCTGCAGTGGCAGATCCAAGAAAATATTTGGTTCTTAAATGCTAAATGCTCCGCTAGCAAATATTCAATAGCTGTTTACTAGCTAAAACTAACTAGCTAATGTTCACTTGCTAATGTTTACTGGTTAATTTTTACCAGCAAATATTCAGTAGCTAATCTTCACTAGCTGTCTTTGAGCTACACTGATGAGAGCTACTGAAACAAAACAGTACATTTGTGAGCCAAAGAAATGTGTTGAAAGATGCTAAAACAAACCGAGGGTAACTTTTCATCAGTACAAGCAACCTCTTTTATATTACAGAAATTAAATTCACCCAATTAAATATTGAGTGATATGTACTTGTGCTGCTTTAAAGTAATTACATACTATGTGAAATCAAGGTCTGCAGTCGAGCAGTCACATTTTCTTGGTAAAGTCAATTTTTTCCCTGACTGAACTAAGTCAAATTACCCAAAAGAAGTAATGAGTGGCATCCATGATAAAAGATAGTGGAATTGCTTTAAATGCTAAGGAAATGCTTTATTTCTTATTTCTTTTAGCAGAGGGGACACTGGACCATTTAATAGGAAAGGTAAAGGAGAAAAGGCAGCAACATTAAACAACGTCAGAGACACATCAGTAACAACCATCTTAGCATAATGAGCCATGGCCTTGTGTTGTTCTCACCGCTGTAGTAAATCATGTCTTTCGCTACCTAACCCTCGCCTAATATCATTATTTTTATGTACTATTATACCAAGCAGTTGCTGCAAAGATTGCCAGTTACAAATATTTCAAACGTGATTGTTGATAGAGTGAAATGTGTTGGTTCTATTATAAAGCCATTATGTAGATGATGATGATGATGATGATAGTATATTATGGATCAGGGCTTCTCCACAGAGGTTTAGTGTTTCATCGTTATGTGGGGAGCAGGAATCTCCTCTGTCCCATGACAATGTTGCTAAAGACAATCAAGCAACCAGTTTGAAGCAGTCCTAGCGTTCAAATGATTTCTAAGCCTCCACAGGCAGCACACAGAGCCAAACACAGCTCACAGCAGGTTGACCTGAAAGAGCTGTGGCTATAGATATTAAACACAAGTACTAACATATATTCACACTTACATGTCACTCTTCCTGTTCTGGAGGATTGATAATGCGCCTGGACTCATTACTCTGGTGTTTTTGGTCTAAAATAAGCCACGGATAATTTACAGACAGATCTTTGCTTTGAGATTCTCAACAAAAAAATGTAGTTCTGATTTTCAATTACTTGTGACCAGTACAGAATATATGTGCATTTGTGTTGAGCTCTATGCTTAAAGGTCACTGTAATGATGCCTCAGGCCTGTTGTCTCAGTAGAAGCGATGCCTCACTGCTATACTTTTTCTAGTTTATATTTTCTATGATTTGTCTTTATTCATGTTTTTTAAATTGATATTTGTCTTTGATTTGTTTTGTTTTGTTCAAAAAGGTCATTTCTGTAATGGTTATGAGATGCTTTTCTCATCCTTAGCTTCTTCAACAAACTGCTTGTTTTCTTCTGCTTTTTTAAAACAAAAGAGTGTCTCTCTTTATGTGTGTCTTCGTGTCATTTTTTGGCTGTGTACATTCTGGGTTTATTTTAATTTAATGATTTAAATAACTGAATTTCAACAACTGACAGTGATTCGAATAAACTAATGTTTAAATATCATGTATCATGAATATTGTTGGGGAATATTTGGGTGTTTAAACTTTGACACAGTTCATCATTTTCTCCTTCCTCTGTCTGCGTTCCCACGGTAGAGTTCTTCGGCCTTGGGGTTTCTGTAATCTCCCTTAAGGAGGGGCAGCTTGGGCGCTTTGTTGATGCCAGTCTATGACCGAGCACAAGCTGCCATGATATAGTTTACTGTTCAGGGACGTCTAGAAGCCCTTCTTATCTGGAACGTAGGTTCCCTGACCTACATTCTTTTCCAATGTGAGACAGCTTTAGTTAGATTCAGGGTCCATATTTGTCTAGTCTCGCTAATGATAAATGTTGATTATCCATTCTGAACTAATTAAAACCTCGTGTTGTAGTCAACTCGTGGCAGCAGCAAATGTCTTGTCAATTCTCCGGCTGTTAACTTCAGAATAAACCTTCAGTGTTTGCCATGAAATAACACTAGGTCTGAGGCATTCATTTGAGGCCGCTATTTAAAACAACATTAAGGCCAACATAAATAGGAACTCTTTGTTTTTCTCTTTTAAAGGACACCATATGGAGAAGTGAAAGAACATGTTAAGTGGTCCTTCTGCTTTGAAAGGAAGAGGGAAAGCTCTAGCAATAGAGATTTACATAGGGTGCTCTGTGAAGCGAAAAAACTCCCCCTTACACCGAAAGTAAAGTCAGAGCCATCATGTATGACTAACATAGAAATATGTCAGGTGGCTTTGTTTAATTTCCAAATAACTCCCAGTAGACTTAATGACAAGTCAATTGTTCAGTATTACAATAGAGAAAAACCCAGCGTGTATTACGTAACTGTGCAGTCCCACTGAGCTTTATACCTTTGGTTGGGTTTTATTGTTTTGGTTTAACGTCCCATTAACCTTGTTTCAGCACGCAGGGGTTCAGTGAAAAAGCTCATGATACCCTACATGCTCAGCACCAAACAGTCAAGCTGCTAGCTGCTGAACAACAGAGCCAGACATTTACTATGTCACTTTGTGTTTGCTGGATGTGTAAAAAGTCCCCAGTCAGAGAAAAAACAACTTCATACAATAAAATGTAGTGTCTTCAGCTTGGTTCACTGTCCCTAAGAGTCCAAAATCAAATCAATTTAAGTTACACTTTCTGTTGCTGTTTGAACAATAGATCAAAAGACTACTTTTAACCCTTAGATGTATAAGTGGGTCAAAAATGACCCGGTGAGGTTGTTTTCTTGAAATATCTTCGTAATGAAAAATTGTTATCATTTAATATTCCAGGTATTCCTCAAAAAACATGTTTTTGATATAATGCCATTTACATTTTTAACTTACCTTTTATACATTCTAAGAAATTCTAGTTTTTGTATTACTACCCCAAGCTTCCATAAGTGGGTCAAAAATGACCCGCATGCATTTTCTATGGAATCCAATGAGAACCTTTGATTCTTATCAACTGTGGCTGTCAGGAATACATTAACTGTGGACCACACAGACTATATCAGAAGTGTCACCCCTTAGGAAGATTATTTTACACAGCAAGAGCTGATACGTGTAAGTATTATCCTCATATAATATTGTGTGTGTGTCTTTCATGACTGTTGTTATTATTATGTATCAACAAATTAGTGTACTTTATAACTAGCTAACACTAGCTAGCTAACTAAGATAGCTAACATTACTATATGTATTGTGTGTGCATGTGTGTGTGTGTGTGTGAGTGTATTCATTTATATAGCTACATATTGATCTATTGAAAACATTACTCTTATGTTTCCTCATCCAAGGTGTCATGGCTGCTAGATACACAGCTGAAATGGTCCTACAGATGCTGGATGATGGAGAGGCAGTAACGGGGTTGGACTCCGAGTCTGAAATTTCTGATGATGAGGACCCAGACCATTGTCCAGGTGGCAGTGGCAGTCGCCCACCTGGAAATCCAACTGAACAGGATCAATCTGACTCAGAAGATTTCTCTTCTGTGTCTTCTGAAGAAGAAAGTGTCCAAATCATGTCCAACAGAATGAGTCGGAAGGGCTCTTACTGGAGCGAGTTACCTCCCACCCAGGGCAGAACACAGAGCCACAATATCCTCAGAAGTCGGTCAGGGCCTGCATAAGGGCTTAGCACCACTGTCTCACCAAAAGATGCATGGGAGCTCTTTATCACTGATGATATAATACAAGAGGTGATGAAGTGCACAGACTTGGAAGGACGGAGAGTAGCAACAGCTAGAGGAAAAGAATGGAAAAATGTCACCAAAGATGAATTCATGGCCTTCATTGGATTGACCCTGCTTGCAGGAAGTGAGAAGAACTGGGATGTATCAGTCCATGAGCTGTTTGGGAGTCCTCTACCTAATCCCATGTACAAGGCTACTATGGCTGTTGGAAGATTTGAAGACATTTGCCTTACCTTGCGCTTCGATGATAAGAGGACCAGCACCCAGAATTCAAGAGCGGCATCACCAATGCACGACGGCTCTTCCTCAAAGAGCTGTCAAAGGAGCTTGTCACACCACACATGAGGAGTCGACTAGAAGGCTGCCCCCAACTGCAAACCCCGATTATTGAAGCAATGGAAAGGTGTGGGATGACAAAAGCCACAACCCAGCCACAGGAAAGAAGCAGACAGGGCCAACCAAAGAGAAAGAGGTGTCAGATCTGCCCAAGTAACAAAGATCGCAAAGTCAACAATAGGTGTGGGAAATGCAATGTACCTGTGTGCAATGATCACAGCCAGAAACAAACTGCATACAGTGATGAGACAAGAAGGCAAAGCAGGGAAAAGAGAGAGGAACTGTCAATGACTGGACAGTTACACACATACATACACACAAACACACACACACACACACACACAGACACAGACACACACACACACACACACACACACACACACACACACACACACACAGACACACACAGACACACACAGACACACACACACACACACACACACACACACACACACACACACACACACACACACACACACACACACACACACACAATGGATGTTCACATTTTTCTATTGCTGTTCTGGGTAATTTTCTTTTTCAAAAATGTTAAAAAGTGAAAAATAAAGATATTTCAAACATGAAATCATTCTTGTGTGGTCCTGAATATAACACTAAATATTATACAAGTGATTATTCTTAACCAAATTGACAAAAATGGCATAAAAACACATTGATTCTAATATGGGTCATTTTTGACCCACTTATGGAAGGGTGTAGGGTCCAGTCACTCGTGCATCTAAGGGTTAAATTGAAAGGGGTCACTCTTTTGCATTTTTCAGGTCATTCTTTAGGTATTCATCCAGACTTCCATCTTTTCCGCTTATACTGGGTCGCTTCGCAGCGGTAGCAGTTCCAGCAGAGGCCCCCAAACTTCCCTTTTGCCTGGCCACATCAACCAGCTCGAACTGGGGTATTCCAAGGCCCCCCCAGGCCAGCATGGAACTATAATCATCATGTTCAATGTGGACTCCAGGATACTCTGCAGCTTGTACAGGTACTATAGAGAGCATCCTGAACGGCTGCATCACGGGCTGGTACGGTAGTTGCTCAGCTGTGAGGGTGGTGAAAACTGTACAGCACATCACCAGGACGGAACTGCCATCCATGGAGGACCTCTACTCCAAGCGGCTCAGGAAGAAAGCCCACAGGATTATAAAAGACACCCATCACCCAAGCAACAATATTTCATCTTCAATCTTACGTTCTGTTATTGTATATTTAGTCATATTACATGTACATAGAATCCTGCATAATTGACCACTTTCAACATTCCATGCATAATTTTGCTTATTGTATCTCCTTTTTTTTCTAACATGTTCCTCTGCCCTACTTAAAGACTGGTTTAGCAACATAACCTTCAGTATTTTATTCTAATTTATCTTACTTTATTTTATTATTTTGTCTTATGTCCTTTTTATAGCATGTTGCATAGTTGGAGGAGCTCAGGAACTTAGATTATAATTACCATAACTTCACTGTAGCTACTGTGCACATGATAATAAAAACCCTTCAACCTTGAACCTATAATCCCTTCCACCTGGTCCTGGGTCTGCCCCTCACTCTCCTCCCAACTGGACGTGCCTAGAACACCTACATAGGGAGGAGGCCAGGTGGCATCCTTACCAGGTGCCCAAACCCCCTCACCTGGTGACTCAAAGGTCAAAAGAAAAGTGGTCTTACCCCAAGGAAGATGACACACTGTGTGTGTGTGTGTGTGTGTGTGTGTGAGAGATACAAGGTGTCTTAGGTTCTACAAGCAATAAATGTACTATTGTCATTCAGTCTTCCCCCCTCATCAGTATCTTTTCCGGATGCAACAAAAAGCTCTGATAAAGTCAAACAACGTGAAAATCAAGCTCACAAACATAAGAGCCTTCAATTGCTCAACATATTTCCCCCAGGAGTTGGTATAATCAAAAGAACAGCTAAAAGGTGGGTTAATATTGTAGATTATCAATTAAAAAGAAACACAATTCGAAATAAATGTAGCATTAGCCTTAATATTAATGGTGTGCTCGTAGCTTTACTCAGTGCCCACAATCAAATTTCACTTGTTGACCATGTTCAAAGACACATCCATCCATCTCAACATGTCTTCTATTTCAGTGCTTTTCCTGAACTATAATAAGTCAAAGATCTACCATAGAATATCATTTTGTGACAAAATAATCCGACATCACTTTACAATAAGACTACCCTTTTAAAGGGTTTACAAATAGTTTGTAATGCATTTATTAATTAGGTTGTGAAGACTTGATAAATCATTATCAAGCTTTTCTAAGACAAGAGATATCAAGACGGATGGGGGGAGAATCAACTCAGCGAACAACAGGATAGCTGCTTCTCGTTAAACAGAGTGAACTGCTTGAGTTTAATTTATCTAAAGACACAACGAAACTGAGGAGGAAATAACCCTTGGATCTTTGTTTTTGTAAGGGAAACAACCTATAAGGCCCAGTTAAATCCTCCATCACATCTTCACATGTTCGGACTCGTCCAAAGTGCCAAAAGGGAGTGTGCATCCTCGTGTTATTGATATATTGTCCCTGTTGTGCAGAGATGCTTTGGAAATCCCACGAGAAATTCAGAACAAGTTTTACTGTTGTTACTGCACAGTTTGACTTCAATGGAAAAGAAATGCCATTTAGACAAGTCATCACTCTTACCGCCCAGACTTTTGAATCTCTATTATAGTTCATTGATATGATTACTAACAGGAATTTTTGAGAAATGTTTTGCACTAATAGAGAGATTTATAAAATGTTAAAATGTTTTGGGGGAATATACAGTCGTTTGTTGCCTTCTTTTCTTATATTAATTGAATGGTTTGATAGCCGAGCGCACTCTTGTACTTGAGTAAAAATTGAAATACCACACAAATAATAATAATGCATGTTATTATTATAGCGCTTTTCATGGTGCTCAAGGCGCTTTACAAGCAAGTAAAGAAAAATAACAACAAAAGTAAAAAGTTCTAAGGTAGGTGGGATAGAGGCTGGGGTTAGAGGATTATGAGGTGAAAGCAAGAGGGAAAAAGTGAGGTTTTTTTAGGGCATTTTGAATGACATGGGAGTGTTGACAGGTTGGACGTGACTGGGGAGGGAGTTCCAGAGTGAGTGGGGAGGCTGCAGGGAAGGCTCTGTTGCCCCAGGTGCTGAGATTGGTTCTGATAGGCTACCACAGTGTAGGAATACTCTGTCACAGTAAAAGTATTCTAAATGTTCCTCCAGTGAAAGTAGAAAGTACTCTCATCTAAATGTACTTAAAGTAGCGACAGTAAAAGTAGTCATTGTTTGATTGGTCCATTTCAGAATAATATCTCTGATTTGTTTTATAATTATTGATCATTAAAGTGTTCTCAGAGCTGGTAAAGGTGCAGCTAGTTTGAATGGCTTTGTATACTGCAGGGTAGCTGCTGGATTTACTCCAGGTGAACTACAGTCTGATTTAAGGGCTGATTATATTTACCATCATTAATCCAAATCTGTAAAGAAACTGAAGGGATTAAATACATGTAGTGGAGTAAAAGTACAAAGTAATGACACATTTAAATACTAAACTTAAGTACTAGTATATCAAACTTATACTAAAGTAGTGCACTAGAGTAAAGGTTACTCTACACCACAGTTTGATGGACCGGTTTTAGAGGATCTATTACCGATGACATGTGGGTGGGAGGCAGAAGTTTTGGCCACATGAGATTTGGTCAGTGTGATATACAGGGAAACCACGCTTGAAGAAGAATGTAGTTCCTCATTTGAAAACAGATTTCGTCAGAGAATGGTATTAATTAAACAAAGGTCAATGGACTAAATATAAACGCGTACTAGTAAATCCCCCCCCCCCCCTCACCCTCGGCTTGATAAGAGATATTGAAACCATGAAGGTAAATTCCCATAAAGCTATGTTCTTTCCCCAACCGGCTGCTCCTCTACTATAAATGTTGGAGTAGATGGAGAATGATCACACTCCAGAGAGAACAGGCTCAACTGAGACTTTCACACACTGATACACAGAAAACACACACTCTTCAGAATGGCTGCTCCTCGTCTCGCTCTGTGTGTGTGTGTGCTGATGCTGGCTGTCTTCACTCTGACTGAAGGTAAGAGAGACACATTCAACCAGTGAAGTCGAGGGGAGGGCAATACTCTTATTTTAAATGTTTATATATATATATAAATCATTCAGTCTGATCAGTTAAAGATGTTTTTGTTAATTGCTAACGTATATTTTATTTTATTATGCTTAAAATAGGGCACATTTTGTGAGCTATTTCTATTACAAAATAGAGTTTAGCTTGGAGGTTTTTTTATAAATAACTAAATTGGCAGCTCTCCTATTTTAAATGACAATTATCTGCACATATTTTATTTGTTTTATTTACGTTTTGGTATATTTTTGGTATATGTATACCTTTTTTAAACATTTCATTATATTTTATTTTTAAAAGACTTTGTAATACAGGTCTTATGGGTCTGTATTTGCTTCTTTTTTTTCCTTTTACTTTGTAAATGTATGCACAGTTATAAACTACTACGGTTTTTTAGTTCATATTCCTTGTAAAATAATTACAAATCCAATGTCAAAGATTGAGAAACTGTGACCCAGCACCAAAACACCAGAGCTGATTTTATTAAGTTGAACACCAGAGCAACACAAGAGCTTCCCCATTTGACAATGGAACAACTGAGAAATGTCACAACCTGTTAAACAAAACGCAGTATCAGTTTGAGCTTTAGGAAGGAAATAAAAGAGAACATAAAAAAGGAACTGAATCTGACTGCGTGTGTTTGTGTGTAGGTATGCGTGGTACTGGCCCAAGGAGATGCTGCTTTAAATTCAATGAGAAAGAGGTTCCCAGAGGCCGCGTGATCGGCTACGTCAAGACCAGCCAGCGCTGCCCCAATCCTGCCATCCTGTAAGTACAATACTAAACCACAACACACCACCTCAGAACAGCATAAAAACACAAAACACCATTATTTTTGTTTTAACAACAGACATTTTACATCAATGACTTAGTTACAAATTGTGTTTAGTTACTTACTGTAACATTAACCTAAATGCAGTTTGGGTTGATAAATACATTATTTATGCAGCAAAACATTATTTTATTTCATTTCTTAATATTAGTTACCAGAGGTGGGACCAAGTCATTGTTTTGCAAGTCACAAGTTAGTCTCAAGTCTTTGCTTTCAAGTCCCAAGTCAAGACCGACAAGTCTCAAGTCATGTCCCAAGTCCTACTGTTTAAGTTTCAAGTCCTTTCAAGTCCTTTTAACAACGGAGAAATAACATTTACACAAATCATGTATGCTTTTAAGATCTGTATATATTTATCAAACCAAGAACATTGTTCAAACACATTTGAAATAAACAAAGGCAAATGTAATTTCCACAGAAAGTGCTGACATTGTATTTCCATTGCTTATTGCACTATAACTGTCTCAAAAGATCCTCTTTTTTGCAAACACTCTTCGCCTTAAAACTTAAATCTAGCCTTGAACTCAAAAACATGTCTTCACCATCAAACAGGTATTTGGAGGATCACAAAACAGTTGAATGTAACTTTTCCAAATGTGTTACCACTAAACAACATTTTCAGTCTTTTTAATTAATTTCAAAACGTAAGTGTAACCTTAACCTTTTCAAACATGTCACCACTTTATACAAGATATCCTCACTCCCAAAAAAATGTGTGTGTGTGTGTGCTCCAGTGGAGCAAGTTTTCAGCCTTGGTGGCATCATACTACGTCCCCATCGTGCACAAATGACTGACAGACCTTTGGCCAATTTGATCTTTTGTAAATGCAATGCAGCATAGGGCCCTGACATAGAAAAGCACAACTCTGTTCAACGAATGTTTAGGGTTGTTTTCAGGACAATGTTATGAATGCCTGTAGCCAACCATTCTGAAGCAGGGGGTGATTCCGTCTGTTATCTTCGACCCGCATGTTTTACAGACTGCAGTTCTTTTTTTTTTGACCACCTCAAAGTTTTTAAATCCAAACGAAACTACCGTGGTATCATTGTTGCCTGTTTGGCGTCTTATAGTCTGTTCCGCCTCATTGGTTGTCCAGTACTTTGATTGGTTGGATGATGTTCGCTCAAAACAACGTGGATCTAATTTGATTGGAGGTCGTGCTACACACGTTACGCACACAGACACACACAGGTGCAAAGAGAGATAGCGCAGTCCATGTCAACATACTTTTTAATCTTTGGGTTTGGGGAAAGTAGCAAGTCTTTTCGAGTCAAAAGGGGCGAGTCCAAGTCCAAATGCGAGTCACTGATGTTAAAGTCCAAGTCAAAGTGCAAGTCCTTTTAGATTTTGTCAAGTCAAGTCTCAAGTCATCAAATTCATGACTCGAGTCCAAGTCATGTGACTCGAGTCCACAACTCTGTTAGTTAGTATTTGGTTTAGTAACTAAATTTGTTTCAGTAACTTCGTTTCAATTCATTTAATTTCACTACTGAATAAAACTCCTGTTATCTTAGGCCCAGGTTACAGCACAGTATTGGTTGCAACACTATCACAGATTGCATTATCATAGATAATTTATGTTCTTTTGGCAAAGTGTTACTGGTGCACTGGCCCCTGTTGGCCCCCACTAAAACCGCCCTTGCACCTCAGTACCCCACCTCAGAGAAGGGTGTGAGCAGCTCACTGTGTTTAGCATTGACACTGAGTGTCTGTGTGTGTGTGTGTGTGTGTGTGTGCAGGTTAAAGACAGTGGCAGGACAAAGTCTGCTGTGTGTCCGTCCTTCAGCCCGCTGGGTGAAGAATCTCATCAGCTACCTGGACACCAAATCCATCCCAGGAGCGGGGACCAACCTGTAAACGTGGCAACATCTTATCCACTATCAGAACCTCCTGTGATGTGATGCTGCATCTCAAACTACACCTGTGAAAGCTGCATCTACTACAGATATGGTCCTATGCCCTGTCAGGTCTGCAGTACTTCTTGTTGCCAAATATTATTATTTTTGTAACATGGACCATTTGCTGGAATGAGACACATTTACACTCATATTTTTACATTTCAGATTTTTAATTTAATGTTTGTGGAACTATTTGTATATGTTTGATTGGTACAACACCCACATAACCGTCACCACTGTGAACTACTGATGCATTGTAATTGGAACTGACTTACCAAAACGTTCTTCACTGTAAACATATATAAGCTACAGTATGTGTAACTCCACTGTTTCTGCAAGGAACCATTGTGTTCTTTTTACTTGTTTTTGATATAAAATAAAGCGCACTTTTTATTTTGTATTGTTATTTATAGTCATATTTTTGATTACCTCAGATAAGTATGCAATTTGGCGACAAATGATTCATTTCTGTATTCTACTGATTTGATTCTATTGAATGAAAGCATGATGAAATATAATGGTTGGTCTTGGTTGTTCTTTCTGCTTACCATGGATTAAGTTTCAATGTACACTTACAAATAAAAACTCTCTGAACTGCCTGTTACGGGGTTCTCTATTATCCCTCCACAAACATTGGCATAATCGAAAAGTTGAGCTCAAATGATTTATTTACAAAGTAAAAAAAAAAACATATACTGGTTTGAAAACAATGTTGAAAATGAATAATAAATCAGAGCTGTTTAAAATTGCCTCCTTAACCTTGAGCAGTTGCCTTCTCTGCAACAAAATCAGACTCCTAATTCAGTGCCAAGACAGCCCCTTATATACACATAGCCCCTCCCAGTAGGCTTGTCGCTCAATTAGTCAACAATCACTACAGAACAGTGCATTATCTGCTTGTTGACTTCCTTATAAATCATAACATATATGCCATATTTTCCTACTCTAACCTCCTAAATAAACAGGTTAATTATCACTGACAATCACAATCAAACATCATCGTTTTCAGTAGCTGGTGAGCATTACTCTCACAGAGCTTTAGATGTGCAGGACTCTTTATCTGTCTGATCGTGGATCCCTCAGCAGGAATGAGGAAATACATTTTCCATCTGAGCCAAAAACTATTCCTCTTAACTCAGTTCACAGAATTTTACAGAAGTCAGTATAGAGCGCCACAGGGATGACGTATTTTGTAGGCCGGCCCGGAAATAAGCTGCATGTATTTAATGTCGTAGAACAAAACGTGATCAGTCTCTTAAATGTGTAAACCACAGACCTTATTTCAAGCTATTTTCCAAAATCCTACGGAGAAATCGCATTGACTCTGAGACGAGGGAACCGGAAGTTGTAAAATGCTAACTCACTTCTGGTTTTAGGACTGGTTCCTGCGGCACTCTATTATAAATAACTTGGAAGAGATGCTTATCAGATATGTATAGAACAGTGAACTGAAAAAGATTGACGTTCATTAAGTGTAATATGTCTACACATTTCACGTAACTGTATTAGGTTAGTTGAAAGCAATAATATTAAGTTGAACTCAATATTTTTAAATTTTACATTTTAAAAATGTACACTGTAAAAGATCCCAGTAGAATTACTGTCAAAAAACGTCAAATAGCAACAGTTAAAGACCGTAAACTCCCCTAAAGTAAATCACCGTAGATACAGTCAATCCCTGTAGTAGATGCAGTGAATCACCGTAATCCAAGAAAAAGTACCTAACCTTAAATTGTACTGTTTTAATATGTAGAAAACACAATACTTTACTGTTAAGAAGTATTACAACGGACAAAATACCATAAACGTACAAAAATGTAAATACCTTAAAATTATTATTCTTTTAAAATTATAGATTTATCTGGGGTGCAAATTTAAATTTACAGTCTAAAACCGTTTACTATTCAGCAAGAATGTACCTTAATTTCTACGGAAACAAGGTGTATGCAAATATTATATTTGTTTGTTAGTTTTGATTGATTTTAAGGTAAATTGTTTAATTATGTTCTAATATGTGTCTATGTGTCTAATTTGACAGTAAAAGAAACGAGAACATAACATTATTTTTACTCTATGTTTCCAATGGGCGACACTTTTTTATCTAAAAATCAAATTGTATTTTTATTTTAATAATAACTAGGATTTATATTGGCCTTTCATTTAAGATGTAAACTACGCATTCTGGACAATTTAAAACACTAATTGGGAGCACACAGTTAAATCTGAACAGCACGATTTGAAAGGTGTGTGTCTGCGGCCCCGCTGGAGGACAGGGCCCCTGACAGTGATCTGTCTGACAGGTGAGTCCCTCTGTGTACCTCTCTCACCCGCTTCTGTCTGTCCTACACTATCTGTGGGAGTAAACCTCAATGTAACTTCCTTTCTAAGGGATACGTTGCAATTGATGGGAGGTCTTAACATCTAAAAGCACTTCAACTGTGTGTGTGTGTGTGTGTGTGTGTGTGTGTGTGTGTGTGTGTGTGTGTGTGTGTGTGTGTGTGTGTGTGTGTGTGTGTCTGTGTGTGTGTGTGTGTGTGTGTCTGTGTGAGACTGTTGTCCAGACAGCAGAGACTGCTGACACATGAAAACTGAATCAGCAGAAAAACTTCAGACTAACTTTACAAGTTTTAAAGGTCCCCTATTATGCTACTTTTCAGGTCCATATGTGTATTTTGTTGCTCCACTATGACATGTTTTCATGCTTCAATGTTGAAAAAGCACTTTATTTTCCTCACACGGCCTGTGCATAAAGTATCACTTTTCACTCGTCTGAAACGCTCTGAAGAGCTCATGCCCCCACCTCTGCAAAAGCGCACTCTGCTCTGATTGGTTAGCTGGCGACTCTGTTGTGATTGGTCAACCGCTGAGAGATTTGTCAAATGTCCCGCCCCATGGATTATCAGTGATCATTTCAAAGTGACACAGAGACATCGGGTTAACCTTCAGCAGCGTTTGTATGACCTTCAGCAGCGTTTGTATGACCTTCAGCAGCGTTTGTATGACCTTGAACACAACTTTGATCACAAACAGCAAAGACTATTTATAGCTACTGTTCTGTAAAGTGAAGCAGTTTTCTTGCTCTTTCTTGGCTGCTAGTTCAGTGAGTTTTGTTCATAGTGATGAGACTTATACCAATGGAATCCATGGAATCTCAGGCTTCATGATATGTGGTTTGTGCAGATAGCATGAAGTGAAAAAATCGCCGTAGCTCACTCTGTGCTATGTAGTTAGCTCGTTTTCCTGAGAAAGATTGACTGTACTCTCTTAATATTGAGATCACGATTAATTATCACGATTATTTGTTACATTTTAACCAAAACATTTTTTATTGACACATAGGCTCCTTATTACTGCTTTCACATCCAGGTGCTAGATTCCTGCTAATGTACAAATTTGTGCATCAAAATAAAATAGGTCTATATCTCGTCCACACTACTGCGTTTTCGTTTTAATCCGGAGTTTTAAAATGAAAACGATCTCCGTCCACACAAGCGTTTTAGCTCCGTATCAGAAGTAATCTCACACACCTAAAAACGAATATCACGTGACCATTCACGTATACTGGGCATGCGCGTGCCGGTTGCAGTTGCAGCATTCTAAAATGCAGAATTTACCTGCACAACAACTGCTACCAAAGACAACAAGGTAAACAGCGCTTTTACTTTGTGATCCATGTTTACCACTGGTAGTCAAGGCTGATCGGACCCGATACCAGCTGATTTGAATCTTTCCGGGTAAGAAAGGGTCACGTGGTAGGAGCGTGATGAATCAGAGAAGGATACTCGTGATTGATAAGACCCAATCAGAAAGCGCTCATGGTGCCTACGTCAGCGTTTCCATAAGGCTGCGTTTCTACCTGTCCACACTAATCAACAGTCCCGGGGTTTAAAACTGAAATGGGGTCAGCAGCGTTTCCAAAAGCCTCCGTTTTAGGGGCTAGAAAACGCCGGAGTAGTGTGGACGCGAGGTGTAAACGTAGCGAAATAAAAACGTTTTAAAACGAAAATGCAGTAGTGTGGACGAGGCTTGTTTTCTCCATCACTCCTAGAAGCACTAGATTGGCTTTGGAAAAAAACTTCGATGCTAAGCGTTCTATGAACAGAATGACACATTTAAAATATCGCTCGATCACGCAATTTTGATCGTGGGAAGCCAAAATCGTGATCGTGATTAAAATTTGATTAATTGTGCAGCCATACTCTCCGCCCAATCAGGGGGTAGTATCCTCCCCTATAAAACCCCAGTAACTGCGTTGCTCGTCTCCCTTGACACTCAGCAACAACAACTGCGAGCTGCTGTGAAGACACAGGAGCTCCCTGAACCTGACCACCGTGGCAGACAAACAATCGGTCGGACCGTCTGAAACCGCCGTGCGTCCGACACAGCAACAGAGGGCGCGTACGGGACCCAAGGTGTGAAGGCGCTCCTCCTCTCCGTCCGCATGAGAAGGCGGACAGAACGCCCTAAGGTGAATCACCCTAGACCTGAATGAAGAAGTGATATCCTTCGGCCGAAAAGACGGATTCAGCCGCAACACCACCGACCCCGTCATCACTAATAGACATACAGGAGTGGTGCACAGACAAGGCACATAAATCCCCCGCCCTCTTGGCTGACGTGAGGGCCAAAAGGAGCACCGTTTTAAACGATAAGGTGTCAAGATCATCCCGAGAAGCGACATGACACATCCAGCTGTCACTGAGGCCATGGACCCTATGCGTTGGGTCAGCTGTAATATTGCCTCCACACACCGCTGTGTGTCGTGCAGACATAGCGTGGGAGTCTAGAATTAATCCCAGGTAAGACATCTGCAGAGTCGGTTGCAGTGCACTCTTCCTGGAATTGAGGGCGAAGCCCAGCTGTGTGATGTGCTGGATGACCAGTGCAGTCTAGGCTTCCGCCTCCCGTGTGGACGCGGCGAGAATCAACAAGTCGTTGATGTAGGTCAGGATTCTCACCCCTCTCTCTCTGAGAGGTGCCAGCGCCGTCTCCACACACTTGGAGAACATCTGTGGAGCCAGCGAGTAACCGAAGGGGAGCTGACAGTACTGATAGCTCTGACCTCCCACCGCAAACCGCAGATATTTCCTGTGACGGGGTTGAATGGGAACGTGGACATATGGGTCCGTCAAGTCTATGGATGTCATCCAATCACCCGGCAGGATGCATTCCAAGAGCTGTCTGACCGTCAACATGCGGAAAGGTCTCCGCGCGATGTAGCCATTCAGTACGCGCAGGTCAAATATTGTTCTCGTGCCCCCAAACTTCTTGGGCACCAGGAAGTATAGGGAGAAAACCCCGACCGCTCCTCCATGTGGGGAACTCCCAATATAGCTCCCTTTTGGATTTCCAACTCCAAAGCCGCCCTCTCGGCGGGGATGGAGTGAGAGGTCTGAATTACGCCACTGACAGGCGGGGGCTGGCGGTAGAACTGCAGGACATAGCCCCTCCGTAACGTCCTGTTTAACCAAGCGGAGAGCGGGCCGCTTAGCAGCACCCACTCCACGTAACAGTGAATGAGCGGCCGGGCGACGGAACTGCCAGACAGTGCTGGAAAAGGCCCGCCCGCTACAGAGGGAACGTACAGGGGGCCCCGACCGAAAGGGCTGCAAGGAGGCTAAGGGTAATAATGATGTATGTATACAATTATGACACACCTTGAAAAGGTGTTCTCCTAGTCAGGACCGGCCCTGACCAATGTGCCGACCTAGGCAAAATTTTAGCTTGTGCCCCAATCATGGCCCGTCACTACCTCTACCCTAAACCTTCGGGTTAACAGGGAAAGTATAAGTTTCCGTTTTTTGTTAAAGCGATCCAATGTAGCATTTGTACCTTAAAATAACAGCTTGAAAAAAATTGAGCGGCTAGAATGACTTTTAATATGACGATTTGCCTCTCTTTCATGCCCATCAGGGGTCTGAGGTGAGATAACTGCGCTATGTAACTTTGCTAGACCGGGCCGGGAGATGAGCGGAAGTACTTCGACTTGCTTTCTGGCACACCTACCGCAATAACAAATAGACCCCCTCCACGCACCCAGGTATAAGGAGAAGCAAGCGCAGCATTGTCAGTACATCATCATGGCAGAGGCACCGAAGAAAAAGAAGACGTTGACTGATGAAGCAAGGAAGAGAAAGAGAGAGGTCGACAAAGTAAGAGACCGGACTAGAGTTGCTCTCGGAACAGTTTATACACGTTGGCGAGATCTGAAAGAAACATTTGGATACAAGTTTGATTCAGAGCTTGCCACCTTTCTGCTGGATTAGTAAGTAGCTTATTTGCTGTTCTTGCTTTGTGCTGTGTTGTACTTGCTTTATGTTTCACTGTGTTCGGAAAGTGACTCGCTAGTTTGTTATTATAACTGAGGAAAACTATTTTCAACAGATTTCGATAGGTTTAGCCTCTAGCAAGACATCTCGTTAGCGATGTTAGCAAGCTTGCTATATCATGCTTGGACTGATGCTGGACTCTCGCATACGCTTCTTTGTGATGTTATTCTGATCGCTATGTGGCTTACTTGCCAACCAAGTCCCACTGTTGTGAATTTATTTGTCAAAGCAACATTTAATAAATTAGTCAATTTATAAGTAAGTGTTAAGAATAACAGTTCATGTTTCAGATATGGGATTAGATTAAAAAGGGACTTTAGGTCATTTAAGTTGGGATATACTTAGGAAATGGACTTGAAATGGACTTCATTACCCATGGGACATTGTGCGTGTTACGTCACATACGCAGTGTTGTAGGTCGTACAGCGGCCATTGTTTTATGTTGTTAAGGATGCTGACAATTCAAGCCAACCACTCGCTGTAAATATGTTAAGTTCTTTATTTAAGTAAACATCTGAAATGAACGGACGTCTCCCTTCGTTATTTTAGTAGCCATCAACATTAGTTCAGAACATTTTGGTGCCGAAACCCGGGAATTAGAACGAGATGGCTGACGACCCGGCTGAAGAGAGACCACTTGTAGCGGAGCAAGGAGAAAGGGCGAGAAGGAAACGTCGGACGATTCGTAGCTCCACTACGCGAGTGATCAACCAGATTGATGTTGAACTGCGAAAGGAAGACCAACAGAGGGATCTCAACCGTGTGCGGGAGATGTTAGCTGTATTGTCGACAAAGGAGGACACTTTGCGCGAGCTTGACAACATAGTGGAGGAACACACTTCACTGGAAGATGTGGAGGCGGAGATTGAACTCGCAGAAGATTACAGAGACCGCCTCATTGAGGTAAAGACGCGTGCTCACCGAGTGATCAGCGAGACTGTGAGTAACCCCCCCGCCTACTCGGCAAAGTGATGCTAGTACTGCAAATAGACAGACAGTGAGACTGCCAAAATTACAAATTGACAACTTCAACGGAGATGTAAGCTTATGGCAGGAATTTTGGAGCCAGTATGAGACTGCTATTCATAACAACAGTGCACTCTGCAAGAAAGAGAAGTTTACCTACCTGAAAACGTATCTTACTGGAACAGCTGCAAAGTCAGTAGCAGGGCTCACACTGACAGACAGTAATTATGATGCTGCAATCGAATTACTTCAAAAAAGATTTGGAAGGAAAGATCTCATTGTAAATGCACATATGTCAAAGCTACTGAATCTCACTCCTGTAAAGAGATCATCTGATGTCACTGCCTTAAGACAGCTGTATGATGAATGTGAAGTTCAAACCAGAAGCCTACAATCATTAGGAGTGGTATCAGACACCTATGGTGGAATGTTATGCCCAATATTGCTCCAGATGATGCCAGATGACATGGCTCTTGAATACAGCCGTCAAAGAGGTGACAATGATGAGTGGAAAGTGGACAATGTGCTTAAATTCCTCCAGACAGAGGTTCAGACCCGAGAGAGAACTGTACAGATGATGAAATCATTTAATCAGAGAGAAAGCCAGTTCACTAATAAATTCAGCAGCAAATCACATTCAGCTAGTGACATGAAAATAAAGAAACCAAATATGACATCTGCAGCTGCGCTACACATTACTGAACAGAAAGTCAACAATTGCTTGTTTTGTGATAGTGCTGAACACAAATCCGAGAAATGTCCAGACCACGATGTGCCAGCACGCAAAGAAAAACTGAAAAGGCTAGGCAGGTGCTTTGTGTGTCTGGGATCCAAACACATTGCTAAGTTTTGCAAGACGAAGGGTGTGTCATGTGCCACATGTGGTGGCAGGCATCATCCAGCCGTGTGTGAGAAAAATCTGGCACCCCCACCTGATGTGTCAACCAACACAGACACACTTGTAAGCTCAGTAATTCCTAAAGCAGAGAACACAGTGCTGTTACAGACCACCAAGGCATGGGCCGTAGGGCCCACAAGCAGGAAGATGGTCCGCTGCCTGCTAGATGGAGGCAGTCAGGGGAGTTTTGTGCATGAGAATGTAGTGAAGGAGCTACAGCTACCTGTTACCAGACAAGGAACGCTTACTCTTCACACATTTGGCTCCTCTGCTCCAACAACGGTGAGTCGCAACATAGTGAAGCTCAGCTTGGAGAATGTGTGGGATAAGCAGCAGAGAATTGAAATAGAAGCTGTTGTGACCCCACAAGTGTGCACAGCACTGATGAGGGTTCCAGGTGAACACATACAGAAAGAGATGAAAAGAAGAGGTCTCCAATTAGCTGACTGTGATGGAGATTACAAACCAGAACTTTCTGTGCTAATTGGCTCTGATTATTACTGGCAGATAGTGTCTGGCCGAGTGGAAAGACTGACCAAGAGCCTAGTGGCACTAGAGAGCACATTTGGATGGGCAGTGCAAGGCCCAATGGCAGTGTCCAGCATGACGGAGTCAACATGCATGAACATACTGCTCAGCAACGATGCACAGATGGACAAACAACTGCATGCGTTCTGGGAGCTCGAGTCCCTGGGCATCACAAGTGAGAAGCCTGAGAGCCCAGAGGATGCGGAAGCATTGCAGCGGTTTGAAGAAACCTCCATTCTCAAGGACGGGCGTTACCAAGTGGAGTTGCCATGGTGACAAGATCATCCACCACTTAAAGACAACTACCGCATAGCCAAAAAGAGACTGGAGAGTTTGAAAAGGAAACTGAGCAAAGATGTCACTCTGTACAGCAGATACAACGAAGTCGTGGAAGACTACCTAAAGCAAGGAATGGCTGAGGATGTGCCAAAGGAGCGTGCATCACCGCAAGACACTCAGACATACTACTTACCCCATCATGCTGTACTGAGGGAAGACAAGGCGACAACAAAACTGCGAGTCGTATTCGATGCTTCATCTCACGAAGATGGAAGTCCCTCACAGAACGACTGTCTCTTAACCGGCCCCAATCTGAATCCAGATCTGATGAGTGTTTTGATCAAGTTTAGACTGCATGAAGTTGCTTATATGGCAGACATCAAGAAAGCATTTCTGCAGATTTCACTCACAGAAAGAGATCGGGACGCCGTGAGATTCCTGTGGTTCACAGGTCCACCAACACTGGACAAGGACATGAAGCTGCGCATGCTCAGAATGACTAGGGTGGTGTTTGGAGCTTCGTCAAGCCCATTCCTACTCGCAGCCACCATTAGGAAGCATCTAAGACAGTACGAATCAGAACACCCAAAGGTGGTAGGAATCATCAGCTCCTCACTGTATGTCGATGACTTTATTTCAAGTTCAAGTGAGGTGACAGAGGCCTATACAGTGACAAAAACGGCCAAGAACATAATGTCTGAAGCAGGCATGGAGCTATGCAAATGGATGACGAGCTCGGCTGAGCTCAAAGAGAAATGGCAGGAGAGCTCGATGGATTGCGTTGCTCAGCCAGAACCACACGGGTCCATTCTCAAGGTGCTGGGCTTGGTGTGGAGACCGGCCACTGATGACTTCGTGTTCGACCTCAGAGGGCTGCTGGATATCCTGAAGGATAGAGAAAACACAAAACGAAGTGTTCTGCAGTCTTCTGCTCGAATCTTTGACCCATTGGGATTCTTGACACCCTTCACGATTAGGATCAAGATCATGTTCCAAGAGATGTGGGAGAGAGGGCTCCAGTGGGACGAGGAGCTGCCACCCGACATGACAAAGAAGTGGCAACAGTGGTGTTCAGAGCTCCCTCAACTGCATGAGGTGTCAATCCCACGATGGTACAAAACGCATATGCCACAGCGGAACAACCAAGAGCTAAAGCTGCATGTATTCTGTGATTCGAGCGAAAGAGCTTACAGTGCAGTCGCTTACATCGAAGGAAAAACAAGGGAAGGAGAAGTGACCATAAGCCTGGTTGCATCCAAGTCAAGAGTGGCCCCGCTTAAAAGAATGACTCTGCCACGCCTGGAGCTGATGGGTGCCGTGATAGCAGCCAGGTTGGGGGACACACTCATGAAAGCGCTGCAGCTAGACAAGACACAACTCAGACTGTGGACAGATTCAATGATAGTTCTGCACTGGATCTGCGGCTCTGCTCATAGGTGGAAACAGTTCGTAGCGAATAGAGTCACAGAAATCCAGACCCTAACCGACCCACAGTCCTGGTCTCACTGCAAGGGGAAACTTAACCCAGTCGACCTTCCCACCAGAGGCCTAACTGTACAGGACCTGAAGCAGAGCACATTGTGGTGGAAAGGACCTTATGTTCTAATGACAGCTGATCACTCACAGAGTACTCAGGAAGATGTTCAGGAAGAGGAGGTCGGATCTGAACTCCGATCCAAATACCAGATTACAGTACAGGCTGTTCAGCAAGAGCCAGACTTCCTAAGTCCTGTCTTATGTCTAGAGAAGTACAGCAAACTAAAAAGAGTGTTCCGAGTGACAGCCTGGATCAAGAGATTCATCACCAACGCACGCTCAAGATCTAAGGTGAGCGGTGAACTGACAGCGGAAGAGCTGAATGAAGCAGAAAAATATTGGACGAAGGTGACTCAAAGAGAAAGTTTCTGCTCCGAAATGGATCTGCTGATAGCAGGGAAATGCCCCAACACTGACTCCAGGATACGGGAGCTCAAACCATTTCTGGATGAAGACGCATTGCTTAGTGTTGGAGGACGGCTACAGCATTCAGATCTCTCTTACAGAGAAAAACACCCCTGGATTTTGCCCAGCAAACACAAATACACAGAGATGGTGGTGCAGAATCAACATGAGCAAATATGCCATGCAGGTGTACAAGACACTTTAGTGCAGACAAGAGAGAAATATTGGATTCTTAAGGCAAGGCAGATAGTGAGGAAGGTGGTGTCCGGATGTGTACTTTGCAGGAAATTCAAAGCAAGGCCTGGGCAACAGACTACTGCACCGTTGCCAAGGGACAGGATAACAGAATCACCACCATTCGAAGTTACCGGTGTGGACTTTGCCGGGCCACTCTATGTGAAGATACAGAGCTCAATGACAAAGGCGTACATAGCACTTTTCACGTGTGCTGTGACCAGAGCGATCCACTTAGAGTTAGTCTCAGACATGTCCACGGAACACTTCTTACTAGCTCTGAAACGATTCATCTCCAGAAGAGGATTATGCAAGGTGATCTATTCAGATAATGCCAAGACGTTCAAGAGGGCAGATCAAGATCTAAAGGAGCTCTGGCAACGAATTAAAGATCCACAACTACGAGAGTTCTTCTCAGAGAAGGGCATCACCTGGCGGTTCATCGCTGAAAGAGCAGCCTGGTGGGGCGGATTTTGGGAGCGGCTTGTTAGATCAGTCAAAATCATTCTCAGAAAGGTGCTTGGCAAAGCTAAACTCAACTTTGAAGAGATGTGCACCATGCTGACCGAAGCTGAAGCCGTAATAAACTCAAGGCCGCTCACGTATGTGTCCAATGATGTGGATGAGCCAGAACCACTGACCCCTGCCCACTTCTTGGTGGGTCAGAGACTGACTTGCTTGCCTCCTAAGTCATTTCCAGCTGAGATCAACCGTCCAACAGCCAACAAGGAGGAGATGACCAAGAGGTGGCGCTACAGACAACGACTCGTGACCAACTTCTGGAACCGCTGGCAGAAGGAATATCTGTTGGATCTGAAGTCGGCCCGTCGCTGTGACACCCCACAGCCTTCTTCGCTGAAGGTTGGCGATGTTGCGCTCATCGGAGAAGACAACGCCCCAAGGCAGAGCTGGAAGCTGGGGAAGATCGAAGAGCTGTTTCCTGGTCGTGATGGCCTTGTGAGGTCATGTGCAGTTCGCACTAGCACAGGGACTGTTCTGCGGAGGCCCATCCAGCTTCTGTATCCGTTGGAAATAGTATAAACAGTAGTTTATGGGGGGGAGGATGTTGTGAATTTATTTGTTAGGAAGAGAATTTATTTAGAACAGATGATTTAAAAGGAATAGTTAAAAGCAACATTTAATAAGTTAGTCAATTTATAAGTAAGTGTTAAGAATAACAGTTCATGTTTCAGATATGGGATTAGATTAAAAAGGGACTTTAGGTCATTTAAGTTGGGATATACTTAGGAAATGGACTTGAAATGGACTTCATTACCCATGGGACATTGTGCGTGTTACGTCACATACGCAGTGTTGTAGGTCGTACAGCGGCCATTGTTTTATGTTGTTAAGGATGCTGACAATTCAAGCCAACCACTCGCTGTAAATATGTTAAGTTCTTTATTTTAGTAAACATCTGAAATGAACGGACGTCTCCCTTCGTTATTTTAGTAGCCATCAACATTAGTTCAGAACACCCACTAGTCTCAGGATATTCCAGATATTTCCAAAGATTTTGATGATAATTGACATTGTCCGTTGAAAACTATTTTCAATAGATTTCGCTAGGTTTTAGCTGCTAGACATGTCGATAGCGATGTTAGCAAGCTTGGACATTGGACGTTGATGCTAGGCTCTCGCATACGCTTCTCTGATGATATTGTGATCGCTATGTGGCTAACTTGCCAACCAAGCCCCACTAGTCTCGGGGTATATTACAGATATTTCCAACTAATTTAGTGATAGTTGACTGTCCGTTAGCATTCCCTTAGTCAGCTGTTAGAAGCACATTGTCTATGGTTCATGTTTTCGTTAGCTTATCATGCTACTTGTGTGTTGCCTGCAGTGATTGTGCAAACCCGTGTACAGTTGTAGCTGAACATACTGACCAGGTTTTATTGTTATTATGTGTCTTACTTTGGCAACTGCTAAACATTTTAGTGGAGGATTGTTCATATAATCAAACCTGTAACTCGGCTGCTCTCCTCTCCTTTAGCTCCTGCAGCCTTCCCAGGTCTTCTGGGTCGACATCTCTGACCCTAGGTCTGCCTCTGCCTCTACCCCCCCTGCTCACACCTCCCCTCCCCCTTGCTCCTTTCCCCCTAGCTCCCCTCCCCCGTCTGCTCCTCTGACCTCTTCCTCCAACCTGGCTGGTCTCAACCTCAGAAGAGGCTGAAGTGGAAGTTGAATCCTGCAACACAATCACAAAAATGTATTGACATCCAAACCTCATACAACGTTAGCCATGCATGAATTATCCTTTCGAATTCAGCTAATACAGTGATATAATAAACTGTTACTACTGTGACGTTAGTGGTTGTGATTTATCCCATGTCGATAAAACAACGAAAATTGATGTATTGTGATATACATCCCTGCCAATGTCATTCATGAAAGCATGCAATGTAGGCTGTAGCCTTATTAGTGTCATCCCTGTCTCACGGAGACATGTAGTTTTTGTAGATGCCAAAAGTCATCTGTCCCGTCTCAGACAAGCATGCAAATAAAATGTGGTCATTCTTCCTCAATCTCACGCCAGGTACGTTTGTAATCTTCTAAACCTAACTTCTCTATCTTATAATAAAATGCACGTTCCAATGTATAGTATGCCTATGTGCCTTTTCGATGTTGTCAACAATATTGCGTTAGATGTCATCCACGTTCACACTTACAAAACAATGTAGCCTATGCAGTATTTCAGCTAAACCAAATGTTGTCATTCTTTTGGTTGTATCAGCATTCATTTCGAGTATCACAGTAGATAAAACTATGTAGTCATATTTCTGTAAAACCTTTGATTACTCTTACCTTATCGGTCGACATAGCTTGCACCTTCTGACTCCTCGTCGGTTCGTCATCAAATGCACGTGAATGCGACAGGGTGTTGTATTTACGACAGTGTCGTAAACGTACATTACCTCCAAGCCTGTAGGGGGAGCTCCATAATGGGCTTTTTGACAAGTTCCGTTGGATCGCTTTAAAGTACCATCATGGCAAAAATGTTGTCTTTTTAAGGGTTAATATTCTTAAAATTAATGAGTGTTTTGTATTATGAACAGGACTGATTTGGTCTGCGAAATGGCTAAATAGTGTATATCGATATACAACGATGTACAAAGGTTGACAATAGTTATACAATGTGCACAAAGTCGATTGTGTTTTCTTTTTTCTTCTTTGCAGATTGACAGTGATGTCATTAGTCTCATGGATGATGCCAGTCTTCAAAAATACATCCCGTCCTACGGCGACCGAATTGCCATTTTTAATTATTGTAGAAGTAAAAAGCCCACATCAAAACGGAAAAAAAAGGGCTTTTAGAAAAACTGAGGGAAAAAATCACACTGAGATCGGAAAGCTCTCCAGGAACCGCATCAAGTACAGCAACAACAACAAAACTGCCAAAGAAGCTGAAAGCCACAAGACATATTGAAATAGGCTGGATTCAAAGCGACACTAACACAGCCAAACAAGTAAGGGCAAAGCAATGAGGTGGCACTAGAAAAATAAAACTATCAACTAATGCTGGTTTGAAGGAAATCCTTGAAACAGGAAAGGAACTATTTTTCCTGATGGAATATCACCTAAAGGACATGAATCAGAGTTCGAATTTGAGGTGTGGGATTTTAAACAAAACTGCCTTAGCCTACAGCTGAAACGTGCCCTTCAATTAGCACAATGAATGAAACTGTGCAAATGACAATGTTGCGATTTCACATCGCCACAAAGCCAAAACCGTCTGAAAACGCTGACAGCATCACAGTTGAAGAGACATCTGAGTTGAATGTTGTCTGGAGTGAAAATGATGACAACATAGATGTCATCATTGTTTTGGATGACACAAAGCGATCACTAGACATTTCTAGTGATCCTGAAATCACCTTTGGTCCTCATTTTGGCACCGAACAAGATGAAGAGGACACACTCATATTTGAGAGTTTTCCAATCCCTGCCAGTCCACTTGAGGCAGAGAAACAACTAACGATCATTGTACATCATGGAAACACCCTACCTGACATGATTACTGCCTTTTCTGATGCAGACATTTTAAACAAATCATTGAATGTGAGGCGCATTCTCCCAGACAACAAGGAAGAAGCTGGCAGTGGTTCTGGTGTACTGAGGGATGTTCTCAGCTGCTTCTGGCAGGAATTCTATGACAGATGCACACTTGGGACAACGTTAAAGTGCCCTTCATTCGCCATGATTTTCCTGCTGAAACATGGAAGGCAATTGGAAGAATACTTTTGAAGGGTTACCAAGATTGTCAATATTTCCCAAACAAACTTGCACTGCCTTTCCTTGAACAAGTGGTTTTTGATAATATGTACAGTGACCTCAAAGCACATTTTCTGCAACTTGTGAGCAGCCAAGAACGTGACGTTTTGATGCAAGCGCTGACTGAGTTCACTGCAGTTGACACTGATGACCTTTTGGAAGTTCTCGACAGCTATGGCTGTAGAAGGAAAGTCACCGCAGTGAATCTTCCTAAAACAATGGAAGAAATGGCACACAAAGAGATGGTCCAAAAACCAATGTTCATTATTGACTGCTGGAGGGAGATTAACCATCAACATCTTGACATCAGTCCAGAGACACTGACTAAGTTGTTGTCTGACCTGCAACCCACCACAAAAAAAGTCTGCAAACTACTGAAATTTGATGTTGATTTGACTACAAATCAAAAGGAGGTAGCAAATCATCTGAAAAGATTCATCAGAGAGCTACACGAGAGTAAACTTCAGAAGTTTCTTCGGTTCTGCACAGGATCTGATCTGATCGTTACAGACAGCATCTACGTCGATTTGAGAAAATGACAGAGTTCACAAGAAGACCGATTGCGTACACATGTGGGAATATTCTGCACATAGCTGACCAGATTTCCGTTGAGAATTCAATGCAGATCTTGAGAGCAATGTGAGGGTTATGGACATTGTTTAGACTCCAACAACAATAACTAAACCAATCCAAACTGTTAAGAGCTTTTCATGTTCGAAGTTGCATCGAATTGCAAGTAATGGTGTGCTATAGATACTGTATATTTGGGACCTGAAAGAAGCACTTTAATAGTTACACCGAAATCCAGCTGTGCAGAAGGGAGCCCAGCTTGACTACACAAACTTGGCGGTGTGTTCACAAACTACAACAAACTTGCATATTGAGTATTATTTTGCAGCTGCACAACACAAACCTGGCTGAACAGAAATGTAATTTGTTCATGTAATTCAAGACCTTGTAATGCTGCTAAGATGTTTAAGGATTCAATCAAGAACAGTGGCATGCTTCATTGTTCTTGTATGGAAACAGTCAAATCTAAAGTAATGATTGCTCCCTCTTACTTTTTGTTTAAATTGGAAAATGTTATACCAATTACCCAGGTGAATGGCTTATGTAGTAGCATGATAAATGCTGGCTGTGCGCCAGCGTTGATTGCAGTTTGCGTACACCTTCCCAAATGTTATCTCCACAGCTACGGGCTGTCTACAGTAGCCTGTTGTTAAGAGTATAAACGTTTGATATTCATGTTCCACTGTTTCATCAAAGAGTTTCGTACTTCTATTAGGCTGACATGTTTAGTGTCGTGTACACTGTTTCATTGTATTTCCAACAGCCTGACTCACAGGCAGACATGTGTTCAAAACAATTCATGGGAATGCCTATTATAATCGTTTTATGTGGCTTTTGAGGTTAAGATGCAATGCTTTTTTTGAAGTTTATTAAGTTGATTAAGTCGTGGGATCAGCACGATGGATTTTAGGAAGTAGCAAATGATGCTGATGAGTGGATCAGTGAGTTTCACACTGTTGCTTCTTGCAGCAGCAGTGGGGTTTGGGGTTGGAGTGTGGGTTGCTTGTGGTGTGTTTTTGTCACTGTTTTTTGAGTTGTTTTTTTGTGCGTCCTGTTACTGTATTTTTCTACTATTATTTATGTGCTACTGCTACAATCCATATGGTTCTCTCTCTGGCTCTGGCTCTGAGTCATAGGTGGAGATGGACGGGGGTATTTATGGAGGATGCATCTCCAATCATACCGTCAATCCCTGCATATGGCTAGTACGGTCTCGTTGTCTGCACCAAGCGGTGCAGTTCGATTCACTAGTTGGAATGTTAAAGGTCTGAACTCTCCTGTTAAGCGTAACAAAGTGATCAACCATCTTATATTTTTTCAACACTAAAATAGCCTTTTTACAAGAGACCCACCTTAAGCCATTAGATCACGTTAAACTTAAGAGAGGTTGGGTGGGCCAACTTTACCACTCCTCATTTTCAAGCAAGGCACGCGGGGCTGCAATTCAAATTCATAAATCAATTCCCTTCTCAATGTCTACTGTCATTTCAGACCCTAATGGACGCTTTATAATTGTTACAGGTAGAATTTGGGCTAATAACCTGGTGTTGGCAAATGTGTATGGCCCAAATTGGGATAATGAGAACTTTTTTAAGAACTTTTTTTTCTCTCTCCCTGACCTAAACTCTCATCAGCTTATCCTTGGTGGTGACTCGCTTGATCGCTCATCCAACAGGCCTTATGCTTTATCTAAATCATCTAAAGTAATCCAGCTGTTCATGGAACAATATGCCGTCTCAGACGCCTGGCGCTTTTTTAATCCTAGCACCAAGCAGTTCTCATTCTTCTCTCCTGTTCATGGCACATTCTCACGAATAGATTTCTTTCTAATTGATAGTAAACTCCTCTCCTCTGTCACGTCGTGTTCCTACAGTCCCATTGTAATTTCAGACCATGCAGCCGCCGTCATGGATGTCTCCTTCCCAGGCAGATCGCTTTCCCGCTCCCCCTGGCGCTTTAATTCATTGCTACTTTCTGACACCAACTTTATTAACACAATTAACAGTTGTATTGATCTTTTCATATCTACTAATGCCAATCCAGATATATCTGCAGCAGCCATATGGGAGTCATGTAAAGCTTACCTAAGAGGAGAAATAATATCTTACTCTGCTTATCAGAGAAAGATTGCTATGGAAAACAAGGTCACTCTCTCCAAGGATATAGCAGAGCTGCAGTCAAAGTGTGTAGACACACCTGATGCTGATCTTTTCAAAGACTTACTCACAAAGAAGGCGGAATATGACATTCTGGCCTCCAATGCAAACAGCACAGTCCCTGTTAAAAACACGCCACAATTACTATGAGTTTGGAAATAAACCAAGTAGGTTGCTTGCTCACCAGATTAGGCAATCCTCCTCATCAATGCACATCGCCCAAATTAACACAGATATTGGACCAACCATTGACCCTCAATCCATTAACGATCAGTTCAACGATTTTTATGTGTCATTATATTCCTCTTGAGTACCCAGACAACGAAACACAGTACAAACACTTTTTTAGTTCCTTAGATATCCCTACTATCAATTCTGAAGTGGCATCTAGTCTGGATGCACCATTTACAATAGACGAACTCAGGAGTGCTTTAATGTTTATGCAGAATGGGAAATGCCCTGGCCCTGATGGTTTCCCTGCCGCATTTTAAAAAACATTTGCAGATACACTATCACCGCTTCTACTTAACATGTTTAATGAATCGCTGCAAAATGGCTCACTCCCTCTCACGCTACGTCAGGCTACTATTTCTCTTATATTGAAAAAGGATAGAGACCCGTTGTCTTGTAGTAATTATCGCCCTATCTCTCTGCTTTGTGCAGATGTCAAAATACTGGCTAAAATGCTGGCTAGGCGGCTGGAGTGTGTCCGGCCAACTATCATCTCTGCAGACCAAACAGGGTTTATAAAGAACAGACATTTCTTTCACAATGTCAGACGACTGTTTGATATTTTGTATTCACCAACAACCTCTGACGACCCGGAGCTGGTCATCTCAATGGATGCTGAAAAGGCATTTGATCGTGTGGAGTGGCCCTACCTGTTTTACACACTGAAATGTTTTGGCTTTGGCGATACACCTATATCTTGGATTAAGCTTTTGTATACATCCCCCCTTGCTTGTGTTCGCACAAATAATGACTACTCTGACTATTTCTCCCTCAACCGTGGTACCTGACAGGGCTGCCCACTCTCTCCATTACTTTTTGCCATTGCCATTGAACCTCTAGCAGTAGCTCTTAGGGCCAGTCAGATGTTGGGCATCTCAAGAGGTGGCATAGAACATAAACTATCTCTGTGCGCCGATGACCTCCTGGTCTTTCTTTCTAGACCAGACAAATCTATCCCTATTGTACTGACCGTGTTGAAAGAATTTGGGCAAATCTCAGGTTATAAATTGAATCTGCATAAAAGCGAACTTGTGACAGTTAATGCGGCAGCCTTAGCCCATCCCCTCTCCGAGTTACCATTCAGAACATCGCTGGAGCACTTTAAATATTTGGGTGTATGTGTAACTAAAAACTATTCAGAACTATTTCAACGTAACTTTTCCCCTCTCTTAGCTAAGTTGTCCCAAGACATCCATCGGTGGTCACTCTTGCCTCTGTCTCTCGCTGGTCGTATAAATTGTATTAAAATGAATGTACTGCCCAAGTTCTTATATCTATTCCAGTGCATACCTATTTTCCTCCCTAAACACTTTTTCCACTCTCTTGATAGCGTAATCTCACAATTTATTTGGAACAAAAGCACCACTAGAATCAAAAAAGGCATTTTACAAAAGCCTAAACAGTTGGGTGGCCTAGCTCTACCCAACTTCTTACTTTACTATTGGGCTGCAAACATTAGAACAATATTGCACTGGTGTCACACCAGCAGCCAGCCTCCATCATGGCTGCAGGTTGAAGAAGCCTCATGTAGTCCCTCTTCTCTGTTGTCCCTGCTGTGCCTCCCCCCAACATCGTCACCAACTTCACACTCCAGGAGTGTTGTAGTGAAAAGCTGCCTTAAAATCTGGAATCAGTTCAGGCGGCACTTTGGGCTGCAGATAACACCTGTCTCTGCCCCAGTACATTCTAACCCTCTGTTCACTCCATCAGTCATTGACAGGGCTTTTTTGATCTGGAAAGACCTAGGGATTGTTTCTATAAAACAGCTTTACATTAGTGGCATATTTGCTTCCTTCGACCAACTCACTCAAACTTTCAATTTGCAGCGCACTCAATTCTTTAGATACTTGCAAGTCCGCAATTTTGTTCGCAATCATTTTCCTGGCTTCCCTCCTTCTACTCTTGTTGATACAATACTTGATGTTAACCCTAATCGCAAAGGTTCAATTTCCATACTGTATAATAATCTTATCAAAAATCAGACAACAACCTCTGATTCGCTGCGCAGCGTTTGGTCTGAGGAGCTTGGTGAGGATATAGACCCTGCCGCCTGGGAGCATGCCCTGAGTTGGGTCCACTCATCGTCTATCTGTGCTCGCCATGGAGTTTTACAGTGCAAAGTGGTCCACAGAGTTCACTGGTCTAAAAGTAGGTTAGCTCGTATCTACCTTGACATTGACCCAAACTGTGACAAATGTCATCAAGGACCAGCCAATCTCAGTCATATGTTCTGGTATTGCCCCACCCTTGCTCCTTTCTGGTCTTGCGTTTTTGACTCCCTCTCAGCCATTACATCTGCCAATATACGACCCTCACCATTACTCGCCCTGTTTGGTGTCCTACCTACTGGCCTCTCACTGCCGTCTTGTTTTGCTGAGCTTGTTGTCTTTCTCACATTGTTGGCAAGACGTGCCATTCTGTAAATTGTCTCTTTGTTGATACCTTGTTCCACAGTATTCATCTGTGTATCAATCTCACTCCGTGTAGGAGGTGTATTGTATATCTGTTATGCTGAAAATCTCATAAATAAATCATACAAATTTTTTTTTTTTAAGTTATGAGAAGTTATGGTTACAATTGTTTGCTTTGATACTAAAAGACATTCTGAAGGTATGTTGTATTAAGTCTCGAAATCTGTTTTGTAGGCATTGTTGTGTGCAACAAAACCTATGTTTTACTTTTGGATACTTTAATAATTGTTATTGCACCGGCACAATGCAGGCAGATAATTGATCAGTTTCTACATTTCACATCGTGTGGATCGACCAATAATAATTTAAAAAAGCAATGCAAAAGGGCTGTCATTTTCCCGTTACCCTTGTGCTGAATTCTCATGTTTTGTTAAATGTTACTTTGAACATTGAAATCTAAGTTACAGTTACAATGTGAATAACATGTATTTTCTCACAACACATTTTGATTCAGGTCTTCGCGTCCCTATTTGTATAGGTATAAAGGTAGCCGATATAATCTATCATTGTCCTCCTCTACTGGTCATGGTAAACTTAAGTAAGGGTGTGTTTATGCTTAATATAAAGGAGGGAGGTAACTTTTAGAAAAATTACAATGTGTAAGTTTAAGGAAAAAAGTGAACTGAGCACACTCACAATTTTGGACTTGGCAATAAATCAGCTGCAGTCTGATAGCAGTTGCTTTCTGTGCCACTAGAGTGCACCAAAGACCTCTTCATTTCATTTCCATGTCCCTACAAACACAGATCAAAAGTGCATGCACATTTTTTGGATTGTTCTTGTAACAGTGGACTGAACAACAAGAAACGTTCCCATTAAAAGCTTTACTAATAACACATATGGCGAATTTAATGCTGCTTCCAATGATAATGTGTTCATATTCTTTTTTGAATACAGCCATCTATGACACTGATTTAATAGTATGGCATTCACCACCTAACCACAAGTAAGGCTTATTTTCTTACAATCCAACAACAGATCTAAAGTTATTAGGATAACTGTGATAGCCATTGGGTTATTATGTAAATGTGATTATACATTTAGGCCAACCTGTGACATAAAAGGATCTCCTCAGAGCCAATGCTTGTCCTTAATGCGCCCAAAATAAAATGTTGAGGTATGCCTGTATATTTGCAATTAAAATACATCCGTCATCTCATTGGACAGGCTACTTCATAGTATGGCATTTGCCATTTGTCTGTTTTTATTTATTGTTTAGTAACGCTTCTCACAACCGTTTTTGAAGGCAGCAAATGTTCACCCTCAGCACATTAAGGCCTCACCGTTCTTATTATACATCCGTGGTCCTCACAAACACACAATAAGAGGCAGATCAAATCCGTGTTCGACCAATTGAAAGATAGATCCAGTCCCTCAACTGTGCGTCAAACTAGCCAGTAGACTGGAACTTCGATGTAATCTCTTTCATAATAAACCTAAAGCATGCCGCATGTGTTGTGAATTTTTCAATATTTTTTATCTTGAAAAGATTATAATGGAATTTCTTGTCGACTTTAAAGCTAAATTGATATTATCAGAGCTGCCAACTTTTTAAAAAACCTTGGAGTGAGATTTTGGTCGGGGATAACCAACATTTTGCCGCGAACGCAGCCACACAAGTTGGTGGCTCAGATATCAGACAAATGGATTTAATTTGATGTTGTACCCATATAAATAAAGTGCTTAAAGTGCTTAAACGGTACTACTTTTTCAAGCAATAAAACAGATGAACGCATTACAAAATAACTCAAAATGAGGCATAATCAGTATCAGATGCAGATCAGAAGCTGGACAAAGTCCTTGTCTATGACCTGTGGGCACGGTTATACTGGCCTGTGGCCTTCTTGGAGGCCTTGTTGACATCTGAGGGGGGCTCCCATTTGAAACAGGGCTCCAGGTCGGCCCTCTTTATGGTCATTATTGATGACAGGGTGCCATCCGATGCTAGGCTGTTTTTTGTCTTGGTTTTGTTCAGTCCCACAACTGAAAACACCCTCTCAGCGTCTGCGTTGGAATGGGGTAACACCAGGACCAGCTTGGCGACGGCAGCAAGCCTCTGGAATTCTTTGGATCCTGTCACCTATGGAAAATAAACCAAGAACACAATGGAAAATCATACCTTGATTTTTTATTGATTAATACTGTAGGTATACTGTAGGTTGATCCATTAACAAAATTAAATAAAATTTGCAACATGCATGACAATATATGCATGCAACAATTGTATAGCAACAGATGTAGCCAAGCCACACCTGCCAAAAGGAAAGACAACAAAATAAATGTTTACCTTATGTTTCCGTGTTGCCATTTCAGCCCAGAAGTTTTCCATTTCAGTTTCGTCCTGCAGGGATATCATTGGCATGGTCTGATAATTTAGAAACTCCTCACCCAGAAGGTCATGCTCCTCTGGCCCATGGTATGGGAGGAGATGGGAAAACCTATTTATGAAAGTAGAGTAACAAGTTGTTAAGTTTTATGTAACCAAGGTTTAAATAATCTATGCATGAAGAACTGTTGAAAAGAAATTCACATTCAAATCTACTCAATTCATATGTAAAGTATGTACAGAAGATAATGTCAGTATTAGAAATATGAAAAGAAACCAATTATAAATATGAACAATGACAGAACAGATGAACTGGAAGTTATTTGGAAAGGATCGTTTCCTCCGCCAGCGTCTACTTCCTGTTTATTTTATTAGCCTTTTACATTTCAAGATACCAGCTCAGTCAACCAATCGGATATCACCTCCCTCTTTGTTGACCTCCGCACTTGGCGCTTCTTTCTTCATGAGCTGCGGCGAGGAGTGACAGCAAGTATCAGACAAGCAACATATGAAACACGGAAAGAAAAGCTATAAAAGTTTATTAAAAGTTTATAACTTCAACTCCGCGATCATGTGAGAGCACGGCAAGAGGGACCTGTCATCACTTGTCACGGAGGAGAAAGGCATTGGTGAGAGACATTTTGACCGTGCTAGGCGCTAGCCACAAACAGTAACTCGAGTGCTAGCCACAAACGGTAACTCCAGCGCTAGCCACAAACGGTAACTCCAGCGCTAGCCACAAACGGTAACTCCAGCGCTAGCCACAAACGGTAACTCCAGCGCTAGCCACAAACGGTAACTCCAGCGCTAGCCACAAACGGTAACTCTCAATTGGAATCCCATTCATTTATGCTTTGTTATTTTGAATGTGAGATCTGATAGTATGTGTTTGTGAATCTATTTAACGTTTGCATATCTGTTAAGGTATCCAAATGGTTAATTGTTTGGATTTAAGCACTTCAGGTTGTGCTGTTTAAGCACAAACATTTGCTCTTTGTTAATTGTGCACACTATATGTTTTGGTTGTTTAAGCAAAGGATGCACACAGCATGTGTTTTCTTTTACTTATTATTATTGTTGTACTATTAATACTTTATGCCAGTTGTGATATGTGAAAGTGAATGTTGATATGTGAAGGAGGAATGATTTAGTTATAATTCAGTGTGAACGGTTATTTCAGTAACTTTAGTTCTCCAATACTTTGAACTGATTAGATGCTTGAATGTTCTGACCTTATTCACAATAGGTCAGGTTTTTTGTGGATCTGGAGAGTTCCAGACCCACCTGGAGTTGAAGCCTGGAGACTGTTGGACGTTTGATGGTGAGCTACAAGAGAGAGGAACTAGAAACTCAACCCTGGAACCCTGGAACCCTGAACTTTAACAACTTTGTTTCCACACACACACCCAACCAACGTACTCAACAGTGCGGTAGGACGAACACTTGCCACTTTCCCAGTGGACTGAGCAGTATTATCTGCTGTGAGGAACAGAAGGAGTTAGATTGCACATTGAACCTAAAGATTATCGATACAGCTGAGTCATTTTGTTTTATTTTTATACTTACCCGGGTAAGAATTGTGTATTACTGAATAACTGTTCCTATTCATCCTTCCCTGTTTTCAATAATGGGAAGAGTAGTTCTTTCTCAAGGAGAGATACTGTGTCTGAGTTGTTCCTGGTGTGTTGTTTGGTTTATCCTTGGCTCCGTAGTCGTATCAAGAGCGTCTGACATTACTAACCATAGATAGATCACATTTGTTTCTACATTTCTTATATATATTTTGTAGCTCCACTAAAAAGGGTTACATTTAGGTATATTGTCATCAACCAGCAGCAGTTCATACGCATCTTTGAGGAGAAGCCATAAGAATAGCTCGTGTGCAGTTTAGGAGTAACATGTATCATCATAAAACGCAGGGTATTTTAGCTAAGATGATAGACAATAATTAGAGAAAAAAAACGAACCTTTCAACAAAGTACAGGACATCTTCGATGTCACTTTCAGCCCTCTGCTGTACATCTACACATTTTGCATATTTGATCAGTGGCTCTTTCAGTGGCAGCTTCTTAAGTGCATAGTTCACAGCACTCAGGAAACACAACACAGCTTCATGGAATGAATCCACCTGCTGTGGTGTGATGTCACCCTCGTCGAGTTAAGTTTAGCCCTGGTTGTGAACCCAATGTTAAACTTTCTTCCTGTCACAGATACAGCATATCAGGTCAACATAAATGGTTTAACATGCTGATGCGGCAATATCAGCCAGACACATAGGGCAAGAAATCCAACCAGAAGCTCCCTGTTAATGGAAGGACTACCACAAACATTACTATGTTTCTACTCGTGAAGCGGCAAAAGGCTAGGTACAAGGCTAAATAGCACATGTTCTGTATCACATATCATAGTTTTGGATCATAATAATAGTCAAACACTAACCTGGTAAATGGTTTGCCTTCTCTTTAAAGGCAATTTCACAAGGCTCCTCATGGCCCTGCAGAGCTGCTGGAACAATAAACTTGGAAGATAGCTTGCGTACAAATTTCACCATCTATAAAACATATTCACAAAATAGTAGGTGAAACATGTTTTAGAGGATCCCTGCAGATATCAGCAAGAAACACAGAATAGAAAAACAGCTAAATCGAATCCCGCCTCATCATGTAACAAAAATATTGACAACTGCTCTCTCTGAAGAAGCAAGTTGAAAGAAGTGAAAGTTGTACGGTGGCTTGGAAGAACAGCAGGAACACTTCTGTCATGGGGTCAGTGAATGTCTACACAAGCCTCTTGAACCTGGCCTTGAATCAATAAATAAATAACACAAAACAAGAGGTTGTCTATAATACAAGTATTTGACTAACAATCCATGTAGTTGCTGCATAATGAAATTGATGTATGATGACCATACCAGCAGATGTGAAGTAGCTGGCCAGAGGTTCTTAAAGCCTCAGGATCCTGGTCACACACCATTCAAGGCTTAGTCAATGAACCCAGATATGGAGGAGGACCTCAGTGTACTCCGCTTCACGGAGCTCACAAAACTGTTCCAGACATTTAATTCCATGTCATATATTTTCTACAGCTCAGCATTTCAATATTACACTTAATAGTATTAAACATGCAAACCTTTCAGGTATCCTTTCTGATTTGTGCTACCCTTGAACCACTAACTGATGTCCACTACCATGTCCTCCAAATCAAAACGGGACACCTGCAATGCGTTAATCAAATCATAACATATTCAGTCAATGCACGTTATTAGGATACAATTAAAAAGTTACATGTAAAGATAAATCAGGCCGTAACTCACAAATCCCACTCCTGCAGCTTTGGCGGTGTTATGTGCCACATGAGAAGGACAACCGTGAATATAGGTGTTTGGATGCTTCTGGAGGACCCTAGAGGCAATAGACTTACGTGATCCAACTTTCACAGCTGCATTGTCGACTGAGAGACCAATGCAGTTCTCCCAAGGGATGCCATGCTCCTCTAGGGCGTTGTTAATTTTGGTGAAGATCTCACTTGCTGTCCCACTTGTTGTGCACATATTCGAAAACTGGTGGATAACTTTGCTGCCCATGAAGACGCGGATAGTAAGCGGCAGAGATTTGGACTCGAGTCATGAATTTGATGACTTGAGACTTGACAAAATCTAAAAGGACTTGCACTTTGACTTGGACTTTAACATCAGTGACTCGCATTTGGACTTGGACTTGCCCCTTTTGACTCGAAAAGACTTGCTACTTTCCCCAAACCCAAAGATTAAAAAGTATGTTGACCTGGACTGCGCTATCTCTCTTTGCACCTGTGTGTGTCTGTGTGCGCAACGTGTGTAGCATGACCTCCAATCAAATTAGATCCACGTTGTTTTGATCGGACAGCATCCAACCAATCAAAGTACTGGACAACCAATGAGGCGGAACAGACTATTCACCCTATTACGCCCCGCCCATTTTTAACGGCTTTTTTCTTCCGCTTTGTGTATGATCTTCCGGTTAGCTAGTGTAACCTAACCTTTAGTGTGACCTTTAAGATGGATGTTACCTGGGCAGAGACAAGCGATGCTGTTCGTAGTAGTGGAACCTCTAACCAGAAAGAAATTACCTTGCTGACAAAGGGCTGTGACACCTGAAACCTCTCTGCGATGTCTTGTTGAAGTAGGTTCAGACGAAGCTTCATGAGAGTCATTAAGACCTGATCCCACGGATGAATATGAGAGCTGTTAGAGAAATCACGGGTTAGGTCATCAGCCAAAGAGGTGAAAGCATCCAGATGCAACCCAGTGTAAAGTAGGCTCAGGTTGTCATTTCGCACAAGCTCTTGATATTTTGCAGTGCTCGCTGAGCACTGGGTTGCCTGGTCACACAGCAGAGGTTGGTGAAGTAAAGGTCTTGCAGCATAGTTGTGATCGGTCATGCATTGATCCTCCCACTGCGTTCCGATGTCGCGATGTCCATCACCCTCCGGCTCGAGCTCAGGCTCAGCCTCAGCAGCATTGCTGGTTGATGCCTCTATGAAAATAATGACTCAGTTAAAACTAAGATGTATCCGTGTTGTCATGGCTTAACTAAGGTTAACACTATTTTGAAAACATTTACTCCTAAACTACAATCGTTTAAAACTGTGTTGACAAGCAATCGATAACAGAATGTTACCACAGCTACTAACTCGCGTTATGGCAAAGTATGTTCTGAGAACTTACCTGATTGCCTAACAAGCTGTCGTCGCGGACGTCGCACCGGAGCTTCATACCCAAGCCATTTCTCGGGATACGGGTGTTGGGTAGTAGGTCTACCATCCACAAAATGAAACGAACAGACATAGGGTCTTTTTGGAGTTTTTTTTAAGTGAAGTGCCCTCAGCCAAAGACGCCGGTCTTCCTCAACGCTAGGAGGCGGATATAGATGAAACGATGGCCCACAGCATTCAATTCGCTTCTTCCCGTGAGTAAAACACTCTTGCTGAAGAGACAATCTTCTTTTTCTCCAATTGTTATGGCAACCACGGACTGCACAAATTATACTCGTCATTTTACCTGACTTGTTTTTGCCCTTGCTTTTAATGTTAGCGAACGCCTCAGCTGTTCCACCGGAAGTACTAGCACAAAATAAACAAGATCGCTCCGCCCTTGTAACCATGGAGAATAGGGTGAATAAGGCGCCAAACAGGCAACAATGATACCACAGGTAGTTTCTTTTGGATTTAAAAACTTTGAGGTGGTCAACAAAAAAAAGAACTGCAGTCTGTAAAACATGCGGGACGAAGATAACAGACGGAGACGCGACAACTTCCAACTTCGTTCGACATCTGAAGTTGCACAAAGAACGGTAAGTTTTGAATGAAAGCCAACACTAGCTTATCGGCTAACTGCTAGCTAGCTACATATCAATGAGACTGTAAAGGTCACCTTGGCTTACGAACACGCTAAGCGGTATCTCCTGTGGGTTCATTAATGGAGAAGTTAACTATTCTGCACTTTGAGCCCCCTTTCTGGGTCGTCTTGGATGAAATACAAATGTTGACGATTGGTCCAGTCTCCAGCTTTTGGCTAATTTGGAATCACCCCCTGCTTCAGAATGGTTGGCTACAGGCATTCATAACATTGTCCTTAAAACAACCCTAAACATTCGTTTTCAAGGATGAGCAACTCACCGAGTGGTAAGTGGTGTTCGTAGTTGTTTTAAAATATATCGGAGAAATATTTGGTTTCCATCCTGTTATTTGCTATTGTGGAACTAGCTATGTTTTCAGATACCTTAACTTCCGCTTGATATTTGGAATACAAACTGGAAAATTAAACACGACAGAAACTGTACTTCGCTAAGACACTCGTTTTGGAGCATCACCACTAACCAGTGACCACTCGTTGAGTTGCACATCTTTGAAAACGAATGCTTAAGGTTGATTTAAGGACCGCTTTATGAATGCCCTTACATGAAGCATGGGGGACCAATCGTTAAAATGTCGGTGTCAAACACACTATTTCATCCTAGACAAACCAGAAATGGGGCTCAAAGTGCAAAATAGTGAACTTATCCATACTCATATTGTAAAAGGATAGTTTAGGATTTTTTGAAGCGAGATTGTATGTACTTAGCAGCTAGTCAGTGGATCATACACAGCAGACTGCTGCCAGCAGCAAAACTAAAGCAAGTCTAATCAAATCAATGTCAGTTTAATGTACTTTGCATTATAAATGTGTGTACCATTTTAGCTTGCTGCCAGACGATTTTTTCCAATAAGAAAACCAAGTATATCTCACTCTCTCCAGCACACCAGACTCCATTGACAAAAAATGGCTATTTTACTTTGCAGCACAAAGGAGTTGCTAGTCTACTGCTGCCTCATTGAGGTCGTTTATGTCATTTAGGTAAATCACAACAAAGCTGAACTATCAACGAAGACATAGAATAGCACAATTAAACTTAATCATTGAGCCAGCAGTAGACCAGCAATTTCTGTGTGATGCAGGTCAAATTGCTGTTTTTGCCAATGGAATCAGGTGTGCTGGAGAGAGTGAATTAACAAGCATACTTCAGTTTCCTGTTGGAAAGGGCTGCTTGATGGCAAGGTAAAGCAGGAAAAATATAAATTAATATAGTAAGTGTACACTGAAAATGGAAATGTATTTTATCAATGTAATGTTAAAACAAACACAATCTTACAGTATTACAAAACAACTCATAATAGTACAAAAATAAATATAAACACAATGTTAGCATTGATATATGAGGAGATAGTTTCAGATGCAATTTATGTGTGGCTATAAGGGACTTTCTGACACCTGTTTTATATGCTTACCTGTTACAGATTTGAAGAATACCAGATGAGTAGAAGCATCATAGATGAACCACAACAGCCTTCAATCTCACAATTCTTGGACAGTCGTGAAGCGCATTACAGCATGAGTCATCCACAGCAGAAGGCTATCACCAACACAATACTGTCCGACTTGATTATTGATTGCAACCTTCCCCTGTCTATTGTGGAACACAAGAGTTTTCGGCACTTTCTGACAGTAATTGACAGTAAGTACAGCCCAGTGTCTCGCAGAACGTTGACATCAAAAACAGAGAGCCTCGCTGGGGAGAGACGTTCAAGATTAAAAACTCAATTGAGCAACACGGAGCATGTTTCAGTCACTGTGGACATTTGGTCCGACCAAAAGATGAGGGGATTCCTTGGTGTCACTGTCCACTGGATATACAAAGAGACAGCTAAAGAGAGGTTACAGCTAAATACAAATCTCTTGGCCTGCAATCGCTTCAAAGGCTCACACAGCTGAACGAATCTGTGACCAATTTGAGTCAATATGCGACATCAAAGATAAATTGGACTACACTATTAGTGACAATGCTGCTAACATGGCAAAGGCATTCACTGTGTGCTTCCCCAGTGAACAAGAGGATGATGACGGAGATCATCTTGATGACCCTGGTCTCTGGTGTGACTTAACCCTGGAAGAACAGCAAACGGTAGATGCTGCTATGGCAAAGAAACAGCGCCTGCGGTGTTTTGCGCATACTCTTCAGCTGGTGGTGGGAGACGGTTTGAAAGAAACAAAAGTGGCATGTCCTTCCCTTTCCAAGTTATCAAAACTTAGCTCATTGCTGCACACAAGCACAACATTCAAAGATGTGTTTGATAGTGAATTTGGGGAACAGAAAGGCATCCCTCCTGCAGTCAACACAAGATGGAACTCAACACTGAGGCAAGTAAAGGCAGTTCTCCAGTGTGATCATCTAAAGCTCTGTGCCATTCTAGAAAAGGCTGGGCATAAGGAGTTGTCATTCACACCACGAGAGTGGAATCTGTTGAAGGAGTTGGTGAAGATCTTGAAGCCGTTTGGAGAAGCAACTGAATTGACACAGGGAGAGAAGGTCATCACAATCAGTGCAGTTGTTCCATCCGTCTTGTCCCTCAATCATCACCTTGAGAAGCTGAAGCCTCAAGTTCGTTTCCTGAGTGGGCTGATCCGAAGTCTCCAGGCATCCCTGAACAAAAGATTTCTTGGGATCTTCATTAACGGGAAAATGGCCGGGACTCAAGATGGGATCACTGCCCCCTTTTCAGACCCAGTCTACCTCAAAGCAGCCGCCTTGGATCCAGCCTTTTCTCTGCTGTGGGTGGAGCACAGTGACGTGTGGTGAAGTTCATGGCTGGTGAGGCACTGACGTCATCACAATCAGATTTGAACCTTAGAGCATCTTATTCATTATTTGAATGGCAGCAGTTAATGGTGTTATGTTTAAAATCCCAAATCAGCAGTCTTCACATATAAAAAACTGTATCACTCAATAAAGCACATGTAATTAAAAACGTTATTGCGATATTACCTTTATTTATAATGAAGTCCATCTTAGAAAATTGTTTTAGTTTGGATATGCAATCCTCCATTCTAAAAGTAGGGTCAGGCGAGACAAAAAAATAAGCAAACGACTGCACTTGACTTAACTGTAAATTTTAGCTCGCTGTCACTTATTCTGCAGCGCACGAAGAATCACTGGACTCACTATCACCCACTGCCATGAGGCAGGAGAACTGCGTGCCTCACCTAGTCTCTCTTCGCAGCGGTTTTGCTCAGCACAAGAGACACGTTACAGACATACAGTTGACAAAAAACACTGTATATTATATACACCAGCTAAAGTATGGAAATGAGTTAATATAGCCAGAGTGTTTGAACATTTTAATAGCGACATACAGACAGACAGCAGTTACAGTCTCACTGTATAGCATGTCAGCAGGTTGGTGCCTCACCGAGCAGCCGTTCAGTGTTTGAACGTGAATATGACAATTCAGCGATTTTGGATCAAAATAATGTAAAACTGGTGAAATTAAAAGGAAAATAACTTTATAACACAAACAACTGGATAAATATGATCATTACATTTATTTCTTCATTTTACTTTTCATGATGACTCACCTGGGAGGCAGGTGAGGCACGGCCTCACCTGCCTCCCCTCACCGCACGTCACTGGTGGAGCACCATGTACTGGTCAATCGTGAAATCAAGGCAGAGGTGGCTCAACAAGTTAAAGGTAAATATTATTGAATTCAATGCAACTTTTTTTCTCGTAGTCTTATCTTATTGACAGCATCAATAATTGCAGTCTTCAGTCTAACACTGTATCACCAACACCAATGGTAATAAGGGCTCTTTTGTTTCTGCTGTTAAATGTTTTTCCAGAATTGATCCTGCAAGATGCTACAGAGACTGAGCAACCTGTGCCTCTGGTTGATGAAGAAGAGCAAGAGCACATTGGACAAGGAGAAGGGCTGTTTGCTGCATACCATAAGAGGCAGAAGAAGGATGTTGGGACCACTCCAGCACTACAGCTAAGTCACTACCTAGACACAGCCGAAGGACAGAACGCCCTTTTGATCTGGGCACTGAACCTGAAGTCTCTTCCTCTTCCGAGTGGCCACCAGGGTCTTGGCAGTGCCTGCCTCTAGTGCTCCAGTGGAGCGAGTTTTCAGCCTTGGTGGCATCATACTACATCCCCATCGTGCACAAATGACTGACAGACTTTTGGCCAATTTGATCTTTTGCAAATGCAATGCAGCATAGGGCCCTGACATAGAAAAGCACAACTCTGTTCATTGTCATGTTCATGACCCTTCACATCTAGTCCCCTTCCAGACACACACACACACACACACACTTTTTTGGGAGTGAGGATATCTTGTATAAAGTGGTGACATGTTTGAAAAGGTTAAGGTTACACTTAGGTTTTGAAATGAATTAAAAAGACTGAAAATGTTGTTTAGTGGTAACACATTTGGAAAAGTTACATTCAACTGTTTTGTGATCCTCCAAATACCTGTTTGATGGTGAAGACATGTTTTATAGGTCAAGGCTAGATTTAAGTTTTAAGGCGAAGAGTGTTTGCAAAAAAGAGGATCTTTTGAGACAGTTATAGTGCAATAAGCAATGGAAATACAACGTCAGCACTTTCTGTGGAAATTACATTTGCCTTTGTTTATTTCAAATGTGTTTGAACAATGTTCTTGGTTTGATAAATATATACATATCTACAATCTGTAATATAAAAAGCAAATGTTTTGCAGTTGAGAAAAATCTCAAATAGTTTGGGAAATACCAGTGTGTTTCGACCCATCTGTAACAAGGGTATACGGGGCTTTTTTCATCTCCTTCACAAGTTCCTGTGTGAAATATGGTGCGAGTGCTTCATTGGTAATGCAGGATGACTTAGTCCTGGCAAAGGCTAGGGGGACGTTGTGAACTACCAACCCAGCTGTCATTTTGACCTCAGCCCTTCTTGTCTGTAAGAAATAAAAAATGATTAATCCTCCCAAAAGACCATCATTTATTTCAAATGGACACATGCGATAATAGAGCACAGGTAAAAAACACATTCACAACTAAGATCTCAAATTAAGTACTACTGTACTACACTGAAACACAAATCACAAATTAGTCAGAACTATCAACCATGACTTTACCATGATCAACTATGACACAAAAGTCTTGACAGGACCATTACACATATCATACCTTAACATCTTGTGCAGACATCCCCCCAACAGAGGGAACGGGCATTGCATATTGTGATATTGTGGCTGAGGACTGGAGAGACCGTGCTTTTCTTGGTGGTCTTTGCTTTTTATGTGGTGCACTACATCTGCCACACCTTGGTGGCAACATGAGTTTGAGTTTCAATACAGCAGACTGCACACCAGTAGTGCGTGTTGAGGCTCCCTCTGGTAATAAATGGCCATGAAGTGGTCCACTCATTTTTGAAAATGGATCTATATGTTGCTGCTCCAGCCAGAGCACGACTCTTCTGGCCGTGCTGTTGGATTGGGGGAGTCTCTTCTGTTTGTCCCTCTGTGTCTTCTTCCATCTGCCCTGTTAGTCATTCTATCTGTCCTGTCTGTTGCTCCTCTGCATGTGCTTTAATGTGTCCTGTCTGTTGCTCCTCTGCATGTGCTTTAATGTGTCCTGTCTGTTGCATGTGCTTTAATGTGTCCTGTCTGTTGCTCCTCTGCATGTGCTTCTATCTCTCCTGTCTGTTGCTCCTCTGCATGTGCTTCTATCTGTCCTGTCTGTTGCTCCTCTACGTGTTTGTCAGTCCGTCCTGTGTGTTGCTCCTCTGTCTGTTGTCCTGTTGTTTCTATCAGTGGTTCTGGCTGTTCTGTCAGTGTGTTTGTCTGTCTTTTTTCACTTGGCTTGTTCTTTAAATGAAATAAAAGGTGTTGCTTTTGTCCTGGCCAAGGTCTATTATGGGACATCTTGTTGGGTCATGTTGGTTTAATAACTCTACTCTCAGTTACAAGAACATGCCTACTTCTATTGCACAAATTTCCTGTAGCCTATTTATGTTAAAATCTTTGGAATACATCTTACGTGTTCGAAGTGCTGTTTAGTCCTACAGAAAAAAAGTCTTCATCCACAGTGAGTCCTTTACTTTGGCCTGTTAATAAAAAGATAAATGCCATGTGAGTAAATAAACAATGCTATGAACTGATGTTTTGAGTATGCAGTAGGCCTATACCACAAGGTTAACAAGGTGCTCTCCTGCAGCTTGTTATGACAGCTGAGTTTACATTCACCACACTAAATCATGTTCACAAACGAATAATTTCTTTCAATATTTAAAGTTTAAGAGAGTGAGTATTCAATTGAACGACATTTCATTGTAACATACCTAGTAAGTAGTCTCAGCTCCGATTCTCATCCGACTTCTCCAGGTAGTTTCTCCCGCTGTCTCTCAGTATCTCTTCTTCTGTCGCTAACTTCGGGGATGCAGAACATATGGGTGCAGCGCATAGAGTTCAGTGGCGCTCATCAGCGCCATCTACCGTCGGGGAGTTTGGAAAGGAACGAACGAGTCTCGGCCCAAGATCGGATTTTTTTTTTTTTTTTTGCGTGAATAATTGGATGTGTGGCGTGTGTACGTGTGTCACACAGCGAAAGCGTGAGAGTTGGCAGCTCTGTATTATACAGCAAGCACATAACTATAGTTTTAGCATCACATCGACTCCAAGGAATTTAGTTGTTATGCTAACACAATATACATTGTTTTATTTGGTTGAAAAATCAACTTATCCAACATTCATGCTTTTAAACATTCCGAAATTAGATGGGGGGGGAAAATTGTCTAGAAAATGCCAGTGGAAATGCTGGCTTGAAAATAAACAGTTCTTATGTATCACGAGAAACGTTCGATTTATTTTGAAAGTCTCATCCGGATGTGTGTGTGTGTGTTTCTGCCTCGTGAATGAGATAGTGGTCAAAGCCTTGGAGGTTTTTTCTTCACTGTGCTACATCTGGTTGTGGTATCCGTCAGCGGCCATATGTAATTGAACCTCATTCATTGGTTAGCCGATTGACTTGGCTCTCTTTTGTTTACAACGAACTACGTTTTTTACGGTGTGAAGTTCCCTATACGTCTAGGCACCGCCATTCTACCGGCCGTTAGTCTGTGTCTGCCTCGGTAACTGGTAACTACTGCAGACTGGGTTGTGAGAGCACAGAACAATGATCGAGCGACCCGAGACTGCGGTTCCCAGCATCGCTGTAAGTCCATTTTTCTTCAAAATATATCCATGTGCAAGCGTTGACACTTCTGTTAATTACTGTAGGTTATAATTGAAAGCTCTATCAGAACAAGCTTTTCAACCGTACCCCTGTGTTTTGGTTCGTGCTTGTATCGACGTCTCTTGCATGGAGAGCACCAAACTCCTTCAACAATGTTGTCATTTTATAATATTTTGCATATTCACATAGACGTACTTGAAAGAAACATGAAATATAACCATTTAACATTTGTATATAGTGTATTGATAAATTCGGCATTATGTGGTTGACAAACAACATGTCATTCAGGAGATTTCGTCATTTTACAAATGAATCACGCCTCCCACCTCGGTAGTGAGGTATGTGGCGAAAATGTATCATAATTGTGTTAACTGTGTGTTTAATTTAGACCCAATTGAAGAAGCAGTTTCACTATGAAGATGTATTTTAGTGGCGGATTTGATTTGAATGGAGGCTGATTTTAAGGGTTGGTGAACGTTTCACAGAATTTCCCGTATTGGTCTGGTCTCATTGAAGCTCGTTTGTAGTGGGGAAATACATGGGCAGCAGAACAATGTATTAAGACGTGGTTTCACAATGACATGGACAATATTACTTGTGAAACTATGGCATTGAGTAATCTTAGCCCTAGCCAGCTATGATGGTGTGATTTTATGCTTTTATAATCAGAGCCCAAAGGAGATGTGCTCTTTTTGCCAAGTTCCATTAAGAAAAGTCCTTGTTGTGACCATTGTAAATCAAAAAGTGTGAATTTAATAAAGTAGATTGCATATAATGATAGTTGCTGAAAACATTCATTTCTAGAGATAAAACTAGAATAAAATCCAGTCCCCAAATGACATGTACAATTATTTACCAGAGATCAAGTCTTTATTAAACTGTTTGTTTTGTGAAGGTAGTTTGGTGTGCCCACAACCCTTTTTGTGGAGTACATCTGGTTGGCTTTGATAGAATGTGTGTGCACTACATGATACCTTAAGCAATAACTGACCACACACACCACACTTTGAGTTTGTAATGTATTAGTTTGTGACACAGTCTGTGATTGGAAGTGACTCTCCTTGGTGTCAAGTCAATGGAGTGGGCAGTGTGCATAGTGAAGGAGCATTGGGCACAGTGTGCTAAAAATAACCACAAAGAAATTACACAGTCATTGCTTTAAATGATTTTTTCCCTCCTTCTGCAGTCTTAAGAGATGACATGTTTTATGCATGATTAATATTCAATCAGCAGGTTGATAAAGGAAAGTTGAACAGCTGATGTGTGCAGTAAGAGGGCCTGAGCATCAGCTGCTGGATGCATGGGGGTGGACTTGGCAATGCAGATGATGTCAGTGAACCAGGCAGCTACTATCACCACTGTGTGGAGGGGGGGAGGGGTTAACCATAGACGAGCCTTCCTCACTATCATCCCCCATTCTTTTCATTACCCGTACTGTTTTTCTCGTTTACTTTCTTATATGACGAAACAACATGAGTTGTACTACTAGTGTCGACACAGCAATGCAAATGTAGTGATACTATCATCGCTAGGGTTCTCATAGCTGGTGATGTTTGAAGCGTGTCGTGTCTTTCTTTCAAACCTCATGTGACAGGTCCCTGTAAAGAAAAGGGTTTGTTATTTCTGTATGAAAATACATACTATATTGGATCCACAGACTCTAATCCAGACACGCTTCCAGAGCATTGTTTCTGTTGGCCATTATTTACAAATCCGACCAGGAAAATCGGTTGATTTTGTCTGACAAATGTAATTCTCAGCGGTCATACTGTTCAGTGAAAATAATACAGAATCAAAGGAGCGCTTCATTTCGAGTCAGCAGCACGCATTCATTAAAATGTTATGAGCCAGACAGGCCTGTGTATTGTTTCATACAAATAGTTTTAATACTGTTTTAATGATAAAGGCCTTGAGATGAGGGACATTCTTTGTTTTAAGAGTTGCAGCGTAAGCTTCCGTAATGCATATTTACTTGCTTTTTTGCTGAGTACATCTTTTGTGTTGCCTTCCTATCAACGGTTTTCAAGCTCAACATTAAACACATTTCTTAAGAGACTGAAATCTTGCCGGACAAGATGACTTTGAATTTGTGGGTGAAAACGCTGAAACAGAGGTTTTTATAGCAAAACACTGACAACCATACACTTTAAATGTTTTCCAAATAGCTACATGACAACCAGGCATTGTGTGTTGTACCCGCAGTGCAGCTAAAGGGAAATGGATGGAGCACCAGAGGTAGCACCTTAACACATGTGTTACATCACACACACACACCACACATCTATGTGGGTGGATCATTGAAACAGCTGAAAGTGCTTCAGGCTTGTTCAGAGTAGATATGCCTGGTGTGAGGCTTCATACATCAGTGTCGATGAGGAAAATAGATAGGTTCCTTTTCTCCTTACACATTCTGATTGTCCATTACAGCCACTTCTGCTGTGTCTAACCTACAGTATGTCAAACAGGGGAGTGCATTTCCATGTAAAAATTGGCCAGTGAGAGGAAACGCCTATAAAATGTAACTTCCTGAAATACAATGTTTTACTTACTGTCTCTTCCACCTCTGATATGGCTGAAGTTAATAACTTATTCAAAGTATTTCCTTAATAGAGTGGTGCAGGAACGAGTCCTAAAACCCGGAAGTGAGTTAGCATTTTACCACTTCTGGTTCCCTCGTCTCAGAGTCAGTGGGATTTTCCGTAGGATTTTGGAAAATAGCTGGAAATAAGGTCTGTGGTTGACACATTTAAGAGACCGATCACGTTTTGTTGTACGACATTAAATACATCAGCAGTGCTAGTTAAACTCAGTGTCTTTGTTGGAACTGGCGGCTAACAGTTCGAAGCAAAAGGCTTAGAATAGTGCTTTCTGTCCACGTTATTGAATGTCTTCTGGTATTAATGTGTGCTTGTCCACAGTTTATGAAACAATGGATGATAAAGGGCAGATTGTGATTCAATCATTTAAAGAAAAATAATGGCTGGATGGATATGGCTTACAGAGCAAATAAGCCATTTCTTGAATGGTTTTGGAATGGCGCTGGGTCAAAGGCATGTCTCGGTGATTAAAGAATGTTTTTATGGGTCTAGTCTCCCAGGGTGAGGCTGTTTCGCTTAATGCGGGATCCTTGGACGGAAATATTCCGGAGCCTTGCTGCTGTAAAGCCTCACTGTATGTGTTCCCATACATGCCTCAAACAGTTTTTGTCAGCAACAACATTACATATTCTTTTGACATATTTCAGTTCCACTTTTTTTTGCCTCTGGTCCTTTTAATGTTTTGTAATTTTGGATACTGAGTGAAATCTGATATTATCGCTGTATGAATGTGTTTATTAAATATCTGAGACTGAAATAGAAGCTGTGTACAATACATAGGATCCTTGATAATATTTTCCTTGCAATATTCCCATCTCCGTTCCTAACTTGTTACATGTTGATAGCAGTCTTGTGGTGATGTATAGTTTGGGGGTGTTTTGGAAAACTCTAATAAATGAATCTGATGGGAGGACTCGTTACGGACGGTGACTATTTCACATCAAGCCCTCAGTGATTAGACAGGCATTGAAGATCATTTTTTCATACTGACCAAACGGTGGTAATACAGCTTCCATGTTAGTCAAGTGACACCATTGGTCCTCAAATTACTTTTTTTGAATTGACGTACATCGGGCAAAAGTCACACGTCTTCATAGTCTGAACACTTGAATAGCACTTAGTTAAATCATTACAAGGTACAATTCTCTAAAAGCTGAGTCCTGAGTTATTTTCTCTCTAAGTTCATTTGACTGAGCCGAATAGAGTGGTGCAGGAACGAGTCCTAAAACCCGGAAGTGAGTTAGCATTTTACCGGTTCATTCCGGTTCCCTCGTCTCAGAGTCAGTGGGATTTCTCCGTAGGATTTTGGAAAATAGATGGAAATAAGGTCTGTGGTTGACACATTTAAGAGACGGATCACGTTTTGTTCTACCACATCAGCAGTCTATGTCATTTTAGGGGCAAAGCCATTTGACCTTTTGTGTCACACATTTTTTTAGGGCACAAAGGCCACATGCAAGGGCACAAAGGCCATATAGGGAAAAATTAGGATTTGGAGCTTACAAATAAACAACTTCACTTTCTGATAATAAAAACACATGAATGACATGGAAAACAAATGACTTTATTACTACACTGCGCATTGAATAGAGTAGTTTTTCATTCAATGTGTGCGGCAAAAAATAAATCACAAGTGGAGCAAAGCGCTCGCAGCCCCACGGAAACATCATCTCATAAGTCAGAGCTGATTGGCTGTAAGTGTGTGTGCGAAAAGTGTAGTTATGAAGAGGAGACGAGAGGGCTTAGACTACATCACCAGCGGTAAATAATACAAACAGAACATGAAAGAAGTTGACTATCTACTGGAGCTTTGGTGAGCGGAAGTATAGTTTATGTATCGATGGATCGATTGCTATTGTAACCACGGTGACGAGTGTCTGTGTTTTCCTACAGTCTGATGTTTTCATGCTGAGGCATCAAGGTTGTTGTTAAGTTTTGCTTTGTGATAGCGCTCTTTACTCCATGTATTAAGGTACAAAAAGCCTTTATATATCTAAGTTGTTTGTGCCCCACCAGTTTTGTACATATAAAAACGCCACTGGGTGAGGAGAAGGGAGGTTCCTAGAGAGAGAGAGACAGGGGAATGCTATGGGAGAGCTAACGGTATATGTGTGTGTGATAATTAACGTTCTTCTTTGTTGTTTTGCCGTGGTTACGGACGACAGTAACCTGTCTCAGAAGAGAATAAACTCATGGACAAAAAGAGACACGAGGCCTCCTTGTACTCTTACAGCGAGACGCTGCAGTGATGATTGAATGATGCGACGTATGATGTGAGGTGCGCGCAACCAATCCAAGCTACAAGGACCAATGACACTTTTAAAGCAACTTCAAGATTTTAACAGTAACAGGGCACAACGGCCATGGTAGCTGTAAGACGTACAATTATTTTCGGGGCATCACGGCCAGACCGAGGGGCAATGAAGGCCATTGCCGTCATGGCCGCCGTGAAATTCCCACACTGGTGGGAACCCATGCAGCTTACTTCCGGGTCGACCTACAAAAAAGCTTCATCCCTCCATGGGTTTTAGGAAAACGTAAGTGCCCATTCTCTTTGAAACCAGTAGATGCGGAAGACCCCAGGTCTCCAACTCTGTACCCAGTTCTGTTTACACTTCCATGATTCACTGTCAGCAGTGATGACTAAGTGCAGCATGAACTGAGAACGCTGCTATGATGCATCATGTGACACCCATTATGCACAAAAGTTGCATCATACAGACAAAAACGGTAGTTCTAGAAGCTCGGGGATAATGATGGGGGGGCGTATTCACAGTTACACTTGGTGTGCAGTAGTGTGAACACACTCTAATATTTCCTTGTTTAAGTCTTCAAAACTAAGGATGGGTTCTTATACTGTCTTATTTTGGAACTTGTGCTAGTCCAACGTTGAGCTGCAGGTGCTTTAACCCGTCTCTCAGCAGAGCTCTCAGTGCAGATTTCCATCAGCTCCATGCATGACGGAGCAGAGAGGCCGCTCGCTGACAGGCAGGCAGCTCATCGATTGTGTTTGCCTCTCGTAGCGTGCAGGACAGTGCACAGGGATTGAAGGGGGGGTTGTCTGACAGCGGACTGGGAGTTGCAGAGTGATGTGGAAGACAGAAAGAGAAGGAGATATCCCTCTGTGGTGATAAGGAAGAGCAGCTGGCTCGGCTATGATCTGGTCTGAGAGCCACTTCCTCCACCATGACCTGTCCTACACCAGGGACCAGTTCCATTTACCCTCAGACCCTCCACAGACCCTATGCACTACATTAATGCATACTATGCACTATCTTGTCTTTACTTATTTCAATTAAGTATGGCCAGTTCTGCACAACCCTCCGCAGGACAGCTCTCTTAATATCGGCACAGCTTTCCACCTTTCATACCTTACTGCACATACTTTATTTTATTATTCTGAGCATTTTGTCGTAGTATACTGTGCTTTGTTTTTTTGGTATATCTATATTTCATGTAAATCATTTTCTGTATCTTAGAATATTTTTTTCAAAAATGTTTTTAGAATATTTTTTCTTTTTAGTTTGTTTTTCTCACAATTGATCTTCTTTTGTGTGTGTGTGTGTGTGTGTGTGTGTGTGTGTGTGTATGTATGTATGTATGTATGTGTATATATATATATATATATATATATATATATACACACACACACACACACCATATACACCGGCAAATTCCATTCCTTTTAAATTACACTCGTTGGTCTAGCCTCGACTCTCCACACGCACCTTTGCTTTTCCACCCTGAGAAACAGCCTGGCTTTGAATATAGAATTAAAATACTTCTCTGTTTAACTTCACGTGTTTGATAGACTTAAGCAGAGTTAACTTAACTTCCTCTTCCTCATCTCCTCTGTAAAAGCCTGTTATTTCTCTCTCTCTCTCTCTCTCTCTCTCTCTCTCTCTCTCTCTCTCGGCGTGAAGGTGTGTGTCTCATTCACTGTCCCTCAGGTTGTGGCATGTGTTGGGCAGCAAGATGTGCCTTGTCTCCTTCTCCTAGGAGTATCTTTAACTTTGAGAGGTCTTTCATTGAATGTTCCACACTTTAGGAGGAGGTGCATCTCTCTCGCTCTCTCTCGCTCTCTCTGTATTACCCCCTCACCTCTCTTCACCTTAAAACAGCATTTTTCCCAACTTGTGTTAATCCCAGCTACACTTCAAAGCGTCTCTGTTGCTGCAGGGCATAGAGATACTAATTGAAGGTTTACAAACACGTTTTGTGCGCACATAATGACCATGTGCAGCTCCAATCTGCTGTGTATCTGTTTCTCAACACACACATACCATAGTAGCAGAGACTCTATGCCGCTACAAGTCTCTATGTTAAAGATAGACATTATAGTCAAGTTTGTTATGTGTGTTTTTACTATTTATTCATGGTTAACATTCTGTGTGTTTTTCTTCAGCAGCGGAACCTCGAGGGCTATGTGGGCTTTGCAAATCTCCCCAACCAGGTGTACCGGAAGTCGGTCAAAAGAGGGTTCGAGTTTACGTTAATGGTTGTAGGTAAGTTGGAAACATCTGCATCTGAATCATGTCCGAGAATCATGTGTGTTTCTGCCAACCAGTGTATGCACACCTGCCCTTCACTCTCCTCCTGTCTGAGTGTGTTTTCATTCTTGTGTGAATGTGGGTCATCGGCACAGGTTGAAAGGAGGTAAAGAATGTGTGGCATGCAGTCATGGTGATGAGTTGACACTTTAAAAAGCAGTTTGTGCAGAGCAGGGGTGCCCTGTGGCTTTAAGAACATACACAGTCAGTGTTGTGTAGGGACGCAGAGTTCATATGAAAGCTGGATTCCTACAGTTCCCCAGGGGAGTTGTGTCTGCGGCTCCGGGATGCAAAACATCACATCTGTGTGCAGTGGGGGATTTGATATGAAGCGGGGGCTGCAGGGTTATGGCTGAATGAGCCTAAAATGTGGCTAACAGCAGCACAGTGGGAAGGAAGTGCACAGAGTGGAGGAACCATACATTTTGCCGTCCATATGAACACGCACTACCGCATATAGCTAGTGTTTTAGGGAGCCCAAATCACCTCCAGGCAGTCTCTGTTCCTCCAGCCCCTGCAAGCTCTCATTAAGCTTTCTGTTTTTCTTGGGTCGAATTTGACCCGTTTCTAAATGTTTTTATCTAGTTGTCACAAGAAAAACTCCTTTCATCGAACTATGGATGTTTTATCTAAATGTGTCGATATGCTGCCATAGATTTTAAAGGTTTCAAAACCAATTCCTGACTAAACTTTGACATAAACCAGCCTGTGACAATCCGTTAAGATATGTTTTAAACTCCACTAGAGTCAGATAATTCATATTATTACACATTATCCCTTACTCAGTTTGCCTATTTTACTCGGAAGTGAGGTTTAATAAGCGGTTCTATCAAAGATTTAGGTGATGGTTTATGGGTTATGCTTTACAAACAGTTCAAATGACAGAGGGCAAAAAGCAACACAGAGGTTAAAGATTTATTGGACCAGCCTTTCTGAAATATTGTATGTTTTTACTTTGCATATTCAAATCAGCATCCTCTACAGCAGGTTGCCTTACAAAATGTAAAACTTGGTGATTTTTTTGGTGGGTTTCCATATCTTAAGCCTCTGCTGTCCTTACAGCGATCAGTCCTGTGTCCAGCTGTTATAACAGACCTGTCTGAACTCGCTGTGGCCCCTGACTCACCAAGAGACCCTCCTCTTTTGTCCAGTTGTTACATTTAGGGTTTTAAGGTCAGGGGCTAATAGGAAGTAGTTTTGTTGTGTATTGGCCAATCTGGAAGTTAGCATTGCAAGGCCTCCAACGACAAATGCAATAAGGATTTTGGAATATCACAGATAATAAGATCTGTCACAAACACACATTTATGATACTTGCATGTTTTGCTCAGCAGAATAAACTTGACATATTAACACCATTTCACCAGGAGTAAAAAGCTCATGTATTGCTACAAACAAAAACTACATGACAGCCACTTGATTTTCACATCACCACCGCTAAGCTAAAGGTGGCTAATGTTTGGTGTTTTTCAGAAGCACAAAAGTGGGGTATTTATGAGAGAAAAAAGAATGAGAAGCAGACACTGTCTGTTGGAACTCAAGATCTCCTCAATTATAGTAAAGGATTTTGTCCTCAAAACAGTTCATATTTTGTAATGAAACATTTAGTTTTCCTGGCACAAAAGTGGAATAATTAAAACACAGAATCGGAATCATCGAAATTATTATTCTAAACATCGATATTTGACATAGGTGCATCCCTAGTGTTTATTTACGGATGTATTTGATGTTGTAGGAAAAACAATTGAAAATCTCTTCAGCTTCAATTAACCACACTTTATTTGGGAATCTAAGCAACACCTATGTGCTAAAACACTTGACAAAAATGATTTCAAATTATGCTTTTCTTTTTTTCTCCCTTTCATCCTCTTTGCGTTTTTTTTTGACGTGGGTTTATGACGACCTTAAAGGTTTTTCCAGCTGACTCTAAAACATTTTATTAGCTCGTAAATCTAACTGGATGTATCTTGTGGTGATCGGTTCAGTGAAAGGAGAGGGAGATGAACTCTTTGAGGCGTCCAAGCTTTATTATTCCAGCCTGGGGTTTCAGCTTCCTGTTTAGTAACACAACGACAGCAGAGTGACGGCCTGGGTGAGAACCAGAGACAGAGCCACAAGCAATGAGATGCTTTCTCAGGCCCTCTCACATACGGGCCCCTCTGTCTATCTTACCAGTGCTCTTGGCTCCGAGCCCTGCATACCCCAGCTGATCCTAATTACACACATAACAAATGTGAGCAGCATAGCAGTGAGTCCTCCCCTCCACACAGAGGAGGTTTAAAGGAGAGGGACGTTGTTTCAGGACTAAATGATAAATAAAAGCTGTGGCAAAATATATTCTTTTTGGTCCCTAACATAGGAAAGATATTGATGAAATAAAACTAAAACTGTTACCATTTTAATGTATTCCTTTGAATAGGACGTAGATGAAGAAACTTTTTGTATTATTTTAAAAGGGAATGTTACTATTTGACCGGATTACAGCTTGAAATTGGCCCATTATCACTAAATTCTAATGGCAAGCGTTCAGGGTTGGGCTTTTCAGTGAGGCAAAAAAACCTTGACGAGTAACTCTGCCATAGAAAAAGTTTACAACTTAGAAGTCTTAGATTTCTCATTTTCAGAGTTGGATAGGAGTGTGAGAGAAAGAGAGATTTAAGATCCTGTTATATTTGTATGTAGGAAATAATCAGCTTGACCTTGATACGGCAGGCTGTTGGCCTCAGTACTGCTGTACTTGGCTTTGACTCAGAGGCCCATTTGTTCTTTTGGAACAGACATGTTGGAGTATGGGATGACAGGGCGGATGCCTGCAGGTTAACTGGACTGCATTTATATAGCACTTTCTACATTTTTACAACCCCTCAAAGTGCTTTTATATACAGTCAGTATTTACCACACACATTCATACAAAGTTAAAAGCCGCCATACAAGGGGCCACCTGCTCAGGGAGGCTAACACACACTGTTGGTCATAATTTTGTGAGCAATTTTTGGGGATAAGTGTTTTACACACAGTCCCATCGACATGTTGATTACATGGGCTGGGGATCAAACCACTGACTTTTTGGTTGGAGGACCAGAAACTGCCCAAGGTTAGACTTTTATATTCCCCAAGCTTCAAAATGTGAGACTGGGTGGCTCTTAATACAAACAAATCAATAATGTTTTGTTCCCACTTCCAGGTATTTATTAGGGATGCACCGATTGAAACAATGTCTGCCTGAAGCTTAGAATAACAATTTTGCCGATCGCCGATATTTTACTATGTAAACTGTAATAGTAGCATAATGCAGACTACGGCAGCCTGTCCCTTTTTTTTACTTTGGTTATTGGGTTTTTTCACAGAGCAGTCATTTTAACAAAGCATGTATCACAAATAAGTAAAACAAAAATTCACTTAATACAATATAATATATATAACAACGTAAATACTGCTTAAGGCTATCCTTTTTAAGAGAGAGAGAGAGTGCGGGATGTGTGAAAGTGTAGAGCGAGCGATAGAGAGGTTGAGCGAGCCATAGTAAGTTTCTGGAAGTTATTGGGAGAAGCAGCAAGTATAACAAATATAGTCACAAATATAAACAACGGCCTCCCAAGAACATTAAATGATGGATTTTCATTTACCGATCCTGCAGACACCCGCTACATGTGGCGAAAGTCATGCTGCTGGACTCACAGAGGAGAGGAGAAGACACCCCACTCAGAATGACTTTAAAGTCACGGCAGACCCACAGTCACTGTTCTAATCCTTCAAAATGATGCCTTTACTTCAGCTTTGGTCCGTCAGATTCTAAAAACAACGACGCTAATGCGACTTCTCCCGGCCACGGAGCAAAACATAAACATCGGCGACTGCCATCGGTGATGTCACCTTATTTGACGATGTGCCGATGGTGGTAAATAGGGCTAACATCGGCCATGAAACATTATGTTGTAATGCTCGTATCCTGAAAGAAGTAGTAGAAATCCCCTGTTCTGGTCAGAAGTACCCTACCAGGAATATGTCTTTCTTCATATTTGAGTAGCCAGTGACGCACATTGCTTGAGTCATGTTTCAGCAAATTGAATTGTGTTTGGTTATGCCAGAAAACCAGGTGTTCTGGCTGGCTTTGTGAATTTGCTTGTTCTGATGGGGTATGTAGTTGTGCCATTTTGAATGATTTATATATCATAATACCTGCGATGCCTATGTGGAGCTTTAAACCATAATGCCACCCGCTAATGCTCTTGTGGTGGTTTTTGTATCTTTATTTCTTCCCCTCTATCAAACTCGATGTCCATTCCCACTCTATCCGCCCCTCTCTGAGGGGGAAAAGCAGCTTCCTGCCCCTTTGTCCAGCTGGCAGCTTGAATAGAAACTCCTGGAAAGATTGGCAGGATGTAGCGCCAGTGAAGAGAGCTGAGAGTCCGATCAAAACTGAAGCGAGGAGAGGGGAAGTGCTTCACGCTGCTTCTGATGTGTCACAAGGCCAACTCCCCACAGAGACATTGTTCATTTGAAGTAGAAAAAAGAAATAGAAAAGTATTGAGATGTATTGGATGAGATGGAAAGCGAAAGTATGGTATAGTTGGTCACTTTCTCGCCTTTAAAAGCTTCCAATCAAGAAAAGGTTTTAGGGGATGACCTCAACATAACCATACCTCACTACAACTATACCCTTAGAGGTAATCAACGTTATATCTGCACTTGGCAATGACACACATGCTGCATTTTTGCTTGCTAAAATCAATGTTTTTCAATGTACAAGCTCCCATTGTTCAGGGCGTGACAAGTCAGCACATCCAGAAGCTCCAACTTTGTGTCTGTCCATATGGAGCAATGGCACAAAAATGCTTAGGAACTACGCTTTGCAGAGGAGAGGCTCTGTAAACAAAGTCTGTTTTCTGTTGCTTTGTTCTGGGTGTTACTTTTTTTTATTACGATCTCTTGTCTAGTTTGTTTAAAAGGAGCTTTTAAGTGCAGCAGGGCCTTTTTGTACAGTAGCCAAGGCCTGTGAACGGAGAAGCCTGTAATGAGGGCTGAATGAGCTAGAACTAGGGATGCTCCCATCAGGGTTTTTGGGGCCAATAGCCAATCCCCGGAATCAGTTAGCTGGCTTTCCTTTCATACTCGCCGCATCCTTTGACCTGACGAACTCTCAAAAGTCTAATGAGGTTTGTTGTATTAAATTGTCGTTGTTGCGTTCCACCACGAAGGATTTCTGCTTCACCCACGTTGCATATAGCTATTTTATTAACTTTTTCTAACACCTTGCCAGACCGGTGAAGTCATTTTGGCGAGCTTTTTTTGCCGCACACAGAGAAAAGTCTGTTGTATTTTGCGTCATCCGACCGATAATGATCAGCGGCCGATCGATCGGAGCATCCCTGGCTAGAAGCTCTCGTACAGTCCGGTAATAATCTCTGTATTAACTCAGTGTCTTCCTCACTGATCCGTGTGTGTGATTGGAAGAGTTCACCTGCCTGGTCTGCTTTTCCTGTTGTTATTGTTGTTCTCTAAGATGTGTGTTTGTGTGTGTGTGCACACTTGTGTGTCTGTCAAGATAAGAGCGTCTGACAGGCTTAGGATTGATCGCCTTGCCCACTGACCCTGCAGGAGGAAGTGAGTGAGGGAAGGATTTGGTCTAGTTAATCTGAGGGGTTTAACCAGATGCATTAATACACACATGAGCACACATTCACTCATGCTCACACACACACTTCTTCAGTGTGTTGACTAGGGTTTACCGATGTCTACAACATTGACCTATGAAGATGTCCACAGTGAAGCAGTAGGCGGTGATGTCGTTGTTAGGGCTGGGTTGTCGTTTTTTTTGGCTACTCCTATTGGCTAAAGGCTAAACTGTTATCCATCTACATTTAATTCCATGTTTTTTTATTAGTGTTGGACAATATATACCCTGGAATGATAGAAATGTGTCCACCAGTTTAGATTTGGCTATACGATTTCCACTATTCCTGCTGAATGTGGTTGGGAGCGCGAATCCAGTGCAATGTAACACTATTTTTTGGAAGGTACATTTATAAATCATGGCAGGATGAGGCAGAGAAAAAGCTATGGATACATGACTACCAGACATTTGCACTGTAGTTTATTTTGACACTGTTTTAAAATGAATGATGGGCAAATCCTGCTGGAAAAGTTTTTTTTAAAATCTATATTCTAATACTCTGGGGAGTATAAATCTCAACCAAAGCTCCTGTCCCTATCACAATTCAGTGAGCTGTTACAAAGTGTGGTTGTTAGTGACAGAGAAGCTGGTGTAGCTTTCACACGCGAAACAGTTGCCTCATTTGGAAATTCCTTATATTAATTTCACTTCTCTGAGCACCAACTTCCAGATTTAAAGGTCTCCTATAATGCTATATTTGAACAATATATTGTAGGGCCATTTCTATACAAAACATGACTGTGAAGTGTTTTGCTGAAAATACAAACAGATCCCCCATTGTAGCATGCCACATCCCCCTCTAATTCAGCCCGGTTCCTGAAGTGCTGATTCTGTGACTGTAGCTTTAAATGAACTAGCTGCTGCTGGCCACGCCCCTTTGTAGCTGCTGCTGGCCACGCCCCTTTGGAGCGTCATGATCTCTCCTCTGTGAAAGTTTTCTACCGGGAGAATCTCAGCTAAACGCTGCCGTGATTAAACGCCATATTATGTTCCAAACCACATCCAGCATTATCTCTGAAACACTTCTCAGTGTTTACCACTAGAACAGAGACATTATATGTATTATATATACAACAAAGTGCATTTTTAATAATGATAATAGGGGACCTTTAAGTTGCTGAACAGTGCCATACTCTCAATACCTGCTCATAGAATAGGGGTTACGTCTTTAATATCGAATGGATAATGTTAATGCTCTCACTTTCTCACAAAGGTTTTTTTAGGAAACGCTCCTCCTGCAGTCTGCATGATCTCAAAGAGGTCTGTCAATAGCTTTAAGAGATGATAGCTATCCTCAGATATTCCTGAGAGCCGTCCTCCCTCATCGGCTTTTCCCTCTAAATTGTTAAATTCATCAGTAATGCTTTATGTATCTCTTGAGAAAAGGGATTACCATTTTTTGAATAAACTAAAACGTTTAAATTAACATGAGAACATTTCAGAAATTTCTGTCTGTCCCAGAATCCCCCTGGAAGAGTTGAAGGGAAGTGGCTGAAGGACTACTTTGGTTATCCAGCGTGAATTGGACCCGGATTAGTGAAGAGAAATGGATGGATTCCACTGTTCGACTGTACAGGTGCTGCTTGTATTAAGCATTATGGGATTCACACAGCTGTGCTTCACAGGGCCATAAAGCACATGATTGGCTGCTGATTCTATCATGTCGTGCAGTTTTACAACTGCCACACTCTAAATCCAAGAGTGACAAGTTGGTACTTGTGTCGTTTTGTCGAACATTTCCCCATGTGACCTTGAAGACAGCGGAATTCTCTATCGTAACATCAGCAGCTGCAAGCCATCCTTCCAGTTTCACAGCTGCTCAATTCCAAACTCTTGCACTTCTTCGAATGATGCAACCTTCATCACACTCTTTGAAGAGGCTCGGGACTCCAGAAATACAGTATGCTAACCAAAACTTCCAAACGACATATTTATTTTTGCATTATTGGTGTAAATGATGTCTTTGTGCTGCAGTACACTAAAGTGAAGTGATCCGAACTTATCAAACTCTTTAGTTTATTTTTTACCCGCTTAATTGCATACTTACCTCCACATTATGGATAATTATTCATCAAAAGCCTTATGTATGGGCCCATGTGCTTGGTCCCGATGCGAAGTTCAAATCCGGGACAATGTGCCACATTTCATCCCCTCTGGATCCCCCTTTCAACACCCCCACTTCAATAAAGCCACTGGTTGCCAAATTTTTTTTCAAAAAGAAACAAATCTCATATATTTTACGAGAGACCAAATAGTCGACTCCTCAGAATCATAGCAATATTAATTTGTGAGGTATTTGGTCCAAATTATCATAATATTTGATTTTCTACTTATTGCTCAGCAGCACTGGTGAATAAGTAATCAGATCTTGTATTTAGGTAAAAGTATAAGTACCACAGTGTAGGAATACTCTGTCACAGTAAAGTATTCTAAATGTTCCTCAGAAGTAGAAAGTACTCTCATCTAAATGTACTTAAAGTAGTGACAGTAAAAGTAGTCATTGTTTGATTGGTCCATTTCAGAATAATATCTCTGATATGTTTTATAATGATTGATCATTAAAGTGTTCTCAGAGCTGGTAAAGGTGCAGCTAGTTTGAATGGCTTTGTATACTGCAGGGTAGCTGCTGGATTTACTCCAGGTGAACTAAAGTCTGATTTAAGGGCTGATTATAGAGCTGTGCAGGAACGAGTCCGCAAACCCGGAAGTGAGTTAGCATTTTACCTCTTCCTTTACCTCGTCTGAGTCAATGGGATTTCTCCATAGGATTTTGGAAAATAGCTCAAATAAGGTCTGTGTTTTGAGAAGTTTACGTGTCTGAAAAACGATGGTTGTTAACAAGTGGCTGAATAGGACTACAGAAGTTGTCGAGGACGTTGTACGTCATTACGCCGAACACGTAAACACTCCCGCTAAGTTTGTTAGCCCATCTTTGTAAGACGATATCAGACTGCTGATTAAAACAGCCGTGACTTCTAGTTAAACTCAGTGTGGCTAAAAGGAAAAGCTTTGTTAAAGCGTGTGAAAGTCAGTTGAAAGGATCTTAAGTTGGCGTGACGTTGGAAGTCATGCGACCCTGCTGTACTCCTCTGTAGTTCCTTTATAGCGTAACATTAGCATTTTGCTTCCGGGGATTAGATTTATGATTTGAAAATGATAATAGGGTAGACATGTGGAGATTATCCGACTGACCAAAACGTGCATTTATCAAAAAGTTGTTTTCCACAGACCTTATTTTTAACAATATTCCAAAAGTCTATGGAGAAATCACATTGCTCTTTGTCGAGGGAACCCATGCAGCTTACTTCCGGGCCGGCCTACAAAAATACACCATCCCTGCACCACTGTATATTTCACATTTAAGTCTGTAAACTAACTAAAGGTATTCAATACATGTGGTGGAGTAAAAGTACATAATTTACTTCTAAATTGTAGTACAAGTATACAATGTTGCAAAAAATCCCTCAAAATTGTACATAAGTACTGTACTTGAGTAAATGTACTTAATTACTTTACACCACTGCTTAGCTGAAAGTAACAGAACGATATTAATGTCTGTCGTTCTCCTTTGCTGGACAGCAGCATGTTTTAAAATGTACTTCACAAATACAAGGGGGGTGTGTGTGTGTGTGTGTGTGTTTGTGTGTGAGAGATTGGATGTTCATGTTCATGTTCATGCATGATCAGTCAGACCACTGCAGGCAAGTCTTCCCCTCATTCTACTTTTTTCTCTCTGCTGCGCTCCGGTTGGCTCCGTCTCTATTTTGAGATGCACATGTCTACTGTGACCCAGCACGTGCTGATTCTGTCAGATTTAGTCTCGAGCCCAGTGGAATCGCAGTGAAAATACTCACTCTCTAATTTAAAAACAAACCAAAGGAACGTGGGGTTGTGTCTGTTGGGTGCTGACACAGTTTAGGCTGCATTTTTTTGCCAGACCTGCAGATCCTTATCTTTGCCACAACCCTGACCTCTGCCCTCGGTTTCAGCCGGTCCCATTTAGCCCAGACAAAAGAAAACCATATTTCCAAACTGTCTGGTTGTGTGTCACTCTGCTGTTGTCTCCTCGCTGCCTTTATGTTCCCCAGATGTCTCATTTCGCACTTTCTGGTTCAGGCCTCACACATGGCTGTTAGATGTGTGTTTGTGTTGGGTGCTAGTTAGTAGGCCTGTCAGGATGTGAGAGGGCCAGCTGCTGCCTCGGGGTAGAGAGGGAGGGACAGAATGGGAGAAAGAGACGGAGGAATGTCAGGGATTTCGTGGGTAGTCCACTCTGACCATTTCTATTTGTTTGTTTGTCTCTCTCTCTCACAGTCCATCGTGCTTTATCTCTTTCAGCATGGACATATCGTTTGTGTATTAATGTGCTACAGCAAACCTGTGAGTACGCTCCGGTAAACCAATCAGAGTCCCACTCCACCAGTTGTAGTGAAAGAGGACATGTTCTGCTCAGTATGTAGTGTCTCTACTTTAAAGAGTCCTCTCCTGCTGATGTTCAGGTGTATATCAGTATGTAGTGTCTCTACTTTAAAGAGTCCTCTCCTGCTGATGTTCAGGTGTATATCAGTATGTAGTGTCTCTACTTTAAAGAGTCCTCTCCTGCTGATGTTCAGGTGTGGATCAGTATGTAGTGTCTCTACTTTAAAGAGTCCTCTCCTGCTGATGTTCAGGTGTATATCAGTATGTAGTGTCTCTACTTTAAAGAGTCCTCTCCTGCTGATGTTCAGGTGTTTATCAATATGTAGTGTCTCTACTTTAAAGAGTCCTCTCCTGCTGATGTTCAGGTGTATATCAGTATGTAGTGTCTCTACTTTAAAGAGTCCTCTCCTGCTGATGTTCAGGTGTATATCAGTAAGTAGTGTCTCTACTTTAAAGAGTCCTCTCCTGCTGATGTTCAGGTGTATATCAGTATGTAGTGTCTCTACTTTAAAGAGTCCTCTCCTGCTGATGTTCAGGTGTATATCAGTATGTATTGTCTCTACTTTAAAGAGTCCTCTCCTGCTGATGTTCAGGTGTATATCAGTATGTATTGTCTCTACTTTAAAGAGTCCTCTCCTGCTGATGTTCAGGTGTATATACTGCTTAGAAATGTCCCAGCCCTTAGCCTATCATGTACACTGTGTTGGAGCGCTAGCGAATAGAAGCGCAAACGTAACATACTGATGGTATTGAAGACTCCAATGGAGGTTTCAGACAGGGGGGAGTGTGTGGGAGAGAAACTCCCTCTGGAGGGAACACAGGATTTTAACCTTTTGACGACCATTTACATGCACTAAAACCTATAGAGCACACTGCAGGGAAGGGAAAGCAGATCAGGGCCTCTTTAATTAAACTTTGTTCAGGGCGGAGCCGCCCTCCTGCTGCTAACAGTAATTAGCTCTCTGGTCGATTTCAACACAGATTTGCTCTTCCCAGTATGAAATAAAGATTTGGGGAATGAGGGTTTTGTTCCCTGAACCCCGCTGTCACATTTGGAATCGACCTGCCAACATAGTATTTTTTTGGCTTTTTGGCATCCTGGTTTAATTATACTGTAACTGCACAATGGACAGTAGTATAAACATGATGCAATCTCCAACTGGTTTACATTAAAACTGTAGAAAGAAGTGTCCAACGACTACTATCTGTTTATGTACGGAATAGGAATCCCCCAAACTAAAGATTAGATGAGGTACAAGACTGACCGCAAGGACAGAGGACAGAAATGGAACAGAATGGAATGTGACTGGAGGCTGGGTGACACAGTCAGAGCTCTGGAGAGATGGAATGATGTCTCAATGAGAGGGAGAGAGGGGGAGAGAGAGGGGGAGGAACAGCAGGGATGTGCTGCGGGCTCAGCCTTCCATCACTGACGTTTAGGTCATTAGTCTATTTACAGAGAGCTGCCACTGTGCTTCCACTTGTCATGTGGAACCAATATTTAATTAAAGCTGAACTAGGGAGGCAAATTGGGACGAACCTGCCCTCAGGGGGGGTTAAACTTCTGCAGGGAACAACTGTAACACTGTGAGCCTCTGTCAGACAAACCTTCCTGTCATTTGTAGCTAAGGATTGAAATGTTAACTTTTAGAATAAAGTTGTCCTCTCCGATTGAAACCTTCTTAGTTTCATTTTTTTGAAACTTTAGTTAGGACGGCCAACATAATGTTTGCTGAGAATCTGCTAAGATGTTTGCTCACTGGGGGAGGGACCTGGGTGTGTGTGTTTGTGTGTGTGCAATATAGTTTTCAAAGCTGTCCTTTCCTGCCCGTCCCAACATGAACCCTCAAACAGCTTTAAAACATCTCAGTTTTAGGATTTTTAAAAAAGTAACACAAGTCATAATTTGAGCAGAAGTTATCGTTTCAAAGCAAAAACACACCGTATTTACGTAGCTGTGGACACTCAAATGTCACTTTATTAAAATAACTCCTGATGCATCTGTGTCCCATCTGTGACGTCTGTTTGAAATTGGCTTCCCAAGTAATGTTTGGAAAACTTTCTCATACTGTTCGAACATGCAAATTCATTTTTAAAGATTGTAAGCAAATTATGAAGTCTTTCTTTTAGTCTTACTCAGAAGTGCTCTTATGTTAAAGCTGCACATATCAGTATTTTTATATTAAAAATAGGTAATTGTATGAGTTAGAGGTTTTGCCTGATTTGAAAAACCCACAGAAACAAAAGCTGTCAAACACACCCAACTCGTAAGAGCACAAACAGCACACACTATCATTCAGAAGCTAATGTCACAGATATGCTCCTATAAGTTGCTGGAGGGCTGTACAAAGCCAAAGGGAGTTTTATTGGAATTATCTTTGTTGGCCTGACAGAAACAGGGCTACAAACGAATGCTAATATTTAACTGACTTTTGCTGACATATATTGCTAACTATATCATCTTCAAGGTGGATATGGCGAGTGTTGGACTGCACGATTAGGAAAAAATTACGATTATTTTCACTGATATTTCAACTGTAATAAGAATATTGGAGGATATGATAATTATTTTTGTATCATAATTCTCACAACAAATATTTCCCTCTGCAATTTGGATACAACACTAGTCAATATTGCGATTTAGATACATTTCAATTGAGTGCAGCCATAGGTCAACTTTTCCCAGTGAATCCATCACATCTGTTTGGGTTTTCTTAATGGATGATGCAGCTGCATGTGAGAGTGCTTATTGTTAGGCTACACTTTCCTCTTCGCTTCCTGCTGTTTGTGAAGTTGAGTTTGCATTGACACTTACCTACCAATGGAGCAAACCCCCCTCAGTTTAGATAACCTCTCAGGACTGTGGAGGAGGAGGGCTTCATACAGCTGTGCTATTTCATCATGAAACGGCCTTTGTGTGGACGTGTGTGTGCGTGCGTGCTTGACCTCTGACTCCAAACTGCCCATCATACTGTACGAAGACACAAGAGATAAAGTGTGTATTTCACCCTCGCCGGGACAGAATATCACCCAGAACTGAGCAAACACACGTGCAGACTGAGGAGCTAAGAAGTTAAAGACGTGACTAAACCAGGGGTTTGATCCACGAAGCTGTAGAGTGATGGAATATACAGAGGTCCCAAGCAGGTGGCTGATTTAAAAGAAGATAAATGGAGACCATAGAATGAATAGAAAAGTGTAGCGGGTACACTGGCATAACAATGTAAGTTTGTTCCCTGGACATTATCAGCAGAGATCCCTGTAGAAAACATCCAAAGAGCAGCTTCTGATGGATGTAAAGGAAACCCCGGGAGCAACTGTAAAACACACAGAGAACAGGGGAGAGCTCCACTTGATGACACACTGAAAGATGTATGACACTTACTGCCGGAGACATCTGCTGCAGCCACAAGGTGAATCGGCTCCTGCCCCGCCAATTCTGAAGAGCTCTCACCAAATCCCAAGTATTTATCTAGTTCCAGACCAAACTATTTTCAAGCAAAGAGAGAAAGAGGCTCCCCAAGGTCGCATGCCTGAATGCTGATGCCAGAAGACTGTGATAAACTGGGTAAAAGGCTGAGGCCTTGGTAAATATTTTCCTCAACAATGTACACGACTTGACTGTAGCTCTACAAGTAACCCACCATAAAAAGATATAATCGTGTTTTCCATACATGTTTTCCTGTTCCACTCATGTCCATTGTGTCAGTAAAGTAATGTTAAGTTATTAACTATCAATAATATTAAGTTAGAGTTAATTTAGAGTCGTTTAAGCTTGAGATTAATCTGGAAACCTTAACATGCTAGAGCAGGGGTCTCCAAACTATGGCCCGGGGGCCAAATGCGGCCATTTTGAGTTGGTCCTTAACTAATTCAAAAAGTATAGCGCAGGACCGGCCCTGTGTACAGGGATGATACATTTGTCATCTACATTAAGGGCACAATTGGCTGGCCGAAAGCCGCCCTCTATTGGCCGAAAGCCGCAACAGCATAGCACCGACATATGCAATTACACGAGGTCTAACTATTATAACATACACACATAACAAAGTACAGGAATGCACACGATTCTGTATAATAACTGTAGTCTACATAATAATGCTTACATTAGCCCTGCACTTAATGGGTGATAGCATTATACATTAATACAAGCGAGGAGACAAGCCCGAACGTGCCTTACCACACGTGCTCCGCATGAGAAGGCTAGCTGCTATGGCTAATAACCTCATTTAGGGAGTTAGCAGGGTAAATGCAAGCATAAACTTCCTGATCACTCATTTGGACAAGACTACATGTACTTACATTTTTCATGCACGCACACGCATGTCCACAACACACAGACTCCGCCAACACTATAACACAGTTATGCAGTTATAACACGATAGTGACAGTCCGATCGCCATCAGTCTCCTTGCTTCTACTCAACAGCAAGTGCGCATTACTAAATTGTGCAACATGGTTGAGACCAGTTGTACTTCTGGCTAGGGGGTCGCGTGGAATAGTCCAACTAACGGGAGTTTTATACAATAATGGAATATGGCTCACAGATGAAACTTGTTCTTGTCTTATATTGTTCTTCTTAAATATATATGTAAACATATATTACACAGCATTCATGTGTTCATGAGCCCACTTTGCAAATAAATTCAGTCAATTAAAGTTGAAAACATTTTCTAACAATTCTTGCCAAATAACTTATTTGCATAACAAGCCTTGAAATATACCCTTCATATTTCCCCTTATTAGAAGCAATCTGAGGCTTCTGTTTTAAGAAATGAGCTGCCAACAAAATAAATGAATCCCGACGGAGAGCTGTTTGTCTTGGCAGAACAGTAGTAATAATACCAAATACCAATATTTTTTATTTATTACAGATTATTATTGTAAATAACAGGAGTATATCTTGACAGCATTAATTAAAGCATATTCAAACTTTTCATTTTATCCATTTCCCCCAAAATGTAGTAACCTTAATGTGTAGAGCCGTCTGCCCACACATGATAACAGTTAAAGGTCTACAAAACATGTCTGAAGTTTTTTGCTCAAAATAGCAAACAGATCCCCCATTATAATATGCCTCATCCCCCTCTATCTCAGCCCTGTTCCTGAAGTGCTGATTCTGTGACCGAGCTTTAAATGAACGAGCTGCTGCGGGCCACGCCCCTTTGGAGCGTCATCATCTCTCCTCTGAAGAGAGTTTTCTACCGGGAGAAACTCAGCTAAACGCTGCCATGATTAAACGCCATATTATGTTCCGAACCACATCCAGCATTATTTCTGAAACACTTCTCAGTGTTTACCACTAGAACAGAGACATTATGTCTATTATATATACAACAACTCTAAGTCCCTCCTGCAGACATCCTGCTGAACACACAGACACACAGAGGGGCTGCGGAGGGGATTCAGCTCGCGACTGTACGGGGGACGATAGGTTGGGACGTGTCACGTGGGGAGGACGTTGTCAGGAGTTCAATGTAAAGCCAGCCCACATTTCGGTTATTACGTCATAACCGAATAATCTGTGAGAGACGAATCTAAAACAAAAATCCAGAAAATCCCATTGTATGATTTTAAAATAATTAATTTGCATTTTATTGCATGACATAAGTATTTGATCACCTACCAACCAGTAAGAATTCTGGCTCTCACAGACCTGTTAGTGTTTCTTTAAGAAGCCCTCCTGTTCTCCACTCATTACCTGTATTAACTGCACCTGTTTGAACTTGTTACCTGTATAAAAGAGACCTGTCCACACACTCAATCAAACAGACTCCAACCTCTCCACAATGGCCAAGACCAGAGAGCTGTGTAAGGACATCAGGGATAAAATTGTAGACCTGCACAAGGCTGGGATGGGCTACAGGACAATAGGCAAGCAGCTTGGTGAGAAGGCAACAACTGTTGGCGCATTTATTAGAAAATGGATGAAGTTCAAGATGACGGTCAATCTCCCTCGGTCTGGGGCTCCATGCAAGATCTCACCTCGTGGGGCATCAATGATCATGAGGAAGGTGAGGGATCAGCTCAGAACTACACGGCAGGACCTGGTCAATGACCTGAAGAGAGCTGGGACCACAGTCTCAAAGAAAACCATCATTAACACACTACGCCGTCATGGATTAAAATCCTGCAGCGCACGCAAGGCCCCCCTTCTCAAGCCAGCGCATGTCCTGGCCCGTCTGAAGTTTGCCGATGACCATCTGGATGATCCAGAGGAAGAATGGGAGAAGGTCATGTGGTCTGATGAGACAAAATAGAGCTTTTTGGTCTAAACTCCACTTGCCGTGTTTGGAGGAAGAAGGATGAGTACAACCCCAAGAACACCATCCCAACCGTGAAGCATCGATGTGGACACATCATTCTTTGGAGACGCTTTTCTGCAAAGGGGACAGGACGACTGCACCGTATTGAGGGGAGGAGGGATGGGGCCATGTATCGCGAGATCTTGGCCAACAGCCTCCTTCCCTCAGTAAGAGCATTGAAGATGGGTCGTGGCTGGGTCTTTCAGCATGACAACGACCCAAAACACACAGCCAGGGAAACTAAGGAGTGGCTCCGTAAGAAGCATCTCAAGGTCCTGGAGTGACCTAGCCAGTCTCCAGACCTGAACCCAATAGAAAATCTTTGGGGGGAGCTGAAAGTCCGTATTGCCCAGCGACAGCCCCGAAACCAGAAGGATCTGGAGAAGATCTGGATGGAGGAGTGGGCCAAAATCCCTGCTGCAGTGTGTGCAAACCTGGTCAAGAACTACAGGAAACATCTGCTCTCTGTAATTGCAAACAAAGGTTTCTGTACCAAATATTAAGTTCTGTTTTTCTGATGTATCAAATACTTATGTCATGCAATAAAATGCAAATTAATTATTTAAAAATCATACAATGTGATTTCCTGGATTTTTGTTTTAGATTCCGTCTCTCACAGTTGAAGTGTACGTATGATAAAAATGACAGACTTCTACATGCTTTGTAAGTGGGGAAAACCTGCAAAATCGGCAGTGTATCAAATACTTGTTCTCCCCACTGTATGTATAAAAGACAGTAAAAAGTGCATTTTGCATAATCGGGGACCTTTGAGACGAGAGATCAAGGAGGTAGAAAGTCAGTGACAGTGACTGTGCAGTGATGATGCAAAATGTTTTGACTAGGATGACGCCATCGACTTACCTCTGGAGAAAGAAGTTCACTGCATGCCGTTTTATCCGAGAATGCGTGGGAAAAGATTGTGGCTGCGTACTTGTGTTAATTTTCTGTTTCTCCTTGTCCGAACCAAAAGACTTTCAAATTAAATGACACATGATTGGGATTTCTCTAGTGTCTGCCTCGCTAATATTTGTCTTGTAAATGTTACTCTGGTCAGTATTCACTTCGGGTCGCTGTAATGGTGGCATCAGATTTTCAAACGCTGTGTAATCAGAGGTCTTGCTAGGACAAGCAGCTGTCCTTCCCTCCAACCAAACACTCCTCCAAGGCCTTCCATGAGACACGAGCCAGATGTTCAGCCATTAATCACAGCATTGTGTGTGTGTGAGAGTGTGAGAGCACTGTGTATGTTTGGGGAGGCTGCGGTCTTTGTAAATGTTGACTGTGTGTTTGTGTGACTGCTGCGTCCCTAACACCAGAATGGGAGCAGACAATGGAAAGTTGGCGCAGTAATCAGAGTAAAAGGAGGATTTATATGCGAAGGAAGTGTTTAGTGAAAGGGAGGGAGGAAGAGAATGGGGATGTGAGGGAGAAGGAGAGGAAATGTTTTATTCCCTCCTTCTGAGAGCTTTTCTAGCCGGCACACAAGCTCCTGACCTGCTCCCTCACACACAATGGTTCTGCTTTATGTTCTCTGCAGCAGCTCCATCCCTTCAGGCCCGTGTGTGAGACTGCACATGGGGTTTTTATGTTTTTATTGTGTGCCTGCTTGTAGTTGAGCGTATGCATGCCAGCAGGCCACATGTAATGTGCTTTCGATTTGCTCATGAATAAAGAAATGCTTCATTGCTCTGCCATAAAATTGCCAAATAAACACAAATATTCACTTTTGATGTTTTTTTACATTTGTGTCTGTGTCCTCAGGGGAATCTGGTCTCGGGAAGTCGACACTGATCAATTCTCTGTTCCTGACTGACCTGTACTCCAAGGATTACCCGGGGCCCTCGCAACGCATCAAGAAGACTGTGCAGGTAATTATTTATCTTTAAGGCGCCGGCATCACACCTCATCTTCAGGTTTGGCTTTATCACGATGCTGATGAGGCTGTAAGAAGGTCAGATGTTGAGATGTTTCACCAAACAGACATCCTCACAATAACCTCCTCAGCAATGGCTGTGATAATACACTGGTAACATGAAGAGCACAAGTCAGGCAGATTTAGTAATGCAGTAATAGAGTGGTGCAGGAACGAGTCCTAAAACTCGGAAGTGAGTTAGCATTTTACCACTTCTGGTTCCCTCGTCTCAGTCAGTGGGATTTCTCCATAAGATTTTGGAAAATAGCTGGAAATAAGGTCTGTGGTTGACACAAATTTAAGAGACGCGTCACGTTTTGTTTTACGAGATTAAATACATCAGCAGTGACCCCCCCCCCCCAAAACGTGCATTTATCAAACAGGTTCGTTTTCCACAGATCTTAATTTTTACAATATTCCAAAATCCTATGGAAAAAGGAGTTTTACTAAAAGAAGTTCCCTTCTCCCAAAGTCAACTTCTTATTCGTTTCTCTGCCTGAATAAGGTCTATCGTTAACACAAGCTAAAGAGATTTACTGTTTTGTAAGACATAAAATCCGTCAGTAAATACTCTAAACATTAATGTTCTCAACTTCTATGCTCTCTAAAAACAGCGGTTGCTAACAAATGGCTAATAATGCCTGCTAAACATCATCATGCCGAACTCTACCGCCTTTCACTTAGCAGTGGTAACGTGAAGTCATGTGACTCCAATGTTTATTTATAACCTAGCTTTTTACTTCTGGCGATTGCATTTATGCTTCAAAAATCATAAAGTGGTGTTAATGTGTGGCAAATCTCAAAACGTGTTAGTATCATAAGTGTGTATTTACCACCAATCTTATCTTCTGCAACATACTCAAATCCAATGGAAAATGTAATGCTAGCTTCTGGGTCGGCCCACAAAAATGAGTCCTCACTGCACCACTATAGTTCCATGTGTCCTCTCTGCAAAAATACCCAACCCAACTTGCCTAACCATGACAATGATCTGTCACGAGATATCTACAAACATTTGAGAAACATGCATTCCTGGATACAACATGTCTGTTACCTGACTCTTTGTGTGAACTGACACCTGACCCACAACCTTTTGTTATCTCGCCTCAAGGCAGAGACGAGCTGACCTCTCTGTCTCCATAACACGTCCCACATTCCTGCCGCTCTCACAAAAATACACACAAAGTGTATAAAATCACATCATGTGGAAGACGTTTCCTGCCCGCTGCTCAGTATAGTAATGAGATACTAAACACTTTCACTCAAATTAGAACCTTTTCAATACATACATTGATGCTAGTTGCCTTCCATCTATAAGGCTACTTTAAAGAGTCCTCTCTGCTGATGTTCAGGTGTATATCAGTATGTAGTGTCTCTACTTTAAAGAGTCCTCTCCTGCTGATGTTCAGGTGTATATCAGTATGTAGTGTCTCTACTTTAAAGAGTCCTCTCCTGCTGATGTTCAGGTGTATATCAGTATGTAGCTCTACTTTAAAGAGTCCTCTCCTGCTGATGTTCAGGTGTATATCAGTATGTAGTGTCTCTACTTTAAAGAGTCCTCTCCTGCTGATGTGCAGGTGTATATCAGTATGTAGTGTCTCTACTTTAAAGAGTCCTCTCCTTCTGATGTTCAGGTGTATATCAGTATGTAGTGTCTCTACTTTAAAGAGTCCTCTCCTGCTGATGTTCAGGTGTATATCAGTATGTAGTGTCTCTACTTTAAAGAGTCCTCTCCTGCTGATGTTCAGGTGTATATCAGTATGTAGTGTCTCTACTTTAAAGAGTCCTCTCCTGCTGATGTTCAGGTGTATATCAGTATGTAGAGTCTCTACTTTAAAGAGTCCTCTCCTGCTGATGTTCAGGTGTATATCAGTATGTACTCTACTTTAAAGAGTCCTCTCCTTCTGATGTTCAGGTGTATATCAGTATGTAGTGTCTCTACTTTAAAGAGTCCTCTCCTGCTGATGTTCAGGTGTATATCTACTTTAAAGAGTCCTCTCCTGCTGATGTTCAGGTGTATATCAGTATGTAGTGTCTCTCCTGGGACATGTCTCCATGCTTTTATGTTTATAAAGCTCTTTATGTTTCTCATACTGCCTGTGCTAAAGCACCTCTTTTCACCCTCTGTCTGAAACCAGAGCCCAGTCTGCTCTGATTGGTTAGCTTGCCGGCTCTGTTGTGATTGTTCATCAGCTTAGAGATGTCCAGCCCCATAGCCTACAACGTACAATGTGTTGGAGAACACACTACAGGAGAGGGGGGAAAAAAACAAAAACAGAATAGGGCCCCTTTTAAATGTAAGTTGACCAATGGAGAAGAAAACATTTTTAACGCTGGGTAGAACCTGTCTAGTAATAAACACTATAAAGCTTCAAATCCTCATTGTTTGGACCAGAGGTTAAAGTAAATACAGTGAATGAATGTAGGGAGCAAGTAATGGATTCTTCTGGAGAGGAAGAAGAGATAGGGATGGAATAGCAGAGAAGAAGCAGGGCGAGAATAAGGATGGAGGAACGAAGAGGGAGACAGCAAGGCCACAGAGCCTGGATTTATCCTTTTACGGTCATGACAAAATAAGAACGAGAAGGGAGGGAGAATGCATCTGGAGCAGAGAGGGGAGAAACAGTCTGTAAAAAAGAGACTGATTGTGAAGGAGAAAAAAAGGAAATAGAAAGTTCAAGGGGTTGTTGGACAGGAGCAATTCAGCCAGGAGGAGGAGAAGGAGGAGGGATGCAGGCTGCAGAGGAGATGGACAGAGGAGCAGGGAGAGAGGCTGAGGCTGGGATGGGTTAGTGAGAGGTGACTGAGGAGACTCAAAGAAAAACAAGAGAGCTGGGTGAGAGTCATTCTCCCTGGGGCCTGATAGGGTTGGGAGCAGGGCAAGAATGTTCCCATGAAACCTAACACACACACACACACACACACACACACACACACACACACACACACACACATGCAGATCACATGATTTTGGAATGTAATGGTTGAAAAAACCTCATCTTCTCTTTAGTTGATTAATATTTTTTGCACTTTTGTCAAATGTTTTTGCAGCAGGACTTGATGTGTTTGCACAACAAGCCTCCCCCACACACATCCACAAGACACTCCGTGAAGCCAGCTTTGTAATTTGCGTTTTGGTTAGGCGAAAGTGTTTCTGTGTAGGAAGAGGAGTGATAAAATCCTGCTAAAAATCACAGATACATTGTGAGATCAATTATGGTTTCATATAAATCACAGACCCTGCTTTCGTTTTAGTATGTTTTTTTTAAGATTTCTTACTCTACCAAATAACTATTGAGCGGTGCAGGAATGAGTCCTAAAACATGGCATGAGTTTGCATTCAACGGGTCATGCAGACAGTTTCTTTGCTTTGATCCCCGAATGAAAATCTGCCTAAAAAAGCTGAAAAGATTTTCATGTTTTGTTCTATGAGATAAAATACGTAAGTGAACGTCATTGCAAGAGACGACTTAACGCTAGCACGCCGAACATTATCCGCCATTAGCTTAGCAAATGTCATGTTACCGTGCTGTAGTTTGTTTATGGGCTAACGTTAGCTTTTAAACATCTAGCAATTACATTTACCGTTCAATAATCATAAAAGTGTGTTATTAGGTAGAGAGTATTCTGCTGAGGATTTCTACTTTTAGTCGAGGGAGACTTTCTATGCTAACTTCTGCTGGAGCCTTCAAAAATGTGTGTTATATTTCTTCTGATGTATAAAGTGAGCTCAATATAGTGGTGCAGGAATGAGTCCTAAAACTCTGAAGTGAGTTAGCATATTACCACTTCCGGCTCCCTCGTCTCAGAGTCAGTGGAATTTCTCCTTAGGATTTTGGAAAATAGCTGGAAATAAGGACTGTGGTTGACACACATTTAAGAGACGGATCACATGTTTTTGGGACAAAACGCCCCCCACTGGAGATTTTTGAAGAGTTAACTGTCTGAAAAACGATGGTTGTTAACAAGTGGCTGAATAGGACTACAGAAGTTGTCGAGGACGTTGTACGTCATTACGCCGAACACGTAAACACTCCCGCTAAGTTTGTTAGCTCATCTTTGTAAAATGATATCAGACTGGTGATTGAAACAGCCATGACTTCTAGTTAAACTCAGTGTGGCTAAAAAGGAAAAGCTTTGTTAAAGCGTGTGAAAGTCAGTTGAAAGGATCTTAAGTTGTCGTGACGTTGAAGTCGTGCGACCCTGCTGTAGTCGTCTGTAGTTCCTTTATAGCGTAACGTTAGCATTTTGCTTCTGGCGATCAGATTTATGATTTGAAAATTATAAAAGTAGTGTAGACATGTGGAGATTATCCAACTGAACAAAACGTGCATTCATCAAACAGGTTTGTTTTCCACAGACCTTATTTTTTATAATATTCCAAAAGTCTATGGAGAAATCACATTGCTTTTTTGTCGAGGGAACCCATGCAGCTTACTTCCGGGTCGGCCTACAAAAAAAAGTCATCCCTGCACCATTCTATGTACTATGCAGAGGTACAGTTTCCTAAAAATGATGTTACTTGTGATTTCTTGTCATGTTGTTAGCACCTCGTGCTAAATTCCAATTCACCTTCAGTGTAACGATGAATCCAAACTATTGACCCGGTTAGACACCAGAAGATTTTTGTTCAAACTGCTTGTGCAGTGTGTCCTGATGGATTTCAGAAACAGATCAAGTGATGTGGCCTCAGATTCAGCATGGGGCTAACTTCACTGTTTTGTCGAGACTGAAAACATTGAGAAAATGTTGCTTCCATCAGTCCGTCTAAAGAATCTCGATCCTCCTGTGAACCCTATGAGCGCAACGTGGGCATCCGTGCTCTGGTCCATGGGTGTTGTGGTCCAGGAGCCAAGGAGGAGGGCCGACGGGGTCAGAGTATTTATATTCTAGAACAATCCCTCATGCTTTGTCGCCCACTCACGTTCCCCCGGATCGGATTTCTTTTTAAATGTTGGTGTTGAGACTGACGGCATTTTTGAGGTTTCCTCCCAATCTGTTTTTCTTCGCAGAAGCTCTGGAAATAGCAGATTTGGTTTCGAATAGGCTGACGTGACATGCACAGACACTTACAGTACAAACACACACTTTAACACACACAATTATGCTCCAATATGTCAAACGACTGCGGTGCGTGTTATATATATATGCTCAGCTGTAGAGGCAGACGGATGCTCTGAAGGCTTGTGAAAGCTGGATTCTGTTTGTTTTAGAGAAAGAGGGCTGTAGTTTGATTTAAAGGGCCATTCCTAAAATAACTACATGGCCTTGTGAAAGTATGCGGTGAGGCGAGGCAGCAGCAAACAGGCTGCAGGAAATGATGGATCTGAATGTGGAAACATGTGAAGTGTGAGATGGAATGGTTTGTTTGTCTGCTTTTTTTGTTTCGGGCTAAAGCAGCAAGCAGAAATCCATCAGGCTGTTTTTGTTATTTGAACAATAACATGTTGGATCTTATATCACTTTAGCAACGTGTGCTTCTTTAAGTATACTGAGGCACTACAGAACGAGTTACCGTGGAGTTAGACGTGGACGAAATTGTTGGTACCCTTCGGTTAAAGAAAGAAAAACCCACAACGGTCTCTGAAATAACTTGAAACTGACAAAAATAATAATAAATTAAAATGTATTGAAAATAACAAATGAGAATCAGACATTGCTTTTGAATTGTGTTTCAACAGAATCATTTTACAAAACAAAATAATGAAACTGGCCTGGACAAAAATGATGGTACCCTAGAAAAGACTGAAAATAATTTGAACACAGGCTCATGTTAAACTAAGGTGAGTCCTGTATTTCATCACAGGTGTCTTCAGACTTGTAATCAGTCAGTCTGCCTATTTAAAAGGTGAACAGTAGTCACTGTGCTGTTTAGTATCATGGTGTGTACCACAACATGGAGCACAGAAAGCTAAGGAGAGAGTTGTCTCAGGATATTAGAAAAGAAAATTATAGACAAGCATATTAAAGTTAAAGGCTAAAAGACCATTTCCAAGCAGCTTGATGCTCCTGTGACTACAGTTGCTCATATTATTCAGAAGTTTAAGGTCCATGGGACTGTAGCCAACCTCCCTGGACGTGGCCGCAAGAGGAACATTGATGACGAATTGAAGAGACGGATAATACGAATGGTAACCAAAGAACCCCGAACAACTTCCAAAGAGATTAGAGGTGAACTCCATAGGTCAAGGTACGTCAGTGTCAGATCGCACCATCCAGCTGTTTGAGCCAAAGTGGACTTAATGGAAGACGACCGAGGAGGACACTACTGTTGAAAGCAAATCATAAAAAAGCAAGACTGGAATTTGCCACAATGCATGTTGACAAGCCACAAAGCTTCTGGGAGAATGTCCTTTGGACTGATGAGACAAAACTGGAACTTTTTGGCAAGTACAAAGAAAAGAACACTATACCTACTGTGAAACATGGAGGAGGCTTGGTGATGTTCTGTGGCTGCTCTGCTGCATCTGGCACAGGGTGTGTTGAATTTGTGCAGGGTATCATGAAATCTCAAGACTATCAACGCATTCTGGAGTGAGATGTGCTGCCCAGTGTCAGAAAGCTTGGTCTTAGTCACAGGTCATGGGTCGTCCCACAGGATAACGATCCAAAACACACAGCTAAAAACACCCAAGAATTGCTCAGAACAAAACGCTGGACTATTCTGAAGTGGCCTTCTATGAGCCCTGATCTAAACCCTATTGAACATCTGTGGAAGGAGCTGAAACATGCAGTCGGAAGAAGGCACCCTTCAAACCTGAGACAGCTGGAGCAGTTTGTTAACGAGGAGTGGGCCAAAATACCTGTCGACAGGTGCAAAAGTCTCATTCAGAGTTACAAAAATAGCTTGCAGTGATTCACTCAAAAGGTTGTGCAACAAAATATTAACTTAAGGGTACCATCATTTTTGTCCAGGCCAGTTTCATTATTTAGTTTTTTTAAATGATTCTGTTGAACCACAATTCAAAAGCAATGTCTCATTTTCATTCGTTATTTTTCAATACATTTTAATTTATTATTACTTTTGTCAGTTTCAAGTTCTTTCAGTGACCGTTGTAGGTTTTTCTTTCTTTAACGGAAGGGTACCAACAATTTTTGTCCATGTCTGTGTATATATATATTTATATATATATATATATATATATTTATATATATATATAAATATATATATATATATATATAAATATATATATATATATAAATATATATATACAGTGGGGCAAAAAAGTATTTAGTCAGCCACCAATTGTGCAAGTTCTCCCATTTAAAAAGATGAGAGAGGCCTGTAATTTTTATCATAGGTATACCTCAACTATGAGAGACAGAATGAGAAAAAAAATCCAGAAAATCACATTGTAGGATTTTTAATGAATTAATTTTCAAATTATTGTGGAAAATAAGTATTTGGTCAATAACAAAAGTTCATCTCAATACTTTGTTATATACCCTTTGTTGGCAATGACAGAGGTCAAACGTTTTCTGTAAGTCTTCACAAGGTTTCACACACTGTTGCTGGTATTTTGGCCCATTCCTCCATGCAGATCTCCTCTAAAGCAGTGATGTTTTGGGGCTGTAGCTGGGCAACACAGACTTTCAACTCCCTCCAAAGATTTTCTATGGGGTTGAGATCTGGAGACTGGCTAGGCCACTCCAGGACCTTGAAATGCTTCTTACGAAGCCACTCCTTCGTTGCCCTGGCGGTGTGTTTGGGATCATTGTCATGCTGAAAGACCCAGCCACGCTTCATCTTCAGTGCCCTTGCTGATGGAAGGAGGTTTTCACTCAAAATCTCACGATACATGGCCCCATTCATTCTTTCCTTTACATCAGTCGTCCTGGTCCCTTTGCAGAGAAACAGCCCCAAAGCATGATGTTTCCACCCCCATGCTTCACAGTAGGTATGGTGTTCTTTGGATGCAACTCTGCATTCTTTCTCCTCCAAACACGACGAGTTCAGTTTTTACCAAAAAGTTCTATTTTGGTTTCATCTGACCATATGACATTCTCCCAATCCTCTTCTGGATCATCCAAATGCCCTCTAGCAAACTCCAGACGGGCCTGGACATGTACTGGCTTAAGCAGGGGGACACGTCTGGAACTGCAGGATTTAAGTCCCTGGCGGCGTAGTGTGTTACTGATGGTAGCCTCTGTTACTTTGGTCCCAGCCCTCTGCAGGTCATTCACTAGGTCCCCCCGTGTGGTTCTGGGATTTTTGCTCACCGTTCTTGTGATCATTTTGACCCCACGGGGTGAGATCTTGCGTGGAGCCCCAGATCGAGGGAGATTAGCAGTGGTCTTGTATGTCTTCCATTTTCTAATAATTGCTCCCACAGTTGATTTCTTCACACCAAGCTGCTTACCTATTGCAGATTCAGTTTTCCCAGCCTGGTGCAGGTCTACAATTTTGTCTCTGGTCTCCTTTGACAGCTCTTTGGTCTTGGCCATAGTGGAGTTTGGAGTATGACTGTTTGAGGTTGTGGACAGGTGTCTTTTATACTGATAACGAGTTCAAAAAGGTGCCATTAATACAGGTAACGAGTGGAGGACAGAGGAGCCTCTTAAAGAAGAAGTTACAGGTCTGTGAGAGCCAGAAATCTTGCTTGTTTGTTATTGACCAAATACTTATTTTACCGAGGAATTTACCAATTAATTCATTAAAAATCCTACAATGTGATTTCCTGGATTGTTTCCCCCATTTTGTCTCTCATAGTTGAAGTGTACCTATGATGAAAATTACAGGCATCTCTCATCTTTTTAAATGGGAGAACTTGCACAATTGGTGGCTGACTAAATACTTTTTTGCCCCACTGTATATATATATATATATATATACACATACAGCTGCGGAAAAAATTAGGAGACCACTTCAGCATTATCATTTTCTGTTTTTTTATTATTTATAGGTCTTTGAGTTAAATGATACATACAGTGGGGAGAACAAGTATTTGATACACTGCTGATTTTGCAGGTTTTCCCACTTACAAAGCATGTAGAGTTCTGTCATTTTTATCATAGGTACTCTTCAACTGTGAGAGACGGAATCTAAAACAAAAGTCCAGAAAATCACATTGTATGATTTTTAAGTAATTCATTTGCATTTTATTGCATGACATAAGTATTTGATACATCAGAAAAACAGAACTTAATATTTGGTACAGAAACCTTTGTTTGCAATTACAGAGAGCAGACGTTTCCTGTAGTTCTTGACCAGCATGGATTTTGGCCCACTACTTCATCCAGATCTTCTCCAGATCCTTCAGGTTTCGGGGCTGTCACTGGGCAATACGGACTTTCAGCTCCCTCCAAAGATTTTCTATTGGGTTCAGGTCTGGAGACTGGCTTCTTACAGAGCCACTCCTTAGTTGCCCTGGCTGTGTGTTTTGGGTCGTTGTCATGCTGGGAGACCCAGCCACGACCCATCTTCAATGCTCTTACTGAGGGAAGGAGGCTGTTGGCCAAGATCTCGCGATACATGGCCCCATCCATCCTCCCCTCAATACGGTGCAGTCGTCCTGTCCCCAGTTGAAGTGTACCTATGATAAAAATGACAGACCTCTACATGCTTTGTAAGTGGGAAAACCTGCAAAATCGGCAGTGTATCAAATACTTGTTCTCCCCACTCTATAATTTTTTATTCTGTTCTATAAACTGCTGATAATTTTTCTCTGTGTTGAAATTCAACAGACTCTGGAATATGTAGAGATAAAACTTTAACAAAAATTTGGAGTGGTCTCTTAATTTCTTCCAGAGCTGTATATTGTTTATTGTTTAAAAGGATCTCCATTAACTGCCACCAAAGTGGGACAAGCTAGCGTTCCTGGGGTCTAAACACAAAACATAACAATACACAAGATACAAATTGTAATTCACTTAACAATGATAATCTAAAAGCAGTAAATCACTATAAACATCATCAGAAATTATTCCGAAAAAGTTGTTGGAATAAAAATGTACACAAAATATAAATCAAATATAAAGCAGGATATTATATATACAATAAGTGTGAAAAGGAAAGGAATTTTAAATAGAATATAAATGTAAAATGTACATGTGAGTTTAAGTCCAGTTATCCAAGAGAAACTAGGGGGGATTTATTATTTAGAGTTATGGCAGTAGGCAGGAATAGCATAGATAATGTTTAATGCTTTTTTCTAGGCACACATTTTGTTTTAGAAAGTTCAGTTAAGTATGGAAATAAAAAAGTCATACCCACTAGTGACTCATGTGGTATCTTTCAATCAGAAGGTTGTGGGTTCAATCCCAGCCCCTGCAGTCCACATGTATGTCTCTTTGGGCAAAAGGCTTCACTTCAAGTTGGCTTCATTGAGCAGGTGGCAACTTGCATTGCAGCCCTGCCTATGTATGAATGTGTGTGAAAGATGACTTGGAAATGTAAAGTGCTTCAAGGGGTCGTAAAACACTGGATAAAGTGCTGTATAAAGGCAGTCTGAACATGAAGTAAGATTTATCTTCAGTATCTTCTCCTCTTTCAACTTCATTTGTTTGTTCTGGAATGAAAAATGTGTTTCAAAAGATCAATTGCTGAGGTTCCATCACCTATCTATCTACCGTCTACAATAACTGGATCTCTGCCATCTCAGTGTTTTAGTCATATCCAACCCATAGATGTATAATCAGAACTGGATGCAGTGTTGGAGGTGGGGCCTTGTTCATTCCTATGAGAGCTGCTCATTGGCGCATGAAGGCAAAAGGGCCTGAGGTTCTCGAGAGGAAAACATCACAAATGACCCATCTTGCCTGGCTGTCGAGAGCATAGAGCATGCGCAGTTGAGTTTCGCCTTAAGCCCCGCCTCCGATCTCCTGCTCTCGGCTCAGTAGAATGAATGGAGAGAGAAAATATCAGCTTTTAGCGCATTTTACAACTTAAAGTACCTAATGTTTTTAATAAGGGCTATAAAAGGGTTCATACTGGGTAGTTTATTTGGTTTTTAAAAAAGTATATGCTGATTCAAAGACGTACCTTCCCCAAAGTAAGTCAATAGGAAAAAGTCTTTCTGGGCCGGGTGACGTCACTGACTGATACGGAAGTTGTAGTATCGCCGTTTGGCCACTATGCACATTTTCTCAAAGTCCGGAGCACTTCCTGGGTGCTTGATCCAACCCAACGTTTCTTTTTACCCAGCAATTTCAGAAGAAGTGACAGGAACTCAACTCATACCCTGGCCTTTTTACCAGGCAACGGTACAAAGTGTATGTCTTTCGGTTGGACTTTTTCTGCTTGCAGTATACAAAGATGCATTCAATTAACTTCAAACATTACAAATCCCTTGAAAGGTGCTGCAAAGCGGTATCTAAACCTTAAAAATGATATTAGATGTTTCTGAAACATCACAACTACACCTCCATTTTGAATCGGCCCTCAGCTATTTCTAAAAGTACAATGAATATGGCCCCCACATTAGAGTTGTGCTTGTCTTAGATTGTACTTCTTAAATTCTATATGTAAACATATATTACACAGTAGTTTTCATGTGTTAATAAGCCCTCTTTTCAAATCAATTTAGTCAATTAAAGATGAAAACATTTAGTGCCAAATCTTTGTTGATTAAAAAAGTATCATATTTGCATAACAACCTTTAGCTATTCCCTTCATATTTCACAAAGCAATCTGAGGCATCTGATTTAAGGGATGAGCTGCAACGCTTTTTGTAACAAAATAAATGAAACCCTATGGAGAGCTGTGATGTAGGCTGATTGTTTCTTAAAGCATATTCAAGTATCAAGAATCAGTCACTTACATTTGATTGATTTTGTTAACTTATAACATAACCTAACATATATCACGTTGATTGAGGGGCCCAGCCCTTCGGTAATTTCACCGTATCTGACCGTCAGTGAAAAAAGTTTGGACACAGCTGGGCTAAACTCTTTAAAGTGTTTTGTGTGTGTGTGTGTGTGTGTGTGTGTGTGTGTTTTGGGTATAATGCCAGAGAAAAGCAAAACATGTTAGTTTTGAGTGTCCTCACGCACACACAGATATTTGTGTATCTCCCAGCAGGTTGTGTGGGCGCTCGATGTATTCTCAGGGCTGAGAGTGGGAGAGGAAAGTGTCGCATCATTAAACTAGCAGGTCGCTGTGTGTGGGCATGTTGGTGTCGCACAAATTGAGAATACAGTGTTGAATCTGAGACCTGCACTTACTGGGATTTAGGTGTAAGGAACCGGTTTTCAAACTTGTATTGTAGTTTAAGCCTGTTTATGTCTTTGTGTTTCAGGTGGAGCAGTCCAAGGTGCTGATAAAGGAAGGGGGCGTCCAACTGACACTCACCATTGTGGATACTCCAGGGTTCGGAGATGCGGTGGATAACAGTAACTGGTGAGCAGAGCCGACCTCATCAAGCTGTTTCCAAATGTTCCGTTTGGTTATCTGATTGATTTCTCTGATTGATATCTCTTCTGTATCTCCAAGCTGGCAGCCTGTTATAAACTACATTGACAGTAAGTGCGAGGACTTCCTCAATGCCGAGTCCAGAGTGAACCGCAGATCCATGCCCGACAACAGAGTGCACTGCTGCCTGTATTTCATCGCCCCCTCTGGACACGGGTAGGTCTGCATGAAATCAAGTTGTAATAAGAGGAGGTTAATATGACGAAAGGCCCCACAATAAAAGGCAATGATCGGATAAACGCTCTTTTTGGTTGCATTTCTGTACATGTTGGAACTAAAATAATTTTTAAATATTAAAAGATCCCCTATTATGCAAAATGAACTTTTTGATGTCTTTTGTACATAAATGTGTCCCCGGTGTGTAAGGAGACTCACAAAGTGTCCGAAAATACAACCCTCTCTCTTTTCCTCCTTACCCACATCTCTAAAAACGGGGGTACAAACGAGCTGATCCAGATTTGCCGTTCTTATGACTTAATAAGGAACATTTGGGCTGGCTTTACATTGAACTCCTGGCAACGTCCCAACCTGTCGTCCCCCAGATACAGTCGGCAAGCTGAAACCACTCTGTTTTGGAAGTAATTTGGTCTGTGTTTACATTAACAAGCATCGCTAAAACACAGAGCTAACGCTGTACTGGAGAGACTGTGTGTAATATAAAGGTCCTGTCCTTGTGGTAAATCGAGAGAGAAACGTTTGAGCTCCATACTGTTTCAGAGATAATGCTGGATGTGGTTTGGAACATAATATGTCGTTTAATCACGGCAGCGTTTAGCTGAGTTTCTCCCGGTAGAAAACTCTTCAGAGGAGAGATCATGATGCTCCAAAGGGGCGTGGCCAGCAGCAGCTCCAAAGGGCCGTGGCCAGCAGCAGCTCCAAAGGGGCGCGGCCAGCAGCAGCTAGTTCATTTAAATCTACAGTCACAGAATCAGCACTTCAGGAACAGGGCTGAGATAGAGGGGGATGAGGCATGCTACAATGGGGGATCTGTTTGCTTTTTTGAGCAAAATACTTCACAGACATGTTTGTATAGATATATATTGTTCAAATATAGCATAATAGGAGACCTTTGAACCATATTGAATCTTTATTTTTTACTTAAAGCCCACATACAGTTATGCCTGTGTAAAATATTAGGCTTATCCTTTTATTGTGTGTTTTTTCTTTCAAAAATACATTTGTGTTTTGGACTACAACATATTTAAAGATGTCAGCTTGGAATTTAAGAAACTGATGGCCATTTTTTGTAATTTAAATTTTTATAGACCAAACAATGAATCTAGTAAATAATCAGCAGATGAATCGATAATGAATATAACTGTTAGTTTTAGAAGTAATTTTCAGTATTTCCTGTTGAAACATGACATAATAGATCAATGTCATGTTTTTCCAATATGATTTTATCGATCTATCAGTCAATCACATGTACAGTGTGTACAGCATGTCCTTAGACCATGTCGTGCACAAGGAAAACCCCATCTTTATCAAGGGACCTATCTCCAAGGACAGACAGACATGCAGTTTGATGTTGTGTGTATGGTTTTAAACAAAAAAGATAATCAAATATGAACAAAGACGATAGAAATGACCAAAAATATAATGTGAAGATTTTAAAAAGATCCATGAAGATGTCAAACATCTTCCAGGTGCCTCCAACATACACTATATAGATAAAAGTAGTTGGGACACCTTCACATTACACCCAAATGCCAAACTCTTAGGCATTCATATGAAGTCCCCCCCCCTTTGCAACTGTGACAGCTTCCTCTCTTCTGGGAAAGCTTTCAACAAGATCATGGAGTGTGTCTGTGGGAATCTTTGCCCCTTCATCCAGAAGAGCATTTGTGAGGTCAGACCCTGATGTTGGACAAGAGGGCCTGGCTCTTCGTTCTAGCTCAACCCACATGTGTTCAGTGGGGTTGAGGTCAGTGCCCTGTGCGGGCCAGTCCAGTTCTTCCACACCAAACTCATCCAGCCATGCTTTTATGATAATGCTGGAACTTAAAAGGGCCTTCCCCAAACTGTTTTGTTGGAATTGTCCAGAATGACTTCACTGGAACTAAGGGGCCTAGGACAACCCCAGAAAAACAACCCCCATATAGCAGTGTCCCGATATTTGTGTCTATTTAGTGTACGCTGAATTAGAAACATGCATATTTGGGACAAGTGCAAACAGATAAAGAAAATAAAGTTGGAAAAGAGGGTGGAAAGATGGAGGCTGAACTTCTGAACAGTCTGAATCTATAGCAGCTTAAGTAGGGATTGGTTCAAAGCAAGCCAGAGCCACTGTGAGCTTGGAACTATAGAAGGAAGGTATGATTTTGGTTGGTGAAGAAGCTCCCTGAGCCAGCCTGTTTGATTTGAAAGGAAAACATTCATTTGTGCTGGTGAAAGAGGAGTTCAGTTGGATAGAATTCATGCAGCTTTGAGCCTCTACGCCTCTTTGTAAAAATGAAATCTACCTTTTTTATTCCGCCTCCCATTCTCTGCTGATATGCAGGCTGTTGCATGTGTGTGTGTGCCATAGATGAGGGGCTGCCAGCCAGTGTGTGTGACCCACAAACGTTATATAACCCATTCCTGCTCATGCTCAGTAGAGTTCTTCTCTCCATCACTGAATCAACCAATCAGAGTGGAGCAGCCCACAGCCAGGCCTCTCATCTCAGACAAACACACTCTCTCATCTCACAGTGTGTGTGTGTGTTCCCTGGGCATCACTAGAACATTCCCTGTTTGTCAGTCCTGCTGCAGCACCCGCCTCAGTTAAATGTGGAGTGATGTCTCCACAAATCCATCCTTCCACTCCGGCTCACTGATGGAGAGTTTTGATCCACTTAGACTCTGTAGAGTTTATAAACCTGCTGGGTCGCTGAACGCAGGGTGTCTCAAATGTATTTAATATCCAGAAGCGGTGTGAATGTGATGCTTGCTTTTAATGAGTGATTTGGAATCTGTTGTAGTTGTTCTGTTATCATCTCCCCCCGAAATACTTTTAGCTAAATCTGACATTCATTAGTCACATGTGCCGAGACATTTTACATGTATGAGCTATAAATTCTCTTGAGAGTTTCAGAAGAGTTTGTGAGATATTAATGCTGTCTGTTGGTCTACCTGTCTCACCACTTGGCCCCGGGTTGGTAAATCTCAACAACCAATACCTGGATTGATAGGAAATAGGTGCCACTTTTCAGGTTCAATGTTAAAAATTCTAACAACTTGAATTCCCTCAACATTTCACCTAGCACCATCAGTATGTTATTTTTAAAAATGATTTACTTATGACATTCCCATCAGCCTGTACTTTGTGTTTATTGATAACTAGCAAATGTAGTACGCTAACACACTAACTTGTTATCAATGTCATCTTTTATTGTTTAAAGGCAAGGCAATTCAAAATGCTTTACAAAAAATAAAAGACATTAAGAAAGAAAATGCAGCAGAAACACATTATAAAATGGCATTTAAAAACAATCATTTAAAAAGCAGAGATAATAAAATAAACACATCAGGTATAAAACACTTGAATAAAAGCCACACTGCAGTGTGACACGAACAGCCCAATTAAAAGCAGCGGTATAAAGACCGTCTGGATTTAAAAGTAGTCAGAGTTGCAGCGGCCCTGCAGGATTCTGTGAGTTTGTTCCAGATATTTGGAGCATAATAACTGAACTTCTCCATGTTTAGTTCTGAGTCTGGGGACAGAGAGCTGACCCGTCCAAGAAGACCTGAGACATCTGGATGGTTCATAATCTAGCAGGAGATCAGAAATGTATTTTGGGCCCAAACCATTCAATGCTTTATAAACCAGCAGCAGAACTTTGAAATCAGTTCTTTGACAGACAGAATTGTACTAATAATAATGACATTCCCATCAGCTCAGCTGTACTGTGTGTGTATTGCTAATTAGCAAATGTAGCATGCTCACACAGAAACTTGAAATGTTATCATTGCCATTATAAGCATGTTAGCATTCGAATGCTAGTATTTCGCTCAAAGTGTGACTGTGCTGCTTCACGGATGAGTTAGCTTGACTGTGGACTCTTACACTCTTTTTTGTGCTGTACTGCAACCTAACAATGACAACTGAAAGTGTTGCATTCAAAGTGTTTTATAGCTTATTAAGCTGGTTACTCTGAACATTTAGACATGTTTAGATATGTCTAATTTCTGTGCTAATCTCTACATTTATTGGACAGCATCCAAGTTCAGACTTGTTCCTTGTTCCTTGTTCCTTGTTCCTAATCAGATAGGGGACTTTTACTTTTACCGCAAAGTGACTTGGGAATTTAAAGGTCCCCTATTATGCCAAATGCAATTTTTGCTGTCTTTTATACATAAATATGTGTCCCCGGTGTGTAAGGAGACTCACAAGGGTCAGCAAATACAACCCTCTCTCTTTTCCTCCTTACCCACATCTCTGAAAACAATTAAACCTTTAATAACATTGTTTTCTGCACAGCTTTGCACATGGTATCGTTTATAAGTGCATAATGGAGTAAGTCACTAAGCTTCTGTGAATTCCACTGCTCTTTAATTTATAAAATGGCTGTAGCAAGCCCCCACTCAACACAAAGTCAAGGTCTCTATTGATACACTGCCAGTACATGTTGGGAATAGTTCATTTCTCTGGGTAAACATATCGGGTATCAGGTTTAGCGTTCCTGTCACTCTTCAGGAATTTGCCAAAATAAAGTTTCTAACTGCCGAATCCTCTGAAACAGCTGCAGGATCGCAGTGTGTGGCTATAGAGTTTAAATTATAAAAAATCCTGCATTAGACTGTATGCTCGTGTTTCCAAGATGTGCTTGTCAAGGTGTTTTATACCCCAAGATGCTGCAGTGAAAAGGAAATAAAAAAAACTAGCAGCCAGCAGTGTCTCGAGTGTGTAGAGACAATTTATGGTTTAATTCCAAAAGGAGAAACATTTGGAGTCAGCAGTCAGCATCTCCTGCAGACTTTCTTCCAGACACTGTGACTCCGGCTTTATCTGGGACCCTGCAGGACTCCTCTGACGATGCACTGCACAATAACCTGACCCCCATTATAACTATCAGGTTACCATATGCACAAGACTTTCTGGGATGAGTTAGTCCCTCAGCATCCCCTTCATACACATTTATTGCTCACAAACATGTGGCATGGATCACTTGAACATGCACACATCACAATACTTACATTCATGAGCATCACTGGCTACCAATTTTTGACCTACAGTTATATATTTACATCGTCCAAGCTGTTAATCAGAAAGAGAGAAGAGCCTATGGGAGTATCACAAAGACAGTCCCTCATCAGCCAAGTCAGAAAAAAACAATGAGTCGTCACCACAGAAGAAGAGCGTATGAGACAAAAAGTCTTCATTGTGTCTTTGCTGTGGGCGATCTGCTGTTTTGGTTGGCCCTCTGCTGGTGACCCACTGAACTGCACCTCTTTAGATCCATTCTCATAAATGTCAGGAACATTTGCACAAGAAATGTAAAGCAGAATTGATCGTAGGCGTTTTTGTGCTTATTATTTTCTGTGTGTCTACCCTTCAGTCTGAAGCCGCTGGACATCGAGTTCATGAAGAGACTCCATGACAAAGTGAACGTCATCCCTCTGATTGCAAAAGCCGACACTCTGACCCCAGAGGAGTGCCAGCTCTTTAAGAAGCAGGTATTTGTTTGTGTGTCTATGTGTCACATTAAGCAGCATAAACATAAGAAGCTATAATAGGCATTCAAGCTTTCTTTATGAGATTATAAGTTGGATACCTTCTGTGGGTAAACTATGGAGCTAGAGGTAGGAGGCATTTAGCCTAATTTGGCATGAACAGTAGAAGCTGAACATGCATTTGAGAAAGTTCATATATTATAAAGAAACATTACAAGTTCCTGCCGCCTAGTTAGTGAGTTTAGAGTTGTTGGCATATGTTTTAAATTTGGACAAAGCAAAACCATTCCATCCTTCTTCCATTAGCTAAACTAATCCCCTCCCTAGTTCCAAACCGTATGCACACCGAAGTGGTTATCAATCAAATTAAAATATTGGGTAAAGAGAAAAAACAACATTTTACAATTAAAGGAGAAATTTAAATCATGTTTTATCTTGATATTTGTACAGGCTAATGGTTTGTACTTTGTATTCTGATTATTTTCTTCCTTTGTCAGATAATGAAAGAGATCCAGGAGCACAAGATCAAAATTTATGAATTCCCAGACACGGAGGACGACGAGGACAACAAGCTCATCCGAAAGATTAAGGTAATGGCCCCCCTAGTCTTTTTAGTAATTTGAAACTTGATTTAAGGCCTTCTGATTGATCTTATTCGGAAGAAAGCCAAATATCAGTCTGTCCTACAGGCTCTATCCAACCTCTGCCCTATTCCTCCATGCCCGGCAGCCTCTTTACAGAACAGGCCATCATCTTTATAAGTATATTGAAGAATCTTCACTATTTATTGTCATTTATGTCACCCTGCCACATTAAACTCTGCCAATAGCGAAACTTGTATGACATGATCTAAAAGATTGAATCCGCATCATTTTAATGTTGGCACTTAGGGACATTTCCCTAATGAAAGGCCCGATCGCAGCAGCGTCTAAAACAGTGACATGACACAGATAGCCCAAACTGGAGGAGAGTATAGTAGCATAAATACCTCCATTGCACCATCCAGCATTTTAACCCCTCCTGCTCTATTGGAGTATAGATGAGTTATAGATGACAGCAGCTTACACTCCTTTCCTCTGTAGAGGAAGTAAAGAAACCATAACTCTGGATGTATTTGTTGTTTGAGGTGCATTATATGACTCAGCAGCTTTGAGACATGAAGAAACTATTATTTTCCGCTTTGCTCTAATGCATTATATTCACCGGAAAGTGGGCGAGGCCGTAATTTCGCTAGGAAGAGCCTCATAGTTCCTATGGATTTAAATTAAACTATAAATCGACACTGATCATAGATCTCCAATGATGTTTTTTAATAGTGTGCCTGTCTGACCAGCATATTGGGCTTCTTGTAGATTAAAAATGGCACGGTTATCTTGATTTTCTGATGTGATTGCCGAAAAACTTCAGAATCTGTATTGACCACCATTCAAATGACAGTGAATGTTTTCCCCAAAAAGTGGGCGGAGCCTTAATTTCGCCAGGAAGCGAAGTAGGTGTTACTCTCATCTATACTGTAAACTGCTCCACTCACATTTATTTGTATTTTCTGGTTAGCTACCAGACACTAATGTCTTAACTTACAGTTATGCTAGCTACCTCGAGAGCTTTTTCCCCATCTCAATATCTTAACTCTGACAGTGTGAACATGTCAGCGGTTAGCTTGCCAGCCACAGTAAAGAATAACCTAGCCGTGCAAGTAGTGCGTACATTAACAAGCCTCTAGCACCCTGCCTTTTACACAAGGTAACATGGATATATTTCTGTGCCTTTTTCCTCATAAAAATACAAAAATTCTGATTCTAGTCAGTCTACTTTTACTTGACAATATGGAGTTTGCTTGTAATTGTAATATATTCAAAATACTGTTGGCAGTCATGAGTATAATCACCCAAAGAATCCATCCAAAGGAAACTTTCAAGTCAGGTATGGTCAGTTGCCACAGGAAGTGACCAATCAAACATTGAAAAACAAAGACTCAGTGCACCATCCAGAATGCAGGAAGAAGTGATTCAGTCCAAGTGACATAAAGTTCCTCACCTCCCTCCCCCCCCCCCCCCCACACACACACAGGAGAAGATGCCGCTGGCAGTGGTCGGCAGCAACGTGGTGATCGAGGTGAACGGCAAGAAGGTCAGAGGTCGCCAGTACCCATGGGGCGTTGCGGAAGGTAGGTTCGCTCTAGTCCTGTACCAGGAGAGACACATGTTGTGGTCAAACTAGACAAAGAACCAGGAAGTAAGAGTGCACACTTGGATAGTTTGTATCTGGAAATGATTGTGTTTTTTCTTTGGTTTCCCTCATTGTCCGTGCCTGGGTCAGACAGTGACAAATGAGAGTGTAAGAGGGAAGCAAATTGGCTTTACACATTTTCTGTGTTTAAAAAGTCCAGATATAACAGGATTATCTCGATCATGAAGAATGAAGCATGCTATCTGAGTGAGGGACACAGTGCATGTGTTCTACAATGCCCCCTGTATTTACTACCAGCTAATAGAGTCATAGAGAGCTTCATTGGATTAGTCTTGAGATAGATATTTATTTTAGCGAGAAATAAAAACGTTATTGTTGAATTTGTAAGTCAAACGAACGTTAAGACAACTGTTGAGTGGTACAGCTTTGTACACATCACACATAGTTAGCTGTGTTATGGTGGCATAGAGTTAAAAATGAGTTTCCTATTCTGTAGATTGGATTGCCTTTTGACACTTTGAGCCTCGGTGGAAGATACCAGCATGGTTTTTGAGGATCATTTCTCAATGGCTGGCATGTTGTTGATTTTTCAGTTCTTGAGATTAGCAGTGACAACGAAACATTGCAAACTTGACTTTTAAAAATCAGCCCTAAGATTCATCGACAATTGTGTTTTATTTGATTATATGTTTGTGATTCCCAAGGTAAAAAAAGACCCTCAACATTTGATGAGACAGTTTACTCCATGTTTTCAGATTTGGTGAATAAATGAGTGAAACATGTTCCTATAGCCAGGTCTGAAGTTGCCTTACACCCACTTTTCTTCACTCTACACTACACAAACAAATATGGAGCTTTGGTATTATGGGTCTTCACCCTCAAAAGAACGTAGGTTTCACGTAGTGCATTATGGGATATGTTGACGGTGTCACTGCCAGCTCTGATGAAGTGCTGTTGCTCTGACTGTGTTGAGTTTCCTCTGTGCTGTGTATCTGAGTGGAGGAGTTGCTCTGTGGTTGACCGCTGATCAGTCCTTCACTTTTTCATTCGTTCTTTCTCTCTTTTTTTTTCTGTCTATTCTTTTCCATGACTGACAGAGGGCATTTTTGGTAAACCAAACCATCTTTCTCTTTATTTCAGCCTCATTTTCTCCCTCCTCCTCCTCCTCCGCCTCCTCAGTGTACCATAAACTCCCCCCTCCTTTCCCTCCACTTTTTCTGTTGCTGTGCTGTCTCATCATTAGGCTGATGGTCAAACCAATGCTCTAATCAGACCTGGGCGGAAGAACCAAAAACGCATCGTATTTGGAAACATTTGGATACCTGGATATACCGAATATTATATTTAAAAAGAAAACATAGACATCAAAACTCTTCATGTGTTCTCTTTAGAATGTTAGCCCCAGCACTCTTTGCTGAAGTAGCCTCTCAAGCTAGCTTTAGGCTAGTGGCAACTATTAATAGTAAATCATTGAATATTTCAACGATAACTGAAGGAGCAGATGTTAAGGGGTTCATTTTTAATAGGATGATACTAAGGCTTTACACAACAGCTGAGATTCTGCCAGTTTGGTATAATATAGTCCCAATAAACGACCATTCACTGAACAGCAGGACGCTTGGTGGCTTTAACTCTACAAGGCCGTCCTTAAATCATTTGGCATAATTTAAGGGCCTTACACATATATGAGCTAGGCTACGTGTGGTGCTGTGATGACTAGTTTTGTAGGGCGACTCGTATTTAGCATCACAAAGGCTCCCTCGACAAAAAGCAATGGGTCTCCCTCAGTACCTAGAATGGTCACAAACAAGATATTTAAACAGTCTCTACTCTTCCTATTGTTAGTTATAATAGTGGTTGTGTTAGTGTGGGGCATGATTTCCTGTAATCTACAGGAGGGACACATGAATGATTTGTCTTTGTTTTCCATCACTCGATCTGATTGTAACACATCCTCACTGTATGTTTTCAATAGACAACTCCAATCTATTACAATCTGGAACTTGTTTGGATAGCTTTGACTGACATTTTCTATCAATTACTCCCTATAGTAATTACTGATATTTGGGAACATGGTGACATCACAACAAACCCTGAGCAGGTTGTGAACAAACCAACAATTATCCAGATTATCTCGTCTGGTTGATGTGGATGGATGCTAATAATCCACTTGCATTTTGGGACGATTTACTATTTGTCTTTATTTTCTAATGTTTTGTTCACCTGAGGGTTTTTTAAAATCTGACATCAGAATCTCTTTTGTCACTGTGTTCCCGGATCTCCGTGATCAACTCCAGTTAGGAGTTGAAAGTTATTATTCCTGGTGGGATTGAGGACCAAGCTTGTGATAAACTTGACTCCTCCTGCCAGGTGCATTGGATCACACAATCTGCCTGGTGTTCTCAGCAGGTTCAAAGCCTTCACAAACACGCTTGTCGCCCCAGGTCTGATGCTGAATAGTCATGGAGAAAACTAGAGGCTGTTTGGTGCTGAAGCTGCAATACTCTCTAACGCTGATGTGGGTCCCTTCTTTGCTCCTATGGTATAATGGCACACTGTTTGATCTCGGCCCTGCTTCACCACATGTTGGTGCAGGCTGAGGACTGTACAGGCCTTGCTGTATCACTGGACCAAGGACTGGGATCCACCGTCATAACGCATTGCTTAAAGATTCATTATAGAGCATATAGTGCTGGTAGCGTTTTGCTATAGGGGCATGTAACGGCTCATTTAAATCATCAAGGTAACAAGTGTTTTTCATGAATTCTCACTCATTAGCATATCTTCATGTGAGACATTCAATATAGAAAGTTGCTGAAACAGGTGTGTGCTCTTGATTAATTAAACAAGTGCAGTTCATCATCATGGCCTAAACACATACTGCTAATAGAGCCAGCGCTCAGGCTCAAAACACCTGATGGACTCAGAAAAAAGTCCAAGATTGACAAATAAAACCTCAAATGATTTGTGTGTGCGTCAGGTATTTTCTGCCATCCATCAACAAATAAGCTGTAATTTAAAGACTTTTTTCCCTATGACCTTAGACCCCACTTAGCTCCTTCACTTATTTTCTCATTGAGACTTGCACCCCTGGCTGGTCATGCGTAGATCCTGAGATAACACACCCCCCCTCCCCTCCAACCACCATCCTCTACAAGCCCTACTTAGTCAGTCAGTTTGGACACATGCAGGTTATGGTGTTGATCCGGGCCAAATCTGGGCTGAATCTGAGCCAAAGCTAGGTCCATTCTGGGCTCCAACCAGGCCAGGTCTGAGCCATAATAAACCCAGCTGCTCCAGACCCAGATTTAGCCCCCGCAGACAGTAACTGAAAAACCGTCCCCCTCCCCCTCCGTCAGAGCTTCCTCCTGTAGAAGAGACAGAAGGTCAATGGCTGGCTTGGGAGGCCAAGGGGCGGGACAACATAAGTTTCATCAATGGTAAGGTGTCCTCCTGAATCCCTGATGATGACTGACTGCCAGCAGGCTGGAGGCTAACCAATCAGAAGCAGCGTGTTTGATGAAGAGGAGGCTCGATCCACCACACACATCCTCAGCAGCAGTTTATCTTTTCCAAAATCACATCTGACCTTGTAACCATGTCTTTGTTGTTAAGAGGAAAACTCACAATCATCTAACTGTACCATGTTGAAATGAGACCAGTTCTTTTGACTGTTGTCTGACCAGCAACTCTTGTGTGTCCTGACTATGTGGCGTCCAACAGGGAAAGGCTGTGATCAGATAGGAGGCTTTTTCCTCTCTGAATGACTTTACTGAGTAATGTCTAGAGGCTCTCTGATGCTGATGAGCCAACCAGTGGTGTAAAGTAACTGAGGACTGTACACTTTGGAGGTACTGTACTTGAGTATTTCCACGTTTTGCTACTTTGTACTTCTACCCCACTACAATTCAGAGGTAAATGGTGTACTTTTACTCCACTACATGTATTTAATCCCTTTAGTTACAGATCTGGATTAATGATGGTAAATATAATCAGCCCTTAAATCAGATTTTAGTTCACCTGGAGTAAATTCAGCAGCTACCCTGCAGTATACAAAGCCATTCAAACTAGCTGCACCTTTACCAGCTCTGAGAATACTTTAATGATCAATAATTATAAAACATATCAGAGATATTATTCTGAAATGGACCAATCAAACAATGACTACTTTTACTGTCGCTACTTTAAGTACATTTAGATGAGAGTACTTTCTACTTTTATATCACTTGGGAAATACCCTGAGCTGTGTGTGTGTGTCAGTGATTATGACTCCAGACACAACAGCAGTTTGTTTCAAGATGTATCTTGGACTTAACAAACCCGCAAGAGTGGTTATTTTTCGACCATGTCTGACGAAACGCGATATAAATGCATAAAATAAAATGTTGCTATGGGTCTAGTGTGAACGTACCGCTAGAGGGCAGTCTTCCCCAGCCAGACTGAAGGCTCAAACATTAGTATCAGCCTCCTCTCCGGATCACCTGGTTTTTAAAGTCCTGTGTGATCATGGCCTGACGTCTCTTTGCTCTTATTGCTGTACGATAACTCATACTGTACGATACCTTCTTTACTGTCACTTCTCTTAATACCTCCTCCTTATAACTGATGGATGAGTTAACTGTGTGTGTGTGTGTGTGTGTGTGTGTGTGTGTGTGTGTGTGTGTGTGTGTGTGTGTGTGTGTGTGTGTGTGTGTGTGTGTGTGTGTGTGTGTGTGTGTGTGTGTGTGTGTGTGTGTGTGTGTGTGTGTGTGTGTGTGTCTTGGTTTCTCCATAGAGATTCATATCATGAAGTTTAACTTGACGCTCATATTTCTGTATATATTCTTAACATATTTGAAGTACAATTAATTTCATTTATTATGTCAATAACACAAACAACCGTTGTTGATTTTACACACCAAAAACAATATATATAGTTTATGCTTTGACTATATAACCTAACCAGGGACTCCAGAAGATGACAGTTGTTTACACAGTTAGTCTGGTTATGTACCCAGAGTTCATTGCAGTTATTTAGCACCTTGAGACCAGATAATAATTATTCTCATTATGTCTGCAGGAGGTTTCATGTATACTGATTGTTATATCTGTGTCTCTCTCCATCCCTCTTTGTCCCCCCCTCCCTGTGTGCTTCAGTGGAGAACGGGGAACACTGTGACTTCACCGTGCTGCGCAACATGCTGATCCGGTGAGTTTCTGATTCACATTCCTGCTTCAAATCCAGCTTTCAGTCTGTGGGGATTTATGTACTCCCTCAGTCAAATGAATAGAGAGAATATACAGTGGTATGCAAAAGTTTGGGCACCCCTTAGGAAAACCACTGCATCAGTTTGTCACTTGCTGAGCTTTTGAAGCAGCAACTTCATTTTAACATATGTTATACCTTATGGTAACAGAAACATCTCAGTAGTGAAATAACTTTTATTGGTCAAACAGAAACATGTTTATGTGCATTCAAACAAAAATAGGCATGTGCATAAATTTGGGCACCCCTAAGAAATAATTCCATTAATATTTAGTATTGCCTCCTTTTGCTGCAATAACGGCCTGTAGACGCCTCCTGTAGCCACAGACAAGTCCCTTAAGCCTGGCAGGTGGTATTTTGGCCCATTCTTCCACACAAAACGTCTCCAGTTCAGTCAGGTTTCTTGGCCTCCGTGCATGGACAGCCTTCTTCAAATAAATCCATACATTTTCAATGATGTTAAGGTCTGGGGACTGGGATGGCCATTCCAGAACATTGTACCTGTGCTTCTGCATGAATTCCTTGGTGGATTTTGATCGGTGCTTAGGATCATTGTCCTGCTGAAAAATCCAACCCCGGCGTAGCTTCAGCTTTGTGACTGACTCTAGAACATTCTTGTCAAGAATCTCCTGGTACTGTAAGGAATTCATGTGGCCCTCAACTTTAACAAGTTTTCCAGTACCTGTGCTAGCCACACAGCCCCATAACATGATAGATCCTCCACCAAATTTTACAGTGGGCAACAAGTTCTTTTCATTGAATGCAGTGTGTTTTTTTCGCCATGCATACCTGTTCATGTTATGACCAAATAACTCAATCTTGGTCTCATCTGACCACAGTATTTTGTTCCAAAATGCTTCTGGCTTGTCCAGATGTGCTTTTGCATACCTCATGCGACTCTTCTTGTGATTAACACTCAGGAAAGGCTTTTTGCACATCACCCTTCCAATGAGCTCTTCCTGGTGCAAAGTACGCTGGATTGTGGAACGGTGAACAACTACACCATCAGCAGCCAGATGTTGTTGTAGTTCTCTGGAGGTGGTCTGTGGCTTCTCTGTGACCATTTTCACCATCCTTCGCCTGTGCCTTTCCCCTATTTTTGTCGGCCTACCACATCTTTCCTTCACACGGACTGTTCCTGTGGCCTTCCATTTCACAACTACGTTTCTGACTGTGGAGACAGACAGTTTAAACCTGTCAGATAATTTTTTGTACCCTTCTCCTAATTTATAATGTTGGATTATCTTAGCTTTCAGGTCAGTGGAGAGTTGTTTTGAGGTCCCCATCTTGCCACTCCCTAAGAAAGAACCTAGGCCAGGCACAGCCAGCTATTACCTATGTTAAATAGCCTTTTTCATGATTGGTTCCACCTGTCTTTGTAATTGAAGGTCTAATGAGCTAATCAAAGCAATTTTGTGCAGCAACCTGTCAGCTATAAATCCGTACAGGTGTTGAAATGAATGCTATTTATAAGGGTGCCCAAACTTTTGCACATCCCATTTTTTGCATTTTATTTTATTATAATAAAACTATGTAATGCTACCCTAAGAATTTTGGTCTGCAAAACACTAAAACGTCTACATCTTTGTAGGAAAACAAATGTTGTTGCTGTGATCTTCTATTATAAAGGAAAAGCAAATTGTCATGAAATCTCAGAGGGGTGCCCAAACTTTTGCATACCACTGTATGTATGGATTCAGCTATTGGCACATTTTACTACTTTTGGGACCAAATGAGGTATTTTCAGTTGTTCTGGCTGATGATAGGCCGGTTTACAGACATCTCTGTCCGAGTCTATAGGAAAAGTGTTTTTATGGGACCCATCAGAATACCTTTATTGGTATCACAGAGGGGAAATTTGCATTTGTTACAGCAAAAAAAAAAACAAAGACGGGGGTTATAGTCTGTGTTGTTATATGTGTGGGGGTATACTGGGGCCATGATGGTTATACACTGAAGGAGCCGCACAGTGCCGACAGGGTTTCCTGGAGGGGGTGGGACACGTTGTCCAGCAGGGAGGACAGCTTGGCTGCCATTTTCTAATTAATCTATAATAAATTACTATCTATAGATATGTCTGTGAGTTAAATTATTTTGATTTTATTTTATTGTATTGTATTTTATAAACTACTGACAACATTTCTCTGTTTTGGAATTCAACAGACACTGGAATGGCTGCCATACATGTAGAGATAAAGATTTAGATAGAAATTGTTGTGGGCTCTGAATTTTTCCTGAGCTGTATATTTCATTAATAGAAACCAGTTGTTCTCTCTGCTGATCCTGCTGCTGTGTTCAGTAATTGCAATATATTGTCCCAGAATTTGGTTCCCTTATAAACAAAATGAATATTTCTTCTGGAGTTCTCTTTCTATTTTCTCCCCAGCCTCCTGCAGACTTGCCGATTAATTTATTTTCTCTCCTTCTGTAGGACCCATATGCAGGACCTCAAGGACGTCACCAACAATTTCCATTATGAAAACTACCGCAGTAAGAAACTGGCTGCTGTCACCTGCAATGGAGTGGACACTACCAAGACCAAGGGACAGCTCACTAAGTACGCCTAAGATCTTCATTAAATCCATCCTCATTTTAATGATGGGGAACACGTTCCTTCACATGTGGAGGAGGAACCACAATGGCAGCTTGTTGTCACTGCTTTACTTAAGAAAAAGATTTGACCCCTGTCTGATCTACAGGAGTCCCCTGGCCCAGATGGAGGAGGAGCGCAGGGAACACGTGATGAAGATGAAGAAGATGGAGGCAGAAATGGAGCAAGTCTTTGACATGAAGGTCAAGGAGAAGAAGCAGAAACTGAAGGACTCGGAGGCTGAGGTGGGTCTGAGGATATGTGTGTGTGTGAGAGAACATAGTGTACAGATTTTGAATGTCTCCATTCCCAACGGTGTCCAACATGATTCAGTTAATGAGCATCTAAAAGCCAAAGGGCTCTCCTGCAGCGCGCGCGGGGTGGGGGGGGGGCTAGAAAAGGCTATCCCTTCCTTAATTGTTGGTATCTATACTAATGTGAACATGAATGGTTCCTAAACATAAAAAAAAGAATACTACCAGAAAATATGTTAGTTTAAACTTCAGAGGATGAGCAACGTAGAAGGAAATGTAGCTTTAAGCATCAGTTTGCACTTTAGATCAGATGTGTATCTCTGTTGTTAAACTGTAGAATTCTTTACCAAAGATTTTCAGGCTTAAGAAATGTATAAAGAAAGAATAATTAGACCGTATGAAGATGTCAGATAACCTGTTTCTCTGACGGTAGAGCGTTGTGTTGACTTTAGATTGGGTTCCATGTTACTGTAAGTATTGGTTGTAAGCAGCTGTGATTGACAGACAATCTGTAAAATAAGACCTTCTCCCTGCTCCTTTCCATCATGGGCTACAAAAAACAGCTTAAAGTGTACGTTTTGTGGCCCCGGTCGTGTGGCAACTGGCTGGGGCACCTGCACCGTACGACGGCAACCCGGGTTCGATTCCCGACCCGTGGTCCTTTCCGGATCCCACCCCCTCTCGCTCCCTCTTTCGTGGCTGGGTCTTCCAGCATGACAACGACCCAAATCACACAGCCAGGGCAACTAAGGAGTGGCTCCGTAAGAAGCGTCTCACAAGGTCCTGGAGTGGCCTAGCCAGTCTCAGGACCTGAACCCAATAGAACATCTTTGGAGGGAGCTGAAAGTCCATATTGCGCAGTGACAGCCCCTGGCTAACGCTACGCAGACCAAACAGCGCCGGTTCAGACGCCTGACGACCTGCATCTAAACTGTCAGTTACAGCTTCCAGCTCATCGTGTACTTCTGAACTTCTGCTCCGTGCCTCGGGCTACAGAGTTTTGTATGTTTCCACAGTAACAGCTGAAGGCTGCCTTAGCATTGTTTGAGCTAACGGCTACAGTATTGAGTAAGACTGTGTGTGGTGCCTATGCTTAACATTGCAAAGTTGTGTACGATGGTAATTTATTTTCAGATCAAGTCTGGCATTGTATATCACAGCAGTTCCAAAATGCTAAACAATGAGTAACCTGCATTTCAATTATGTAACAGTAGCATATTAGCCTAGCGTTGTTGAGTCATGCATTTCTTTAGCCTAGTTAGCAGTTTTTATGTCAAAAGTAATACAGTGGTGCAGGGATGACGTATTTCTGTAGGCCAACCTGGAAGTAAGCTGCATGGGTTCCCTTGACTAAAAAGCAATGTGATTTCTCCATAGACTTTTGGAATATTGTAAAAAATAAGATCTGTGGAAAACGAACCTGTTTGATACATGCACGTTTGGTTCAGCCGGATAATCTCCACATTTCTACCCTACTTTTATCATTTTCAAATCATAAATCTAATCGCCGGTAGCCAAATGCTAACGTTATGCTATAAAGGAACTATAGAGGACTACAGCAGGGTCGCACGACTTCAACGTCACGCCAACTTAAGATCCTTCCTACTGACTTTTGCATGCTTGCATATTTTAAAGCAGGGGCGTCACTAGGTTTTAAGGACAGGGGGGGCTAAGCCCCCAGGAGATGCACAGGATGTGAGCGAACGTTTAATTTCACAAACAGCTAACAAAAACTGAGAAATTGCCTTACACTTTTTGGACAGATTTAACAGATCCTTTACTGTGTAAATGTTTCGGGCCACCATTACATCTTTAATACAGTACAACAACAAACACAGGAAGTACTGTATGTTCACAGCATTAACAACAACAAAAAAAGAACCATCACAAAGTTACAGTGCCCTATTTAACCAATGCTTCTTATTCATTAACAGCCCACATGTATTATCCAAAACTATGCAAAAAAAAGAGCACTGTGTTCTCACTAAGTACATTTAAAATAACATGCCTACAATTGGCAGTTACTTGGTGGGTGGAAGCATCAAAGAATGTCGTCTGTTTTAAGGGTAGCAAAGGCCTCTATCACTCTGTTGTGATTTAGGTGCTGAAGTGCGTCTTTTTCATTTGACATGACTGCAAGACTGCGAAGTCTTTTCTGACCCATTGTTTGGCGTAGCCAGGAGTGCAGCCGGCGCAGTACACTAAAGGACCTTTCACACGAGCAGCTGCTTACAGGCACTGTTAAAGCAACTTGGATGGTTGCCTTCAGGGAGGGAAACATGTCTGAATCAAGGAGGTTGTGCACAGTCAACATATCTTTGGGTGAACATCCAGCCTCTGTTTTCCGGGCAAGAAAGTTTCTGTCCACCAGAACCTCCTCTGTTTTCAGGTCAATGCTGTAGTGTTTTGCAAGTTCATTCAAGTGTGATTCACTCAAGAAGTTCTCAGATTTCGGACTGCATGCCTGGATGCCTTTTAGTAGCCCTGCATCTACACTGCAAAATCTTTGCTCAAGCAGGGAGCATTTCGTTCATTAATTACATGGGACTTTCTGTTGTTAGCTGGGGGGCTGGGGCTAACTTATTGTCACCAACAGCAGTGATCAATACTTACTCTCTTGAAAAAATGTCCTATATCCATTCTTGTTCACGTTCTTCTGCTAATGCTGCTCTAGTCGGTTCTGTGTGCTCCGCTCCGGTACACACATGCTGCGGGTACCCAGATGCAGAGACGAGAAAAGGTGGACTGGATTTCAGTGATGTGGGCGTGCTCTATGAACAAGTGGAATGGATTGGATAACGACGCACTGACCCTGACTCTCTACCTTTCACTATAGGCTGAAGCCCCCCTAAAATAGGCCTAATGACGCCACGGTTTTAAAGGTCTCCTATTAAGCTCTTTTATGGCATATATTATAGGTCTCAAATATATATTAAAAAAACATGTCTCTGAGGTGTTCTGCTCAAAATACCAAAACAGATCATTGATCTTAGCATGTCCGCTATCCCTCTGTTTCAACCCCATTTTCGAAAGTGCTGATTCTGTGACTGTTGCTTTAAATTTGAGCTGACCTGCTGCTGGCCACGCCCCTTGGAGCATCATGATCTCTCCTTTGAAGTAGAGATAGCAAATCCGGATCTTTTTACGGACTCAAGGTCTTCTGAGTCATTGAAGAGATCCGGATCGTATGAGTCCTGTGAGTCATTTGAGTCGGCATCATCAAGAGCGTCGAAATCCTACCGCGGAAACAGGAGGCCAGTCTCCAACTTCAAATAAATTCTTTTTGTTTTTCTGTATTAATGCTTGTTTATTGCTTGTTTATTATTATTTGGGTTCTCACACTTGACTGGGTGAAATCGTCAAATTATCTGGGCACAGTATGCATCTATGTTATCATACACAGAGCTGACACTCACTGAAAACCATGACAGGTCCGTCTGACCAGTTTGCTGTTTCGAGCTGTGTGGAATAATCCACTCATTCAGTCCGCTCACCAAATCTGTGTCTGTGAAGTTCTGCGACTCACTCTTAGGCTACTGTTCTGGATCCACGGATCCCGCGAATCCACTGTTTCCGGCTCTAAAGGAAGTTTCAGTGTGGATCTCTGGATCTGCTACGGTTACGGCTCTGAGTCTGACGAGTCTGCAGGAAGTGTGATCCGCTTACCCTGAGCCAAACGATGACTTGTGGTGGCAAGCAGATTCGAGTCCTTATTTATGATAAACTATGGACCTTCTGCTCTGGTAGCTACTTGCTAAAGGCTAGGCAGATGGACAGGGATATGTTGTAATGTGGTTTTACATGTTATAGGGAGCGTAGTGAATGACGCAATTTATAGTTTTAATTTGTACGTCACCAGGTGTAGGACTCAAAGGATTCGGGTTAATGGAGAGGGGAGACTCGTGACTCCCGGGTCATTATTAGGATCCGGGTTAATGATCCGGATGAGTCAGGACTCGTCCATCTCTACTCTGAAGAGAGAAGTTTCTAACGGAGAAACTCAGCTAAACGCTGCCGTGATTAAACCCCATATTGTGTTCCAAACCACATCAAGCATTATTTCTGAAACTCTTCTCAGTGTTTACCACTAGAACAGAGACATTATATGTATTATATTTACAACAACTCTAAGTCCCTCCTGCAGACATCCTGCTGAACACACAGACACAGAGGTGCTGCGGAGGGGTTTCAGCTCACTACTGTATACGGGGGATGATAGGTTGGGACGTGTCACGTGGGCGGGATGTTACCAGGAGTTCAATGTAAAACCAGCCAACCTTTCCGATATGACGTCATAACCGAAGCAAATCTGGGTCAGCTCGTTTGTACCCCATTTTTAGAGATGTGGGTAAGGAGGAAAAGAGAGAGGGTTGTATTTTCTGACACTTTGTGAGTCTCCTTACACACCGGGGACACATATTTATGTATAAAAGACAGCAAAAAGTGCATTTTGCAATATAGGTGACCTTTAACACAGCTTTTCCTTTTAACCACACTGAGTGATGACTGTTTCAATCACCAGTCTGATATCGTCTTACAAAGATGAGCAAACAAACTTAGCGGGAGTGTTTACGTGTTCCGCGAAATGACATACAACGTCCTCGACAGCTTCTCTAATCCTATTCAGCCACTTGTTAACAACCATCGTTTTTCAGACAAGTTGACTCTTAAAAAATCTCCAGGATGGGGGTCACTGCTGATGTATTTAATGTGGTAGAACAAAACGTGATCCGCCTCTTAAATTTGTGTCAATCCCAGACCTTATTTCCAGCTATTTTCCAAAATCCTATGGAGAAATCCCACTGACTCTGAGAAGAGGGAACCAGAAGTGGTAAAATGCTAACTCACTTCCGGGTTATAGGACTCGTTCCTGCACCACTTTATTAGCACCTATCAGCAACATCAGGCAACCTGCCGCTCCTGTGCGCAGCTGGTTGACAGTTAGCTGAATTGCATTGCTGTTATAAATAATAACATCTTCTGTGGAGTTTAAATATATATCGAGCAATATTAGCCTTCCCTTCCCTGTTGTACTTGCAGCGCTGCACTGTGATTTATTTTCCCAAAAAGCCTTTATATTAATGACCTATTGTTAAATAGCTGCTAATCCATGCAAACTCCAGTTGTCAGAAGTATACAGTGTTAAATCCTTAATTGCCCATGAAAAGTATTTATGTTCACCAGTGTGTTGGGTGAAACGCGTTACAAAAGTAACAGAGTTACAGTAATGCATTACTTTTTGCTGTAACCCAGTAATATAACGCATTACTTCTGAAATGTGGGTAATATAATACCCATTACAATTCTCAGTAACGCCGTTACAACACATTTTAACCTGAAATGATGTGGTGTTTAGTTTCTAAGAAATCACAAACATCGCGAGACATTCCGACACCAGAGAAATAATTGTGCAGGTAGAATAGTAACTCAGTAAGCCTGTTTACTATTGGTTAAGATGACTGCAGGAACAGATTCACAATGCAGAGCTGCAGGCTCACAATGCAGAGCTGCAGATTCACAATGCAGAGCTGCAGGCTCTCAATGCAGAGCTGCAGGCTCACAATGCAGAGCTGCAGGCTCACAATGCAGAGCTGCAGATGCACAATGCAGAGCTGCAGATTCACAATGCAGAGCTGCAGGCTCACAATGCAGAGCTGCAGATTCACAATGCAGAGCTGCAGGCTCAGATAAAAGAGAAAGACAGGAGAGCGCGCAGGCCAAAGCACCAGAAGGTAACTTTCTCTGGGTCTGTTGCTTGAACCCCGAGAAGTTGAGAGACTCGTGGCAGAGTGTTGAAGATCTGCAGCCTCTGTCCTCTGTGGAATCGCCGGCTTTTAGAAAGCTTGTCAGCCAAATCCCCGTTAACACACCAATGATTAGGTGAGCTAACGCTGCCATAGTGACTCGTTCATATACAGCAGGTTACAGGGCCGTGCAGAGGCTCCACTAACATGTTATTAATAACACACAGAGACGTCATGTTACCGGTATCACATATTATTCAGCCCACTTAAACGGAGCACACGTTTCATTTCAGCATACTGCCATAGATAGCTTTAATTAATGAGCTGCAATAAACTACATTTTAGCATTAAAGCCATACTTTAGAGGTTATTTTGGTGAAAGTAATGCAAAAGTAGTGTAACGCATTACAGTTCAGAGACAGTAATAATGTAATGTAGCTTATTACTTTAAAAAGACAGTAATAAGTAATATGTACTGTATTACATTTTGGAAGTAACTTGCCCAACACTGATGTTCACATTACAGTTCTCCACATTATACTCTGACCACTGTGCATTTCATACTGACTGGCTGGCAAGTAATGAGGAATTACCAGACAGTGTGAGCAGACATTCTAAGTGCATTTGCCAGGATGAAACAGTCTGGATATTCAAACAGATGCGTGAACTGTAGAATCTTTAGAATGAATGTTAGCTACGGATAAACTGCAATCTATAGATGTACTGAACAGCTGTAGAGAAGTCAGGTGTGATGCAGAGAAGATGAAGGGACGAGGACGAGTATCAAATAACAGTGTGAAAAGGAAGAAGAGAACTCCTGTTGATGAGAATGTGCAACTTGTAACCCTGATGTTTGTCCCTCAGCTGGAGCGACGCCACGAGCAAATGAAGAGGAACCTGGAGGCGCAGTACAAGGAGCTGGAGGAGAAGAGACGAGTGTTCGAGGATGAGAAGGTCAACTGGGAAGCTCAGCAGAGGATCCTGGAGCAGCAGAAGCTGGACGCCTCCAAGTCAGTCACACTTCTACTTATTTCACTTACTCATCTCTCGTCTGATGTACAAAGCTAGATTTATTATTAGCATCATTAGGCCAGACTCCCCCCCCCCCCCCAAACCTTATACATCATAGTCAGACAGACAGATGGAATCCATACCATCATTTCAGGGACACATTTGATGCTGGAGAAGGGAGACAAAGACAGTGTTTTAAACTTTTCAGTTCAGTATAAATTCACAGCCCACAAAAAAGATTTTGGTTTTTCTTTTAATAACAGAATCAATGAAACTACATTTTTGTTTAGTGACTTACTGTAACACGAACTTAAATGCAGTTTGGGTTAATAAATCCATTATTTATGCAGCCAAACATTTTCATTTTATTTCTCATTATTTGTTGGTATTTGTTTTAATAACAGAATTAGTTTGAGTAACTTAGTTTCAATTTATTTCATTTAATTTCTGAAAAAATCTCCTGTTATATGAGGCCCATTTTATCAATACATTAGGATGTGAAGTTATCAAAGTTTCTCATGTTATCATATTTTCCTTTTTTTATTATGCTGAGTGCCAAGGAAATGTCTTAATTTGTTTAATGTTGAGGTCAAAACATTGGCTGAAAATTGCATAGAATAGAACAAAGTAAAGAAATACACATATATATATATATATATATGTATTTCTTTAAAGATTTGGTTGAAGATCCCTACAATATGTAAAGCTCAATAAAGTATTTCCGTGTTTTGTAAAGATTGTAACATTGCTCTTGTTGTCCCCCACACAGGACGATGGAGAAGAACAAGAAGAAAGGAAAGATCTTCTGAAGCGACCGCTTCCTCACTTTTACACAAACTCTGTTATTCTTCATCCCCTCTGAAGTTCACATGTACTGTGGCCCTCCAAACACACACACATAAACAGATACACACACATGCACGTCTCTCTGCAGGGTCACCGTATCTGTCGAAGCCTCTTATTTCCATGGGGAATGCATGTTTTTGTGAAATTCTATTTTCCTATATTTCCTGACAAAGAGGAGGCCCTTCCTCTGAATGACAGTACGACACATGGCAGGGACCACGCATAGCCATCTGTTCACATGTAGTAGTGTGTGTTCTCTAGATATTGCATAGATCTGCAGATAAACTATCCCTCTTCTTTTATTCTCCCCAAAAATACCATAACACAGGTGTACTGTATAAAACACTCCATCACAAAGACCTCATTAAGAGTGTGTGAAGAGAAGGGAGAGTGTATGTGAGTGAAGGGAACTGCGTCAGGAGCCAGGAGGAGTCAGGAGGGATTGAGGCCCGGTCATAGAAAGTCAAATCAATCAGCAAATCTTTTGAAAGTGGGATTCTACAAGTCTTATTGGCCAGCAGCGTGAACCCTGAAATGTTTAGTACCCCAAAGTTCTCTGATTTATAGTAGGGGTCCCCAGCACATAGAAACTGCCGGATGCTAACCTGCGTATGTTGGGCAATTGGCAGAATTAGCATCAGTTGTGTTAATTAGCATATTCAGACAATAGCTAAAATGGCTTGGCCATTTGTGGTGTGGTTTTGGAAGTAATTGAGGATCAATTACTGACATCTTAAGGATCATAACGGCCAGTTCTGAGTCCCCTAAAACTTAAAAAGTTAAACCTGCAAATTTGGAATCTGAAAATGTCAGAAATGGAATCACCATCCTCAATAACCACAAAAACCACACCAAAGTTACCCAATTTGGCCATGCCAATTAGCAATAATTGTCTGCATATGCTAATTAATGCAAGTTGTACAATTTTAACAACATATGCAAGGCAGCATCCGGCACTTTCTATGTGCTGTGGACCTGGACTATGCATTCATACATAAAACTTTGTGATACTCAACATTTCTGGGTTCACTTTAACACTTTATGAGCTGGCAACCAGACTAACCTTGTAGTACCTTTGCAGCAATGCTTCCTGTCTCATAACTCTCTTCAGGACAATGCTCTTTTATGGAGCAGCTTTCCCTCCAGCAGAGGAGATTAAATAAAAGCTAATTCTAGCAGAGAAATAAAGAAATAAACTGGGGCTCCAGTAAGCGAACCTTACTTGGGGAATTTATCCAATCTCCAGGCAAGAACGTCCTCTCTGTTCCGTTATTTTGTAACTATCCAACATATATAGCACGATGAATTCACCTGTGGTTTTTCCTGTCCCAGCAGCAAACAATGTCCTGTTTTTATTTCCTTAATACGCTGCTACATAGTGTAAACAAATTTGCCTATACTGGTGTAAAACAGCTGATCAACTACAACAAATTCCTTTATTTTGAACTCCAGCAACTCCAATGGCAAACATATGCCCCATGTAAGCAAATCAACCAATCAAAATGTGGGCGGGGCCGGGCCTTCAGGCAGGAATTCCAGTGGTGTGTGTGTGTGAGCAGTGTTGTATTGGTGCTGTGTTTGAGGTCATAGAAACTGCAGGGAGATGCAGCAGCAGAATATTTTCGATGCAGTGCGTCTCCCATTCATAACAGACATTATGCAAAGCCTCATTCGGTGTCTATGGCTACTATGATCCAACAGGTGTGTAATATAGTGATTCAAGTGGTGGGTGTTGTCATAGTTCTGAACCCTGTGCGGGAAGGGACCATTCATCAAATTATTCCTGTTCCTTTCTCCCTGGAAAGTTGGGACTTTGCCCAACCAGCTGTGTCTCTGAATTTATTTTGGAATATTCTACTATAATACTCTACGTAACTGCTTCCTCAAACAACAAAACATCCCCCCTGATCCTCTCAGTCCACATCTGAGTCAAATCAGTCGGCATTAGCGATGTGTTTCAACCTTTACTATACCTTTCCAAGAGTGTAATGTTTATTTTCATATGATGATGATGTTGCTAATAATACTATATGTAAGGTCAACAAACTAAATCCCATGTAGTTTTTCTTAAGACTCATAGTTATCTGTTCTTTTAGTATAGATTTCAAGATGCCTGCAGTCCTCATGTTGCATTTAAGGATACAATGCTAAACCCTTACACCTTTAATCACATAAAATATTACCTTTCTGGATTTGTTGATGATGGATTATATTGTGTACATACCGGAGGCTGCTCTGTGGCCTTTTTCTTTTGTTTGTTTTTCAGATGACATGCCAGGAACAGAACTTGTACTCACATCAGAACCTATCATATACTTGTCTTTAAGAATACACGATACATTTCTATACATTTGTACACGTATATGCTGTATACATCTATGCCAATGAGTACACCTTCTCAGGACTGCTGTGTTATAATTTAAAGTCCAGAGGAAGTCATGCTGGGGTCCCTACAATTTAAAATTGTGATTTTTCTTTTCTTTTTTTTTTAACTGCTTGTGAACCACTTGCCCTTGGAATACACACTACAAGTTAGGATAAGTTTAGGTGACTTTCTTTTTGTAATATTATCCTTTTTTTATATATGTACACTCTTTACTGCTTCTCTTCTTTGTTCTGTCTCTAACTGTACATGGTTAATAAAGTCGACATGGTTATGCTTTAACTCATACGAGTGTGAGTATTCTTTTTAAAGATGGGGTCCAACTTCAGAAATCTGTCTGAATGCTGATTAAAACATCCCTATATGCAAAAAGAAATGCTACAAACATGTAAATCAGGTGTCTAAACTATTTTTTACTGAGGGCCACTTACACAAAAATATACGTAGGGCTGGGCCCCTCACTAGAGGTGAGGTATATTGCCTCATAAGTTAGCAAAATCAATCAAATGTGGGTCAATTATTCTTGATAATTGAATATGCTTAAAGACAGAAAACAGCCTACATTACAGCTCTCCGTAAGGTTTGATCAAAAAGTGTTGCAGCTGTGATGGTGCTCTCCCTTCACAGTGTTGTGTAAAGCGGAGACGGGGATAAGTGAGAATAGGGAGGGCATATAAAATAATATTGGGCTTATTACCACATGAACACTGTTGTCACACTCTATTGTTACATAGAGGTGCAGTATACTGTAAAACAAGCACAAGTTTCTTGTGTGGGCCATATTCCGTTCTGCTTTTAAAATGTTCCGAGGGCCAATTAAAACTGGACTACAGGCCTCAGTTGCCCCCCAGGCCATAGTTTAGACACCCCTGATGTGGACCATATAAGAAAATGAAAAACTCCTTTGTAGTAGGGAGATTCGAGCAGTTGTTTAACCTGCCAGAACTACTGCAGCTCCTTTTATCTGATTCCATTGGCCTTCTAAATGTTTTGTATTTATACATTTCTCTTTGGAACCATATTCCAGATCAAAAATACTCAATAAAACATAGCATACTGAAACAGATCTGTACAGTACAAGCACAACTTGAGTTTACAGTCCCAGGTACAAACTGCAAGCTCCGTACCCAAAGCAAATGGACTAACTTTTGTAAAAACAAGCAAAACATTCCTCATTCTTTAGGTTCAAAGTTCCATCTACAGTGGCTTATGTTAGTTAGCTCATTCAAGATTCAAAGGTTTTACTGTCATAACAAGGTGTATTTAAGTAATGTATGAAAATCTTATATCGCAGGTTCCTCCACAGTGCATGTGAGCCAAAGGTAGCTAAAGCTAGCTCATGTGAGCTAACGTTTTTATATTGATGTCCTGAGTTGGGCTTGCTTTTTTTAATTTTTACAAATAGCCAGTTTACAAGCTATAATCATTGCTAAAAGCTCATCAGACACTAACCACTGTGTTCTTAAATTAGATTTCGGTCTATGCCTCTTTAGCTTTCAACACAAATGTTTACCTGGATGCAACAAAGGTTAATCAAATGTGGTTTGGCAAAAATACTGGCATTACTAACAGAAACCAAAATGGATCAGTTCATAGACATTGAGATAAACTTGGTTTAGGAACAGTTTGACAAATTGGGGAAGGTAAGACAACTATAACATTAAAATCCATATCCTTTTTGTAACATTTGTAAGTACTTTCACCACAGACATTGAAGGTGGTACTTGATATGAGTCGTTCAATTATTCGTGTGAAAATAATTCCCAAGGGTGATTGTAGTTATAACTAGATGTTACATGTTTAATGTGTGAATACCACTTTTCTTCACTAAATACTTTAACTATGTAATTTCCCCCCTGTGAGACAAATGAAAGGATTCTGATTGAGACTGTGTGTAGATCAGACTGGTCTGTATCTGATCATTCATAAAAACCCTAAAATGATCATCTGAGACACATGGTCTTTTTCTACTCTACCCAGAAAAAAGCGCACAGCCACTCATAATGTTAATACATTTATTCAATTTCAATACAAAAATCAGTAAGGCCTAAAAAATGTAAGTATACAAATCAGGTGTGATGGAAACTTCTGGAGCAATGGAGACGAAACTCAGAGAGACGCGGGGAGAGCTGGAACTTTGATGGCAAACACTGAAGGTTTATTCTGAAGTTAACGGCCGGAGAATTGACAAGACATTTGCTGCAGCCACGAGTTGACACAGCGGTCGACCAATTCTGAAGATCTCTACTACAACAAGAGGTTTTAATTAGTTCAGAATGGATAATCAACATTTATCATTAGCGAGACTAGACAAATATGGACCCTGAATCTAACTTAAGCTGTAGCACATGAGAAAGGGATGTACGTCAGGCAACCTACGTTCCAGATAAGAAGGGCTTCTAGACGTCCCTGAACAGTAAACTACCTCAGGTCAACTTGTGCTCGGTCAGAAACCCAAGTTTTCCCCTTTTAAAGGAGATTTCAGCAACCAGAAGGCCTAAGAACTATGCCATGGGAATAGAGACAGAGGAAGGAGAAAATGATGAACTAGGTCAAAGGTTAAACACCAAAGCAAAGTATTCCTTAACATCAGGTATGCATCAGGTACAGATCAGGGCCGACTGCCGTGGAGCTTTTTGTAGGCATTCATAGCCCACCGGTTGGTTCCACTGTAGCAGGTCGTTTTCCCTTTGATGGTCTTGACTCTGCACAACAAACACAAGAGACACATAGAATTAACACTTGTAATACAAATCCATTTCGATAACGTTTATTTAGGGTTGATGGTGTAAATCTCCACTCAAGCAGCCGTGGCAGAAGTACTCAGATGTCTTACTTAAGTAGCGATAACACGTTTTTAAAATACTTTGGTAGTAAAATGCCTGCATCAAACACAAAACATACAATCCTAAATACTAGTTGTAAAGTACTTGTTATGCAAATTTTAATTATTTTGTATATGGCTGCTGGATGTTTTACATTTGAATTAAATATCAGAATTTATTTATAAGATGATTTATTTTTTGTATTCCATAGAAATCGTAATCTTTAAAGTCACTAACGCTGTCAAACATTTTGTGAGATTAAATGCACAATATAGTAAAGCATAATATTTAAAAATACTGTGCACATACCTCAAAATGAGACATTGTGATGATCAGTATTTTATGTTTCCTCTGAAACTCGTTTATTTTCTTTGTGATTTTTAATTTAATTATAGTGGATGTTGTGGCTTTGTGGTGATGCCTGTCTGGAGGTCATGGGTTAGCATCCTTCTATTCATCATTTTATCTTAATTGGATAAAAACAGAAGAAGGAAAACACAGAAACTTACATGAAGGCCTTGTTCTGACAGGATCTGTGTGTCGGGGTTATTTTGGATACAAACTTCAGCGGTATACTTTGATTGGATACGTCGAAGCAGCAGTTCACAGGAAAAGCAGAGAACTGCAGAGAGCTGGCTGTGAGGAAGGAACAGAACAGGTGAGCATCAACACGTCTAAGAGCAAACACTGAAAAAATGTAACATCGACTTTAATTAAATGTTAATTAAAACAGATTCCACGTACTTATATCAGGTTAGTGGAAAACAATAATATTAAGTTAAACCTAATATCTTTTATTTAATTTGCTATCAACTAACCTAATACAGTGATGTGTAATTTGTTGACATAATACATTTAATTTGTTTTGATCAGGGTATGGCATGCGATTTCACATAACTGTATTAGGTCAGTTGTAAGCAGTAATATTAAATTCCAAATAATAGGTTCAACTTAATATTATTGCTTTCAACTAACCTAATACAGTTATGTGACATTTTGATGTAATACATTGAATTAAAGTCAGTCTCTTCAGTGCACAGATCACTTACGTATGGCGTTGCAGCAGCAGGCGGCGAGCAGCAGCAGCCCCAGAGAGAGGAGGAGAGTTTTCATCATGCTGTCAGTGAAAGCTTCTTCTTCCTTTGCTGTTATCCACTCTCAGCAGCATGTCCAATATATATCCTGTCCATAGTGGAGCCAAAATGATGTCAAATTTCCACTGAAGATGTGTCCTGTCATGGGGCATTATTGCAGAATTTCCCGACACCTTCTCAGAACCGCCTCCATGGCGGAAAAATTCAATGACTGCTGGTTTCTGCTGTATTAAAGGGAAGGAAGTAGCAATAAAGATTAAAATCACCACAACTAAACCCACAGTTCTCAGCTCCTACATCTCAGTTTATAATTGGTTAGTGGAAAGGTCAGTACAAGCGTTGGTTGATCAAACACTTGTAGTGTATCAGATTTCAGCAGAAGTACAAAGAACTCACAACATTTGTATTTACATTTAGCTCATACTCAATATTAAGAGACTTATTGATATCTCTCAGTGCACATGTGTCAGCGAGGCTACACACCAACCAGGACATTTGATGTTTAATCCAGTTAATGAATTCCATAGGACCAGCTGTGTCTCCACATGTCATTAGTACATTTAACTAAGTATTTTACTTAAGTACAATTTGAGAGAATTGTACTTAAGTTGAGTATTGAAATGTTTTACTTTGTATTTCTACTCCACTACATTTCAGAGGTAAATGGTGTACTTTTACTCCTACATTTATCTAATCCCTTCAGTTACAGATCTGGATTAATGATGGTAAATATAATCAGCCCTTAAATCAGACTGTAGTTCACCTGGAGTAAATCCAGCAGCTACCCTGCAGTATACAAAGCCATTCAAACTAGCTGCACCTTTACCAGCTCTGAGAACACTTTAATGATCAATCATTATAAAACAAATCAGAGATATTATTCTGAAATGGACCAATCAAACAATGACTACTTTTACTGTCGCTACTTTAAGTACATTTAGATGAGAGTACTTTCTACTTTCACTGGAGGAACATTTAGAATGCAGGACTTTTACTGTGACAGAGTATTCCTACACTCTGGTACTTCTACTTTTACTCAAGTACAAGACCTGAGTACTTCTACTTTACTCAAGTACAATATCTGAGTACTTCTACTTTTACTCAAGTACAACATCTGAGTACTTCTACTTTACTCAAGTACAATATCTGAGTACTTCTACTTTTACTCAAGTACAAGATCTGACTACTTCTACTTTTACTCAAGTACAAGATCTGAGTACTTCTCCCGACTCTGCCAATAGCACCAAAACCTCGGCAGCCTGACTTGTTTTTAACTTCCCCTCAGATGGAAAACCCACCTGTTTCCACTGCAACTTGGACAATAAAAACATTTAAAAAATAAATTCTCTCTGCTGTACTTGCGCTTGGAGAGGTTCAGTTTGGTTTGGCGTCAGCTCAAATGTAATATGCATTACAGAAATCAAATATTAGCTGACATGACATGGGCGACCTTAGGGTGGATCCTGATTCATTACTTGAACTTGGGGCGCTGCACGATGCTGCTCGTTTTAAATCTTGTTTTAGACTTCATTGTCCCACCTTATTGGAGACAGTGCTTAAATGTTGCATACTCCTAAATGGAGACATTTAATCCAAGTACTCCATTGGAAAACTTCCTGCCATGTGTGCTAAAGAAGAAAGAGTTACAGCAAACGTTGCGCACAGGGCAGGGTCTCAGCAGTTCATTGTGTCCATGTTTATCTTGTTTATCCAGTTGGTTCCATGACCAGAAGAGAACAGGATCAGAGAAGCTAGACTACCAAAGTCAGTTTAGAGGTGAGTTGGTTTTAAGAGGCCCTATTATCATTTTGTGTGGTTTTCCCTTTCCTGTAGTGTGTTCTATAGGTTTTTGTGCATGTAGATATGGGGTGGGACATCTCTAAGCTGTTGATCAATCACAACAGAGGCGGCCAGCTAACCAATCAGAGCAGACTGGGCTCTGGTTTCAGACAGAGGGTGAAAAGAGGTGCTGCAGCACAGGCAGTATGAGGAGAATAAAGAGCTTTATAAACATAAAAGCATGAAGACATGTCACAGGAGAGACACTACATACTGATATACACCTGAACATCAGCAGGAGAGGACTCTTTAAAGTAGAGACACTACATACTGATATACACCTGAACATCAGTAGGAGAGGACTCTTTAAAGTAGAGACACTACATACTGATATACACCTGAACATCAGCAGGAGAGGACTCTTTAAAGTAGAGACATTACATACTGATATACACCTGAACATCAGCAGGAGAGGACTCTTTAAAGTAGAGACACTACATACTGATATACACCTGAACATCAGCAGGAGAGGACTCTTTAAAGTAGAGACAATACATACTGATATACACCTGAACATCAGCAGGAGAGGACTCTTTAAAGTAGAGACGCTACATACTGATATACACCTGAACATCAGCAGGAGAGGACTCTTTAAAGTAGAGACGCTACATACTGATATACACCTGAACATCAGCAGGAGAGGACTCTTTGAAGTAGAGACGCTACATACTGATATACACCTGAACATCAGCAGGAGAGGACTCTTTAAAGTAGAGACACTACATACTGAACATCAGCATGAGAGGACTCTTTGAAGTAGAGACGCTACATACTGATATACACCTGAACATCAGCAGGAGAGGACGCTTTAACCCTTAGATGCATAAGTGGGTCAAAAATGACCCGGTGAGGTTGTTTTCTTGAAATATCTTCGTAATGAAAAATTGTTATCATTTAATATTCCAGGTATTCCTCAAAAAACATGTTTTTGATATAATGCCATTTAAATTTTTAACTTACCTTTTATACTATTTAAGAAATTGTAGTTTTTGTATTACTACCCCAAGCTTCCATAAGTGGGTCAAAAATGACCCGCATGCATTTTCTATGGAATCCAATGGGAACCTTTGATACTCATCAACTGTGGCTGTCAGGAATACATTAACTGTGGACCACACAGATTATATCAGAAGTGTCACCCCTCAGGAAGATTATTTTACACAGCAAGAGCTGATACGTGTAAGTATTATCCTCATATAATATTGTGTGTGTGTCTTTCAGGACTGTTGTTATTATTATGTATCAAAAAATTAGCCTACTTTATAACTAGCTAACACTAGCTAGCTAACTAAGATAGCTAACATTACTATATGTATTGTGTGTGTGTGTGTGTGTGTGTGTGTGTGTGTGTGTGTGTGTGTGTGTGTGTGTGTGTGTGTGTGTGTGTGTGTGTGTGAGTGTATTCATTTATATAGCTACATATTGATCTATTGAAAACATTACTCTTATGTTTCCTCATCCAAGGTGTCATGGCTGCTAGATACACAGCTGAAATGGTCCTACAGATGCTGGATGATGGAGAGGCAGTAACGGGGTTTGACTCCGAGTCTGAAATTTCTGATGATGAGGACCCAGACTATTGTCCAGGTGGCAGTGGCAGTCGTCCACCTGGAAATCCAACTGAACAGGATCAATTTGACTCAAAAGATTCCTCTTCTGTGTCTTCTGAAGAAGAAAGTGTCCAAATCATGTCCAACAGAATGAGTCGGAAGGGCTCTTACTGGAGCGAGTTACCTCCCACCCAGGGCAGAACACAGAGCCACAATATCCTCAGAAGTCGGTCAGGGCCTGCACAAGGGCTTAGCACCACTGTCTCACCAAAAGATGCATGGGAGCTCTTTATCACTGATGATATAATAGAAGAGGTGATGAAGTGCACAAACTTGGAAGGATGGAGAGTAGCAACAGCTAGAGGAAAAGAATGGAAAAATGTCACCAAAGATGAATTCATGGCCTTCATTGGATTGACCCTGCTTGCAGGAAGTGAGAAGAACTGGGATGTATTAGTCCGTGAGCTGTTTGGGAGTCCTCTACATAATCCCATGTACAAGGCTACTATGGCTGTTGGAAGATTTGAAGACATTCGCCGTACCTTGCGCTTCGATGATAAGAGGACCAGCACCCAGAATTCAAGAGCGGCATCACCAATGCACGACGGCTCTTCCTCAAAGAGCTGTCAAAGGAGCTTGTCACACCACACATGAGGAGTCGACTGGAAGGCTGCCCCCAACTGCAAACCCCGATTATTGAAGCAATGGAAAGGTATGGGGTGACAAAAGCCACAACCCAGCCACAGGAAAGAAGCAGACAGGGCCAACCAAAGAGAAAGAGGTGTCAGATCTGCCCAAGTAACAAAGATCGCAAAGTCAACAATAGGTGTGGGAAATGCAATGTACCTGTGTGCAGTGATCACAGCCAGAAACAGGTAGTTTGTCTGAACTGCATACAGTGATGAGACAAGAAGGCAAAACAGGGAAAAGAGAGAGGAACTGTCAATGACTGGACAGTTACACACATACATACACACAAACACACACACACACAGACAGACACACAGACACAGACACACACACACACACACCCACACACACACACACACACACACACACGCACACACACTGACACACACACACACACACACACACACACACACACACACACACACACACACACACACACACACACACACACACACACACACACACACACACACACACACACACACACAATGGATGTTCACATTTTTCTATTGCTGTTCTGGGTAATTTTCTTTTTCAAAAATGTTAAAAAGTGAAAAATAAAGATATTTCAAACATGAAATCATTCTTCTGTGGTCCTAAATATAATACTAAATATTATACAAGTGAATATTCTTAACCAAATTGACAAATATGGCATAAAAACACATTGATTCTAATATGGGTCATTTTTGACCCACTTATGGAAAAGTGTAGGGTCCAGTCACTCGTGCATCTAAGGGTTAAAGTAGAGACACTAGATACTGATATACACCTGAACATCAGCAGGTGAGGACTCTTTAAAGTAGAGGTGCTACATACTGATATACACCTGAACATCAGCAGGAGAGGACTCTTTAAAGTGGAGACACTACATACTGATATACACCTGAACATCAGCAGGAGAGGACTCTTTAAAGTAGAGACACTACATACTGATATACACCTGAACATCAGCAGGAGAGGACTCTTTAAAGTAGAAACACTACATACTGATATACACCTGAACATCAGCAGGAGAGGGCTCTTTAAAGTGGAGACACTACATACTGATATACACCTGAACATCAGCAGGAGAGGACTCTTTAAAGTAGAGACACTACATACTGATATACACCTGAACATCAGCAGGAGAGGACTCTTTAAAGTAGAGACAATACATACTGATATACACCTGAACATCAGCAGGAGAGGATTCTTTAAAGTGGAGACACTACATACTGATATACACCTGAACATCAGCAGGAGAGGACTCTTTAAAGTGGAGACACTACATACTGATATACACCTGAACATCAGCAGGAGAGGACTCTTTAAAGTAGAGACGCTACATACTGATATACACCTGAACATCAGCAGGAGAGGACTCTTTAAAGTAGAGACGCTACATACTGATATACACCTGAACATCAGCAGGAGAGGACTCTTTAAAGTAGAGACGCTACATACTGATATACACCTGAACATCAGCAGGAGAGGACTCTTTAAAGTAGAGACAATGCATACTGATATACACCTGAACATCAGCAGGAGAGGACTCTTTAAAATAGAGACACTACATACACCTGAACTTCAGCAGGAGAGGACTCTTTAAAGTAGAGACACTACATACTGATATACAGCTGAACATCAGCAGGAGAGGACTCTTTAAAGTAGAGACAATGCATACTGATATACACCTGAACATCAGCAGGAGAGGACTCTTTAAAGTAGAGACAATGCATACTGATATACACCTGAACATCAGCAGGAGAGGACTCTTTAAGGTAGAGCTGCTACATACTGATATACACCTGAACATCAGCAAGAGAGGACTCTTTAAAGTAGAGACAATGCATACTGATATACACCTGAACATCAGCAGGAGAGGACTCTTTAAAATAGAGACACTACATACTGATATACACCTGAACATCAGCAGGAGAGGACTCTTTAAAGTAGAGACACTACATACTGATATACACCTGAACTTCAGCAGGAGAGGACTCTTTAAGGTAGAGCTGCTACATACTGATATACACCTGAACATCAGCAGAATATGGCCCAACAAGTACTGTAGATATGTTATGGTCCAACACGACTGACCTTACAGGACACTGTTTGTGAGGAGGGTTGATGTCATTGCTCATATTTTTCTAGTGAATGCATGTGTCATTTATTTAGGCAGGAAGATGTTCACATATAATAATTATAATCCTGTGATATAATATAAATAAATGACCATTCTGCATTTATTAAGTATACATTAAGTATATTTTGATGGTAATACTCTTGCACTTTTAAAGATCTGAGTACTTCTTTAACCACTGTTTCTCGTATTATCTCCAATTCCCACTGTAAACACTTTTCATCTGAATTATTTTCTATATAAAGTAATAATTATATAATATATAATCTTTAAAACTCACACAGGTTTGAAATGTTTAAAAGCATCTCATATTCTGCCACTTTAAACCATTAAACCATTTCCTTTCTGTGTAACTGATCTGTTTACTATTAATAAAACATTCAGAAATTACCAACCACTAATGGGCATTTGTTTCTGTCTTGTTCGTGCTAACCTCCATTCAGTTTCCTGTAAGTCAGTTTCCTGTCCTGAAAGCTGTGAACTGATGGCTTTTGCATGAAGTTCACACGATCTTATCACAACTACTTTTAGACGTGTGAAACCTTATTTGGCTCCTGTTTAGATCACTTCTTTGCATGCGTTCCAACTCAACTTCGTCATGATCATCACGTCTCACGGATTTGAATAATTGTGAGAATGGGCTAGTAATGTCCCTTTTTTGATTTTTGAAGAAATAAAATGTTTTTGTTCAACTCTACTAATAAACTGTAAAATGAAGACTATACCATCTACATTTTTTAACACGTCTTATTTGTACCATTTCATAATAAAATTGTAAACCAACTAATATCCACAAAAAGATATAGTAATGCTAAAGCTACTTTCTCACTATCACAGTCAATGGTGTTTGTTTGAATGAACAGGACAGGCATGTTTTTGTATACCTACATACTCACATGATTAAGATTAGGACATACAAGACTGAACAAAACATTACATTTAGCAGGGAAACATCGTCAGGATTATGTGAACACTGCCAGGTAGAGGAAACAGTACAACATGTTGTGCTGTGTTGTGAAAAATACAGACAAGAAAGAAAGACACTAAGGACAGAAATCAGGAAGCTTAGAGTGGAACAACCATCACTCAAAGAGATATCAGACATTGGGTCAGGAATACTTTTATATTATTTCAGACAAACTGAATTAATAAAGAGAATATAACATTTATTTTCTTTATTATTTTTTGGGGGGTAAATGATTCTGGTCCACACTCCAATACAGTAGGTGGCGGTAAATCTGGTTGCCAACCGCAATAAAACCATAAATAGAAGAAGACATGCTGCTCTGCTAACGTCAGAAGACCCGCTGAAATTCAAAGTTGGAGGAGGAGACGAAAGCGTAAAACAACAAGGAGGTTGTTTCTAGCTTTCTGTCAGTTCAACTGTTCCTTACAGACTTATTTTCAGGTAAGACAACAGACGACTTGTTCAGCTTATACATTGCTCTGCTACGTTTGTTACTGTTAAAGTTAGCTTGTCATTCTAAGCTAGGCTAACGTTAAGCTGTTCAGCTTTAGAAAAGTTAGCTTGAAATTAGCTTGCGGGAGTCTATTCAAATGGCTGCGTGGCTAATGTTAGCAAGCTAAATCAAGTAACAGGTTTTAACTACGCGGAGATATGCTAATGAAATAATGTTTTAATGCTAATTAGCTTTAACGAACATCTGTTTATTGGAGTGTTGGCACTGTTAACGAGATAACGCTATGTTACGTCTTTTTACGTAAGCTTACTGGCTAGGGCGTATTGCAACATTTCATTAAAAAAATGACATTAGCTAACACTAGAATACAGGGTGTAGTCACTTTAATTGGGATGGTTTCTGAATATCAAATATTATATCCTATTTCTCTGCCTGTTTAGAAACGTCTGTTCGGTAGCTTTAGAAATTCTATCTTAGCTATTTATTCATTTTGAACCCACATCATAACTGTAATTTTTAGTTTCGTACTTTACCTTCACTGTAAACTAATGTTATTTGTATCTGGTTTGTAACTCTCACTGGGCCATCTCTTGAATTGAGAGACGAGTCACTACATAAACTGCAATGAGTTCACCTGTTTGCAGCAATGTTGTTGTGCTTGGATTCCTGCTCAATAACAGCTTGCATCTTACAACAAATATGATGTCACTGTTTGCAGCTCAGAATGGAAGCTGGTGAGGGAAATGGTGCCGACGTCAACATGAAAAGACAGAGAACACCTCTGTCAGATTCTGAGGACAATGTCCTCTCAGCACCAGGTTTGTTTGTGCCTTTTGTTAACAAGAATGTAAAGTTTCATGCATATCTGAATCATATTCTCTGCAGTCTTTGCACTTTTGTGACTTTATCCTTGCCTTTGCGTCTTTCTAACTGATGCATCAGAGGGGAATGATGGCCAGAAGCGGCGGCGCCTGGAGGCGGCTGGTCAGGAGAACCGTAGTCCTAGACCCTCCTCTGGACGCAAAGCTGAACTAATGGCCAAGCCGGACACACCCATGGTGTCTTCAGTCCGGTCCCGAGTCCAGCAGCTCACTCAGAGACGAGAGGGTAAACTTACCTTCACATTGGAAACAGACAAGCAAATATTTTGGCATTGACTTTTTATCAATAAGGGAAGAGTAAATAACATAACAAAACCTTTCAGTATAACAGGATATGAAGTAGGATTTAGTGCAGGGCTGCTAAGGCTTAGTCTGAATTGGTATTAGCTAGACACAATAAACACAAAACATGTTTATTGTGTATGCACAAAACTAGACTGTACATACAAAGGTTACAGTTATGTGGGCAGTGATTGTGGGAAATCTGAAGTTGGTGACGTGTAGCAAAGGTCAACAGTCAAGCTGGATTTCCTGCATGCAAGATAAGAACTATTGTCAAAGTGCTGTGCAATCTGTGTGATGCTATAAATCTAAATACTGTGTTTTGTAACAGCAAGTGTGTGTTGTCTTAGGGGGAGCTCCTCTTGCCCAGCGGTGCCTGTCTGATCCCGGGGCGGACAGCCCCTCCCTCATCCTTCAGGAAAAGGGTTTCAAAGAGCATCTCCTTCGTGAGTATGCAATTGAACACGTCGAAAAAACTTGTAATTGTGAAATACTATTTTCTATTATTTGACAGAGATTGAAACAAGTAACAATAGATAGAATACAATCAACCTAAAATGCATAAACCTGAATGATCTCAGATCAGACCTGACCGTTGCCAGAGGGCCAACATTGATGGTGTAAGGTCGGATAAAATAATTTGCTACACCTAGCTGCAAAGTCCTTGGCAGCTATATGGCTAACATGACTGTGACACTTTTTGGAACTTTTGCGTAATTACCTTTAAATACATCATGCCCATTTAATTGAATTGTAAACATGCAGTAAATTCAACAGCCCACTCTATGGATTCTATGGATCATTAAATAGAAATTCACTGTCACAAGCCACTGCACGCACAGCTCATTCTCCCATCACATGTTTAGCCCACACTGCTGACTGAGCTCACTCTGTACTGTGGCAGGAAGGGTATTAGGAGGCAGTCGGTTAGGCAAAAATAAACGAAATCTTGAATAGCTCTATTAATGCAAATTCTATTGATGTTACACACCATACTGTTGTATTACATAGAAAAATACAGATATTATTATGGAGTTGCTTTTGGCAGAAAGCCTATACTACCTCTCCATTGGTGGTTTTGCTACAATGTGTTAGATTTCAATTTGACCTAATTCCTATTTTATGTTTGATATTCATCCCTATAAATGTCGTCTCAGGTGAGGGAGAATTTAACCAGCGACTGGAGCGTTTCAAAGTGCCAGTCTTCCAGTTTGGCCCCCCCACCACAGCCAGCTCTGCCAACCTCTCTCCCCGGACCCCCTCCAAATTTGTGTCTGCCATACAGCAGAAACTGCAGGACTCTGCAGCACCCAGCTCCATGCAGGCTTCACAGATCCGCCAGGTTGGTTTATGGCCTTTTATTACCAAAATGTAATTTCCGCTCTTAAATCTACAACACCATTGCTGATCTACTTTTCTTTTGTTTGTATGGGGAATTGAACTCTAAAAAGGCTGGTGATATAAATAATTTACCCATATAAGCTATATGCAATATCTATCAGTATTTCTTTTTTGAATGTTCAAACAGTTAAATTGAATCTACTAGCTGCTGCACTCTCCTTAATTATATTTACTTGAGCATGAATGAGTACCTGTAGAAAATCTATGTCTTGGCTTGTGACATTGTTCCACTGATCAGCAACGGGAACAGGAGTTGAACCAGTTGCCGTTCCAACCAATCAGTGAGAACGCCTGGCTGAAGAGGAGCACCTCTGATCCCTCATTATCTCAGGTGGGCTTGTGATCATCATATTTTATCTTTCAAACAAGAATATGTCGGTCTCAGTTGTGTTATTATTATTATTGTGTTTTATTAAAGTACATGTGTTTTTTATTTTGGCACAGAACATATAAAAAGCTTTCAACCTCTCTGTGATGCTGGTAGGATAGGCCACTATAGGGTTTGAATGGACAGGATGCCCACTTTGGCTGGCATGTAGTATGTTAAGTAACATACTCCAATAAATCTTATTATAAATAGTTTTTGAGGGTTTTTTTATACACTAGTGCATGTACACATTAGCAGGGATGGACCTGTCCTGGCCCCTCTTCCCCCGTCTGGGTTCCTAGATCCACAAGAAGAATTTGTTGGCCTCCTGTGCAGCCCTGGGATGTGAGTCTGTGACCAAATAACCCTTCACTTTCTGGTCACTTCAACACTGCCAAATTCTTGGAGCAAATAACATGGGCAGCATGGATTTTGGTAGTGATAAGATCACTTTTTAAATTGTGCACACATTTAGGTGTGGTTTGGTTTTGGTTGCTCTCACAAAGGATTATCTTTTCACTTCACATGCCAGCAGAAACAAAACTTGCTTATAAGAGATCCATAGTGTGAATATGAGAATGTAACACACTGCTTTACAGGGAGGATGTCACAATTCCAGTTTGTTTCATATTCTTTATTGAAATGAAATCCCCTATAATGAATAGCGATAAAACTATATATTACATAGAGACACCCTGGTGAGCATTACTCCACTGGTATACTCAGTTTTACTTTTTGTGGGCTGTTTGTCTCGTGCCACTTTCGTAATGCTCTTTTTATAGTTGTTTAGCACACAGCCTAAGTCATGATAATAAATGTGAGATACTGTACTGTATTACTTCTCTTTTAGTGTGTTTATTTACTCTGATTACATTACAAACATCAGATAAAGCTCTACTCTGCATTACTACATCTTATTTTTGTTTCCTGTTGCTTCCAGCAGATGGATGATGATTCTGTGATGAAAGATGGCAGCTTCACTGAAGCTTCTACATCTGGTGCAGAGAAGCAAGCTTTGGATAGAACAGGTAAGACTTTCAACATCAGAGGCCTATACGACGGAGCCAGTTCAACAGACCCTGGATATGTTTGAGTTGTCTGGCTAAACTAAACCTAACAAACGCCATCTTGCTAAGCGGTCCTACGACGCTGGTTATCAACTCTGCAGTCAACCAAGGGTTTCTCTGTCCGGCTGAAAGCGTGTTCATGTGAAAGAGGCGGGGTTAGCAACATTTGACCAATCACAAATCTGGAGAAGCGTACTGACAGCGGAGCGTCATACTTCTTGAATGAAAAGTAAACTATCATGTTAGACAAATAAGAAGTTAAACTTTAAACATCCATGAATCACTTAATCCAGGATACAAACCATATAGTTGTAGCTGCAACGTGTAGGAAGAATAGCTGGTAAAAAAAAAACTACTGACTGTGTGACTGCGTAATTTAATAGGTTTATAATATCACTGCCCATCTAAGACACGAGTGGATCTGACACTTTAATTACACTTGAGTGTTTCGTCAACTTAATGTGTTGTTTTGCATACAGTATGCGCACTGTATGTGTTGCACAGCCTGATCTGGCTCGAGGAGCTGACACAGATCAGGAAGTATATATTGATGATGTGATTTGAATGATAAATGCTACACATCGGCGTCTGCCCCACAGTACCGCAATGCTCTCTTACTTTGCTCCGGTTACTTATGTTGTGGCAGATATTTAAGTAAGCTTGCTTGCTGCAAATGTAATAATGGTGACATTGTTCTGAAGATGGGCAGTGATATTCTATTAATTTTCATATTCACAGTTGGCTATTATTGCCGGCCATCTGTCCTGCATACTGCAGTTTAAACTGTATTTCCTTTATCCTGTGATATGACTCCATAGCTCCGGAGCAGGTTAGGTGTTCAGCATAAGTTACCATGGAGATCTACATGGGTAAGAAGTGAACCAGCGTCGTAGGACAGTAAACCCAGAGTTAACCCTGAAGTTACCTCGCTAACCAAAATCCTGCTTCATCGTACAGGCCTACTTTTACACTTACAGTCATCATAAATAAACAAACACACATTTTGTTCCTGAAGTATAGACGATTAGGTTGATACACACAGGATTTCAGCTGACAGATTGTAGCAATAGAAGTAGAAATGACCTAAACTGATCTGCAGGACCCTTTTAATACCATTACACACCAAGTATAACAATTGTAAGATGTTATGCACATAGACTCTTGTCTGACCTAGTAGTAGAGTAATATTTCCTATCAGTTCCACAGTGAGCTTTACTGACTTCACTGACCATTTTCAAGATAGAAAACAATCTACTTTAACAGTGTTTTTCCTCCATTGCCATTCCATGAATTAATTCTATCTATAGCAGCCTACAAAGAGAGTTGCAAGGAAGTCCTTGCATTCTCTTCAATCCTAAATGTGTTTTCTGTATATAGCAGTGAAAAATCAAAGAAAATAAAACAGTTAACTCAAAATAAAACCTCAGCTGAGGCACCTGATATTATTCTTTATCCTTTATTCGGATCCCCATTTGCACTAGCATGAGAATTGGCTATATATTGAATCTTACGCAGGGAAAAAAAACGTAGTCAGGCGAGAATATCCTATTTGTGCTCTTTATTCCACGGACAAAGGTTTCACATTCTTTCCAGTTGCATTTACTTCATCACCCTGGAATAAAACCAAATGCCTACTGGTGCGCTAATCCCACCACCTGTCACCCAGTGCCCAAAACGGCCTTCAAAATAAAAGCATAAAACTACTCTAATTCAACTAAAGTCATTGCAATAAATAATGATACATAAGCAAAAACCGCAAGAAAATAAATGTTTAGAAATTAAAATCCATAAATTGCTTCAACACTGTAACATAGGCTTTTATAACATCACTATTTAACACATTATATCATAACAAATAGATTTTGACATCAAAGATATGAATGAACTTACACGGCTAGCCGAGTGATAAGATGTAAGACTTCTTTTTCAACAGGTTTAAAGACACCCAGAGACTGTGACGGATCAGTAGCGCTTGGAAACTCTACTGAGGGACAGCTGCACAGGGAATGGAACGAGCAGAATGCTGATGATGGAGTCAGGGAGGAGAAAGAGCAAAGGGGTTCAGCTGCACAGACTGAGACTGTGTTGAAGTTGTCTTTTAGCGAGGATCAGAGCTTCTCAAAAGCACCTTCAGGTGAGGAACAGAGTGAGTTGCCTTCAGGTGATGAGCAATGCTTGCCAGAATCAACTCGTGCAGAGGAATCGCATGTGAAGGAGCCAGTTGAGATTTCCATAGTGACTGTACAGGGCAGGTCAGGGTCATTTGAGGAAATTGATGGTTCATACAGTGAAGAGGGGATCGAGCCTTCAATAGATGAGGAGTTAATGTCGTGGAGTTACCCTCAAGAAAAGGTGAGCAATGAGGAAGAGTCTCTCAGAGCTGAAGAACAGGAGGAAGTTGTGTGTGTCAAAGAACTGGAGAGCAAGTGTGAATCACCCAGAATGGGAAAAGGGGGAGAGGGCAGTGTTGGAGATCACAGTGAACCCTCTGATATCCAACATGGAGAATGTTATTTGGGTGATGTCTCTGCTGAGATGCCTGGCTCCTCTAAACCTAGACCTGATGAGGAAGATGATGAAGAAGAAGAGGGAGCAAAGGGTCCTGTGAAGGAGCAGTTATGGAAGATATTAATATCTTTACAACAAAACAAAACCAGCAAGACACAGGAGGGAGTACTGATACGGAGGACATCTGTCAACAGTCAAAGGAGATCCAGGCAGCTAATGTGAAAGAAGCAGACTTGGATGTGGACTCGAACTCAAGAGTTCAAACATCTTTTGCAGATGTTGATCAAGATCTGAACCAAACGCAGATGGGTAACCAGGGGATTGCAAGCAATACTAAGGATGAACCCAAGCTAAAGAACCCGTCTGAATCATCAGACATGGATGGAAATGATGGAGCTCAGGGTTTGTCAGAGGTCCAGGTGTCAGATCACCTTCTGGAGACCGAAGAGATAGAGCAAGTTGCAGCAGATGGAAGGCAGGGTGTTGTAGATGGGCTGTCAGAAGAAACCCACAAAGCAGAGGGAGGAGAAAGCTCAAAGAAAGTCACCTTTATCCTGGAGCCTGAGCTAATCCATGACTCACCAGTGTCTGAGGCAAATACCTTCATGGAGTCCAGGGCGGAGGCAGGGTCAGGTGAGAACAGGGTGGAGGTGTGGACACTTCTCTAAAATCGAGCACCTGGGTGAAGTAGATTGTTGGTAAGACAGAAATCCCTGCATGTGGTGGCTTCATATTGAGAGCAGAATGTTTATAAATTGACGGCTGGACATGCTTTTCCACGCTGCAGACATGCACGTACACTATGTAGACAAAAGTATTGGGACACTTCTTAATCATTGAATTCAGGTGTTTCATTCAGTACCTTCGCCACAGGAGTATAAAATCAAGCACCTATCCATGCACTCTGTCTTTACAAATATTTGTGAAGAATGGGTCGTTCTGAAGAGCTCACTGAATTTGAACGTGGTATTGTAATAGGATGCCACCGATGCAACGAATCAGTTCATGACATTTCTTCTCTCCTAGATATTCCACGATCAAAAGTGGTATTATTGCGAAGTGGAAACGTTTAGGAACCAAAGCAACTCAGCCACGAAGTGTCAGACCACGTAAAGTTACAGAGCCGGTTGCTGAGGCGCAGAGTACGTAAAAGTGGCCAGAGTTCTGCTGACTCAATAACTGCAGAGTTCCAAACCAGCTCTGGCATTAATATCAGCACCAGAACTGAGCGCCGGGAGCTTCATGGCATGGGTTTTCATGGCCGAGCAGCTGCATGCAAGCCTCACATTACCAAGCGTGGGATGGAGGGGTGTAAAGCAGCCTCTGGACTCTGGAGCAGTGGAAACGTGTTCTGTGGAGGGACCAATCACGCTTCTCTATCTGGCAGTCTGATGGATGAGTCTGGGTTTGGAGAATGCCAGGAGAACGTTACCTGCCTGACTGCATTGTGTCAACTGCAGAGTCTGGTGGAGGAGGGGTACTGCTATGGGATGTTTTTCTGGGGTTGGCCTCTGCCCCTTAGTTCCAGTGAAGGGGATTCTTAACGCTACATCTTACCGAGTCATTCTGGACTATTCTATACTTCCAACTTTGTGGAAACAGTGTTACAGGCTTGGCCTGTCCACTTTTAGTAACGGAAGCCGGGAGGTATGTGTGTGACGTGTGCACCTGGGGGTTGTGGGAAAGAGAACTGTCTGGCTGTGTAATGGCGACGACCGCGGTGAGGCGCACATGTGTAGTGTACAGAGGGAAATAGTGTCCAGTTTAGCTCATTATGAACCTGCTTGAAGACATGTTATCAGGTTCTGAGTGAAATAAAGAGGTGGATGTTCCAACGGCACCCAAACGCCTCCTCATCTTTTTGTTAACGTAAAAATAGCCTGGGCGGCTGGTTACCGGCCTGACAACGAGCCAAGGTCAGACATTCAAAGGCCAGTGAGCATCCCAACTACGGTTCGGAGCCGAGATACTGTCCGAGACTGAAAGAAAGGTAACAACAGTATGGGGCAGAATTTGGAATGGGATGTCATAAAAGCTCCTGTAGGTGTAAGGTGTAGGTGTCCCAATACTTTTGTCTATATAGTTTATGTTTGGAGAAGTTTGTATGGATGTTTCTGTTTTACTTAAAGGTTCAATTATTCAGCTTCAATGCAGGTAGAGAGACCATTATAAGGCCACAAGCACACAGTTTGTATTGCACGGTTGCACTTGAGGGAAAGTTGTGACTAGGATTGACCTATAACAAGATAGATCGTGTGTATATGTTGTGGGTTTTCTTCATTTTAATACAGTTGTCTCGGACATTAGAAGGCATCTACCTGTGGTTGCAATTGAAGTCTTATTTTTTGTCAGAATGTGCCCTTATCCTTTGTTAATGTATCTTCCACAGATGATGAACTGAGCTCTCACGATGAGACCAACACCGCCGAAACAATTGACCAGATGTTCGAGGAGGTGCTGGAATATGCTGGAAGGATGGAGGAGCAGCGGCGGGATGAAGACACTGAGGGCCACGACAGCGGCATTGGCATTTGCTCTGGAGATAAAGAAAAGATGGACATGGAGTCAGAAAAGGAGAAAAGTGAGGAAGAAGGGGAGTCCAAAGAAAAGCAGTGTGATGAAAACAAGAAGCTGGAAACCAAGGACGAGCTGCTGACCTTTGCTTCCAGTGGCATCCTCTCTCCTCTCAGCAAGTCTTTTGAGGCTGTGGTCACACCTCTGGTAAGATAAACTATGAGCTTTCCATAAATGTGTTCCATTGATAATTCAGACCCTGGAAAACATATTTAACCCATTTACTCCTAAAACGCCTGCAAAAAACGGCTCTAAAACCCGATGTATAGTAGATACAAATGTCCTTCTGAGGGTTCTCTGAAAAAATACTAAGAATTGGCAACGTTTATGAAAACCTTAATATCTAAGCCTCTGTAGCACATAGAAACATGAAATAAATTGCATTTAAAAGTAAAGACTCATAGGTTGTATTAAAACATGCTCCCTTAGCAATAACATACCAACACATTTTTATAAAAAATCTCAAAATCAGATTGGTAGGGAAAATATTTTATATGATAAAATCACAAATCACATTTTAAAACATGCCAACACACAGACCACGGCACCTTGGTATGAGAGAGAGGTGGGAAAGGAGTGGGGAGGGGTGGGGAAAGTCCTCTACCAAAGGATCATCAGGTACAAAAACTTCTACTTCCACCTCCCTCTCAAACTTCTCATTCTCTCCCAATTCCAAATCGCTGCCGTCGCTGTCAAAGTATTCGTCGATCGTAGCCATTTTTGCCTTTAAAGAAGTTTTTAAAACCGCACGTGAATGTCCGATTGATTGACGTGATTGTCGGCCAACCACACGACATTTGGGTGGTCACGTGGTTTAAAAAACCCAACAAGACCCACCTCGTGTATTTGAACCAATGACAGTGCATTATATGCTGCATGCCTCATGAAAATGACGACAAATCAACAATGTTGCGCTACGCTGCAGCCGGCAGGAGCTTCAAAGCTGCGCTACGCTGCAGCCGGCAGGAGCTTCAAAGCTGCGCTACGCTGCAGCCGGCAGGAGCTTCAAAGCTGCGCTACGCAGCAGCCGGCAGGAGCTTCAAAGCTGCGCTACGCAGCAGCCGGCGGTAGATGGAATGTTGCGCTGCGCAGCATCCGGTACAAATGGGTTAATGTTCCATATTCCACCTACAGCGACTGGAAGCGAGCCAGCAGTCCATTCCTCCCTCTCTGCTCCTGACTCCGGAAGAGACCACCACTCCTGTCAGTGAATCTGCTCCTCTATACAGGTAATAACAGCAGACCCACAGGCCCTCCTACAGCTAGGATTTTACATTATTTATGTGACTAGATAGAATAACAATGTTTTCAGTTGACCTAACGTTTTTATTACAGTATTGATGCCTACCGCACACAAAGACAGAATAAAGCACCCAGCATTCAGAGCGTCACTCCCGGTGTTCAGAGGCGAGCTCCAGAGAAGTCCCGACCTCAACCCTCTGTCAACACCAGGGAGAAAATCACGGTGTGTAACACAACCAGACTCGCCTAAAGAGTGAAGTCGACTGCGTGAAGTCGTCTTGAAGTCAATGGTTTTTAATGTGTTTTTTATTAGATATGCAAGATAAGGTAATAGAGTGGTGCAGGAACGAGTCCTAAAACTCTGAGTGAGTTAGCATTTTACCACTTCTGGTTCCCTCGTCTCAGAGTCAGTGGGATTTCTCCGTAGGATTTTGGAAAATAGCTGTAAATAAGGTCTGTGGTTGACACACATTTAAGAGACGGATCACGTTTTGTTCTACGACATTTAATACATCAGCAGTGACCCCCCCCCCCCATTCATCAAACAGGTTTGTTTTCCACAGATCTTATTTTTTACAATATTCCAAAACCCTATGGAAAAATTGCATTGCTTTTATGTCGAGGGAACACATGCAGCTTACTTCCAGGTTGGCCTACAAAAATACGTCATCCCTGCACCACTGCATAGGTCTTTAAATAAGGTTGATGGTTAACACAAGCTGAAGAGATTTACACGTCTTGTTCCACCAAACCCATCAGTGAACACCCAGCTGGTGAATCTCTGAAGCGTCTATGTTTCTTGCCTAACGATAGCTTTTTACTCTGCAGATGATGATGAGTTTTTTTCTGAAATCCAATAGAAAAATCTCCTGCTTCTAGTTGGGGGAGCACTTCTTTTGTAACTTCTGAGTCCGCCTACAAAAATATCATCTGTTGTTGTTAATCAACCAATTTCAGACTTAATTCTTCAGGATGAGATTTAAGTAATTACTTTATACTATTCAAGCAGTCAATTTGAAATGTAAACTGCACTGCAAAATTGAAAGTGAGTAACCCATAGTGCTTTATGTTGTCCTGTGTTTGTCCAGACTCTAAATGAAGAAGCGGGGAAGCTGCAGAATGTGATCAGCCAGACGCTGCAGGCTCTGAGCTGCTGCACCGATGAAGAGCATGGCCGAGGCTCACTGGAGGAGGCCGAGGCTGAGAAGCTCCTGCTGGTCTCCTGTACGTACGCAACTAGTAATAATAACTTGCATTTATATAGCGCCTTTCATACCCCAAGTACCGCTTATACAGAGGGAACATCAGACACACAACAGAAAACAGAAGGCAGATAAGGTGATGTGGGACATCATCAGAGTTTTAATCAGGATTTAAAATCCATTTAGTCATGCTTTGCTTTGCTAATCCCCTACAGGTAAGTAGAGATAAGCAGCAACACAGAAACACAACAAGCTCCGCCCTCTTTGTTTATCTGAGCTGAGATGAGGAAATGAAAGTTGGAATGTTAAACAAATGAGCCAGGGTTGATTTGCAGATGTCCAGAGAAGGGGTTTAATGTATCCATCCTGGTCTACTAGCTACATATGAGATGTTTCTTTTTTTAAATTCAAACATTTTACGTACAGTTGATAAAATAAGTGTCATTTAAAAAAGTATTATTATTATTATTATTATTATTATTATTATTATTATGTTTTTATACAACAATAACAACCATCTCTATTTTCCAAATCCTAAATAAATGTATTTAAAGCATAACGGTTCCTTCTTCATCTTCTTAATGACCTCCATGTGATCTGCTCGTATGTTCCAGGTGAGAAGCGTTCCGCTCTGCTGGCGGAAGTTGCTAGACTGAGGGAGGAGAGGGGATCTGAGTCACGAGAGGAGGGGGAGCATGTCCCCCAGCAGCCCTGCAGAGGAACGGTCAGCATCACAAACATCCAGCTGCCTCTCAAGGTGGAGTTTGTCTGCTCCTCACACAACCGCACAGGTAGCAAGAAAACATTTCTACTTTTATTTGATACCGTTTTGAATTGTCCCATACAGCGGCTGACGGGTGCACACGCACTACAATGGCACGAAACATTTCCATTAGGAGTATCGTGCTCAATACACTAAAAATGTGCCTCAAATGTACGTTTTTTCGGCTAACAATGGGATTACTGTGGATCTGCTGTAAGCCATTGAGCTAACGTAGCTAACCTAGTCATTCCAAATGTAGTGACTTATTTGAAGCGTTTCTCCTAATGGAAGTGTTTTACTCCATTGCAGCGCCTTTGCACCTGTCAGCCACCGTAGTCCCATATTGTTTTGCCAAAACTAATTTCATATGTATAATTGTAATAAAAACATATTCTCCAAATGCAGGGCTTGGATAATACAAATGATCTGTTGGACATCCAGTTTGAAAGCAATATGTTTTTGGTGTGACAATTCAGGTCGGCCCAGTCACTACTTTTTCGTGCTGATCCGCTACGGGCCCTGCAACATCGACGCCACCCCGCTGGCCACGGCTGCTGATGCTAAGAACGGCGACACCATCTCCTTCCCTACTTCTGTCATCCTGTAAGCCGCTGCGTTGATATTCCGTTTAACAAATTATAATACATCAACCCTGGAACACATTTGCTGCCTTTACATTCTACATCGATTGTTTTTCTGAATTGACAGCATGTTTTTTCATAAGTAAACCACACCATTCTCTCCTATTCTTTAATACAGTAATGCACAAATGGGTTATTCATATTCATATTTCAGCTTTTTCTCTGCGGGGCTTAAAGATTGCATATATACTTAAAACAGAGGATCTCAGACCGGGTCACTCCAGGTAGAGCAATACAAATATTTAACAATAAAATATGTTGAGTATAAAAGTATGAAGCTGAAAATAATATGCATTATGTCTCCAAACTATAAATCAGGGGTGTGCCAACTGCGTCCCAGTGTCCATTTTAAATTGTCCCTCAGCAAATTCAAAACGTATAATGGAATATGGCCCACACCTGAAACTTGTGCTTTTATATAGTTTTCTGCCTAAATAAATATGTAAAACTATAGTACACAGTATTCATGTGTTGATCAAATAAATTCAGTCAAAGTTGAAAACATTTTCCAACAAATCTTAGTTGATATAAAAGACCCCCAGACGTATTTCCATAACCAGCTTGAAATAGACCCTTCATATTTCCCCTTATTATAATCAATCTGAGGCTCCTGTTTTAGGATCAGCTGCCAACACTTTTGGTAACAAAATAAATGAAACAGCTGTCATGTATGCTGTTGTGTTCTTAAAGCATAATGTCCCTGCATTGGGTTGATTTATGTGGCAATATACCTCACCTCTGGTATATTTCAGTCCCTTTATTCTACACAATTGTTACACACGTCTAATTAGGAGTTTCTTATTTATGATCTTGCTCACTTGCCCTTTACATTAGAAAAGTCTCATGCCTGTGTGGATGTGATCACCTGAGTGGGAATATATAGATTATTGCAATTAATGCTGTTTTGTCTCCTTGATATTAAAGGAAGGATATCCGCTCGTCCTTTGAGATAGATGTGGAGGTCTACAGCCTGGTGAGAACATTCAACATATTGATGTGCACTCGTATGTTGTTATGTTTTCAATAAAATATCGATATAGACTCCATTGTGAAATAACATTTGAAAGTTTACTATGGCAGCATGCTACGTAGCTAAGCATGTTGTTGGCGTAGCGTAATGGTAGTTTGCATGTTGTTGACTAATGAGGTTTTTATTTGCGTAATTATTTTGGTGGGCCAAGTGGCATGCATGGCTTAGCATGTCGTTAGCACAATAGTTATCTCGGCTACATAATCTATAAATGACATCAGCTCTGTTCTAGTCCCACACTTCAGGTAGTAACAGCAGCATGGACCGGACCGCTGCCAAGTCCAGGGTAAGTTAGGAGACAAATGAATGTGTGCATTTACCAAAATAGGACAGATTTTAATTTAAGGGGATTTCTCATATTCAGGTTACGCCAAGAAAGCTTCTGAACACCCTCACAGTGAGTATCCTGTTAGATGTCCTGTCCCAATCATAGAATGTGTGTTGTTTTTAACCGCTCACCTAACCTGTTATTTTGCGTTGACAGAGATCCAGTCACAGTCACAGCCTGACATGTAAGTTGAGTTTTATTGTGCTCAGTATTTCTTATATTGTATCCCTGTTTAACTCAACAATTGCTCTGGAATAGTAAAGGTTTAGAAAATTGTACAAATGTGACTCAGATATAACTCGTCATGCATGCATATTATTGTCAGGATTGCTGTGAGTTTATCTTTCTGCTTCTCTTCATCATTCAGCTGCAGCTCTGCCTGCTCTCAACCCTCGTCGCTCCAGCAACTTTTGTCTGGTGGGCTCCCATAAGATCACCTTGGCCTCTCTGGGACACGGCAAGTTCCCTCTGGATAAGGTAATCTGTCATGAAAAGAAGTATACTCAGGGTTTTTGACATCTTAAATTAGGAATTAAAGGTGAATACGATTCTTCGTCCTGAAAATGATGTCTGCAACTGAGCAGTGAAAGCAGGATCGTTCATCAGTTGATTAAAGGTAATATTTATAAAGATATTTTCATATATCTAAACAAGCCTTAGTCACATCAGTAAAGATATTTTTAGGCAAGTAAATGTTTTTATCGTGAGTTAAGTTTGGTGGATTAGTCATAAATATGTAACACGTCCACTGTCCCTGCAGCAGAAACCACCGTACTCCTTCTGGTGCTTTTATTTTTCTGTTTCTTAACACGGGTGCCACACTGGTGATGTAACATGTCTGCCCCTCCATCTGTGCCTCCCTCCCCCTCTGTCCTGTGTCCTTCACTCAGATGAAACTTGAAGGCAAAATCAGGAGGCTGCTGGGAGATGAATTTCAGGAAAAGGTTTCCCTCTTTTCACAACACTGCCAGCCCTTCACCTGTCACCGTTTGCTTTTACATAAACTAAACTAGTCTGACTCCTAACAAATGAACTTCTGCTGTTTGTGCTAAATACTTTTATTAGCTGAAGCTGTTTCCAGTCTGATCTCATAAATCTTAAAACTAAATCAGAATCAAATGTATTGCCAGGTACGTTTACACATATAAGGAATTTGATTTGGTGTCTGGGGGTAAAAAAATAAATCCATTATGTTGGTATTTTTTATTCCTAAAGCAAATGTATGACACATTTCTTCACAAGATATATACTTGCTGATACACACACCCTGAATGCTTCTTCTTGGTGTAATGTATTTGTACACATATTCACACATTCACAGCTCACTCTCATAATGGCACTCGCTATCTAACAGTCAGAGCTGTTGATGCGTTTCTGTGTTCTAATGACATTCTTTCAAATATTTTCTGTTTCTTACTGATCTGTATGTCTTCAACATTAAAGAGTGTCACCCCCTCTGCAGGTGCCTTTCCTCTCTCCTCTAGAGGGCAACATCTACCTGCAGCTGAACAGCGAGGGCCACTCTAATGTCCAGCACCAAGGCTTCCTGGTCAGTAATGTGCTGATGCTTATTTTCTAAAACTGTCCATCTCAACATTAAATATCCTTTAGCTGACGCCTTTTATCCAGTAGTCAACCATTAAGTATATATTTTCAGATCTGAAAGAATCCTGCAAGTACTTTAGCTTAAAATAAGCCATACCATTTTGAGTGCTAGAGCAGAGGTTCAATGGACACAGAAGGGTTTCCAGACGGCATTGGAAGATGTGAGGACTATCTGCTGTCCTGATATCAGAGGAAAAGCTCGCTCCACCATCTTGGAGCCAGGATTAAAAACATGCATGTTTTTGTTGTGGGGCCCCACTCGCAGTGAGGGAGTGGCAAGCCGCCTGAGGCCTCAATGGACTGTGTGAATGCCTGAGTTAACTGGTTTAAATTATCACGAGTGGATCTGACTTTAATATTTTGGAGTGTTTCATTAACTTAATGTGCTGTTTAAAATGCATTTTTGTGGAATACACAATATTATTTAACCCCCCAAAAAACTGGGATACTTTTCATACCTTTTATAGAGAGTGGTTTATTAAAATATATGAGCGGTTTGTGGAGCGGTAGCCAGGCCCCCCTCAGAGAGAAACGGTAGCAGAGTCTAGTGAACGAGCTTGGGTGTACTGTCTGACCAGCCTGGATGAAAGATGAGCCTGACTCTGAGCCTGCACCTTGATAAGCACATACCAGTGTCTTGAATGGGATGTGAGCAGCCGCTGGGAGCTGCGCAGCTGGGTAATAAGGGAGAACTAGGGAAGCTCAAGACCAGCTGCGCTCTGGACGGGCTGCACAAAGGTCAGGTGACACATGCTAGCACTCCAGCCAAGAAGGATTGAATAAGTCAAGGCATGTGATGATAATATCCTGGACTAGAACCGGCAGAACTCTCTCCTAGAATAGGGATGGATTTGTAGCTTCCTGGTGTTATGGTCAATTTGCAAGAGGGGTTTGTCACTACAAAGGAAAGCACGGATCCACATTTTTCAGTTCCAATACCTAGGCTCTGGGTTTCAACAAATTTCTGCTACCATTCTGAACCCAGTGTGTAATGAATAAGCTACATACTGCAAATTAGTGGGGAATTGTATTGGGTAGTCTTTTTAAAGTGAAGGACAGTTTGTGTCGTCTCACAGTCTGATGAGAAGTCACTGATGGGAGAGGAGAAGCAGATAAGTCATGTGGAGGTTTAGCTTCAGGTGGTGTGCAGACAGAGGTTGACCTGGTTGATGTAACAGAATGTGTCTGTGGCTCTCTGGCTAACAACACATGTCTCACTAAATCTTAACATTCACCGAGTCGATTGCATCAGAGTCAGATGTTTGTCATAACAGTTTAACAAAGTGTTGGTTCGTTCAAACACAAAGACATAAGTATCAGTTCTACGCAGTCCGGTGGGAATGAGCTCCTGTCCTTGCTAAACTATTCAATAACAGTCGTACGCTAATCCAACCAGACGTTTCTCTGAAATGCTGTGAAACAGTTAAACTGCATTGTTTTAAATTCCCTCTCTTTGTAAATGTGTTTGCAGACCATGTTTGAGATGATCAGTGGATACGGTGTATGGCATCGCCGATATTTTGTTCTGCTGGGATGTACCATGTCCTACTGGAACCACCCCAACGACAGAGAAGCTAAGGTATGGGTGGACCAACACAGAAGAATCACCACGTTACTTTGAACAGCTTTAACCTTGCTTCTCTTTTAACTTCCCAGGATGCAGAGGGCAGCATTTCTCTGTCCAGCTCCAGCAGTCAGTGTGTGCGGCCTGTTAAGAGGGACTCGTGTGCTCGACCTTTCACCTTTGAGCTGGTGAGCAGCGTCCCTCAGCAGCAGGACGCCGGCCACGACACCTTTGCCAAGTAAGACTGAATAAAAACGTATGAGCCTGAATAATCATGTGTTAGATAGTTAAGTTTAAATACGCCGGAATTATTTCCCTCTGATTGAGAGCTTTAGTTCTCGGGATTCGCTGTGAGGTTGAGGTCAGGGACGTGCACAGGTACGGGCTAATGTTGCCCGGGCAATGGCCCATTTGCCCTTTGTGGCTGACCTGCCCTTCTAGAGAGAGCGAGAGTTTTTGATTTTTTCTGTTGTGGTCGAATCAACATGATAGCGGGGTGATTGTGAGTACAATTATAACAATGTTGATGTTTCAATGGCGTGATGCTTGTTCGCAGCAATACAATTATTGTAGCCTTAGCGTTAGCATTTAGCGTTAGCAGCTTCATTCTTCTTCTTCTTCTATGTAATTGCCCGCAAAATTCTGAATGAATAACTTGTTTCAGTGTGAACTAATTCCACACAGTATGACCACAAAAGTGTTTTAAACCAGGTAAGTTTTTATTATTTATGTTCTATATCGCTAAGTGTGTGATTACACATTTTACGTATTATATAGCCTATATAATATTTATTACCTCTAGTGTCGGATTTTGGAAAATTGATTTTGAGTTTTCTCATGGCAGTTATAGTATAGGGGACAAATCAGGGGACTTATTAAGATACCTTACCGTTACTGCGCTCATAAAGAACGATAAGAATAAGAGTAATGCGTATTTAACTGGTTTCATTAATTAGTGAGTTTATTTAAAGTAATTAGTTAGAAGCCCTATTTTATTAGTATGTCTGCTCAACAGTTACAATGGTCAAACTACATTAAAACAGAATACACTAATAACTCATTAAAACAAATATTTAAATCAGTGATAAATACAAAGCCTGTATCTGTGCTGAGTGAAGTTAATATTCTCTGTTGGGGGCTGACCCCAAGATTCCAGTTCAGAACACATTTGAGAGCTTGGTGATCAAGTCAAATATTACTAATAGCTTTAGTATAATATGGATAGGATGGCCAGATAACTGGTTCACAAAGGCTTTACAACAGGTTGTAAATATTCTATACAAGTAGGCAACATATTTATTATCCCATGAATGACTATATATAACCTTCTCCAGTCTAATGGGACTCACAACAATCTCTGAGTGAAGCCACAATCCATTCAAATGTAACTGACTGCACTAGTGTTCAGTTGTCTTAGTATGTTATTATAGCAGTAAATAATGAAGTGTATATGTTACTTAATTCTGATAATTCAGTTTAAAAATAAGAATATATACATGTAAAATGTTTCTTTTGGAGACAGCTCCATCTTTGAACTCCTTTATAATGTGAAAAGGAGAACAGTAATAATGCTATCATTATTTGAACACTTACTGTACAACAATGCCTTATAAAGAGCTCTAAAACATTATCTTAATTTGGGGGAGGCCCCTTTCCCAGTTTAAAGCAATAGCCCCTCCAAATGTCTGTGCACGTCCCTGGTTGAGGTCTAGTGATGTCACAGGGTTTTACCTTTGACATTCATGAGAACAACTTCTGAGACCTTATTGATTGGGTTGTGGTAGGACATTTCTTTTGAAACAATATCATTACTGTAAAAACACTTAAGATTAACAGCCTCTACATCAGTGGTGTCCAAACGATGGCCCGGGGGCCAACTGATGCCCGCTGTCCTTTTTTTAGTTGTCCCTCAGCCGATCCTAAAAGTACAATGGAATAGAGTGGTGCAGGGATGACGTATTTCTGTAGGCTGACCCAGAAGTAAGCTGCTGATGTATTTAATGTCGTAAAACGAATCGTGATCCCTCTCTTAAATTTGTGTCAACCAGACCTTATTTCCAGCTATTTTCCAAAATCCTACGGAGAAATCCCACTGACTCTGAGACGAGGGAACAGGAAGTGGTAAAATGCTAACTCACTTCAGGGTTTTAGGACTTGTTCCTGCACCACTCTATTCTGCCCGCACATGAAACATGTGCTTTTCTTATATTGTACTTCTTAAATATATATGTACAAATATATTACACAATATCCATGTGTTAATGTTCCAATAAATTCAGTCGATTAAAGTTGCTAAAATGTCCTAACAAAACCTTGCATCTAACTTATTTGCGTAACAAGCTTGTAATCTACCCTTTCCTATTCTTCTTATAAGGGAAGAGCTGTCAACAGTGTTTGAAACAAAATAAACGAAACCTACGGAGAGCTGTGATGTAGCTGGGGTTTTTCTATAAGCGTATACAAGTATCAAGCAAAAATGACCTACATTTGATTGATTCCGCTAACTTAATTAATGAGGCAATATACCTCACCTCTAGTGAGGGGCCCAGACCTTCTTATGTTTTTCTGTATGTGGCCCTCAGTGAAAAATGTTTGGACACCCTTGTTCTACAAGATTTAAATCACATTTCACACTGTGTGCCACTAGATGTGGTCTTCATTTGGAGGGAAAACGTTAAAAAGGCATTAGTTGTCTTTTCCATGAGTCTACCGCAGCAGGATGGTCACTCTGTTCCAGATCCTGAAACCCCTATAGGACAGCTCTGTCTCGTCTAACCGTTCTCTGAATGCTGATGGATGTTGTTCTTGTTCAGGTGTTGGTTTTCAGCCGACTCCAAAGAGGAGAGGTTGGACTGGATGGAGCAGCTCAATCAGGCAATTTTGGACTTTCACACGTGGAACCGAACATCAGGGACCCAAAGTCAGCAGTCCAGCACGTGCAGCAGTGGGAACCTGAGGGAGAGCATACTGTAGCTACATCCCTAACACCGTATTCCTGCTGCCTGCTCCATGGAAACACGGGGAAGGCAGCGTGTGTGTCAGGAAGAGGAGCTGGAATCAGGGTTTAGATTCTCTTTGGAGCGCTGCAGGAGACGAGCTTCTGTTTCACAGTTGAATTGAAACTGATAAATCATAAACAAGGCGAAACCTTCTGTATCTCAGTCATTTTTTGTTTTTGGGAGTTGTTCATACTATTTCTTTTATGATAATCAAATCATAGATGTTGGTTTTCACTTTTATTTGATACGCTACAGTTAGCATTCTGAATATTATTTGTTGTTTATGATTTTGAGGAAATGTTTTTATTTGACTTCTTTTCGGTGGCAATGAGCTGCTTCTGTTGGCAATACTAATTGGTCACTTTCAGTAGCTAAGGTAAAAGTTCTTGTAGCGAATGATAATAATTTACAAATGTATTTAGATTGATATTGTGTTTTTGCATTGTTCAAATGAAAGAATAAACAAAGATATATACTATATATATATAGTGACACTAACAAATATTCAGATAGAGGTGAATCTCAACTCTACTTCACTAATGTAGGGTAAAAATGTATTTGAAGAATTATTAGAAATTGTGTGTGTTGGAACACAATTGTTGGAATGGAGCCTGTCAGGGAAATAAGACATCATCCTATCATCAGCACAGGTGTGTCTGTAAAATGTGACTTTATACTTGTCAGGTGGCATCTTGTGGCCATTTTCCCGCAATGTTCTCTCATATCCAATATATAACTTGCGTTACTGCACATGAAACTCATTCATTGCATTTTAAATCCTGTTGTATATTTGTACAACAGTGGACGAGAGGTCTGGTGAGGTAAGAGGGGACTGTAGTGATGCTGCTACATGAATGTAATCTGTTCTGTCCGTCCTTTCCGTGTGTTAACACCTATCCGTCTGTCCCTTTGTTATAAATGTTATTCATGTGATCTCTCATTCTATGCACATAGTGGAAGGTCCCAATAAATGAATGGATTGAATTGGCTACAAAATCGGCGTGCATTTGTGAACTTGACCAATCAGGCATGGTTTTTGTTATAATGCAAATGTCTTTACAAAGGCTAATATGTGTCATTAATAATGACTGATATTTTATTTCCAGTAGGTGCCCCACTCTTCTCCCATACAGACATTTAAAGCACATATGAGGGACTGTGAAGGGCCACAGATGTCTTTACATACGCAGCCTGTGAGAGTGGCAGGAAGGCTGCTTGGGTCAGGAATGTCATACAGGAAGTGGTCTGGAATTAGACTTCCTGTCCCTCCCATAGCTCCTCTGGGTGGAGCCACTGGTGAGGTCTATGGAGCTCAAGGTGATTACAATAACAGGGAGTGGGGGGCAAGGAACAGCTGGGTTAAATTGGCTGTGTGACATTACTATAGCCTGGGTGCTGGGCCATGGTACAGTACAGGGAATGTCTTGGTTTGTATGTTTGCAGCAAGTACAAATAAGTTCAGTGTGCAAAAACCGGTTCCAATGAGGCTGTATGTTTTGATTTTGTAGAATTTAATTGTCCCTTTAAAACATTTTATGTGATTTTACATCGTGTACACAATATACCTCCTATCGTGTTTGTGTCAAATCAAGATTAGATAAGACTTTATTAATCTAAAAAAAAATACAATAAAAACAGCAGCATAAGAACAGATGGATGGACAATAATAAATGTAATAGAGCACTATTATAATAGTACATATGCAAATATTAAATATATCACGTTTCGATTGCCTCAAGGCCTTATGATATAAAACAATTCTGATCACCACTTCCATTGAGTTTTGAGTAGTTTAGTCAACATTATAATACATATGGTGTTCCCGGTCAAAAATGGCCCCCGTAGGAAATGAATGGGTAACCATAGATTATGTTCATCCATCAGATAGTACACAACTACAAATACACAAAATGTCTAGTCTAGAACACATTTTCAGAGTCGATTCTTGGTGTATTTACTGCAGTTATTCATGTAAACCAGCAGTCCGAGACATTGTTTACACTTTAAAAGGGTGTTTAATTAAATGTGATGATTCAGTTAAAACAGACAGAAGATTTGACTGGGTGGAGAAAATAACAACAGGAGGTTTCAAATGTTTGTCTCATGGTGGCACTATTTAAGAAAGTTCAGCAGGTCACAAGGAACCAGAGATCTTGTACTGGACTAAAAGTAGAAGTACACAGATCTTGTACTTGAGTAAAAGTAGAAGTACACAGATCTTGTACTTGAGTAAAAGTAGAAGTACCAGAGTGTAGGAATACTCTGTCACAGTAAAAGTATTCTAAATGTTCCTCCAGTGAAAGTAGAAAGTACTCTCATCTAAATGTACTTAAAGTAGCGACAGTAAAAGTAGTCATTGTTTGATTGGTCCATTTCAGAATAATATCTCTGATCTGTTTTATAATTATTGATCATTAAAGTGTTCTCAGAGCTGGTAAAGGTGCAGCTAGTTTGAATGGCTTTGTATACTGCAGGGTAGCTGCTGAGTTTACTGCAGGTGAACTAAAGTCTGATTTAAGGGAGATTATATTTACCATCATTAATCCAGATCTGTAAAGTCACTAAAGGGATTAAATACATGTAGTAAAAGTACAAAGTAGCATAGAATGGAAATACTCAAGTTAAGTACAAGTACCTCAGAATTGTACTTAAGTACAGTACTTGAGTAAATGTACTTAGTTACTTTTCATCCACAGTACATTTCATATTGCGACCAGTAGTTAGGACCCTGTGTTGAGTGACTGACAGCTGATGGTAAAACGTGTGTTGGTTTGAAATGTCTGGATGCTACACTTCATATTTAACTCTGACTTCCTCCTGCTCTGCATGCACAGTCAAGCTCAGCAGAGGGGGAGACTGAGCAGCCAGAGTCCTGACGGCCTGGAGGCTGTCGTCGTGACGAGACTAGAGAACAGCAAGTCAGCGGCTTTGTTGTCCTTGTCGATGTGGTCCCACCCTGACAGGAAAACATTTTGCACAACATCCTGCTGTGTCTCTGTTCCTTACATGGCCCTGAAGGAAATATGTGGCAGAAAAACGAGATGAAAGTGAGGTGCTGAGGCCTTGTTACTGTGACTAACAAAGGAGCCGCTTTGACAGAAGGCGGGACGGATACAAAACCACTATGGACGTTTTGGTCTGATTCAACAAAGGATTTTTAGCATCCTGTAGTCTAAAACTGTCCTTTCCACTGGTTGTTTGGGGAAACTAAGATTAATACTTGAAAATACTTAATACTTTTATTAATTGAAAAAAAAGAAGGATAAATGAGACGTGAGATATGACCAGTGGAGGAAAAAGTATTCAGACTCTTTACATAAAACACTATGTAAAAATACTCCATTTTAAGTACTGCATCAACAATGTTACTTAAGTGGAAATATATAAGTACAATAAGAACAATCTACATAAAGTATTCGGAGCAAATCAAAACATATTTAAATCTTTGAAAGAATAAGCTCATTTTTCAATTAATTACTTAAATATCCTTTGGATGGTTTAATATATACCAAATAACCATTTTTTTCCTGAGTATTGGGTGTCTATCTGAATTTATATAGTAAAGTGTAAAAAGTACACAACTAGCTTCTAACAAATACCTCAAATGTGTACTTAAATACGGTTCTTGAGTAGATGTACGTTTAACCAATGCATCTGACAACCTCATTTTTGCAGTTCCCCTCAGCTCTGTGGAGTTTAAGCGTCTTTCAGCTCATTGTTTTGGTTTTATATTCACTCTTTCTTCCCTCCACATACTGAAGCATTTAGCATTCTAAAGACACAATGAGTTTCTCAGGAGTTCATGGAGACCAGAACAAAAATGAAGGTAGGAAGACTTTTGGACTCGCATTGATGAGGTGCCAGAAACAAGATTTCAAATGCTAACGTCGTCCCTCTCTGCTGGATGTGCTGGGTGGAAATCTCCACTGACTGCAAATGAATGTATGCCATATCACTTCCTAACACTTTCTGTAATTGAGATACTGTTGTTCAGTTAGGTGGAGGATCCAGAGAAAAGATGATAAACATCTAGTTCCTTGACATTCAATTCAACCCTCTCGGACGAGCTTTCTCAAGATCTGTTCCTTCACATTTATTTTCTTTATTCAAATTCAATTTGTTATTCACAAATCTCCCGCACACACACATTTTTTGAATTACATGAGGACATTTGAAGTGCAGCAATGAAAGATATTGTTCCCATGTTCCCTTCGGACAGCTTGTTTGTGCTGGCTCCAGCCTGAGGTTCACTTGGCACGCTCCCCGCTGTGTTTTGAAGAGGGCCGGGAAGTCTGGAGGAGTAAACAGCACCGCTCTCCAGCAGAGTTCCTCTTCAGTGATAGAGGCTGCCGCTGGACTTCCAGCTGCACAGGATCAGAGGGTCAGTGACTCTGCCTTTGTCGTCAAGCATCAACAATAGAGCGACACGTTTACCTACTTGCTGTTAAAGAAGTTTTTATTTTTGTTCTTTTATAATATCTTCATTACATTTTTGAAATACAACAGAAATCACAACACCTTAGTCGTGACATGTAATGTGGGAAAACTGAAAACACTGGAAATAGGATTTCCCCAACTTTTACCGTTCACTACAACTGGAAGAAAAGGCAACAAGAAAAATAAATTTGATTATAATAATTATTAATAAATAAATACCAGGTTATAGACAAACTGGTACACCTGAAAGAATGCTGCTCAAAAAAGTAAAATAATCCTGAAAATCCACATGTAAAATAATTAAAAACTATTTATAAAATTAGCTTGGTAAGATTTCTTGAAATAAGATGAGAGAAAAATGATTTTGAACTACATTTGACCAGAATCAGGAAATGTTGTTTTAAAAGATAAATGTTAAAAAGACTGAAAATAAGAGGCTTTAAAGAGTCTTGACAAAAACAGTTATGAGGTCTGATGTCAAGTGTACAGACATATATTCTGACTAGAAATTAGACAATTATACTGCGCAAGACTTTGAGTTTTGTATTGTATAAAGTATAACAAAAGTGCATAGAACAGTTTACTGCAGATGTGTTAATATCCACTTAGTTTTCGAGAGCAGCTGTTACATGTGTGTGATGTAAGATTCTAAACTGAGTAGATTTAGTGTGAACGAACGTTAATGAGCTACAGGAATGTTCAGAATACTGTCTGGCTTCATCACACTGTCCTGTAAAGTGAACAGTGGCCTCCATTAGCTCTTGGCTCATGTGTTCCCTGATTTTTATGACTGCTTGTAGGCTAATGACTTATGCATTATACATTGTTTCTTCCTGTGCTTTATTGGTTTCCCTTTAAGAGGTTTTGTGGAACACCATGTCCACTTACCTCCCCCCTCTTTCTGCCATCATCTGGATTGTTTTCCTGGTCCCTTCCCCTGCACAATTGACACAATTATAATAACTATTATATGAACATTTTTTCAATTTATACTTGTGTTTAAGTTATCTTGTTGCTAGGAATACACCACAACTCAGTTTTACTGTAGACATGGGAACATACACTTGGATAAAATGTAGTAAGACTTTGCCTAATCTTTGGAAATTGGCGTTTATTTGACTGAAAATCAACGCATGTCACAACAAAGAAATACAAAGATTAAAGAAAAACAAAGATGTAACCTGGTTTGTCAACTAGGCATGGGTTTGAATAATATTGACCTCTGTCTTCACGATGTTACATGAATCAAAAATCATTTTGCAAGCTGTTACAAATCCATGTAGGTCATGCACAGTATGTTCTCCATCAGTGAGCTGAGGCGATTGTCAGTAGATTTTGTATCCAGGAAGTCTATTCCACTCTCTTAGCAATAAGCTAAGCTAACTGATGACTGGCAGTAACTTCATATTTATTGTGCAGACAAAAGAATCTATGTTTTTACCTAACTCTGCAATAAAAGTAATTAAGGTTATTCATTAAAAAGTGGTACTACTCCTTTAAAGAGTAAGTATTTAAGCATGCAGTTTATTCTGGACCCCGTAAATTGTTTGTGACAAAACAATTACAACTAAATCTGCCTCACAAGCTCCATCCAGGTCTAAAAACCGCATCACACCCCCTCAGTCAGTGGGTGGAGTTTGCTCAGTTGTCATGGAGATGGATCTGTTGACATGCGAGCTAAGATCTATCATCCAGGATTTTATCCGCAACAATTTTGTCACCTCACATAGACTTTGCTCTGAATTCTGAGGATAAAATGATTCGACATGTCCCTGAACACAGCATACATCCCTGTCCCTGCCCCTTTCTCCCCTCCCCACCCTCCAGCATTATTCTCTTCCCTCTGTTCCCCCACACCCCCTACTCCCTCCCTTTCCTGCTGCCTCTCAGCAGAGGATGTGTCTGGGAGAGAGAGTGTGTGTGAGGTTGAAGAGGAAAGCCGTCAGTAGAATGGATATGTGCCCTCTCTCCACGCGTTCTCCTCTTCCTCCTCCTTTTTTTCTGTCTCATCTCTGTCCTTCTTCACCCTCCTTTGCCAGCCTTGCCCCCCGTACACCTTCAGAACCGGTCCCCAGGGAAACAGAGACTCGTGGGGTGGACGCGGAGCTGAAAACTCAACTTCAATGTCTGCAGGGGATCAGAAGAATGGCCGGGACAAACCAGAAGGTAACTGGATGCACAAACACACACTGTTGACAACATCGAACAGGCCAACGCCCACTTCTTAGAAAGTGTTTTACTGCAGAGCTGTGCATGGCAACAGTGATGGTTGCACTCCTCAAAAACAACAACTGAACCATTAGGTTTATTCATGGAGTGGCACTTGAACGTGTTACCCACCCTGAATGTGATGGAGGTTCCTCCCTGAAAACAGCAGCTGATTCATCAGTCAGATTAAATATCACATGCCCTGATGGACTAAATCTCATTCACTCTCGAAAACTAAAAACAATGGAATACACCAACCTTCACCATTCCCTACAACTGGAATAAAGACAACAAAAAAACTGATTAGATAATAATTAATAAATAAATCAATACCAGGCTACAGTGGTTACAGGTTACTGGTACACTGGAAACAATGCTGCTCAAACAAACCTGGTTTCCACTTGTAATAAGTAAAAGAACTGAAGAAAAAAAATAGCTTCTTAAGACTTCTTGTAATAAGATGGGATATTTAGATGAATCAGATCTTGTTATTAACTGGGAAAAAATATTTGGAACTATATTTGACCAGAATCAGGAAATGTGGTTTTACTAAATAAATGTTAAAAATACTGAAAATAAAATGCTTTCAAGAGTCTTTACTAAAAAAGTTGTAACTTAAGTTCTGAGGTCTTATATCAAGTGTAAAGACATATTCTGACCCGAAATTAGACAATTATGCTGGGCAAGATTTAGAGTTTTGTAGTGTATATAGTGAAACAAAAAAAGTGCATAGAAGAGCTAGGCCAAAAGTGGAAACACTGGTGATATGAAAGATGACAGTGGGGGTCCGAATGACATATGACAATTTCGACACAGCCTATGACTACAAGGTCCATTCAGTCGCTGTTCTGGAGCCTTCAGTATTATCACATGATCTTTATCAGCAGACAAAGCCGCGTTGCCATGGAACTATTTCCATGAAAATGTCTAACTTTAAAGGGACAGTCTAGCATTTTAGCATTGGACTTCCATAAAGTTAAGATATTCTTTAGGGACAAATAAAAGCAGCAGAAGACGAGATATCCTAAGGTAACTTAAGTTCTTAGTATGGGTCAAACCCTCTCTGACACTTCCCGTATTGCAGCTCAATAGCATTTTTTGCATTCCTGTGGCTGGTTTATTTAAAGATCAAGAGCCCTATTATGCTTTTGGGGGATTTTTCTTTCCCATAGGGTGTTCTATAGGTTTTGGTGCATGTAAACGGTCTACAAAGGCTATAATCTCGGTGTTACCTCCAGAGGAGTTTCTCTCCCACACTAATGAAATTGAGCAGAATAGGGCCTCTTTAACCTGTACAACTGTGTGCCCCTTTAAGGGCAATGTGTATTTTGTTTGTGTAGTTCTATCAGGAGTCCTTTTCGACAGTAGGTCGGCCATCATACCGGCTTAAACTCTCCACTGTGCACCATCATGAGATGATCTGTTGGTTTCTATACCAACCGGCCATTATAATCAGTGACTCACCGCTGTATTGTCCTCAGTGGACTTGTGTTTTTCACTGTGCTGGTGCAGCAGAGGCTCACCTGACTCATCACTTTCCTGAATGTGGGCTCTATGGTGTGTTGTTTTGCAGAGCTGCTGCTGATGACCAATCAGATTTAATGTTGGAAGGAGATAGCAGTGTCCCATGACCTCCTCCTAGACACAGACAGTCCTGTTTGTGTCATAAGTGGCTATTCTTACCAAGACCCAAACCTGAACTTTCAGTCATGCATGCTTAGTCTATGACTATTTCAACACTCAACTAAACTTTCAACACATTGTTTAGTAGTATTTTGGTAAATCACAGAATGACTGCTTAGTAGAGTGGTGCAGGAATGAGTCCTCAAACCTAAAATGAGTTAGCATTTTCCAACTTCTGGTCTTGATGACAGCGGTTCTGAACGTTTTTTCTGAGATTTTCACATTTTGTTCTACTACATAAAAGACATCAGTAAATACTCCACTCATGAATGATCCAAGCTTCAATGTGTCTTAAACACAACGGTTGTAAACAAATGGCTCCATGAGATACCAAACATCATCATGCTAAACCTTAGCCACCTTTAGCTTAGTGGTGGTGATGCACAGCATCCATGCCATGATGCTGGACCTCGTTTATAGCCTAGCGTTTGCAAAAATCAGGAGTGGTGTTAATAAGTGGAGGTTATGAACATAATGTGTAAATATAATAAACGTGTGATTGGCACAGATGATTTATTTTTACTGCAATACTCAAAATTAAATTGAATAATCCCCTTGCTTTTTCTTGTGATGCTAACTTCCGTGTTGGCCTTTAAATATCACTCCACTGGTGACCTAGCAGAGCACATTACTGTCTAGTGATTCAATACCCAGCACAATATTCAATTAAGAAGTGAGATGACTGATGGCTGCACGGCTGCCTGTCTAGCTGACCAACAGATATGAAAGAAAGAAAGATGCTCTCCGTTAGACTGCAGAGAAATGTTTCAGTCAGACTGTTCATAATATTGCAATCCTGAATATCAAAACTGCTGCTCAGCATGCCCAAATCTGTTAAAGGTCTCCTATTATTCTATCTTTGAACAATATATATCTATACAAAACATGTCTGAAGTGTTTTGCTCAAAATACCAACAGATCCCCCATGCTTCATCCGCCTCTATCTAGGCCTTTTCCTGAAGTGCTGATTCTATCGTTTTAAATGAACTAGCTGCTGTTGGCCACGCCCCTTTGAAGCTGCTGCTGGCCACGCTCTTTTGGAGCTGCTGCTGGTCACGCCCCTTTGGAGCATCATGATCTCTCCTCTGAAGAGAGTTTTCTACCGGGAGAAACCATAGACTGTATAAATAATGGACGTAGTATCCATGACGTCACCCATAGGGTTGTGAAGAGCCGTAATGAAGCTCAAAGTGGGCGACTCCCACTGTCGACATCTTCTCAGTCTACCTCCCGCCCGCTACTGGCTAATCCAAATATGGACATAGGGTTGGAGCTGAAGCAGGGTGTGGCTACTGAAACACGCCCATCTAGCTCGAAGCTACCAAGCTAGCGAAGGCTTCCAAGCTAGGCTACATGCTACCGTATGCTACTCTCATGTGGTAGTATTTTCTCCAGCGGCAAGGTGGCTATCATACCCTCCTGTTAAGCATCGTGGGCGTCTTGCTCGAAGGCTAACCCACGGCTAATTAGCTAGCAAACAAGCTAATGTAACAAGTGAGTAGATGATACTTTATACATTCTATGGAGCAGACACACTGATAATTAGTGCTAACGGTGCTAAAATATAAATAAAATCATAATAAAATTTCACTTACCAAAAAAACTGGAGACCAGACTTCTTGGACGGTCTGTTAGTACAATTAATCGCATAGCAAGCCATATTATGTCTGATATTTGCATTCAAAACGCATCAACACCACCAACATGTCCGACAGGTCAAGTGCAGTGACTGTTAGCAGAGCTAGCAGAGCAGACAACTGGCGGCTAGCGCCCACTGACGGCGCTGACCTGTCAATCAAAGCGACCACGCCCTTAATATGCATAAACTTAAGCCTTAATATAATTCAAACGGGAGACTTATATAGAAATTCACCCTCCTCACAGTTTTCATGAATAGGGAAATTAGCTATAGAGACCAAAAGCAATTTTTATACCACGCTGTAAACATGTTTATTTCTGCTGTAAAAATTGGCATTTTAACATGGGGGGTCTATGTAAATTGCTCTGTTTTGGAGCCAGTCCACACGGCCATTCGATGAACTGCAGTTTTTGGCACTTCCGTATGTGTTTCACTGCTCAGCCCCGGAGGTTGCCCCTTGGGAGAAACTCAGCTAAACGCTGCCGTGATTAAACGCCATATTATGTTCCAAACCACATCCAGCATTATTTCTGAAACAGTCTGGAGCTCAAACGTTTCTCTCTCTTATTTACCACAAGGACAGGACCTTTATATTACACACAGTCTCTCCAGTACAGCGTTAGCTCTGAGTGTTAGCGATGCTTGCTAATGTAAACACAGACCATATAACTTCCAGAACAGAGGGGTTACAGCTCGCCAACTGTATATGGGGGACGATAGGTTGGGACATTGCCAGGAGTTCAATGTAAAGCCAGCCCATATTTTCCTTATTACATCATAAGGAGAGCAAATCTGGATCAGCTCGTTTGTACCCCCGTTTTTAGAGATGTGGGTAAGGAGAAAACGAGAGGGTTGTATTTTCGGACACTTTGTGAGTCCCCTAAACACCGGGGACACATATTTATGTATAAAAGACATCAAAAAGTGCATTTTGCATAATAGGGGTCCTTTAAATAATGCAATATATAATCACTATTGTTTACACAAACATTCTCACACCACACTGGATTATATTTCTACAAACATTTCTTGCATGCAGAGTTCCTGTGGAGACAGACATATTGTTAAACCTCAGTTGGCAGACAGCCAGGCCAATTTAAACGTTTCTGTATGGATGTGACCCTGTTGCAAAAGTCTCAATTCCCTCTTCCTGTGGTTGTAAAGTTTGATTTCTTAAAACCAGGACATTTTAAAAGTATTCATCCATTTCGTATACCCATTATGGTTGCACATCTTTTCCCACTGGAAACTGTTCAGCTGAGGAGGTAATCCTGAAGTGTCAGGTCCCTTAATCAGCAGCATCAACAGTCATGACATTTGCTGGGTAAAGTATTCCCTCTGCTCTTGCTTCGTGACTTGTTTATTCCACAAGGGCGTATTATGATGTTAGCCTTGATGGCTTTGTTTCAAAGGCTCACCTCCAGAATGAATCAGTGCAGGAAATTTGACTCTCAGGCAGGAACCCTTAGAATCCCATAAGAAGGGATTATGCAGTATGGCATGTTTGCTGAGCTAGGTGTGGTCATGCTGATTTATTTAAAAAGTGATCTCTGGTTCTCACTCTTTGACTAAACTGAACCAGCTGCTTTCTGGCTCTGCTGATGTATTTTTCCCAAAAGTTGTGCCTGTCATCAAACTGGAAAATGCTACCACCGATACTCACATTCACTGCTATGTTTTTCCATTACGTTGACTTAGTATGAAATAATTATGTAAGTGTTAGAGCAGCAACCAACTAGCTAGCCAGCATTGTGAAGCGCAAACCTCACTTCACCACCTGTAAGAATATACACATGCAGACAATATTATTCGTCTATGTACACTGTACATTGTACAGCATAAACACGTTAAAATAACTTTTCATTTTCAATAACGTATACTTAAGGAATATTAAACAATTACAGTTACCTAAAGTCCGGCAGTCGACGGTGAAGGTTGAAACGCCAAGTCTCTTTCTTCTTCTTTCTGGTTTTATGGCGTCCAGGGTGATCTATGCGATCTAATAGAATAAACTGTAGCAATTGTCTTACATTGAGTTTATAATCAACATATTCACGTTGTGTTCAATTGCTTGAACAAATTAACTTTAGATTTTACAGATTTCAGTTATATTTTATCTGAACATATTGCTTCATATTCATGTGGGCCAAGAATTGAATGTAGGCTACCTACAGTATTTAGCTTTGCATCCAATACCAAGGATCAGAATGGATGCAGCAGAACCAGAGATATTGTCTTTTTTATTACAAAAATGTGATTTTCCTTGTGAAAATGTGGCGCTTGAGATTTAGGTGTGATAGTATCAGATAAATGATCATGGAGACACTAGCAGCTACACATATTTATAACCTTCATGTTATTGTTCCCTGGTGTTCTGTCAGGCTCGCTGCCAGTGGCTGAGATATGGCCGGAGGTGGAGCGGGCCGAGTGTCTGGCCCGGGGTGCGGCCCTGAAGTGGGCGTCAGGTGTGTTCTGTCGGCCGGAGCATCTGGAGCGGCTGAGCCAGTACAGGAAGAGAGAGAGTCAGAGGACTGCCTCCATACACACCAGACTCAAGGTGACATCACAGACACACAACATGCTCTCTAAATCTTTATACACCAATGTATATATATTTAACAATCTGGACACAAAATGTATATATGTTCATTGAATTACTTAATACCCTTTTTTGTTTTAACAGATACTTACCTACAGATCAATTTAATCTTAATTAATTAAAATGTAATATGGATTTAATTCTAATTTAATTTAAAAAACATTTTTAATTGTATTATCGTGTGTGGAACCATACTGTCCTGTTTTTCATTCTTAATGTGTTGCTGCTTTAACTCCTGAATTTCCCCTAGGGGATTAATAAAAGTACATCTTATCTGAAATGGTTGCACTTAAGAAGAAATGGTTGCTGTTAGCAATAAGATGGGATCAATAGTAACCACTGTGCTGCTGCTTTCCTTCCAGTCCATGGTGCAGTCGTACCTGGAGGGGGTGGGCTGGGGTCTGGAGCAGCTCCGGGAGGCCCGGGTGGAGCTGAAGGAGGTGTCACAGGCCCTGAAGAGAGCAGGACTGGAGTCAGATGGAAACACAGCGGGGGTAAAGTCTCTGGAGAGGATGAGAGAAGTGTCTGTCAGCCACCGTCAGCTCCTCGCTGCTGTCAGCAACCTGCCGCGACTCTACTCTGGTGAGAGGACGCTCATTCATTCATTCATAATGATTTCTGTTCATGATTTTAACATAGCAACCAAACTGTGCGATGGGTGGATACAATCCGAAGTGTCCTAGCAATGGATGAATACCAGAAGGTGTGGGTCCTCTTGTAAAATGTCTCCCACGCTGGTCAGTCACCGGAGGAGCTTCATTTTCACCAAGATTTACCACAGAGCATCATCACCATCAGCAGCCAAACCATTTAAAACTGTGCAATTTAGCATTCATATCTCATTAATACTATCACTGTATGTATATATTTATTACAATGTTCATTTTTACCTTAACTTCTCATATAAAAAAACTACATTTATTTTTTTATTCCTTTTTATTTTATGTATTTTGTATTTTTATTGCACATTTTTACTTTAACTTCTGGTGTTTATATAAATGTATATATTTAAAATTATTTTTCTATTTTATTTATTTACTTTCTTTTCATTCTAAAATGGAGCAACTGTCAGAAAACCCCAGTACTTTTATTTTATTTATAATGTTTTATAAAAAATGTTTAGCTGGATACATGAGTGTTTATTGTGTTTAACAGCAGGAAGCGGCAGCAGGTTATTGCATCAGCTGTTGACAGTTTGTGAATTAAAGGCCTCCCTCTCTCCACCCTTCCTTGCCTTTGCAGTGCATAGCATGGTGATGGAGACGGAGCGTCTGGTGGAGTCCCGGCGGCTCCTGGAGGCCCACGCCCGGCTGATGGATCTGGAGCGCTGGCAGGACGACATCCTGTGGCAGCTGTACGGGGCTGCTGGGACGGCAGGAAGCGCCCTCAGCTCAGAGGAGCAGGAGCTGGTGGGCAGATACTTCTCTGGAGTCGGGCAGCTGGTGGACGCCCTGGGTAAGAGATCCTAAAAGCAGCATTCATAAAGTTTACGCAGTTCAATTCATTCTATGCATCATAAGCAAACATATATGGCATCTAAATGTGTTTAAAGGTCTCCTATCATGCTATATATGAACAATATATTGTAGGGCCATATCTATACAAAACATGTCTCTGAAGTGTTTTGCTCAAAATACCAAACAGATCTCCCATTGTAGCATGCCTCATCCCCCTCTATTTCAGCCCTGTTCCTGAAGTGCTGATTCTGTAGCTTTAAATGAACTAGCTGCTGCTGGCCACGCCCCTTTGGAGCGTCATGATCTCTCCTCTGAAGAGAGTTTTCTACCGGGAGAAACCATAGACTGTATAAATAATGGACGTAGTATCCGTGACGTCACTCATAGGTTTGTGAAGAGCCGTAATGAAGCTCAAAGTGGGCGACTCCCACCATCCATCTTCTCAGTCTACCTCCCGCCCACTCCCGGCTAATCCAAATATGGACATAGGGTTGGAGCTGAAGCAGGTGTGGCTACTGAAACACGCCCATCTAGCTCGAAGCTACCAAGCTAGCGAAGGCTTCCAAGCTAGGCTACATGCTACCGTATTACGCCATATTATGTTCCAAACCACATCCAACATTATTTCTGAAACAGTATTATGACGGCCAAATTCCCATTTAAATTTGGCCAAGGTTTGTACTGTGACGCGTTTGATCAAAAATGTCCATAGAGTTTTATTTCATTTGATTATGTTTAATATACTTTAATAGAACAAAAAAATGATCAACAGAACATTTCGGTTCTAGTTCACCCTCTGTCATTATACTTATTCTTATTCAAACTGAATTTGTTAGGTATTGGATTATTGAAAATGATCAAGCGGTAAAATATTACTGAAATGTATTTATTATTTATTGTTGGCCACTTGGGGGCTGGAGAACAAGAACATAACACACCATGGACACACAGTGGTTTCCCCTTAATAAGCAAGAGGTTTTAGCAAAATTGTGACTGTTTACTCAACCGCCAGAAATGTATTAACATCACTGTTTATTTAAAGTCATGATTTTCTTACTCACAAACTCCAGGCATAGTGCTTGCCTAAAGTGCTTTTATTGTTGCTCAAAGCCATCCTCATTTGGGGGGCAGAAACACCAAAACACAGAGTTAAAAGCAGCTAAAAATCTATTCACAGCTGAGATGGACTTCACATTTTAGTTCCAATTCTCTGTGGGTTTGTAAATACAAAGGACACCTAAATCTGCATCTGTTACAATACTTATGGATCATGTAAATCATTTATTTATGGTGCAGCATTAAATCGTCTCAGGGAGGAAAGAGAAGAAGCCGACAGTATTTGTCCTGACTGTCCCGTATTAAAGATCACGTGATGTTAACTTAAAGAGGATGAGGTGTTAAGCTTGGATATTGGATATTATTACATGTCTTAGTTGAATACTCGATTCTATTTGGCCAATTCAGAAAATGTGACGCGTTGTTAATCCAGTACTACATACCGCTGTCAAGGACTTATTGACCGTTGTTAAGGAGGATCAAGAAAGAGAAAGGAAAAGATGTTAAAATACGGAGCGCTGGACGTCAGATAAATCAGCAAGACAGACAGAAAGTAAACACCGACAGGAGCACGGTATGGGCTCTGCAGTGTTTAAGGACTTGTTAGTGGATCAGAAAAGTCTGGGATCTGTTCATCTGTTCGCATCTGGCTCCCTGATCAGCCTGTCAGGTGTTCTTTTCCCCATAATGAGCGTCTCGCTGCACATTATCCCTTACTTAGCATCATTAACAAAAGTTTATTAAAAACTATTCCAACGTGTTTCTCTTCTTATCCCCCACTGTGTGCAGGCAAGGAGCTGTGGGCGGTGGTGAGCAGCGCTCTGGCTCTGGCCCGACAAAACCCCACACCATTCGTATCAGCGGTGAGGATAGTGGAGCGGGAGGAGGCCCTGGACCGAGCTTTACTGGAAGAGAGGGGGGGTGCCAAAGGACACTCCAGGCCCTTGCCCCCCGGACGACCCCGCTGCTGGAGAGCCAGCTTCTTCCAGGTCGGTTTCAAACACCTCACCTTTCATCGATCCCTCTTTCACATTTCTGATGTGTCTCAGGTGTCCCCGCCCCTCAGGTTCTAGAGGAGGCGGTCTCTGCCAGGTTCCGCAGTGTCTCCTACCTGCACACTCGGGGCCCCGGGCTCGCAGGTCACCTGTCTGCTCTCCAACATGGCATCATGGCTGACCTGGCCACAGTGCGCCACCTGCTGGAGCACTGTGTGCCCTCCCACTACGAGCTAACAGCAGCCTACCTGAGGGCCAGCCACGACTGCCTACATGCTCACCTGACACAGGTCAGTGCTGAGATAACAATAAAGCTTTTCATACATGACATGCAGCTCAAAGTGCTTTACCGAAATGCACACATCACAAGTTAAAAACAAACAACAAGAAATTTCCCTCAGGTCAGATGTTTACGACCAGTTCAGATACATGCAGCATGGCAGCAAAATATAACATTTAACAGATTAAGAGAAACGTTCAAGTAAAAGGTATGGTAATATAAATATAAACGATTCAATTAAAAAAAGACCCAACTTAAACGGAATGATGCTATTAAAACTGTTACATAAATAATACAAATTAAAACCCTTTGAGACCAATAAAATAAATAAAACAATTTAAAAGTAGGTCAATAATAAAGACTAAAAGACCATTCAAAAGGAGTGCGTCGCTAATTCAAAAGCTAAAGAAATGTGTCTTTAGCTGTCGTGAGTTTTCCTCTCTGATATTTCCTTGCAGGGTGTTCCACAGTTTTGGAGCACAGTGTATACCCATTTTATTTTGGGGGACATTAGGAATATTTAAAAAGCCAGCTGAGGATGACCTCAGGGCTCGTCTAGAGACATAAAAAGATAGAGACTCAGTGAGGTAAGTGGGTGCCAAGCCATTAAAAGCTTTAAAAACCAGTAAAATCATTTTCAAATCATTCTAAAAGACACTGGCAGCCGATGTAGTGCAGCTAAAACAGGAGTAATGTGCTCTCTCTCTCTGGTTGTGGTTAAAAGCCAGACAGTTCTGGATAAGCTGGAGCTTTTCGATTGATTGTTTTGGAAGACCAGTAAAGCGCGTTGCAGTAATCCAACCTACTATATGAATGCATGAATATGTTTTTCAGCGTCTTGTTGGTTTAAAAATGGGCTCACATTATCTCTTCATTATGAAATCTATCAGGTATATACTTGTGTTTTGTTGAGAAGATGATCACTACGTGACAGCAGCTTTCCAAACCGTTTTTGATCTCCGAGATTTCCAATCAAGCGGCCACTGCACATGCAGCTTTAGACATTTCGGCCTTCAAAATAAAAGTTTGACCTTTTTCCGTGATTTTTTTTCTTTCTCAACTTTTTTTTTTTTCCTTGCATATCTCAACCCACCAGTTGAGAACCACTGCTCCAGGGCATACAATTGGTCAAAAGACATTTTTCTTGAAGCTTGGCTAAAATATTTCTCTCTTACGCTCTTGCCAACCAGATTTTGATCTTGAGTGTTCGTCTTATTATTTATTTTTTTATCAGCTAATTTGTCTTTGGCAATCACCAGCTGGAGTTTGTAGCTTCATCATTATTTTATACAACTATTTTTAAGTGATACTTGTGGCCTAGGTTAGCAGCTGGGACCTGGAGAGTGGAGAAATCTTTGCCGTGCTGAACTGGGTGCTCCACACCTACAACAGGTGAGGGGCAAGCAGTCTGATATTCTGTATTATATTCTTTTAGCTCTAAATATATCCATATTTCCCCTAATTACCATTTAATAAAGCAGGAAAGAACCCACATAATGTTATTAATCACTTTCATGGGTTGTGAACTGTAAATCCCAGTTTCACAATAGTTCAGGGCTACATTAGTCTCAATCAGGGATCCCCAGTCGAACCCCTGAAGGTCTTATAAAATGATAAACCATAAAGAAAGAAAGACGGATACCAAATCTGTGTCACATAAGTTATTTACTTTTTCACTTCTCATGAATATTTGCTCTGTTTTTTTCATCTGTTCAGACTTCTTTAGAAGGGAACATTTATCTGAACTGCTCCTGTGTTGACCACATACACTATATAGACAAAAGTTTTGGGACACTTCTTAATCATTGAATTCAGGTGTTTCATTCGGTCCCACTGCCACAGGTTTACAAATCAAAAACCTAGCCAAGCACTCTGCCTTTACAAATATTTGTGAAGAATGGGTCGTTCTAAAGAGCTCACTGAACTTGAACGTGGTCCTGTAATAGGATGCCACCGTTGCACTAAGTCACAGCCGAGCGTGGGATGGAGGGGTGTAAAGCAGGGACCAATCACGCTTCTCTATCTGGCAGTCTGATGGATGAGTCTGGGTTTGCAGAATGCCAGGAGAACGTTACCTGCCTGACTGCATTGTGCCAACTGTAGAGTCTGGTGGAGGAGGGGTACTGCTATGGGATGTTTTTGTGGGGTTGGCCTCTGCCCCTTAGTTCCAGTGAAGGGGATTGTTAATGCTTCGTCTTACCGAGTCATTCTGGAATATTCAATGCTTCCAACTTTGTGGAAACAGTTTGGGGAAGGCCCCCTTCTGTTCCAGCATGACTGTGCCCCAGTGCACAAAGCAAGGTCCATAAAGGCATGGCTGGATGAGTTTGGTGTGGAAGAACTGGACTGGCCCACACTGAGCCCTGACCTCAACCCCACTGAACATAGAGAGCCAGGCCCTCTCATCCAACATCAGGGTCTGACCTCACAGGTGCTCTTCTGGATGAATGGGCGAACATTCCCACAGACACACTCCAACATCTTGTAGAAAGCTTTCCCAGAAGAGTGGAAGCTGTTGCAGCTGCAAAGGGGGGGGGGGACTTCATACTAATGTGTAAGAGTTTGGAATGGGAGGTCATAAAAGCTCATGTACTGTAGGTGTCCCAATACTTTTGTCTATATGTGTTTGTAACCGATGAGCAGTGAGATGCCAGTGTTTGGCTCTAAAGTGTCATGAAGACCTCCACCACATTGTGCTGCCCAAATAAAAAGTTGATTATTGCGACATAATGGCTATTTTTGATTCCCCTTTCAAACGGTAAAACAAGATGTTTATTTTAGATGCGATTGAACCTGTTGAATATGGTTTAACATGAAATGCTTAGAGTCTGACGGTCTTGATTTGGCAGCCCAGACATGATGGGTCACCCGGAGCTGGAGGCTGAGATGGAGAAGGTGGAACTGGGACCCCTGATCTCCACCGAGGGACTGGAGCAGCTGCAGAACAAATACGTGCAGAGTGTTCGAGTGAGTCCACCGTAAACACTTTTAAACCTGTAGCTTAGGGAGCTTCAGTACGCAGGTTTCAAGTTTTAAAGCTCCCCTATGATACTCTTTTTCAGTGGCATGCTACAATGTTCTGATTGGCTGAAACACCAAATGGATCATTGTAGCATCCCATAAACCCCTCTGTTTCAGCTATGTTCCTAAATGGATGATTCTGTGTCTGTAGCTTTATATGCTAATGAGCTGCTGCTGCTGGCCACGCCCCTCTGAGAAGCAATTGGTTGAAAAAAAATGGTGCTCTAGGAGGAGATTCAGGTGATAAGGTGGGCGGGTTTTACCTTGGTTTGCTAATGGTTACACAACCCAAAACACATTGTGACATCACAGTGGCGAAAGTGGCAGAATCCGATCAGCTCGTTTTCACACAGGGTTTAATAAAGATGGATCAGGACAATAAGAGAGGGGGTCTTTGATCCTGAAACTTTTTGGATCTCTAAACACAGAGGGGACTCATATTTATGTATAAAAGACATGAAAAGGTGGATTTTCCATAATAGGGGACCTTTAAAGACATCCATGGACATCCATCAACCACATTCTGTAAATTGACATCAGTTAACTTTTTGAAAGGGATGCACAGAATACCTTGAGATCTGGGTAGTTTCTGTGATGGAAACTTCTGAAGAAATGGAGACGAAAGTCAGAGAGACGCGGGGAGAGCTGGAACTTTGATGGCAAACACTGAAGGTTTATTCTGAAGTTAACGGCCGGAGAATTGACAAGACATTTGCTGCAGCCACGAGTTGACACAGCGGTTGCCCGACCAATTCTGAAGAACTCTTCTGTTGCTTGAGGTTTTAACTACTGTATAATCAACATTTCTCATCAGCGAGACTAAACAAATATGGACCCTGAATCTACCTAAAGTTGTCGTTCATAGAAAAGAATGTGCGCCAGGGGACCTACGTTCCAGAAGAGATGGGCTTCTAGGCCCTTATGCCTATGCCATGGGAAAATACACAGTGAAGGAGAAAATTACGAACTGTGTCAAAGTTTAACTGCCTAAGCCAAAAATTCCCTAACAGTTTCCAATGTGTGTGACCCTGCTGTTGTTCTTACAGAAGAGTGTGTCCGAGTGGATGCACAAAGCCCTGCAGGTGGAGCTGCAGGACTGGCAGAGGGACCAGGAGCCGGACACAGACCATGAAGGCTTCTACCACACCAGCCTGCCCACCATCATCACACAGGTACACAGAAACACTGCAAGAAATACACACAGCAATTTGGTGCACACTGTACATGTATCCACTCGTTTGTCCAACAGGGATGTGATGCAGATGTGTTTGTGTCTGCTAGATGCTGGAGGAGAACGCCCGGGTGGCTCTGATGATCGGGAAGTCTCTCAGAGATCAGACAATACAGATGGGCCTGTATGAGATGGAGAACCTCCTCAACAGGTGTGAACTGTTTTATATTACGTGCCTATTTTTCATTCAATATATCAAGCATGTGTTACATTCAGCCTTTCCTTCTCTTCTGCTCCATCAGGTTTCGAGAAGCTCTGGTGGAGTTTGGGAAGGAGCATCGGAGGGATCCAAGCAAAGACAAAAACAAGTTCTACCTCCACTATCTGCTGGCCTCCATCAGCAACTGCATTATCCTCAAGTGAGATTATATTTGGGTGGGGCTACTTCTGCTCCAGACATATTTAGCCTGTTATCCTCCCAGAACAACATATGGCCACAATCATCACAAGCACTGTGAAGGAGCGGGAGCAGCCTTCTACTGCTCTTTACCACTTTGCAATAAGCCTTCCTTTATAAAGGATTCATAAAGGGTTTATAATTGAGTATTAATTAGGTTGTAAACACTTTTTTAATCATTAGGAACCATTTATAAACCAGTTCTAACATAGTTTTCGTACATCAACACAGGCTCACTATTTGGCAAGATGACTAAGCCTTATATTGGCTACCTAGCTTACTTCGTCTTCTTCATCAGCCAGCATCCTTGGTATCTGAAGAGGGGAATATCAACTCAGTGAACCACAGATACCAAGGATGCTGGCTGATGAAGAAGACGGAGTAAGCTAGGTAGCCAATATAAGGCTTGGCAGTACAGATAAATGTGGGCTCACTATTTGGCAAGCAACCGGTCACAGTTGCTCTGTTTATATCTTGTCTTATATAAGCTTATCAATGATTTATAAAGTGTTCACAACCTAATAAATTACTTACAAACTTATTAGAAAGAGCTTTTCTTTTAATCAGCACAAATTCCTTTGCAGGTGTGCATATAAGTTATCTGTTGGTTGTTAAATACGTTCAACAGCTCCAATGACCCGCCATTCCAATCAACACATTACAAGAAATGGCAAGAAGATCTTATTAGACACACATAACGAGAAAATCAGCAATGCATAAAAAAAGAGAAAGAATAACAGTAGTAGGGGTGGGGGAGGGACTACACCGTTCATTTATTTTATGCATGTATTGCTATATAACATGTAGTGTAACCAGAGAAACACTCTTACATCATCGCTTACAGTACAAGTTAACAGTATCTTTATCATTATAATGGTTCCTTACTCCTGATGGATTCTCACAGTATGAGCCTCAGTGGTCAATATTGATATCCAGAGTGAGTATTATGGGCCCAATAATGTTGTTTTTATATTACAAAGTGATGATTTAATTGAGGAATGAGCTTATTGTTACCTCTCCTCTCGGGGTATGACAAGGAGGCGGCAGCTTCTTCGAAAAACTAAAGGAAATGAAAATAAAAAAACGAGTCCGGGATTGCGGTGAAATTGTCATTTATTTTAGGAAGGTTCCTAACGGAGAGAAATGACCCGGAAGTACCTCAGTGGCAGCCATGACAAGAGCTGTTTGATTCTTAGATGATAGGAAAGGAGCCTTGAAACTTCCTTTATAACCTCCTTTAGGAAATACTGGACATTCCTTTACCAAAGGAAAGGAGAAAATGCTGTCCCACAATGCCTTCGGCAGCAACTTTTGCCGTCACACAACATTCGGCCGTTCATGGAAACAGCCGATCGTGACGAGAAATGCCTTTCATGAAAGTTACGCTTCTTATCAAGCAATTTAAATGTTATGCCATAACTTTCCAAAGTGCTTTGTTTTGAACGTTCAGCTCTGCATTAATCAAAAGGAGAAATATGAACATTACTTTTTTACTGAAATGATCAAATGAAGTCCACATTTCAAAGTGTTTGTCAGAGGCATCAGTTTCACTTCCCTTTTTTATTTCCGTAAACTTCCAACCTAATGAAGAATATATGTTCTCTGTTGTGCTCGTTCATAAAGCATAAACAGCACCATCAGAGCACGGTGCAGAGTCTCTAGAGTCATTCAGTCAGTAGCGTTTTGGGCATGTGTGGGGAATTGGCAACATTGGCGCCCCCTGCATCTGCAGGCACCCCTGCTTGCTGAGAAGATGCGGTGCACACAGTGTTGCCAATTCGGCGGCTTTCGCGCGAAATCTGGCGACTTTTCAAATCCTCTTGGCGACTTATGTTTCCGAAAGTGACAAATCTAGCGACTTTTTGCTGGTGTTATTTGAGACTTTTCTGGTGTTTTGGAGAATCTGACGTGAAAGCATGTATCGTTCTGCAGTTACTCTCCTCAACGAGCAGCGGGTGCTGCCGTGAGCCCCTCCGCCGTCCCAGTAGGCGGTCAGTCTCACAGTAACCTTGCGCCGCCGTCCCAGTTGCAGTCACAGCGACTCATACTCTCCGCGTGCGCAAAGCCACCTCTCGCGCGATTAATTTGCTGTAGAACGAAAATATAAATGTTTCTTCACTGTGCACTGTCACATTCAAATAAATAACTGCATTTGACTCACACAGCCTCAGTCACTTACTGACCTCGTCCACTGTGTGTTTCCATCTCTGACATAAACAGAACATCTAGCTAGCTAGCTCATCATGTCTAAACTTTATGCTCACAAATATCGAAAGGAGTGGGAATCAAACATTGAATTCAAAGGCTGGTTGAAGCCGTTTATTGGAGACGATACACGGGCATACTGCATGTATTGTAAGGCTGATTTCTAGGCCAAACTTTGCGATGTAAGAAAACTCATGGCAACTAAAAAACATACTGAAAATGTAAAGCCTTATAACAGTTCCACCCAAAGTTAGCTACCACTAATGATTTTTTAAAATGACTCCACAAAAAAGGCTGAAGCCACCGCGGCATTAGTAGTGGAGCAGATAACATCATATTTTCAGAGGAATCGTTCAAATGGTGATACAAGCACCAAAATTGGCACAGATACTCCTTAGACATTACTCTTTCCAAAATTACTCGGGCCACTTGAAATTCAAGATGGCCGCCATATGCAGTAATAAATATGCACAGACCTGGCCAATATGGATGATTCTGACATCAATATATACATTTTTTACCATGTAGAATACAAATCTGGGACCCTTAAACCTCTCAAAAGCTTACTTTTGCCTTATTCTGGCCTTAGATTAAAAAAAAAAATCCACTATGTTGGCTCATGGGCTAAACCAGGTGAGGGTCTTTGTGTGTGATTAAGCATTTCAGACTCTAACACATTGTGCATGAAGACAGCACCCACAGCTGATTGATGTGGAACATATCCCAGGAATGAAAACTGAATTGGATGCACCCCCAGTGAGGGGGGAGAGAGAGTCAGAAAAGAGTGGATGTCAAGGCACAGCCAGGGCACACTGGTGACATCACACTGCAGTGAAACTCAGCATGGGGTTCAGTGTCGGCTAAACAAGCTTTACTGTAACTAGTAGTAGTGGTAATAGTATAGTTTAGTGTCCCAAATGCTATCTAATTCAAGCCTCACAACAGTAGTTAGATATTAGTTATATGTAGTTACTGTAGATAGCCGCACCTGAATCGACAGGGTGTGCCAGCGTGGGAGAGCCGAGGCAAGGGTGACAGGGCTTAACATGACTTTGCATGTAGTCACCCAGAAGGTGTACACAGATTGCACGGGACTTAAATGGCACTGGGTGACCGATCGGGCTAGGTGTAGGATTTATGTCTGAACCTAGTTGTAACCTAGCCTGGGTGCCAGCCGAACTTAGCCCCGCCCATAACATTTTTGGTCGGGAAGTTCGGTCTGGCTCTGCTCCGTTGGGGAAACATTATCTCCGACCTTGCGACAGTCGAACCAATCAGATTGCCAGGGCGGGCTTTATACGATGATGGACAGATGATCAACAGGGACGTAATCGACTACGTCACTAAAGAGCGCTGGGGTTGAATTCGTTTGAAACAAACATGGCTGCCGCTGGAGAGCGAGGATGTTCAGATTCTGCCATCGAGTCTGTTCTACAGGATCTCAACATTGCATTGCATTGCACAGTCATCTTCTACCCTCCTTCTTCCAGCTATCCAGCGTGCGTGTAGCTGAGTTCCGTTGACAACAAGTGTGTGTCGCTTAATCTACGTCACATACTACGTTGCTCTGATTGGTTGTAGGTCTATCCAATTGAGCGAAGAGGCATTTTTTTTCCTGGTTCAGTTGAAACACGCCCCATAATCAAAGCTCTATGGATCAGTTTCAGACTCACTTTCTGAATAGAATCGTGAGTATGACGTAGTCAGGCTAGTTGTAACCCATACCTGAATGTGTATAGTCATACTGTGGTAAAGGAGGTAAAAGGATAAACACTCAGCCTTACTGCATTAATTCATTCATTACCGAACAAGATGGCAAGTTCAGCTCCAGGATCATCTAAATGGAAAACTGACTGGGGAAAATGTTGTATTTGCCAAGAGGACAAGGATAATGAGGATCTAAAATCCCCACCTAAAGGTTATGCATCTGAACAAGATGGCTACACCATGATTGCGACCAATATCCCCCTGTTCCATGCTCTCAATGAGATGCCTATTATTCTGGATCCAACCAGACTGGATGAGGGTGGTGGAATAAAAGAGACACTGAGGAGGAACATACACATTACCACCAGAGCTGCCGATATCTTTTCAAGAACACCAAACTGGACAGGGCAAGAAAGAACAGGCCTGGTCCTCAAAATGCTCAATTAGAAGAAGGGCAAAACAAACTTTGAAAAACCAGCCGTTAGGGTCTGGAGTCTGAGTGCTTCCTTTCTGAACAAAAAGAGCCAGCATCAGATCTGAGACATGCCACGACCATGAAGCTTAACAAAAGACTCAATGACTGTGCTAAAACTCTAAATGATGGAAGACTCCTGAACGTACTGAGTGGTGGAGATGTCATAGCACAGGAGCTCAAGTATCATGCTGCCTGTTTGACATCCCTGTACAACAGAGAGAGAGCCTACCTGAGAAATATTGAAAAGAGTGAGCAGAGCCAGCAGTGGGATGTCCACCCACTGGCCTTTTCAGAACTAGTAACCTACATAGTGGAGACTGCAATATTCAGACTTGCAGATATGGTCTACCTGTGCAAACAGCGTCTAGAAAAGCTGGGTATGTTAACGCCACCAGACTGAAGGACACACTGTTGGCTGAAATACCTGAGCTGGAAGCTCACAAGAAGGGAAGAGATGTCCTGCTGGCTTTCCAAAACGATGTAGGCTTTGCCCTGTCACAAGTCTCTGACTATAGTGATGCTATGACACTTACCAAAGCAGCCAAGATCTTGAGGAGACACATGCTGGACCACAAGTTTTCCTTTGATGGAACCTTCCATGAGGGATGTATTGAGGATGCCATTCCACCCAGCCTTCTTCAATTTGTAGGCATGATTGAACACATGGCTGACATCAAATCACAACTGAGATTTGGTGCCTCCAAGTCAGACCTTACAATTACTGCTCCTGCAGTATAACTGCTACACAAGACACAAGGAAGGAGCATCGACTCACAGGCATTCCAAAGATCGGGAAACACCATTCCCCATCTACAGTACATGCGAATGTCAATATATGCCAAGACTAGGAAGAGGATGCTGGTGACAATGCTTCATGAACAAGGCCTTAGCATTTCATATGACAGAGTACTGGAAATATCTGTGCAGCTTGGAGATGCAACGGTCAACCGGTACAGAGAGGATGGGGTGGTCTGCCCACAAGTCCTGAGGAGAGGGTTGTTCACCACAACAGCCATGGACAACATTGACCACAACCCAACTGCAACAACTGCAACCACCTCTTTTCATGGCACCAGCATCTCAGCTTTCCAACATCCAACCAAAGACAAACAGGGTGAATACCGTGGACCTATGAGACTTGGAGAGGAGAAGGTGAAGACAGTTCCAGAACTGCCTGACTCCTTCACCATTATACGCCCAGCTTTCTTCACCAAGAAGACGCCTTTTCCTCCACATAGCAGTCCTGTGCAGACAGATCCAGTCACCACTCTGTTAGGACCACAACTGGCAATGGAGTATGAGTGGCTGGAAAAAGTCAGTGCAACTGAAGAGACAGATGGGGCAGTGAACATGACCTGGCGAGCCCACCATGCTTCCAAGAAGAGAAACCCTGAAGCGTAGGTTAGTATAACATCACTGCTACCTCTCTTGCAAGACCCAGCCCACTCGGTTGCTAGCATCAGACATGTCATGGACAAAGTCAAAGAGACTGTATCTTTCCTGAATCCAGGTCAGATACCTGTCATGACTGCCGAGCAGCCAATCTATGCATTGGCAAAGCAAATTCAGTGGCACTGGCCTGAACAGTATGGTGAGGATAAGTTTGTCATAATGTTTGGAGGCCTACACATTGTGATGGCTGCACTGAAGTCAATTGGAACACTTCTACAGGAGAGTGGTTGGACAGGAGCCCTGGTGGAGGCAGGGGTGGCTTCCTCTGGGACCACAAAATCTTTCCTATCAGCAGCAAGCATCACTAAGACACGCCAGGCCCACCAGATAACAGCATGCAGTCTCTACCTGCTGTTGAAGGCAGCCTACAATGACTATTGCACTGAAGCAGCTGACAACTCTGAGGAAGTGCTATGCTTTGATGCTTGGTGTGATAGTCGCAAGCTTCCAAGTCCGCAGTTTCAGTTCTGGAGTTTGGTGCTGTCCATGGAATTGGCAATCCTACTACTGATCCGAGCATTCAGGGAAGCCAACTTCAACCAAGCATTGACTGAGCTCATCCCATACTTCTTTGCCAACAATACTAACTATGCACGCTGGCTCCCCATCCATCTCCGAGACATGGTGACCCTCAAAGAGAAACATCCCCAGCTGGCCCAGGAGTTTGCGAGTGGAAAGTTTGTTGTTCACAAGTCAAGGCGAGAGTTCTCTGCAATAGCTATTGACCAGGCTTATGAGCAGTCAAATGTTGTTATCAAAGCTGACGGGGGAGCAGCTGGTATAACTGAATATCCCTCAGCACTGAAGAGATGGATGATAGCTGGTCCTCAAGTCTGCCACCTGGTTGCACAGTACAAGGCAGCATCTGAAGCCAATGAGGCTACAGAACAGACTAGCCACCACAATGAGACACCACAAGCCCAAAGGGTTTTCCTTGAGAAAGTCAAGAAGCTGACCCAAGTTTTGAAGGAGCCTGGCAATCCTTTCTAGGAAGAGAGTGGGGATCTGTTGTCACTGGACACCAAGGATATCGCTCATCCCAGTGTAGCTGCACTTCTCAGCACACATTATGAGAGGGGCAGAACTTGTTTCCAGCAGTTCATGGAGGGCCTGCAAAATGAGGAAGTGGCCAGCTGCTATGACCCAATCAAGAAAAACAGGGTACACTTCTTCGGACAGGAACCAGCTTCTGCTGATGCTTCAAAGCAGAAAGTGCTGAAGGAGGACTGCCAGCTCTTCTCCAAGCTGTTCATCTCATGCCAGAGCAGAGAATGTGACCTGCACAAGTTCTTTCGTCATGAAAATCAGCAGTTCCCTGCTGCCTTGAGTGATGGTGGGAAGCTTTACTCCAGTCAGAAGTCCCAGCTTGCAGCCATTCTTGAGAACCATGTTACAATACCTTATGTGGAACCAAAGGCTGATGCAATCATCATTGATGGTTCAGCTCTGGTGAACACCCTGCCACCACGAACCTCAAAGACTTTTGAAGACTATGCCATGTTGGATGTGCTCCCCAAAGTACAAGCATATTCCACCAAGTACAAGAGAAAAGACATCGTGTTTGATGTCTACCAGTCATCAAGTCTCAAGGCTGAAACCAGGTCAAAGCGTGGACGTGGGGTAAAACGCAGAGTAACAAGCAAGGGCAAAATCCCCTCAAACTGGCGGAACTTCCTATGAGACAGTGATAACAAAACTGAGCTGTTCAGGTTCCTGGCTGACAAGATTGCACATGTCTACACCCAACCCAACTTGGTCATCATTACCAAAGATGAAGATGTTGCCTGCAATGACACGATCAGCTTGGATGGGATAGAACCATGTAGTCACGAGGAAGCAGACACACGCATCTTCGTACATGCCAGGCATGCAGTGGAGGAGGGGAGCAAGGTCCCTATGGTTAAGGCCAGTGACACAGATGTCTTCATCATAGCAATCAGTGTTCTACCTCTCCTTCAACGGATTGGTTTGCTGCAGTTGTGGGTGTTCTTTGGCCAAGGATGCAACCTGAAGTGGTTTCCTATACATGACCTTTACACCTCTATCGGACTGGAAAAAAGCAAAGGAATACTCTTCTTTCATGCCTTCACTGGTTGCGATGTTGTTTCAGGCATCTGCAGCAAAGGGAAAAAGTCTGCATGGCAAACCTGGGATGTGTGTCTTAAGGCATCTGATGTCTTTGCCAATCTAAGCCAGTACCCACCAGCCGTAAGTGATGATGATCTGGAGGTCCTCGAGAAGTTTGTGGTGAAAATGTATGACAGGTCCAGTACAGTCGAATGTGTAGATGATGCCAGACTGGAAATGTTTGCTCGGAAATAGAGGCCTTATGAAGCCATTCCTCCAACTCGTGCAGCACTACTTCAGCATGTCAAGCGTGCTGCCTATCAAGCAGGCTGAATATGGAGTCAGACAATACTGCGCCAACCAGAGACAGAGAGTCCTGCTGACTGGGGATGGATAAAGAGTGGAGATACATGGAAGGTCTTCCGGACAACACTTCCACCCATTGCAGAGAGTTGCCAACAGCTGACCAAGTGTGGATGCCATTCAGAATGCCATGGAAGGTGCAAATGCTACCAATATGGTCTTACCTGCACAAGGCTATGTAGCTGCAAGTGTGAGGGTTAGGAAAAGTTCAAATTCCCTATACTTTTAGACACCAAGATCATCCAAATTGATCAAAGTGGTGAGATTATGTGTCAAATGTCCCCATTTACAAGTCTGCATGGCGGCCATCTTCGAAAATCGGTGGCCATCTTGAATTTCAAGTTCTTTTTCAAAAGAGTAATGTCTAAGGGTATTTGTACCAAGTTCGGTGCTCGTATCACTATTTGAACGATTGTTTCACATACCTGCTCCACTATAGCTATGGCTGAACACTGCTCCATGCTGGCATGTGACCACATTGGGGAAGCATGTAAAGCTGCGTTCTCAGACTCCACTGCTGCTACTCATTTTAAAATGCACAGGACAAAGTGCACGGAGATGATTAAACGTTTTTTAGCACCATACTTTTTGAAAAAGCTGGCCACAGATGTCAGTGACCCAGCGTTTCAGCCTCCTCCTTGATGAGTCCACAGATGTTAATGTCTCTAAGTACCTGGGTGTTATGATAAGGTACTTTAGTGACACCAAACAGACAATTGTCTCAACATTTCTTGGGCTTATTGAGTTGGAGGGAGGAGATGCCAGATCTATAGCCTGAGCTGTTGTTGCTTTCCTGGAGAAGTGCTGTCTTCAAAAAGAGAAACTCCTGGGGATAGGGACTGACAATGCCTCTGTTATGACAGGGATTAATAATGGGGTCCATATAGTGCTGAAGGAGGAGTATGGCCTCAAAGATCTGGTTTTAATTCGCTGTGTGTGTCACTCTCTGCAGCTTGCTGTAAGTCATGCGTCCAATGACACCATCCCCTGTAGTGTGGAGTATTTGGTACGGGAGACTTATAAATGGTTTTCAGTGTCTCCAAAATGCAGAGAGGCTTACAAAGCAATATTTGAGACCACCAACTGTGGGGAGAAACCACTACAGATCACTGAGGTGTGTGCCACACGTTGGCTCTCCATAGAACCGGCGGTTTCCCCTCATTTAGGATCAAGTTAAGTGAACACTGCTACATGGCTGAGGTTTTATACTCCATGTACAGTGATCCTCAAAACATCCTGTATCTGACTTTTTTTAAGTCAGTGCTAGGCGAGGTACAGTTGGCCATCAGGGCTTTTGAGGGAGAGCAGGTAGATCCTCTGAAAGTTCTTGACAGCTTGTGAGTAGCAGGGTACTGAATCCACTGGCCAATATTGATGTCCTCAAAGAGCCAATTGATACATCAGTCCGAATCCGTACCTCGGTTACCTTTTCGAGTCGAAGGCAGCTGAGCTCTAGCTTGCGCCTGAGGAGATGAACAATGTCCGAAAGCGGTGTATAGCATTCACCATCACCCTCACTAAAGAGTTGAGAGTGAGACTGCCGGACAACATGGAAGCGCTGCAGTACATGTCAATTTTCAATGTGGAGGGAACTCTAAAGCACAATAAGAGCCTGGAGGAAATTGAAAAAATACTCAAGCTCCTTGGGTACTCTGCTGCAGAGATAGACAAGATTGTTCAGCAATGGCGTGCCATCCATCTTACCAAGTGGAATGAAACAAAAAACACAGTGGGCTTCTGGAGTGAGGTTTTGAAGTTCAGGAATGCAGCGGATATCAACCCAATCCAGGAACTTGCCATTGCTGCTGTGTCTCTGTTGGCCTTGCCACACTCGAATGCTGAAGTCGACAGATTATTCAGCCAGATGAGTTAGGTAAAAAGCAAGCTAAGAAATCGGTTGTCCTTGCAGACCCTTCACTCCATCCTGTATGTCCGATATGGTCTGAAGCTGTCTGGTGACGCTTGCTATGAGCACAAGCTGCCTGATGATGTTTTGGAGCTTTTTGGCACATCAGCTGCTTACTCATTTAAGTCAGCTCTCTCCGTTGCTGAAATAGAAAGCCTTGACCAAAATGAAGAGGACCCACTCTTTCTGTGAGCCAGCACAGCGTGTGTGTGTGTGTGTGTGGAGTGGGGTCAGAAAAACAAAGATAACATAAGGTTAGAAACTAAACCAAACTCAACCACCCCCCCCCAAAAAAAAAAAAACCTAAGTAACTGCCAGTGTCTCTTTTGGGTCACTTTGCCGGTCCCAAGCCCGGATAAAGGAGGAGGGTTGGACGTAGAGCTAGCAATTCCACTCCACATAACAGTCTTTTTATTAAATTTGATATTCTAACATTTAACAATGCAGGAAAAAACTGATTTATGTACAGTGTCCATTACAACTACATGCAAATGGGGAAATTATGCAAATTAGGCGATGACGTCATTTAGCGACTTTTAGGACAGCCAATAGCTACTTTTATTACTGAGGAGTTGGCAACACTGCATGCACAGAAGCTGTGTGAGAAGGGGAAAGGGGAGGGGCCGCGGTTGTCAGTTCACCTCTGAACTCGGAGGGGATCTCGCCCGGGGTGTAATTCCATGAAGAACCGTCAATGCATTCAGTAGTCCTGTACAGAGAACTGTAGTTCCCCACAGCAGACGCACATTAATAACGTCCGCTGGAACATCATAAATACGTGCAGTCTGATTCTGTTGAAGCCCGGTCGTATTTTCCTAAGTCCTTTTGAATTCTCCCATCCACTATTCCTTAACCCTGTGACATTTCATGCAAAGGTCAAGGAATAGTAGCTAGTAAAAGACGATAGGAGCTGATTTTTGGACAATTCAACCATCCCCCATCTTTAAAAAACCCTCTGTGTTCTCCACAGGAAGTCCACAGTAAGCCTGCAGCAGTCGTCCCGGTCCACAGGACAGTTCTCTCGGACTCCCCCTAACCCCCTGGCAGCTCTGGACCGGGCAGTGCGGCGGGCCTGCCGCCTGGTGATGGATCAGCTGTTGCTGGCTCTGCAGCCCCTGCTCCCAGGTCTGATGACCCGAACCTGGCTGGCCCAGGGAGACCCCACCCCCAAACTCTGCAGCATCCTGGAGCTTCACCTGGAGCTGTACGGCCGTGTGCGGCCCCCCTGCAGAGAGGTCCCAGCTTTACTCAGACCTGTGTTTTAGCTATAAGACAATTATAATCATAATGATAATCCATTTTGTTTTCTAAAAAATCAAAGACACTTTACTTCATCGAAACATAATCCAAACAACACACTTAATATATTTAAAACACGCCATTCATTTACAGATTAAAAGCAGTTCTGAAAAGATGAGATTTGATTTGGGATTTAAACATGGTGAGGTCGGGGCAGTTACGGATGTTTTTGGGGAGTGAGTTCCAGAGGGAGGGGGCAGCGACAGAGAAGGCTCTGTCCCCCCAGGTCAGGAGCCGTGTCCTGTGAAGAAGGAATTATCACTGGTACATCAGCGTTGTATGGTGGCCCTGAAGTGCAAGTTGAAACGACATTTCAAAAATCACTACAACGCTATCAATCAACCAATCACAGCAGTGTTTCTCCGGCTAGCTCTGTCCAATCACAAACAAGGAGTGTTCTCCCTAAAAGTATACCATTTCCGTAATCTTTGAAATGTTCTAGTGTTTTGTGAAATGTTGTTTTGACCTGCACTTGGATCTTCACACATTCAACTCTAAAGACATGTTTTTTGTTCAGAAAAAATGATCCCAAACTCCCAAAATGCATGAGTGCATGAAAGAACAACGTGTATGCCTGCAGGGTCTCTCCTTCAGCAATCGATCAATGTTTGTGTGGATATTTTATCTTTTCATTTCACTGTTTTCATCACAACATCTCTAAAAACACTTTGTGCAGCATAATATTTTGTAGGCTATCATCTGTGTGTAGATGTAAAAGACGTGTCCTCTGTTCTGAACCCTCTGTGTGTCCCCCCCGGCCTGCTGAACCCCTGTGTGTGTGCAGCGCCTACAGGAGGAGGCGCAGTGGCTGCTGGTGGTGGAGTACGTGCGGGCTTTGATGCAGAAGAAGCTGGTGTGTCGCAGCGCTGAGGAGAGGAGGCAGCTCGCCCAGCAGATGGTTCAGGACGATCAGCATTTCAGAGACATCCTCCACGGCCTGGTGAGGAGGAAAACACACTCTCACACTTTGATTTATCATGCTGTGCTACAGATCAGGTACGAAGGATTTCTCAGAGGCTGATTGGACGGCAAAATAAATAATCACCATTCAAAATGTAAAGCTACATGAATCCAAATTTGATCACAACATGGAAAAGTGCAATATCACAATCACATTAAGCCAAATATTTAGTCAAATCAAAATCTGTGACACAATCTGATGCAGAGAAGTCCCTGACTGCAAATGGTGTTATACAGACTTAATAAAACCTCCCTGTTTGGTACAGATCCATCTAAAAAAACCCACAATATCCTATTTTTTATGTATTTGTGATGATATCGAGAATTATACTGCATAAATAATAATTCCCCTTGGTCATATCCGGTTACGATATCTGTCAAACATATATCGTATCATATATTTGTTATTTTTTAAGTCAGTCAAAATCAACTTTATTGTCAATCTTTCCATTAGTGTGTACAGACAGAACGTTCCGAGGTATATAAAAAAAAGGAAAAGTAAAAATATACAATATGTATATAGAATATGTATACATTCACTCCTATACACCCAACTTATATATAAATATACATATACACACATGAAAGGGCATAAATAACACAATATATACAAAATAACACAACAAAAACAAACAGTTCCTTCAGAAGTACGAGGTTGGATATATTAAGAAATGTACATGGGGCAAAGGATTGTGCAAATTATTGTCCATAGCAGGGTAAAAAAAGGGTCTGGTGCTGGATTTCTGTGTCTGTGTGTGTGTGTGGGGGTTGTTAAAGTCCAGGTCCAGGGAGAGGTGAGAGGGAGGGGAGAGTTCAGCATTCTGACAACCTGGTGGAAACAGCTGTTTTCATTCGGTTGATGCTCAACCTCAGGAACAGCTCCAGTCATTTTAGATTTAACAATACAACGTGTGTGTGTGTGTGTGTGTGTGTGTGTGTGTGTGTGTGTGTGTGTGTGTGTGTGTGTGTGTGTGTGTGTGTGTGTGTGTGTGTGTGTGTGTGTGTGTGTGTGTGTGTGTGTGTGTGTGTGTAGGACGGAGAAGGCTCAGTTCCTGAAGTGAACCCTCTCGCCTTACTGCCCGTCCTGGCTGACTTCATCAGACTGAAAGACCCCAACATGCTGACTCTGGAGGTCTCTGGACTGGCAGCCAAATACCCCGACATCAGGTAACATGACCCCCCCTCTATAAAAATATTTATTAGAATGAGTTTTTTATGACCTTGTTTTCCTTTCCTCAGTGAAGAGCATGTGAGTGTGCTGCTGGATGTCCGTGGTGATGTCTCCAGGGACGTCAGAGGGGCCGTACTGGACCTGTTGGAGCAGAGTGCCCCACCTCTCCCTGCAGGGTATCGGCCCATCTTTACTGACATCCTGGTGCCTCCCTCCATCATGGCCTTTTGTCTGCCTACAGCCAAGTGTGCATGACGTTAACTCAGACTGCCCCGATGGACTCCTTCTGACTACAGCCAGCAGGAGCAAACAGCTGGCTCCTCCTGCTGAGTCATGTTGCTCAGTGTCTGAGTCTGCCACTTGGTATTCATCGAGGGAGCATCCACCCACACCACTCCCACTGGGAGCTGCACAGTTCCTCCATCACTCTCTTCTTTTGTCACTGGAGTACAGGGAGGGTTCAGGGTCCTAAGGGCAATATGTGTTGAGTGAGGGTAGTGACTAGGGTGAACAGGTGTCCCGCTTTGAGGGACTTCACAGCATTTTGATCATTTGTCCTAGACATTTAGCCGATGTCCCGCATTAGATTGACAGTTGTCCATTTCAAACTTGGTTTTTATCCAAAGGTGTTTAGAAAACACGAGAGGGCTTTCACCATTAGCTGTGTCAGATGTGTTGCTATGGAGGGCAACTCCCAGAGAGTTTTTGTGAGCTTCAGCAGAATTTCTTTTCAATTGCGCACATAAGTGAATACGTTTTGAAGCGATACTTCCCCGAAACTCACAAGAAACGCCAGGATAGACATTGTTTCAATCCAAACTAGCTCCTAGCAACGCAGTAACATGTCCAGCACCGTCCCGTACAAAGGTACTCTTTGTCATACATATGGCTTGTTGGCCCCTGGTCACCCCAGTAGTGACACATTTTCTTTTCCTTCCCCTACAATTGACCAAAGACTAAACCTGGTTACTCTCTGGTCCTTGTCTGACTTTTCAGAATGTGTGAGCCACTACAGCGGACCAGAGTGATGCGGTGAAGTATTTTTGTAGGGCATCCCGCATCGCAAGCACTCCCTTGCCAAAAAGCAATGAGTATTTCTTTATTGGATATAGGATAATTGCAGAAAGTAAGATATGTGGCAAACACAGACTAGGTTATAAACGAACTACATGACTTCAGCCATGCTAAGCTGAACGCGGCTAATGCTTGGCGTTATGACGTTAAGCAGTCTTATTTAGACACTTGCTTCTGATTATTCAGGTGGGTATTTACGTAGTATTTCATATCATAAAAAAAACTTGCGCTTGTGTTATCCACAGATCTTATTTCAGGCTTCTAACAACAAACACATTAAAGAAAATGTTGAAGGAACCGGATGTTGTAATTTATTTTCACCTTTTAGGATTCCTGCACCACTCTAGCGGTTACATGGTAAAATAATATCTTCTGCTCTGATTTACAGTACCTGAACAAGAAGCGTTTACTCAGAAACCCTGGAACATGCTGTCAGTAACTTCTCATAGCTTCATCACACGTCTCCATGTATGCCAACTTGGCTGAGGCGTGATGAAGTTACACAGATGATGCAACCTTACAGGCTCAGCTCACTGAACACATTGAGAGTACATTTGAGCTGCAGATACAAAAGAAACTCAGCCCACAAAACTGTTCGCATGGCCACATATTACTGCTGAAAGTGTGTCTTCGAAAAGCCATATCAGTTGACATCCATCACAACCAAGTAGCACGATAGAGATTATCAATAAGAAATGTGTGGCACTTCCTGAATCCTTTCGACCAATCATTGAAAACACTGCCAGACAGCTCTAGAAGCTGTCAGATATTCAGGGTGGACTCGTATATATTCTTTCCGAATGTATTCAAATGTAAAGACTGAGGCTTCCTGCCAAAGAAATTGGATTTGTGGTGTATTTGGTAAAAAGCCAAACAGTGGTCACAATATGACAAACTAAAAAGTGTTTGTTGACGTTTGTTACAGATGAACGCGATGTATCAGTTATACTGTTAGAATATAAAGAGTGTTTTATCTAAGGGTCACACCAGTGCAGTCTGCAACTTTTCAGTGAGGACTGCAAACTAATCTTCCCTGAGCAACTTGGGCTACTAATTCATTACTTTTACATAACGATCAATCTTCCATGATACTGTCTTGTGTATTGTATTTGTCCAATTTTAACTTGTTCATATTGGGTTTTTTATTTCACATTTTGGAATGTATTTATTGTATTTATGTATTATTTTCCCGCTGTTCCCTTTTGAACAGTGTTTCCTGTTACTTCTAAAGATATTTCCCTTGTTCTGGTTACATGTCAGAAGCCCATTGTAAACTGTAAAATGCTTAAATAAATGTTTTTAAATAAAAGTTTTGTCATGTATTATGATTACTTGAAATAAAATCCAGTCGGGAAGAATAACGTAATTCTGATCTGATGTATGTTATATAAATCCAGTAGGAATATAAAGTGCCTTCTTAAAGCAACTGCTGTTTGTCAACAGCATTTACTGACTCAAAAGAAATAACAAAAATACAAAACGTCAAACTAGAATACCTACGCTTAAAATACTTAAACTAGAACTGCAAAACTGAAACCCAATGAAAAAATAAGAACATTAACTACAACTAGAGGATGATCTACAGATATTCTTCTTATTTTAGCTCTTTTCTCTGGTGGATTTTGGTTCTGTGGAAATTTCACACAAAGAGGAGGATGGACTCGCCCCCCACACAGACTGTTCCAGTAAACGTGGGACGGTCCATGAAGTAGAGGCGGAAGGAACTTAAATTACATTTCTATGATCCCTAGTGATTGGAAAGGTGTTTAATGTATATATTGTATTAAGTGCTATGTTTAGAATTTCTAAAGGTGTTCTCTTTAACAAAACAATTATAATAAGATCAATACCTTCAAAGTTTATATTAAATGTGATAGTTATATTTGAATTATTTATCCACAACACACAAACCATGAGCTTCAATACAGGTCTACATTGGTTACTTAAAAACTTGCCCTGATTAAAAAAAAGTAGTAAACTTGATAGAAGTAAATAAGTTTGACTTAATATTTAGTAGAAATATAAAATATTTATTAGAAATGTATAAATAGTTAACTGCATAACACAAGTCTTGTTAGTCAATATCTCTATGAATTCATGTTTAAACACCACAAGCACTTTTATTCCTCTCATGTTCTATATCAGGGGGGTCCAAACTGCTCTCACTGAGGGCCCGAAAAACAGATGAAGGGCTGGGCCCCTCACTACAGGTGAGATATATTGCTTCATAGCCAAATGTAGGTAAATTATTGTTGATACTTGAACATTCTTTAAGAATAAAACAGCCTACAGCTCTCCATAGTGTTTCATTTATTTTGTTAGAAAAGTGTTGCAGCTCATCCCTTAAAACAGGAGCCTCAGATTGTTATAATAAGGGTCTATTCCAAGCTTGTTATCTGAAAAAAGTTATTCAGCTTTTTTTCAAATCAACTTACATTTGTTAGAAAATGTCTTTATTTTAATTTTTTTGAAAAGTGGGTTTTTACATATATTTAAGAAGTACAATACAAGACAAGCTTCATGTGTGGGCCATATTCCAGGATACTATTTCAAGTTGCTGAAGGCCAATTCAAAATGGACTACGGGCCACATCTGGCACCAGGCCGTAGTTTGGACACTTCTGTTCAATAGATTATAAACATCAGTAGCTTGGATTCAAGCCTACAATCTTTGGACATGTGTTCTGCCTCCAGATGTCATCAATTCACTTTGTCTTAAAAAAACAACAACCGTATAAATAGTTTGAAATGCTTCAGAAGGGAAATTGGGAGCCAGAGACTAGTTGTTCTCCTTCCTATTCAGCGCCCTCTGTGGACGAAGGACTCACACTAAAAGTTTAAGGCCCCGGGTAGGCGAATTCTCCACCAAGTCCCTATTCCCTGATCAAAGCCCGAGTCTTCTATTTCCCAGTTCCAGCATGACTCTAACTATGCCAGTGATGCTGAGCTGTTGGCTGCTGCAGGTAATACTATGCTCATATGAAAATGAAATGACATTGAATTGCTAGTTTTTTGCTTGCGTTATGTGAAATTCATTATTGTAAAGCAATGCACTTAATAACCTTTTTGTGCGTGTGTGTGTGTGGCATGTGTTTTGCAGAAAGTCTCCTGGACGAGTTCGAGGTGTCGGTCTCCACGCAGCTCACCACCTTGGGAGAGCTCACTCCCGCTGCCAGCCAGGACACCTGCCAACAGGCCCGGACCTTCAGCCCCAGTAGAGCCCTCTGCCTCTGCCAACATCCAGCTGGAGGGTTGGCAGTAGTTTTGGGAGCAGCCTCCTGCGTCTGCCCAAGCCCTTGGCATTGCCACACCAACATTACGGACTGTGTGACAGGCCGTCCAAGTACAAGAATGCCAAAGATGAGACCATGGAGAGGAAGTTGTTGAAGGACAAGATGAAGTTCCATCCAACCCCACCTCCTGTGTCCATCAAGGGAGCAGTGCCCAACATGCTGGCGTTCTTCACGACCCCTGCCTTCTTCTGGCGGCCAGTTGGTGTGATGAAGACCATGATCCACTGCCCCAACACCAACTGCCCTGCGCCGCCTGGGGAATACCTGGAGAAGAAGGGCTTCGGCAGCTACGCCAGGCAAGTGTGTGGCATGACATACAATTATACCCTCCTGACGGAGAAACTGAAATACCCACACTGTGAGAGGATCAGGAAGACGTCGGCGACACACAACGATGAAGGTGAGGATGAGGTGGAGACTCATGCACAACAGCAGCAGTACATGTGGCTGGCGTACAGTCCCAAGATCCTGATGAACCTCACCCCGGCCATCAGAAGCATGTTTCCTGCCATCCTGTGCGGGAAGCGTGCCATCGACAGAGGAGTGGTCACCCTGCTGAGCGACCGACTCAACGCCCTCTCCATGACCAAGGTGCAGCGACTCCTGCAGCAGGATCACAACGAGTGGTACATGGAGCGGCGTGACCTGTACCAGACTCTGCTCTACGAGGCCCACACAGCTGGATCTTTGGCGTCATCATCATCGTCATCTCAGAGGGGCATCCTGTCCTTTGTGAAACCTGCCGGCACCTACACCCCTCCCATTCCCCAGTCTCCCCTTCCATCTGCTCGCGTGCTGAGGCGTGCACATCTGATCATGGAGATGGAAAAGATGCCCGTCTACCGCAACCAAACTCTCAGCGTGACCGGAGAAATCCTCTGCATCGACGGCACAAGAAAGGCATGTATACAGTTGTTAATTAAGACAACACAATGAATGTTTTGATTTTGTCTTTTATAATAGGCTCTCAAGAAGATCTACGGCGACATCACCAGCGTGTTGAATGAGTGGGGCCAGTTCGTGACGACGGTGGTGGTGGCAGCCGAGTCCGAGGGGTGCTACGCGCGCATGGCCAGAGGTCTGATGGCCTGGTTTAAACGTACCAAAGCTCCTGCACCAAAAGTCATATATGCAGACAACAACTGCTGCCGGTATGTTCAATAACAATTTAATAATTTACAAAACACCTGGATGAAACATGTAACAACAATAACATCCACACAATTGATCTGATGTCTGGTTTCAGGGACAGTGGATCGTCCTTCCTGGAGACTCTGTTCAGTGACTGGGTGCAGAGGGGGGCTGTGGTCAGACTGGACATCAGATACTGGCTGCACCGCTGGGCTGCGTTGTCATCAAGCAGAGCCACGCCAAGTACGGGGCCTTCACGAGTGCCATGGCAGGTGCGGTGCTCGCCTACAACAAGGGGGACCAGGCAGTCAGGAGTGGCAACTAGGAGTTGTACGCCAGGTACTCGAACGAGGAGATGATCGCCTTCCTCAAGTCCCACCAGATAACGTCCTATGTCAGGCGCATTACCCGGGGGGTTGAGGTAAGCGTAACATTGAGAATGTGTCATATTAATGCCACTCTTATATAATTTATGTAAAATCAGTAAGAGTAACCACACACTCAAATGTTTGGGATATATATACACTGTGTTACTGGAGACTGCCTCAGTCATTGAGTCCATCATTGTCGAGTTCAAGGGACCAGCAGGCCTCGACATTGATGGAATCCACCTCTTCAAGTACACTGAGGCTGTTGATTCGCACTCGGCAACGGCAAGCAAGCATCTCGGATGCATGCAGGTGGGTTCATTTCTATGTCTGGTACTCATCATGTATCATTTGTAAAGACCATCTAAACTAACACGGCAATATTTCAAATGGACACCAGAAACTAGCCAAAAGCTGTGCATTGTGTTGTGTTTTACAGGATCCCCCTGGTACTCAGCTGTACGTGGCTGTGAAGGCTGTGGTGCTGAACGGCGTGCGGCTGAACAAGTACAGGTGCCGCCGAGGCAGCAACTCTCTGGAGGGGTTGCACGCACATCTGTACAACGCCATTCCTTCACAAAGATGTGGCATCATGCCATTCCAAGTGACTAATGAAAAAGAAAACACAACAAAGCAAACACTTTCAGTCATTCAGGATTTTTAAAATTCATCACATCACCTCTGTCAAGCATATACAATAATACATCAAATGTGTTTCATACAATGTGTTTCAGGTGTACCTGATTGCGTTCGCCGTGCAGTGGAACGCCAGGATGGAATCCCTCCGGGTGGCTGGCCGTCAGGGTCGGCAGACGACGTGCGTGGACGCACGGCAGATCCAGCGCATGACTCAGCAGGCCGAGGTGCTCTTTGGCAAGGAGCATGTGCTGGAGCCAAACTTCGCCGCTCCTCTGCCCTACCCTGAGGAGTAGCCTACGAGAACCCGGACGAGGAGGAGCTCCTTGGTGTCGAGTATGCCATGTGCCAGTCCACTGCATTCACTGCAAGACAGTACTACGCACAGAAAGGTACAGCATGCTTACATACATACAAGTGATCTTAAGTACTTGTTGTAACTGCCTGGGCACGTTGTACTTATCACACTTATTACCTGTTTGCAGCTGAGGAAGAGCAGTCTCGTGATGAGGAGGAGGAGTCGGCAGCAACAGCAGCGGTGGCTGAAGAGGAGGACAAGGAGCTGGCTGATGAGGGTGTCGACGTGTCGGAGGAGGACCCAATAGACAGCGTCTGTGGGAAACACGCCGTCCTCACGCAGACAGAGCAGGTGGAGGAGGAGGATTGCCCCGCTCTGCAGGACGTTCTTGTGACCCAGCGGCATCTCCATCTGCCAGAAATAGAGGAAATGGAGGCACTGGCCTTGCTGCTTCTGGAGCTGGCAGATGACAGTGACCACCACCTCGTGCCAGTCGACCTCAGGCAGAAAATTGTCGCCGCCGCCGGTTCTCTCCACGAGCAGGACAAGACCTCCGCCAACTTTGTCAAAAAGTATGACTCCAGGTGGGGCTACACCCTGTTTGGCTGTTGCCTTGGAGCTGACACCTCCGAGAGCAGCGCGGCTCAGAAGACAAAGTTTGGCTGGATGAGGTACCCTCAGGCAGCACAGGTGTCAGAGGACAGCTGTCTGCTCTACCTCCTCATCAAGATGCTCAAGAACCGCCCACCCTCCAATCACTTTGCCTCTCCCAGCAAAGTCACTGCTTCTATAAAGGGGCAGTACAAGCGGATTGCTGACCGAGTGAGAGACGATCCCATTCTCTGCGGCTTCTCCATCCCGCTGCCGAACATCAACAGCAAGTCCACCTCCAACTTCTTTACGAGGGAGGAGAAGAAGGCCAACTACAGGGCAACGGTAATGCCCAAAGCCAAGCCTCAACAGACAGTGCTGTCTGATCAACCGCTGCCCAAAGCTCCTGCTCTGCCGTCGTCACTACCGCCACCAGACAGACCTCAAGTGCAGTACTAACAGCCTCACCATGTCGCTGGGAAAAGGCGTGGTGAGAAGCGGAGGTAAGCTGCTTAAGCACTTCACTTGTGTTTTGCGTGGAGAGCAAAGGGTTAATGCACCTAAATGTATACTCATGATCTCCTGTGTTTTAAACATTTGCAGGTTGGACTTTGAAGAGCCAGAGCCAGGGCCTTCGCACTGGCCCATCCAGCCAAAGCCTGCTGCCGCCGACTGCTGCGTGCCACCCGCAGTTTCAGCAGCACCGGTACTCCTGGTGATTCCAGCCCAGCCACAGGCTCGACAAGGAACTGGAGAAGAGGAATATCAATTGACACTTTACCTCACCTGTGCCCTTTCCTCATGTCATGCCTGGATACTTTGCGCACTCTGGTCTGAAATCTGAAAAAAAGCGCACTACTATGTTTCTGTTTTCAAATGCTATTCCTGCTGTTGAAAAAAATGTTATTTATCACATTATATTTGTATATTTATAATATAGTTATTTATAAATTATATTTTATTGCTTGATTTATTAATATATAATATTAACATATATTTAATATAATTAATTAAAATAATTAGTAATACATTAAAGTGCTGTAAATACACTTTGTATATATAATTGAATAAATAATGTATTATTTATATTGTTTAGAAATTATATTTAGATACAATTAAAATATAATGTCATATTATTAATAAAAACTCTTAATAGTATTTGAAAGGGTCTGTGCTTCTTACCTGGTGTTTGCATAATTGTATTAAAATACAGTAGTTAAACTTCTGCTATGATGCCTCGATGCATCCACAATCATCAAGAAAGCCCCTTGGGATTTGGCCAACCTGGTAATCAGAGCACAAGTAAAAATCTGTAAGAATACTTACCTGAGTTACTGTACTTACCTGGAGCAAATCCATTTAAAACCTGTGTGAAAAGTACAGTAACTCAGGCAAGTATTCTCAGAAAAAAGTGTCTTCAGACAGATCTTAAAGGCAGTCTCTTCAGATAAGCACTATACCTGAATCGATTGCCTTTAAGATCTGTGTGAAGACACTGTTATCTGAGTTAAAGTTCTGCCCTGTTGGAAAATAAAACTTACCTGCTACAGCTTGATCATCTGGTCTCTTCCATAAAGGTATAAGCGTTCAGGAAATATATGGTTCATGAGGTGTAATCTGTTTCCCCTAAATTGTGATGGCCTAAATGTCATTAGTTCTTTAAAAGATGAAATTTAAATCTGCTCGCATCCGAAATCCGATCCCGAGCCATGATTCTGCTCAACCCAGGATCAGTATTAGGGACTTGGGGGGGGTCGTGGGGCGTTCCCAGGCCGTTCCCAGGCGGTGTCCTATCCAATTACTGACCCGGCCCGACCCTGCTTAGCTTCCGAGATCGGGTGTGTTTTTTTAAATCTTTTATTATGAAAATAGACAAATTTATATTTTATCACACTTATTTCCACAATAGAACACACATTTTATTTATTCATTCAGTGGCTTCCAGGTTAGCAAAAATCATAAAAATAATAAAGAAACACCACAACATATGATGCTTAAACCAACAACAAATAAAAACAAACATAATGATTACTTGAGTTAACCAAAGACAATTAAAACACCATTAACCAGCCACATCATTATACATGCTTAAAATTATATTTAAAATCCCCATCATTGATTTCAATTAAAGTGCATCCCTCCACAAAGTCCCCCAAAAACAGTTCCTTGTCCAGGTATCCATACAGGAGATCAATGTCTTTTCAAATCGTTCCAAAAAGATCCACGAGCCCTTCCCTCATAATGTGCTATATTCCTCCTTATTTTAACGGCATGCTTTGTGTGGCTCAGTACAAATTCTAAATATTCACATTGCATTCACTCCAAACAACCACAGCTCCTTCCATTCCAGTGTCCTTTCACTCCAACATTGGCTTATTATTTATTTCATTCTTAAATACTCTTCCAGTCCACTACATTCAGCAAACTCATACATACATGTTTTCCACTCTCCACCTTCACATCAAACGTGCTAATCAATAAATCATTAAAGACCCTATTGTGCCCAAGTAAAAAATCAAAGTGCCTATCCCATTAATAAATCCCTATCTGTGACTTCATCCACTACCACCTGTACCCTCATAAACCCCGGTACAAACTCATATACTAAGTCCCTAACCCTCCTCATCCCCGCTCTCCACATCGGCAGAACTGAATAAGGAACACCACTCATGAGTGATCCTCAGGTTGAGAGTGGCTGCTCCCACACTCTCCCCATGCACTCATTACTTCCCTTTGATAAGCACTCATTCCGCTCATCCATCCTTTTTTAAAAACCATAAAAATAGCACTGTCCCCACATTTATTTATGATATCAACAAGAAAGACCTTCCAAAAAGGGTCTTTATTATTTAAATACCTGATCACTTTTACCCTTATAGCTTTTCAAGTTAATTTGTTTTAATCTTCCATCCTTATATTCATTTTCCATTACTTATTTTGCAATCCTCACCCCCCTCCCATCCCAAATTAAATCACTAATTAACCTATTTCTTTAAACACCCTCTCTAGAACATCTAAAAACAGTATAGCTAACCAGCTAACTCGTTAACCCATTCATCACAATTATGTTCCCTCTTAATTTCAGCTTCCTTATTTTCCAAAAACTCAAAGTTCTTTTAATAATATTTACTATCCCTTCATACTGTGTCCCTACCCTCTCTTTCCTTTATCCCCAAGTGTATTTCAAGCACCCCAAAATAATCTCTCCTTTAGCCCTAATCTTTCCTCACCTATATACATCATCTCTGATTCCTCTATATTACCCTACCATACAATTCTACACTATGCAAAACCTCCCTAACACTTTCCCTGTCCCCAACTGTTATTGTAATATCATCTGCATATCGGTAACCTAAACTAACCCTTCCTCCTGGCACCTCCACTCCTTTAATGTTCTGTTTAGCTGCAGTAGAGCCGCCAGGGGCTCTAAATCTATTGTACTCTGCTTTAAAACACCCCCCCACCTGCCTTCTTGAAAATACCCGCTCATTACAGTTTTTTTCAATTGCTAAAACACTTTTTTTGAAAGCAGGGCTCATTTCTTCAAAATACTAAACACAATTCACAAAACCACACACTCAAAGTGGAAAACACCTCGTATATCTTGCAAAATGAAGCACTGCACCCAAAACTACATAAACACTTACCAAAACCAAACTTTAACACCAAATGGCACACACTTCATTCACACCACAAGGCACTTTGTCCAACAAACTACACACAGATGTGATCAATCTAAAGCACACTCATCTTTTGGGCCTTTTTCTGTATGGGGAGAATTCTGCTCCAAAGAAATATTTGCAGAAACACAAATATTCTGTTGAAACAAACCTCCTTTATTTTTCTATAAAACTAATGAGCGCAACATGCATGCACAGCACATACAGTTATAGTTGTGTGAACAAAAATGTGCACAACATCAAAGACAGGAAATGGAAATGAAAACTTTGAGGGAAAATGTAAAAACATTTTTAAAAAAGAGGTAATATAAGTATTTTGAATCACATGCGTACTTATTCTGGTCAGAGGTTTTTGATTTCAGATTTCAAATTAATCTCATGATGATGCATTCTGAATAAATGACTTCTCTAACTCAACTTTGTTTGAATTCAAATGAGATATCAAGCACAGAATTAAAAAATGAACGCCTGTTATTGCAAACTGGATTCTATCGATGATAGTCACAAACAGCTGCATAATCTTACAGTTTTTTACAGTTGCTAAGACACTAAAATGACATGCATAGCACACTTATTTAAACTGACACACAGAGAGCAAAACCTCTTCTCAAGTCTCCAAAACTCTAAACACATTTTCTGCTTTACACACATTTTGCAATCCAAAATGAATGCACTGAACACGGTTCTCTGCATAAGACACAACAATCTGACACAAAGTCACATGTTTGCCATATCAAAACACTGCCATTCAAAATAACACTTCATGAGCTAATTGGCCAAAAGATGTGCCACCTGGCCAAACACCTCAATGCTTAATTGTTAGCACTTCAATCAGGAAGTAAGCACTATAAAAGCACCACAGGTGAGCATCTTTGTTTTACAACAACAATGGAAAACGTTGCAGAGAGAGGAAGAGGAAGGGGGAGAATGAGAGGAGGAGGAAGAGTGAGAGGTAGGGGTAGAGCTGGAAGAGGAGTTCATGGCCAAAGACAACAACTTTCAAATGAAATCAAAGCAACCTGAGTTGATCATGTCATCAACCATGGGCTGACAATGCGAGAGGCTTGACAGAGTTCAGCCCAACTTGAGCCGTTTTACTGTCGCCTCTGTCATCCGGACATTTAGACTGGAGCACAGGTATGCAACCAACATTTCTTTCACACTTTGTAGCACACGCCATTTCATAGTGAATCAGTTGGGTGACACCTGTTTACTTCATGAATGGCTGATGTCATACACTTACTGTACACATTTCCTGTATCATTTACTCTACTGTGGGGGAAATATCTTCAGGCTGCAGTGCCCTATGTTTTAGTTTTGTTGTTTTTCTAAAGGACTGAGAGACGCAACCATGGTGGAGGAAGGGGCCTAATGTTCACCGGGGTACAGGAAGCTGCCATTGTAAACTTGGTTTTGGAAAGTAATGAAATCAGATTACTGTAAGAGATATTCAAAGTCACATCATCCAAGACAACACCGTATTCAACAACATTCAACAAGTCAGTTTGTCCACATTGGCTCGCGTTCTCGAGCGAAACCAAATCAGTATGAAACAACTTTATAAGGTGCCTTTTGAGAGAAACTCTCAAAGAAACAAAGAGCTCAGAAGAGCATATGTGGATGTGAGTACAATATTGACTACAGTACACTACATGCAACATGGTTTCCCAGTGTACTGATAACACCAAGTTGACTGATGTTTGTTCTTTGTTTCTAGGGAGTTCTGGAAAGGGATGCTCGTGCAATCCCGCATGAGTTCATCTTTGTAGATGAGGCTGGGTTCAACTTAGCAAAGACCAGAAGAAGGGGAAGGAACGTCATTGGCCACAGAGCCATTATAGATGTTCCTGGCCAACGTGGTGAGAACATCACAATGTGCACTGCCATCTCCAATACGCATGGTGTCCTCCACCGTCATGCCAACCTTGGACCATACAACACAGCCCATTGTCTCACATTTCTGGACAGACTCCACAATATTCTCATACCACGTATGAATGATGCAGAGCATCGAAGAAACAGGTATGTTATAGTATGGGACAACGTGAGCTTTCATCGTGCAGCCCCAGTCCAAACCTGGTTTGCTGACCACCCACCATTTGTCGTGCAATACCTCCCACCATACTCACCATTTTTGAACCCCATAGAAGAGTTCTTTTCAGCATGGCGGTGGAAGGTTTACGACCGGCAGCCCTTTGTGCGCATGCCTCTTTTGCAGGCTATGGAAGAGGAATGTGATGAAATTGATGTGGGTGCGATTCAGGGATAGATAAGGCACTCAAGGCGCTTCTTCTCTCGATGTCTGGCAAGGGAAGATATTGCCTGTGATGTGGACGAGGCATTGTGGCCAGATCCAGCTATGCGGCAAAATGCTGCCTAATTACAGTATTTTTCTCAGTATTTTCAAATATATCCTAACAGTTCTCAAAATCATTTTTAATAATGCTATAATTACGTCTGATATTTACATCATAAATCTAAAGGCTTTTAATGGCTCCAATGCCCTTCTTTCAGAGGAGGTTGAACTTAGTTTGATCTGGAATCTTCCAGCTGGCCTTTTGAGTTGGTGTTAGTGAAATGAGATCTTTAGTTTTACAATAAAGATTCCTACTGATCTTTTCCCCCTGTATTTAATTGTTAATTCTCTCATTTACTGTCGCATCAGGGAACATTACAACAATACTGAAAAAGTGTTATGAAACATTTTATTAATTTACAGTTTCAACAGATATAGAAATCTTTTTAGGAGGAATAGTTGTGTCATCTGGGTGGATCAAATGTATTTTACCATCATTCTCAACATATAGAGTGAGACCTCTAGAGATTAACTTTGGGAAAATCCTGTATGATACAAAACCTGCCTCCATACTCAACATGCAGGAGTTCTGATCACTCTGATCCTCTGCTGCCATGTTCTCGCAAGTCCCAATACAATGCTTTTTTTTAATGAGTGGTATTATTTTCATCACACCTTCTACTGTAGTAAAATGAATATGTGCAGGCAAAGTGAAGACCGTAGGTACAGTGGAACAGCAGAGGCAGAGAGGGTCTTCACACAGGAGAGAGAAGGAGCTTCAGACCAGATCAAAAAACTGACTGACCAGTTCCATGGCCTTCCTCCAGAGAATGCTGTGAGCTGGCTTTGAGTTAGCAGACAGAAACAACATCCTGTAGCAAACAACTCAGGTTTGCTGAGGTCAATTGCTCATTTTACCCCCAGATGACTTAATCTACCCCTTGACTCGGATCAATTTACAGATGGGGTAAATTAAGCCACAAGGCCACTATTCTTTGAGAAGTCATATTCTCATAACCCTTTTAGTCTTTTTAGCATTCAAATTGTTGTTATTGTGTAGTGCCCTACTAATTTCTGTTTACATTTTCATTTATAAAGAAATGAAAAGGGTTATAGAGATGTGTATTGACATGTCGTTTTGTTTCGTCACCAAGTTACAAGAAGAGTAGCCTACATTCATTGTCAGTTATTCGTTAAGTTGCCATATTTGCTATGTTTTAGAAGTCCTTGAAGCACATATTTGTATTGGTTGGTAGAGGTGTCAGTTTTTTAGCGAACAAATCAGAGTTCAGTTTTATAACCTACCGGGTTTGAGAAGAGGGGGGACTTAAGTTGGAGTGGCGCGAAAAGGAGTGAGAGGCAACGACGGAGAAGTTAAGACGGGAGGAAAAGGTCTTTATTTATTTTGTGTTATTAATGTTAACAATAATCTAGAAGTACTGTTGTGTGTTCGAGTGCCTGGGAGAAGAGCGTGGAACCCATTTGGTGACAAACTCACAAGACTATGCAAAACTGCGAGACTGTATGCTAACTGTAGCAACGGCTAAGTTAGCCTCATGTTTAGCTGCGTTGTCCGGAGTCCGGGTTTATTGTTTTAGTAGTTGAACAGTATAGATGTAATCTTAAGAGACTCGTGTGCCTGCCTGCTGCCGTTGACAGAAGAAGGACATCGGGCCAACAGGAGGACTACGCGGGACTGTTTCATCGGGGAGATACGTCTATGGATCGGCCGTGTGGAGGGAATATGAGCTCCATCTAGTGCGCCAACAAGGGTAGCATTCAGCCTTTCTCAAACTTTTTCAGTCAGGGCACCTTTCAAAAGTGCATAAAATCTCAAGGCACCCCAATGTAAAATATGATTAAAAACGACACTGCATAACTGCATAGCCTAAACATAAATGCAAATGTCCTGTTTATTTAGACGGGACAGTAAAGTGCAACACGAACTGTGAATAATAATAATGATAATAACAACTTTATAGGAACTTTATCTAGCAGCACCTTTAAAAACACAGAAGTGCTTCACAAAACAATAAACCAGTCACAATTGTCATAAAACCACAAGAATATAAGCAAGCACTCAACAACAAATTGAGACCAGGAGAACTCCAATGAAGTGCAGGATGCAGTTAAAATAAAATATAGGGGGTAGACATGACAACAAATAAATACAATGAGATACAATGAATAAGATAAGAAAAAGATGCAGGTTTAAAAAATGTCATCATAGTCCTTGTTTCCATCCGTGTTTCCATCCGTGCCATCCGCGCACCTACACACACACACACACACACACACACACACACACAATAATCCACAATGAGAGAGGAAGAGAGAGAGAGGTCGACGTGCGCGCAGAGCGCAGGCACGCTCTCACACTTACACAAACAAGCCGCAATTGAGAGAGAGGAGGGGTTTTGACTCACCATCAGTGGGAGACGTGAGCCTGGTGCGACGCACACAACCGCCCTATCCTAGCAGGGATGGATGAGAGGCAGACACGGAGCTACTGGTCCACAGTCCTCAGGCGCTCCCTGTACTTGTTCTTGATGTATGTCAGGCTTGAAAAGCTCAGTTCGCACAGATAAGTTGTGGAGAAGGGTAGCAAAATAGCAACAGCGCTACTTGAGGCCATTGGGTACTCTTTTTCCACTGATATCCAAAACCTGTCCAATTCCATGTCACCAAATCTCATTTTCAATGTGCGGCCTTCCCTGATCTCCATCAGTTGCTCCTGCGTTGGCAGTGACAGGTCCTTTGCGCTCTCCAGTGCGCTTGAACTCCAAGGATCACGGACCCAGTCAAACTGAGCGTAAGATTCCGATGGAAAATAATGACTAAAACGCTCCTCGAGAGATTTCAGATGCTGGGCTATGAGGGCAGAAAGTGTGCTGCTGTTTACATGCGCGTTGCACAGGGGAAACATATCCAGCCTGCCCTGTCCCACAAAGGATCGCCAGAGCGTGAGCTTAGATCTGAAGCCACGCAGTTTGTCAGATGAGGAGAGGAGGTTTTCTTCTTTGCCTTGCATTTTAATGTTCAGCTCATTGAGGTGCTTAAAGATGTCAGCCAAATACGCGAGTTTTACGCACCATTGTCCATCTGCGAGCAGCTCTGCATATGCATTTTTCTCTTCTGTCAAGAAAACTCTGAGTTCTTCTCTTAACTCGTACAATCGGCCCAAAACCTTCCCTCGCGACAACCAGCGGACGGCTGTGTGTAACAACAAGCTCTGATGCTCTGCGCCCATTTCCTCACAAAGAATGGAAAACAGGCGGCTCTTTAACGGGCGCGCCTTTATGAAATTAACAATATCCACTGCTCTGTCCAGTACGTCGGAAAGTTCTTTTGGGAGCGTCTTTGCGGCAAGTGCCTCTCTGTGAAGGAAGCAGTGGGTTGTTCGGATGTCTGGGTTTTGCGCTTTGGCCCTGCTAATGAAACCTCTGGCACAGCCAGTCATTGCAGCCGCACCATCAGTACAGATACTAATGCAGTTTTTCCAACTCAATCCTCCATTTTCAAGATACTCAGTTGTCACACGATACATTTCTTCTCCTGTCGTTTTGTTTGGTAGCAGTTTGCAAAATAAAAAGTTCTCTCTAACACGGTCCCCATCCACAAACCGAACATTTGCCAAGAGCTGCGCGTGCCCACTCACGTCTGTTGACTCGTCAAGTTGTAAAGAGAAAGGTCCACTTGTCTTGATTTTCCCCAAAACCACATCTTCAATATCCACTGACATGTCGTTGATTCGCCTCCCTATTGTAGAATTCGACAGTGGGACCGTTGCTATTTCTTTTGCAGCTTGAGGCCCTAGCATTTTGTTCACGATTGCTGTACATGCTGGCATAATTACAGTCTCTGCAATAGTGTGGGGCGTCTTTGTTTTAGCCACTATTTCAGCTACGAGGTAGCTAGCTTCCAGTGCTTTCTCTGAGACTTTTGCAGATTTAATCATCATTTGTTTTTGACGGCTATGCTGACTTTTCATTCAAACAAAATATTCAGCATCCTTGTCAGCAAGTGATGGATGATTAGTGGTCAGGTGTCTTTTAAGTTTGCTCGGAACCATCCCTTCGTTTGACAGTTTCATGCCACATATTAAGCACAAAGGGAGAGGACATGCTGGATCCCCAGTACTGACGAAGCCAAATTTGAGGTAACTGTCATTGTATGTCCTCTTTTTAGCCTTACTGTTAGCGCCTACCTTTGTGACATTTGATGCAGACTCAGAGCTGGTGGACGAAGGCTCGCATGCAGGCTGAGGCTCCATGTTACAGTCAATCATGTCCGGTTCTTGTGGGGCTTTTCTTTGAAAAAAGGATCCATGCTGTTGTTGCTTGCTCTTTTTGAAACTAAATGTATTTTCGCGGTTAAATCAAACAATGCGCTGCGCTGGCATCTGACCCCGGTGGGCGGGTCCGCGAGTCAGATTTTAAAATGTAAAATGTTTTCAAATAAAAATGATATATATTATCAACATTAATTTACAATGTTAGTAATCCATTAGTAGGTCAAATAATGTATTTATGTATTCACATCTTTTTTTTTAATTGGGGGGGGATTTTTTTATTTTTTATGTCAGAATACGTACTTTTTTGGGCGGCACCCCTGACACAGTCGGGGGGCACCCCAGTGTGCCGCGGCACCCACTTTGAGAAAGGCTGCTCTAGAGAATTAGATGTTGTGGTCTCAGTGGCACTGATCAGAGGGGGATTTGTTTGCTGGTGGATCACCTGGATTGTCCCCAAATCCAGAAGATCATTGGTAGAATTCAGATTGAAGAATTCATTGCCAAAATCTTGGTCCATGTGTTGCAGTCTGATGTTGCCCTTCAACCCAAACGTAGTCTTTATCTCGCTGAGAAGGGCATCTAGTGACCCTGGTAATGCCATTTGGAACAGTCAGTTTTTATTTCAAGAAAGAAATACAGAGTCAGACTGAAATCCATCACTGAAGTAAGTCTAAGTGGATCTTATCTATACATATTTAGGATTTTGTGTTTTCATATACATACATGTTGTTTTAACATTGTAGTTTGAGTAGTTTAATGTAACTTTTTTTAATATTAGGCTTTAAACACTGACAATAATTTATGTTATGTTATACAGATTGTCAAACGCAAGTCAACCATGGACATCCGGTACAGCCCATACCAAAAAAAGGCTGGGACAATGGTAAGTCTCTTCTCTGCTTTATAGCTGAAAACTGCATACACATTCACAAAATCATATACATCCATGCTATTTTATGTCAAGGCCACAACATATTACATACAACTACAACTGTGAAATGATGTGCTCCCAAACTATCATCAATAAACAAATAAACTAACAAAAAGGAAATCTTTTCTAGGCAAATGACCATCAGCTGAACATCAGGGCTCACAGAAGAGATCAAACTGACAGGTAAGTGTAGCATTAGAGTCCAATAACTTCACATTTAAGATCCCAAAGATGAGATCTGGATTGATTGTTGTAGTAATAGCTTTTAACAAAGTGTGCTAACTAATGTTTTGACATAAACATGTCTTTATCTGACTTTTAGCAGAAACCGCAGCTTTCAAAAGCCAGCCACTATGGGTCACCAAAGCAGGGACTACTACTATGGACACTCTGATGCCAAGACGCTCCCCCTGCCTCCAGGGCCCCCATCTGCCCACCAAAAGATGAACTTAAAGAGGAGTGATGGGAAAAAATACCCGCATGACGTTACGATGTCTCCTGCTCCTGCCTACACTGGGAAAATCAAAAGCAAGATGTTTCAAAACCTAAAAGCTATGAGAGGAGGATGTTCTCCAATGGAGGTTGACCCACCTCAGAAGCGTCCCAATCGGATGTCTCAAGATGTTATGATGTCTCCTGCTCCTGCCTACACTGGGAAAATCAAAAGCAAGATGTTTCGAAACCAAAAAGCTATGAGAGGAAGATGTTCTCCAATGGAGGTTGACCGAGATGTGGAAATGAGTCCGGCTGCCGCTGTGTTCAACACAAGGAACACAAATACATTCCAACAACGTCAGCCCAGAAGGCGTAGTCCAATGGAGGTTAACCCAGCTCCAAAGCGTCCCAAGCGGATGTCCCGAAATATGGAAAAGCATCCAGCTGCCGCTGCGTTCAACACAAGGAACACAAATACATTCCAACAACGTCAGCCCAGAAGGCGTAGTCCAAAGGAAACGTGTACAGTAAGTGTATGACATCAGCCATTCATGAAGTAAACAGGTGTCACCCAACTGATACACTATGAAATGGCGTGTGCTACAAAGTGTGAAAGAAATGTTGGTTGCATACCTGTGCTCCAGTCTAAATGTCCGGATGACAGAGGCGACAGTAAAACAGCTCAAGTTGGGCTGAACTCTGTCAAGCCTCTCGCATTGTCAGCCCATGGTTGATGACATGATCAACTCAGGTTGCTTAGATTTCATTTGAAAGTTGGCCATGAGCTCCTCTACCAGCTATACCCCTACCTCTCACTCTTCCTCCTCCTCTCATTCTCCCCCTTCCTCTTCCTCTCTCTGCGACGTTTTCCATTGTTGTTGTAAAACAAAGATGCTCACCTGTGGTGCTTTTATAGTGCTTACTTCCTGATTGAAGTGCTAACAATTAAGCATTGAGGTGTTTGGCCAGGTGGCACATCTTTTGGATTGCAAAATGTGTGTAAAGCAGAAAATGTGTTCAGAGTTTTGGAGACTTGAGAAGAGGTTTTGCTCTCTGTGTGTCAGTTTAAATAATTGTGCTATGCATGTCATTTTAGTGTCTTAGCAACTGTAAAAAACTGTAATAAACCATATTTTTTCCAGTGGAACCAAACAACATCTCTGTGCGTGCTTTTGGAAAAGTGTGTGTTGGACGCCGTCACGTAACCTCATTTTGCTTCAGAAAGTTTCAAAGCCAAGATTAGCCACTTCATCAGGAAGCAGGACCGGTCAAACATAATTCAACAAGTTACAAAAACTCCAACACTTTGTCCAAACATCAGGCAGAGACACTGAGAAAGAGACACTGCGGCACAAACGTCTTTGGACTTGTTTTTATTTACTCTTTTTTTTGCATTTTAAGAAAGTATTTCATTACAAGACACACATAACAAAATAAACACTTAGATACACAAATGAACTACACAACAATCGACAAATCAGAATAATAATAATAATTCATTAACACAAATTGAAATACTCTATCAGAGGTAGCTTACACATAATGGATGCAACAGTAATACTAATGCGTGCATTCATTTTCAGATCCTACCTCCTCATTATAAATGTTTTGTGGTTTTTTTACCCATTTTTCCATCTTTCCTCAAAAATAGGATCTTGATTCTCAGGGTTATTTTCTCCATTCCATAAATCAAATTCACTCGATTCATCCATTGTGATTTAAACGTCTCCTATCATCCAAAATGCACTTTTTAATGTCTTTAAAGCTCCCCTGTGTGTTAAGAGACGCAGAAAGTGTCAGCAAAAATGGCTCTCTCTCTTGCCCTCCTGATCCATGTATGTGCAAGCTGCTCCAAAAAATGGATGAGTTAGGTTTCAGTTCATACGGGAAGTTCATTTTTGACGTCACTTGTGCTGCATGCGCAAATTACAACTTCAGGGTCGGATTCAGGATCACAAATGAACCCTTGCACCGCTGAGTTTCAGCCGGTGGACATTGTGAAAGGAAAGAGCCAAAAACACTTCGGCAAGGGGCGTGGCCAGCAGCAGCTCGTTTGCATTTAAAGCTACAGACACAGCATCAGCACTTTTGTAACAGGACTGAAACAGAGGGGTATGAGTCATGCTATAGTTCATGGTCGGTTTGGTATTTCAGCCAATCAGGGCACCCGGCTAGTTTCTGAGGCGAGAAACACCCAGACAGTGGAGAGGCCTCAGCGGACAGCTCTACCAAGCTGGTCTGGCAAAGTTATTTCCAAACAACAATTCGATGCAAGAGCAGCATCTGAATAGTTATTGCAAAGTGATTTCACAAAACTGTATGAGGTTAGGTCAGTGGTTCCCAAACGTTTTCACTCAGGCCCCCCTTGGGTAATTGGAATTATTTTCAACCTGCAGTATGCAATGTCATTCAAACTAGCTGCACCTTTACCAGCTCTGAGAACACTTTAATGATCATAATTATAAAACATATCAGATATATTATTCTGGAATGGATCTGCACAATGACTACTTTCCTGTCGCTACTTTAAGTACATTTTGATGAGAATACTGCTGTACTTTTACTTGAGTGACATTTTGAAAGCAGGACTTTTTTCTTAACAGTATTACGTAACACAGTATTCATAAAATCTGTGTCAGGATTGGGGGAAGGACCCAGGTGCAGAAGCAATAGAGGAGGCAGGGGTTTGTTAGAAATAATCAATATATTGAAGCGGAACATTAAAAGATAATTCACTGTTTCTGGACGGATCATATATGTCCAATTCCGGTAGTTCTACCGGATGTTGTTTTTAGCCTCAGATAGCATGTAGCTAATATTGTGTTGTATATATGAGTAGAGGGAGAAGGACGCGTGGAGTTACATACTAAACACATCGCCTCTACCTCTCACTCATTGATGCTGCAATGATACTATTGCATGTTTAATAACTGATAAACCTCAGAAGGATTGCATAATAGAATATCGTAGAGCTTCAGGACATCGCTAACAAGATGGCGACGGTGACGTCTTCAGGGGCGGGACGTCAGCCTATAGAAGAATCCGGAGAACCCCATGTGACCATGTGTTGCCCAGTATTGATCTCAGCCCAATTTAGAAAAACCATAGACTGTATATATAGATGGACAGAGTGGCTCCATTCAGCTGTGTTCTATAGAATTGAAGCAACCGAGGCGACGCCATCTTTGAAAATTTGGAGCCAGTTCGAAGTACGCTTGCGCAGTAGAATCTGAAGCATGCGCAGTGAAGAGGAGGTCGCGATCAGACCCGCCCACTCATCGAGTGAAACACGCCCCTTATCGAGTGAAACACGCCCCCTTCTCCGTCCGTTCCCCACCACACACACAGGCCGAGTCCGACTCTCTGGGGCTAAACTGGCTGAAACTACAGTGCCCAGTTCGGTCTGGGTATTTGGATTTTCTCCGGTAAGTGTAACGTATGTAAAACAAACCTCTTGTCTGTGTTTGTGAAATACACCTCAGACAGCTTATATTTTTTGATTGTAGACACCAGTTTACCAGCTAATAACTTAATTGACATTACCGTTAACGTTAGATAGCATAGAAGCTAACCTTCATAGTAGCGATAGCTAGTTGGTGATACATAAAATAAACTGACAATATACTGACAATGATTAGACTAGTTCTATCTTTAAATTAATAATGCATAGTACCGCTGAATGCTGAGGTAAATTAACCTGGTAACGTAACGTAACAGATTGCCAACTAGATCGCTATTCCTGGCACAATGTCAAATAAGATACATAAACAATAACAATAATAACCATCCTTCTACCTAATGTCACTAAGAATAATGTTATTTGTTAATTTCACCTCATGTATTTCACAGAGCACGTCAAACACCCTCATCGCAAAGCCAGCTGTGACAGCTGTCATTAAATATTCAGCCTAGAATATTTAAACGTTAACGTTAACTTTTTTATCATTAGAAATCTCGATGTTTCGAGCGTCTTCAACATACAAATCTATCTGTTTTTCGTTGGTATATGACCATAATCCTTTCAAGGATGTCCGAAAATCTATAGATTACTGTCAAATTAAGTTAACTTTCTAACCTTAGCGGCTAAGCTATCACTACCGTCATTTTAATGAGTTCGCTAGCTAATATTAAGTTAATATTCACTTACCGAAAAAACTGCACACAGCTCCCCTGAGATGGCCTGTTAGTACAATCAACAGCACAACACGACATGACTGTCAATATATAAATGTAAAGCAATAACAGCAAATAAAACAAATATGAGTTGCCTGACAAAAGAACACCACTACAGCCGAGCCTACAGCTACTCTGAATGAAATGAAATGTTGAAGGAGGTTGCAAGCGGCTGCACTGTCAATCAAAGTGTAACCACGCCCCTTTTATATTTATTAAAATAACATTAAAGAAAATAATTTCTCGGGAAAAAGAAAAATGGTGTGATGTGAAGCACCTTGAAAGCTATTTTTTCGAATAAAAAGTTGTGGATGCAAAATTTGTTTTAGGTGAGAAAAGTGACATAGAAAGTTGGTTACTTGCCCATTGAAAATACATGGGAATGGGCGGAGCTACGCATTGTACTGCAGCCAGCCACCAGGGGGCTCTGGACTAGCGCTTGCTTCACTTTTAACGGACGAACCTCTGTCCATCAATATATACAGTCTATGAGAAAAACCCATTCCCCATCATCCCCCGCTATTTGGTATTAATATCTAAATTGGCAAAGTAACTGGTAATTAAGTCTGTATAAGAAATGTAATGCAGTAATGTGAAAATACTCCAGTAAAGTACAGGTACCTCAAATGTTACCTAAGTACAGTACTTGAGTAAATGTCCTTGCACCACTGCGAATTGCTTTAAATGATTTACATATAAATGTATCTATTGTTGCTCTGTAAAATATCATGCAGATGTGTATTCACTGTTAAAGACATCTCACCAACTTCATGTATTTGTGCTACTGGTGTTGTTTTGAGCTGACTTAGTTTAAATGTGCCCTTGCAACTTTAACACAACGGACTAATACGGGAAAAACATGTATCTGTTCAACTTTTATTTGCAAACACAGAACTATAAACACAGTAAAACCATGGCATTCTTGTTTCTTCTCGGTCGTGATGGCGAGATGAAGCCTCATGAAGCTCTGAAGATTTCCATCCAATTGGTTCACAGAAGGGTTCATCTGTGAGGCTCCGTTGGCACGCTAACCCCTGTTGGTCAAAGAGTGTAAAACATATAAGTATGACATCTCGACAGTGGATCTTTCTGTGTGCAATGAGTAAAGCCTTAAGAATAACTCTTAACAATGAACATTACATATGTTCATGTCATTTGTATCAATACTGTGTATAGTTTCCAGTTGAATTATTGTGATTAAAAAGCCTAAAGAGGCTGGTTTACATTGCAAAGAGGGATTTTTATTCATTAATACTTTTTGTTAACCATCTTATAGCCTCAGAAAGGCTAAACAACAACAAAGTATACATTTATTAGCTACATTATAACATTTAGCTGAGGCTTTCATAAATAAAAAAGAGCTAACTGATGTAGTGACTGGTAAGACCCAGTGACCCTACGGTTGAGGGTCATCTACTTACCAGCAGAGCCACAGCCCACATGCTGAACTCAGCTGAGAACACTGAAGTAGTGCATACTTACTTTGAATGTCCGAATCCATTCTTTGCCAATCAATACCTTCCTGCATTTATATTTCTCACTCGTCTTCTCACTTCTGTCTGCAGATTTCTGTCGAGCTATTATCCTGCCATGACTCTACAAATAAACTAAACATGTTTTTCAAATGCCCTAACAAACACATTGTGGTTTAGAAATACAAAACACCATCTACACTCTAATGCACTGTGTTTTGCAACGTACCTATCAAACAAACACATTAAATTTTCTTAGTAAATCATGTTTCAGAAACAAACACAGCATAGCTTTTACAAGTACACAAACATATTCCTACAGACACAAAACAAATCACGTGACTTTTGTCAGGAATATTCCGCCGTGGTTGTGCTGAGGATTATCTCAAAAATGTCCAGAGTGAGTCTTCACAGCAGCAGGGGGCGCGACTGAGTCCCTTTAAACGGCAGGGGGTAGAGCGGTACGGTGGCCCTGAAGTGCAAGTCAAAACCACATTCCACAAAACAATCACAGCAGTGTTTCTCCGGCTAGCTGTGTCCAATCACAAACAAGGAGTGTTCTCCCTAAAGGAAGACCCTTTCCATAATCTGTGAAATGTTGTTGTGTTTTGTGAAATGTTGTTGTGTTTTGTAAAATGTTGTTGTGTTTTGTGAAATGTTGTGTTGTCTTTTGTAAAATGTTGTTGTCTTTTGTGAAATGTTGTTGTCTTTTGTAAAATGTTGTTGTCTTTTGTGAAATGTTGTTGTCTTTTGTGAAATGTTGTTGTGTTTTGTAAAATGTTGTGTTTTGTAAAATGTCTTTTGTAAAATGTTGTCTTTTGTGAAATGTTGTTGTGTTTTGTAAAATGTTGTTGTCTTTTGTGAAATGTTGTTGTGTTTTGTGAAATGTTGTTGTGTTTTGTAAAATGTTGTTGTCTTTTGTTAGATGTTGTTGTCTTTTGTAAAATGTTGTTGTGTTTTGTAAAATGTTGTGAAATGTTGTAAAATGTTGTTGTGTTTTGTAAAATGTTGTTGTCTTTTGTGAAATGTTGTTGTGTTTTGTAAAATGTTGTTGTCTTTTGTTAGATGTTGTTGTCTTTTGTAAAATGTTGTTGTGTTTTGTGAAATGTTGTGTTTTGTGAAATGTTGTGAAATGTTGTAAAATGTTGTTGTCTTTTGTGAAATGTTGTTGAGTTTTGTGAAATGTTGTTGTGTTTTGTGAAATGTTGTTCTGACTTGCACTTCAGGGCCACCGTAACGCAGAGTAAGTATCAGCCCCTGCCAGTCTGATGACAGTGCTCTTTCTAGAGATCCGATATCATACTACATTAACACTTTGAATGGTCAACAGGTGAGTTTGTTGTCGTTTTCTCAGCAAAAGACATTACACAAACACTTAATCACCCAGAGAATAAATAAAATGAATACAACAAACTTACAATAAAAATGTAAATATATGTAAACCACACTGTGTTTGTGAGTAACTCATATGTAACACTTGTTTGTTTGTACAGTTATGGCAGGATAATAGCTCCATAGATTGCTTCGATTGTGATGCTTCGGAGCATTTCAGTAAATCAGGAAGGATTGCTTCAGAGCAGGGTAAACCATTTCTGGACGACACCAGCTGTTTTGAAGTTGTGTGTTCCTTGTGTTGGACACAGTTAAGGCAGGACGCATTTCCACATGTCGAGACATCCGGTTGGGACGCTTTGGAGCTGGCTTAACCTCCATTAGACTACATCTTCTGGGCTGATGTTGTTGGAATGTATTTGTGTTCCTTGTGTTGAACGCAGCAGCAGCTGGATGCTTTTCCATATTTCGGGACATCCGGTTGGGACGCTTTGGAGCTGGGTTAACCTCCATTGGACTATGCCTTCTGGGCTGACGTTGTTGGAATGTATTTGTGTTCCTTGCGTTGAACGCAGCAGCAGCTGGATGCTTTTCCATATTTCGGGACATCCGCTTGGGACGCTTTGGAGCTGGGTTAACCTCCATTGGACTACGCCTTCTGGGCTGACGTTGTTGGAATGTATTTGTGTTCCTTGTGTTGAACGCAGCGGCAGCTGGATGCTTTTCCATATTTCGGGACATCCGCTTGGGACGCTTTGGAGCTGGGTTAACCTCCATTGGACTACGCCTTCTGGGCTGACGTTGTTGGAATGTATTTGTGTTCCTTGTGTTGAACACAGCGGCAGCCGGACTCATTTCCACATCTCGGTCAACCTCCATTGGAGAACATCTTCCTCTCATTGCTTTTTGGTTTTGAAACATCTTGCTTTCGATTTTCCCAGTGTAGGCAGGAGCAGGAGACATCGTAACGTCTTGAGATATCCGATTGGGACTCTTCTCAGGTGGGTCAACCTCCATTGGAGAACATCCTCCTCTCATAGCTTTTAGGTTTTGAAACATCTTGCTTTTGATTTTCCCAGTGTAGGCAGGAGCAGGAGACATCGTAACATCTTGAGACATCCGATTGGGACTGCTTCTGAGGTGGGTCAACCTCCATTGGAGAACATCTTCCTCTCATAGCTTTTAGGTTTTGAAACATCTTGCTTTTGATTTTCCCAGTGTAGGCAGGAGCAGGAGACATCGTAACGTCATGCGGGTATTTTTTCCCATCACTCCTCTTTAAGTTCATCTTTTTGTGGGCAGATGGGGGCCCTGGAGGCAGGGGGAGCTTCTTGGCATCAGAGTGTCCATAGTAGTAGTCCCTGCTTTGGTGACCCATAGTGGCTGGCTTTTGAAAGCTGCGGTTTCTGCTAAAAGTCAGATAAAGACATGTTTATGTCAAAACATTAGTTAGCACACTTTGTTAAAAGCTATTACTACAACAATCAATCCAGATCTCATCTTTGGGATCTTAAATTTGAAGTTATTGAACTCTAATGCTACACTTACCTGTCAGTTTGATCTCTTCTGTGAGCCCTGATGTTCAGCTGATGGTCATTTGCCTAGAAAAGATTTCCTTTTTGTTAGTTTATTTGTTTATTGATGATAGTTTGGGAGCACATCATTTCACAGTTGTAGTTGTATGTAATATGTTGTGGCCTTGACATAAAATAGCATGGATGTATATGATTTTGTGAATGTGTATGCAGTTTTCAGCTATAAAGCAGAGAAGAGACTTACCATTGTCCCAGCCTTTTTTTGGTATGGGCTGTACCGGATGTCCATGGTTGACTTGCGTTTGACAATCTGTATAACATAACATAAATTATTGTCAGTGTTTAAAGCCTAATATTAAAAAAGTTACATTAAACTACTCAAACTACAATGTTAAAACAACATGTATGTATATGAAAACACAAAATCCTAAATATTTATAGATAAGATCCACTTAGACTTACTTCAGTGATGGATTTCAGTCTGACTCTGTATTTCTTTCTCGAAATATCCTTTCTGTGAAATGCGTTAGGTTGCGATTGTAGTTTGCGGGTGCCAACGTACAATGCTGCTGTTCAATTGCAATGCAATGAAGAGACTGGCTGCTACAGAACCGAAGTGGACTTCAAAGTCTTTAAGCATTCCGGAACTCTTCTGCTATGACACCGTTCTTGTTCCGGAGTGCAATGTATTCCGGAACACAGGAAGGTTTGGATTTGTGTTCTATTTGAAAAAGACTGCACTTTGTATGTCTTTTATACATAAATATGTGTGTAAGGAGACTCACAAAGTGTGTAAAATACAACCCTCTCTCTTTTCCTCCCACATCTCTAAAAATGGGGGTACAAACGAGCTGATCCAGATTTGCTGCCGATATGATGTAATATCGGAAATGTGGGCTTGCTTTACATTAAACTCCTGATAACGTCCTGCCCACGTGACACGTCCCAACCAAGCGGCAAACTCCGGGGCAGAGCCATGAAGCCCATAAGGAAGTGCCACAAACTGCAGTTCATCTAGTGGCCGATAGGATGTGGATGCAGAAAGGCGCAATTCCCATAAACCTCCATTTTCAAATGCCCTACTTTACAGCAGAAATAAACATGTTTCCAGCCTGGATCCAAAGAAACATATTCTGGATATAGTTAGATTCCAACTTCATGACAACAGTTTGGGGAGTGAATTTTTTTATAACGCAACCCCTTTAGTTATATTAAGCCTTAAAGTGTTTGCATAAATGAGGGCGTGGTCACTCGCTGTCCATTGCGGAGATTAGTCCTAAGCCAATCACGCCGCGAGTTCACAATGGACAGAGCCACTCACGGCACAGCTGCTCTCCGAACCCGCCCCCTTGCGCTTTTGATTGACAGTGGACCTGTCGCGAGGCGCCTCAGAGCTATTCAAAGTAACAACAATAAATGTTTCTATTTTCCTGTTTACAGTCACTAAACCTATTTTTACAACCGCCGTTTTGGCATCAACTTTTACATGACGGCATCCAGCAACTTCAGTCTGCATAAAGTTAGCAAGCCAGCATTGCTGACGTTTCTAGGTTGAACACATTGTGATTAATCAATATCAGCCATGCGTAAATGTACAGATTGTCAACAGTAACTGAAATAAGTTGTTAATCAACTACTTAATGAATAGGCATGTTTACTGACTACACGGGAGCACAGATGTAAATGAACCTTGTGTTACATCTGGTGAATTGGTTTAGCACACACTTTGTGTTTTGGGTAAACAAACAAATCAAGTGAAATGTGCATTTCAGGTTTGCTTGTGACATCCGTGTCATTCGCAGGCTTCTGGAACGTATGATCAGCAACAGCCCAGCAGAGCTTCGTAGGTGTCCTTCTGTGGGCATGCTCCATAACCCAGGCATTGTCCGGTGGATCACGGCAGCGGTAGGGTTTCAGCTGATCATGGTGAACCACTTTCACTTTAGTCTTAGGGCCTTTCTGGATGCGATACACCAGATCATCCAATTGCCCCAGAACAAAGTATGGTGCTTCGTACGACGGGAGAAACTTCCTGACTTTGTTTTTGACTCTCCGTGTCCCTTTAATCAGGTTCCACACAGCATCACCAATCTGGTACTGTGTTCGACAGCAATTTTGGTCGTATTGTCTCTTGGCATGTCTTACATACTCTCCAAGGGCCTGTCTGGTGATTTGGTGAGCCAGTTCTAGGCGTTGTCGGGTCTGCTGGACATATTCAGGGGCTGAAAGGAGTGTGCCAGAGTCTTGGGGTAGACCAGCTACCAGGTCCACCGGGTCGCTCACTTCCCGGCCGAACATCATGAAGTTGGGGGTGAAACTAGTGTCACTGTAAGCCATAACAGCATAGGGAATCATGAGGTCCAAGTCCCAGTGGCAGCGCTCAGCTGTTGTGGCCAGCATCTTTTGTAGTGTGGCATTACATCTTTCGACTTGGCCATCAGACTGAGGTCTGAAAGGTGTTGTGCGTGTTTTTCTCAATGCCAAACAACTTACACATTTCCTGAAACACTTCAGATTCAAAGTTTCGGCCTTGATCGCTGTGCAGCGTCTGTGGTGCTCCATAACGACACACCCACTCTGAGGCCAGCACTTCAGCCACAGTTACAGCCTGCTGGTTGGGAAGGGGGTAAGCTTCCACCCACTTTGTAAAATAGTCCTGTACCACAAGCACATAACAGTTTTTGCCATCTGTCTTGTTCAGGGGCCCCATGATGTCCAAGGCGATGCGCTCCATGGGGGCTCATACCCAGACAGTGCCCATTGGAGCTTGTGGTGTCTTACGGGGCCTGGCTTTGGATGCACAGCTGGTACAGGTGCTACACCAGAGGGCGACATCTTCTCTCATTCTGTACCAGAAGTATCGGGTTTGCAGCCGAGCCACTGTGCGCTCCACATCAAAATCTCCACCTATTTGGCCGTCATGCATTTGTTTCATGACATCAGGGTGGAAGACTCGAGGCAGCACAACTTGTGGATAAAACTGTGTGTCATCTAGGCAGTAGAACCGCCTAACCAGAATTCCGTCTTTGAAATAGAGCCGCTTCCACTGGCTCCAATATGTTTTTGTAGCTGGGCTGTACGAGGAGACTGTTACCCATTGCGGCCGTTTGCCGCTGGCCTCCATCCATGCTCTGATGGGGCCTATGTCTGGGTCAGCCTCCTGAGCCTTCTGCAGCTCCTCTGGGCTCCAGCCACAGAACAGCCCAGTAGTGTTGTTGGTCGTAGTCCGGTAGATTATTCCAGGATTTATATTGTCAACCCCAGCAGGTGAAGCTTCTCCTACCCCCACTGGACTCACTGCTGTGGAAGCTGAGGGTCTCTCTACCCCCACTGGGCTCAGCATCGCCAGGTTGATGTCAGAGTCCAACTGGCACTGCACCGCCTGATCACAAAACCTCACCAGCTGAGGGGAGGGGCATGGCAGCTTACATGGACAAGACTGCTGGCAGGGTCTCCTTGAGAGGCTGTCTGCGTTGCTGTGTAGCAGGCCGGCCCGATGAACAATCTCAAAGTTGTATTCACCCAGTCTCTCCAACCACCTGGCAAGGTGTACGTGTTAGCCAGCGAAGGCTGTTGTGGTCAGTGCGCACTGTGAAGGGCCGGCCCAGGAGATACTGCCTGAAGTGTGATGTAAACTCCACCACAGTCAGCAGTTCACGTCGTGTAGTGCAGTAATTCTGTTCAGTTTTGGATAGTTTGCGACTCCCATAGGCCAGCACACGCTTTCTGCCTTGCTGAACCTGAGAGAGGACAGCGCCAATGCCCACATCGCTTGCATCTGTGTCCAGTATCATGGTGCCTTGGTCGAGTGGATAACCCAAAACCGGTGCTGTGGTTAGCAGACGCTTGAGCTCGTTGAATGACGCCTGGCATTCTTCACTCCAGTGAAAACGGGCATATTTCTTTGTCAGGGCATGGAGAGGAGGCAAAGTCTTTGACCAACCGCCTGTAGTATGATGCAAGGCCGATGAACTGGCGGACTTCTTGGACTGATGTAGGCGCCGGCCACTCCTGCACCTTCTGAACTTTGCTGGGGTCAGCAGCCACACCATCCTCAGAGACAGTGTGGCCCAGATAGGCCACCTGGCGGCAAAAGAGAAAGCATTTTGCAGGTTTCAGGTTAGCCTGTTGGAGGCAGTCGAAGACCTGGCTCAGTCGTTGCAGCATCTCCGGGAACATCTCTGCCCAGCACGATGATGTCATCCAGGTAAACGAGGCAGGTTTCCCACTATATGCCGGTCAACACGCGGTCCATCAAGCGCTGAAATGTTGCTGGGGCGTTGCACAATCCGAACGGCATCACATTCCACCCAAACAGTCCATTTCTTGTTCAGAAAGCAGATGCTTTGCGTGCTCTAGGGGTCAGCTCGACCTGCCAATAGCCGGAGGCGAGGTCCAGAGTGCTGAACCATTTGGCACTGGAGAGGGTGTCTAGTGTGTCTTCGATGCGGGGGCAGTGGATACGCATCTTTAATAGTGCTGTCATTTAGGGCTCTATAGTCTATGCAGAGGCGGTAGGTGCAGTCCTTTTTCGCGCACCATGACTATAAGTGAGGCCCAGCTGCTGTGACTGCGGCTGGCCAGTCCTGCCTCCAGGCTCTGTTGTATCTGCTGGTTGGCACTTTCTTGCTTCTCTGAGGGCATACGGCTTGGTGTTTGCTTGACTGGGGCACCTGGCCTGGTTAGGATGTCATGCTACACCAGGCTAGTGCTGCCGAGGTCATCAGGGCCAGTAGAGAACACACTGCCATATGTATGCAGTAGCTTTGCAAGCTGGGGCTGCTCTTCAGCTCTCAGTTCAGTAGAGCTCAGGGTGTAGAGCGGTTGCAGGTGCTGGGGGACCGTGGGACCAATGACAGCCTGCCCTGACTGATCTGTAGTGGCTGCAGGCTGCACAGCTTCGACAGGTTGAAGAACACCGGCGATGGCCCCCTCTTTGATGGTTACTGGAGTGTTGCCTGGATTGAAGATGCGGAGGGGCACAGTTCCGGAGTGCCGAGTTTCTACAAGGGCTCGGGCTACCAGCAGTCTGTGTTTTTCAACGAAACCCTTGGTGGGGCTCAGCATCATTTCCCCTTTAGCTTGTCTTTGAAAACGTGTGTAGCCTGGTACCAGGTACTCCCGCCCAGGCTCCACTACAACAGTCCGGGATACTCCCACGGCACATGATGGTGGCTTACTTTGTGTCTAAAGAATGGGACCTCTTCACCAAACAGAACCATACGATTGGTACCATAATCAAGACGTAATCAAGACGTGCTTTGGATTGGACCAGGAATGGATGGCCTAGCAGGGCTTCATCTGGATCTATGTCAGCCACCAGGAAGTGTTTGCTATCTTGGCATTGGTTTATCTGGACAGGGAAGATAGCTTCACCGAGTACAGGTATGTCACCCGGGCCGATACCAACAACGGACGTAACAACTGATTGCTGGAGAGGAGGCCGGACCTCTGGGTGAATAGCTGCGTAGTGATGCAGAGCCAACACACTTTTCCGTGCACCACTGTCCAAAACAGCACACACTTCCAGTCCGTTTATAAGCATGAGAAGGCTCATTTCTTGATTCTGTGTTTTAATGTGGAGCACAGTGGGGTCAGTAATTTCAGGAAATGCAGAAAACACTTGGGCTTTTGTTGTTTTCTTTGGTGAGGGGCAATTCCTCCTCATGTGACCTAATCCTGAACAGTTATGACAACGAATCTACTCCCAGTTGATGTGTTTACGGCCGTTTTGTTTGTTGGGTGTGACTTTTGGGTTAGAGAAGGTGTTTTGGGGATATGGGCTGGAGTGAGCAGGCTCAGGCTTCCATCTGGGTCCCGGGGATGTGGCTGCAGTCTCAATGGGCTCCTCCTCTGCTATTTCCCTGACGATAGCAGCACGGGGCCACCGTTCAGTGATGTTGTGTGCCCCTGGGTGCATGCGGCTAGTGACATAAAGCACAGCCTGCTTGGTGGTTTCATGGCGGCGTGCAATGTCATAGGCTTGGGCTAGTGTCTGAGGCCGCTGCTCCAACAGTTTTTGTACCATTTCTGCATCTCCTACAGCAGGCCTATTCAACTAGCGGTCCCGGGGCCGAATCCGGCCCTTCTGAACTTTTTCTGGCCCACAAGAGGTTGCCTGCAAATCGAAATGGCATATGTGTAATAGCATAAATAGAACTAATGTCTGAATCACACTAAATCCGGCAATGCGGCGAAAACGCAGGTTTCTCCATTCATTTGAATGAGGCCCGTTGTTTTGCCTGCTGCGCTCTGACCCGCAGGCAAATTACAGTCCTCGTGCACAACTCAGCTTATTTTGCCTGCGGCTCAGATCGCAGCAGGCAAAATAACGGGCCTCATCAAATGCGTCCGGAAAGTTTGCGGGCCACAGAGACAGTACAACAGCTTCAAGATGTCTCTCCAAGCCAATGAAACGTAAAGTTGATAATATAGGTATAAATAAAGGATGTGAAGTTAAAAGCAAAAGGGTAGAATAAGCCTAATTAGTAACGAGAAAGGGAGCTACACAACGGTGCAAGATTAACGAAGATGGGCCCCCGAGCTTCTTAACGGTAAGACGTTTGTAAAGTAGACACTGCGTGAAAATTGACTTTGAAAGATAGTCGGATTTGGAAGGTAAGGTGAATAACCCTGGGCTCAGGGCAATTGGTCAACGGTAAAAATATAGAAAGGAATAAGGATAAAGGAAATAAGAGTAAAAGGAACCGCGGATTTGGATAAAGCCCTCAGAAGAGGCGATGTTAGATCGGCCTAAAAATCCTGAAGAGTTACTAGGTTGATTTTTTGGGTCTGTTCTGGGAACTGGGTGTAGAATAAGAAATTCATTGGTTTCTATTTGGCATTTGTTGACGAACAAATATTGGGATTAGTCATTTGAGTATTTCACACCTATTAAGGTAGCAGAAATGTAGAAATAAAGGGATAATAGGAGCGGCAAGGAAAAGCATGCTATAGGGAAATGTATGAAACGAGATCTCTGGGTGAAAGTTAGGATTGAATGCATACTGTGTGTTTGGAAGAATGCTGAATTTATGGGGTGCTGGACGGAGCTGGGCTCTGCTGCATCTGTGTGTGTGAAGGGCTAAAAATAGCCCAACATTTGAGGGAGAGATGCTGAGGAGAGAAGAGATTCAGTAAAATCCAGGAAAATTATACTTTGTACTGTTAAAACATATGAGCCTCTTTGAAGAAGATGTTTTGATTTCCATCCATCCATCCATCTTCTCGCGCCTTTCCGTCAGGGTCGCAGAGGTAACAGCTCCAGCAGAGAGCCCCAAACTTTCCTTTCCCTGGCCACATCAACCAGCTCTGACTGGGGGATTCCAAGGCGCTCCCAGGCCAGCGAAGAGATATAAACCCTCCACCTGGTCCTAGGTCTACCCCTCGGTCTCTTCCCAGCTGGACGTGCCTGAAACACCTCCCTAGGGAGGCGCCCAGGTGGCATCCTCACTAGGTGCCTGAACCACCTCAACTGGCTCCTTTCAACGCGAAGGAGCAGCGGTTCTACTCCGAGTCCCTCCCGGATGACTGAACTTCTCACCTTATCCCTAAGGGAGCTGCCAGCCACCCTGCAGAGAAATCTCATTTCGGCCGCTTGTATCCGCGATCTCGTTCTTTCGGTCATGACCCATCCTTCATGACCATAGGTGAGGGTAGGAACGAAGATGGCCCTGTAGACAGAGAGCTTTGCCTTCTGGCTCAGCTCTCTTTTCATCACAACGGTGCGGTAAAGCGACTGCAGTACCGCTCCCGCTGCTCAGACTCTGCGGCCCATCTCACGCTCCATTGTTCCCTCACTCGAGAACAAGACCCCGAGATACTTGAACTCCTTCACTTGGGGTAAGGCTTCATTCCCTACCTGGAGTGGACAGTCCATCGGTTTCCTTCTGAAAACCATGGCCTCAGATTTGGAGGTGCTGATCCTCACCCCAGCCGCTTCACACTCGGCTGCGAACCGATCCAGTGAGTGCTGAAGGTCACAGACCGATGAAGCCATTAGGACCACATCATCTGCAAAAAGCAGAGGTGCAATCCTTAGCCCACCGAACTGCAGACCCCCTTCCCCACTACTACGCCTCGAAATCCTGGCCATGAATATCACAAACAGGATTGGTGACGAGAGTAAAAAGCTGGTCCGTCGTTCCACGACCAGGACGAAAACCGCATTGTTCCTCTTCAATCTGAGGTTCGACAATCGGCCGGACCCTCCTTTCCAGCACCTTAGAGTAAACTTTCCCGGGGAGGCTGAGTAATGTGATGCCTCTGTAATTGGCACACACCCTCTGATCCCCCTTTTTAAAGAGAGGAACCACCACCCCGGTCTGCCACTCCTTCGGTACTGTTTCCGACTTCCACGCAATGTTGATGAGACGTGTCAACCATGACAGTCCCTCAACACCCAGAGCCTTCAGCATTTCTGGGCGGATCTCATCCACCCCCGGGGCTTTGCCGCCGTTCCTCCCAATCACGCCCCTCCAAGTGTCTCCATCATTGCCCATGTGTGCGTTGAAGTCTCCCAGCAAGACTAAGGAGTCCCCTTCAGGAGCCCCATACAGGACTTCAAGAAGGCTGAATACTCTGAACTGCTGTTTGGTGCATAAGCACACACAACAGTCAGAGTTTTCCCCCCCATGACCCGCAGGCGTAGGGAGGCGACCCTCCCGTCCACCGGGGTAAACTCCAACAAAGCGGCACTCAACCGGGGTCTTGTGAGTATCCCCACACCCGCTCGGCGCCTCACACCTTGGGCAACTCCAGAGAAGAATAGGGTCCAACCCCTATCAAGAAGTAAGGTTCCAGAGCCGACGCTGTGCGTAGAGGTGAGCCCCACCAGATCCAACTGGTAACGCTCCACCTCCCGCACAAGCTCCGGCTCCTTCCCCCCCAGAGAGGTGATGTTCCACGTCCCCAAAGCCAGCTTTTGTCGCCTGAGTCTGGTCTGTCGAGACCCTCTGCTTTCCCAATCGTTGTTTCCCGTAGGTGGTGGGCCCGCGGGACGGGGAAGCGGAGGTGTTGCCCACGTTCCTTTTTCGGGATGTGCCCGGCCGGGCTCCGTGGCAAACCCGGCCACCAGATGCTCGTTGACGAGTCCTCCTTCTGGGCCTGGCTCCAGAAGGGGACCCCGGGCTTCCTCCAGGCCGGGTATCCTCGCTTTCAAGTTTGTTTGTCATGAGGTCTTTTGAACCAATCTTAGTCTGGCCCCTTACCTGAGACCAATTTGCCATGGGAGACCCTACCAGGAACACAAGGTTCCAGACAACACAGCCCCCAGGTTCATCGGGGCACACAAACCTCTCCACCACGATAAGGATCTGGTTCTCTGAAAGGATGTTTTGATTTCGTACTAGTAAAATATATGAGCCTCCAAGAAGAGGACATTTTGAAACAGTAAAAAATATATATATGTATATATATATATATATATATATATATATGTATATATATATATATATATATATTAGTGCTGTCAAACGATAAAAAAAATTAATCGAGTTAATCACAATAACAGGTTGTGATTAATCACAATAACAGGTTGTGATTAATCACAATAACAGGTTGTGATTAATCACAATAACAGGTTGTGATTAATCACAAGTTTAAAATACTAGTATTTACTTGTATTTTTGGGGGAGATAAAACAAATACATCATGTTTGGTGTTGGAATAAAAAAATGCATGACAAACTGGTTAGAGAATCAAAGTTTTTACTTCATTATAAGATCTCAGCTTAGTTGTGATCATTTCTGAACTAGAATCTATTAATTTGCTGAGTAAGAAGTGTCAGGGAGTGCTTGGCATTGCGCACAACATCCGTAATGAACTGCAGACTAGAAGGATTAGCAGACAACCACATAAACACAGTTACAAAGTGACGTCTGCTACAAAGTGAATGTAAACAACTTGCCTGCGAAGAGTTTGCAAAGTAACATCTCACCCAAATGAATGCTGTAGTGAGTAACAGTGGGCCTATTTAAGAAACTGAATGCCATAGTGTCTTTGAAGATACAAAGTGAACAGTCCCTTTTCACACTCTTTTTTATTTTAAACAGCGTGAACTTGTGTGACATGACTCCAGTCAACCTGTTCATACAGTCTACTTTTCTTTCAACCAGTTGCTCAGGCAGACCAGCTTGTTGACATTTTCAGATGACAGAGCGGACCTCTTCTTCTGCACAATGTGGCCTGTCAAAGAAAACAGTCTCTCACATGGCACTGTTGAGGCAGGTGTAGCCAAGTACCTCTGTGCAATATGGGCCAGCTTACCATGAGCACCTGTGTGTGCCGCCCACCACTGTAGTGGACATGCCTCTATGCCGACACTGGGCTCTGCTTTATACCTGTCTACAGTTTTGTCTGTGGACAGTGCCTCATCATCAGACTCTGACTCTGACCCCATCAGTAGGAGGGCCATCTTCTTTGGTGGCTCTGGTTCAATTTCTTCTCTGGATGGCTGTGATGCAGGTTCTCTGTCCTTCAGCATCTCACTCAGCTTTTGCCACACCTCTTCCCTCTCTGCTCTGGGCAGGCACCTGAGGTCCTTGAATCTGGGATCTAGAGCTGTTGCTACCTTTAGCCATAACAGGTTTGTGTTGTCCTTTCGTCTGTTGAGGTCCTCTGTGAATGCAGTCTTGAAGCGCACTATGTAGGCAGGGTCAACATCTGAGACCTCCATCGTACGCAAGAGGTGGCAGAGTGCAGGCAGCACTACAGAGCAGGACACATATTTGTCACCACCCAGGAGCTCAGTGACATACCTACAAACACACAAAACCAACAGTATTAATGACTACACTTTTAATTCATTTAACACCCATTTAGGGAACAGGCCTAAAATTATTTCTGAAATACAATAACAAAGTGACTGTTATATTAATTGTATTTGCCAGAAAATAAAATTGGAGATGATAAGCATTGGAGATGGGAAGTCACCTTACCTGCATGACTCCAGCAGTGTTTCCAACTTTGCCAGCCTGTCATATTCAGCTGAGGTTAGCATGGCTAATTTGTGCTTCTGCTGTGCTAGCGTTGCCTTCAGTGAGTCTTTGTTGTTTTGGACACGCTTTATCATTTCAAGAGTTGAATTCCAGCGCGTGGGTACGTCCTGGACAAGTGACTGCTCTTCTTGCCCATGAGAGGCTCGCTGAAGTTTCAGCTCTGCTGTGTTTGCAGGACTGTGTTTGAAATGTCCGACTATTTGACTATTTTACGGCACTTGGCTGAAGCACCGTCAAACCCGCTGTCACGGCGAGACACTGTGATTACCCTCTGTATAATGTGCGCTACACAGGGCATGTGTTCGAATGGTAGACTCCTTGCTGCCGCGATCATATTGCGTTCGCTGTCTGTTCCTATAGTGGTGACCTTGTCTGTAATCTCCCACTCCTTTGCAACTTGAAGAAACTGACTAGCACATGCTTCTGCAAAATGCCTTTCCTCTGTTTTCACCACACCTAAAGCGAACGAGTGCAGTTGCCATTTGTCATCGATTAGGTGTGCTGTTACACCGAGGTAGTTATGGTTGCTTACTGATGTCCAGTGGTCTCCAATCAGTGCAATAAATGTAGCTTGTGCCAACTGCTCTGCTTTCTTTGCCTTTTTGCTGCCAAACAATTCATGTATTCTTGTGACAATAGTTCCCCTAGCAGGTGGCTTGTATGATGGGTCATCGGAGGCGATCTGGATAATACCTTGAAGCCCCTGGTCTTCAACGATGTTGACTGCGGGCCTGCAGTCAACGGCGATCCATTTAGCGATAGCATTGGTTAGCTTAGTTGTTGTCGCTTTGTTGACAGACTTGCCCTTGCTGCACTCTGCCAGTGTAGTTTGGCGAACACGGCTTGATGCTGTCTCAGTGCTAGCATCAGCAAAGATGCTAGCAAAGATGTGCTTTGCCCGAAGATGGTACTTCAGGCTTGTTGTGCTTCGGTGGAAAGACAGTTCATCACTGCAATATGTGCACACAACTTTGGTTTTATCTTAACTTACGTCTGGAAGCTTTTTAAAGCGAAATGTACCGTTAAGCACACCAGGGAACGCCTCCTCAGTCATCGTGTTATCTGTGTTTGTGACGCCGTTCAGTAATTCAGCCAGGTAAACATGCGCGCTGGAATTACGGTAGGAAGTTGGGGTCAAACTTGATAATATGATTAATTTGCGTTAATTTTTATTTTAACGCGTTATGGTTTCAAGATTAATCGTGGGCGTTAACGTTGACAGCCCTAGTATGTATGTATATATATATATATATATATATATATGAACATTCTCTCAGAGGACTTTTACTTGGCTAAAACTGATGAGCTTTCTGGGGAAAGTTTTTCGAATCTGCTACAAATGATGAGTCTCTGTTAAGGGAACATTTTAAAATTGGTTAAAGTGTATGAGCCCCCAGAAAAGACGTTTATGATTTTGAAGAAAAGTGAAGAGATCATTGAGATACTTACAGTGGGGCAAAAAAGTATTTAGTCAGCCACCAATTGTGCAAGTTCTCCCATTTAAAAAGATGAGAGAGGCCTGTAATTTTTATCATAGGTATACCTCAACTATGAGAGACAAAATGAGAAAATAAAATCCAGGAAATCACATTGTAGGATTTTTAATGAATTTATTGGTAAATTCCTCTGTAAAATAAGTATTTGGTCACCTACAAACAAGCAAGATTTCTGGCTCTCACAGACCTTTAACTTCTTCTTTAAGAGGCTCCTCTGTCCTCCACTCGTTACCTGTATTAATGGCACCTTTTTGAACTCGTTATCAGTATAAAAGACACCTGTCCACAACCTCAAACAGTCATACTCCAAACTCCACTATGGCCAAGACCAAAGAGCTGTCAAAGGAGACCAGAGACAAAATTGTAGACCTGCACCAGGCTGGGAAAACTGAATCTGCAATAGGTAAGCAGCTTGGTGTGAAGAAACCAACTGTGGGAGCAATTATTAGAAAATGGAAGACATACGAGACCACTGCTAATCTCCCTCGATCTGGGGCTCCACGCAAGATCTCACCCCGTGGGGTCAAAATGATCACAAGAACGGTGAGCAAAAATCCCAGAACCACACGGGGGGACCTAGTGAATGACCTGCAGAGAGCTGGGACCAAAGTAACAGAGGCTACCATCAGTAACACACTACGCCGCCAGGGACTGAAATCCTGCAGTTCCAGACGTGTCCCCCTGCTTAAGCCAGTACATGTCCAGGCCCGTCTGAAGTTTGCTAGAGGGCATTTGGATGATCCAGAAGAGGATTGGGAGAATGTCATATGGTCAGATGAAACCAAAATAGAACTTTTTGGTAAAAACTCAACTCGTCGTTTTTGGAGGAGAAAGAATGCAGAGTTGCATCCAAAGAACACCATACCTACTGTGAAGCATGGGGGTGGAAACATCATGCTTTGGGGCTGTTTGTCTGCAAAGGGACCAGGACGACTGATCCGTGTAAAGGAAAGAATGAATGGGGCCATGTATCGTGAGATTTTGAGTGAAAACCTCCTTCCATCAGCAAGGGCACTGAAGATGAAGCGTGGCTGGGTCTTTCAGCATGACAATGATCCCAAATACACCGCCAGGGCAACGAAGGAGTGGCTTCGTAAGAAGCATTTCAAGGTCCTGGAGTGGCCTAGCCTGTCTCCAGATCTCAACCCCATAGAAAATCTTTGGAGGGAGTTGAAAGTCCGTGTTGCCCAGCGATAGCCCCAAAACATCACTGCTTTAGAGGAGATCTGCATGGAGGAATGGGCCAAAATACCAGCAACAGTGTGTGGAAACCTTGTGAAGACTTACAGAAAACGTTTGACCTCTGTCGTTGCCAACAAAGGGTATATAACAAAGTATTGAGATGAACTTTTGTTATTGACCAAATACTTATTTTCCACAATCATTTGAAAATAAATTCTTTAAAAATCCTACAATGTGATTTCTGGATTTTTTTTCTCATTTTGTCTCTCATAGTTGAGGTATACCTGTGATAAAAATTACAGGCCTCTCTCATCTTTTTAAATGGGAGAACTTGCACAATTGGTGGCTGACTAAATACTTTTTTGCCCCACTGTATATGCCTATGCAGGACTATAAAGTAACTTTTTGAAGTAACATACAAACGCTGGTTATCTATTGAGTTTTTCTTTGCCAAACGGAGACCTGCAACTTCAATTTCTTGTTTCTATTTTATTCTGTCGGAGTTTGGTTGGGAAAGGGGGACCTCCTCCTTCCTCCTCATCGTCTGTATGTGGGGGAGCTGAAACGCAGAGAGAGGGGCTGCAGAGGACGTGAAAACCTGGCCAGGATACGATAGGGACTGAGGGTTGCTGACTACAGAGGGTGCATCACTAATCCTGTCTGAATCCAGGCCAGTACAGTTCTTATCCACAACTCTTTTTACCTGCTTTTTGACTATATTCAAGTAGGTTCATTTATAGTTACCATCACTGATATGCCTTTGGTGTACTTTCATATATTTTATTATATGAGTATTTAAACACTTCTAAACCGAATTGGGGTTAATAAATTGCAGGATTTGCATTCACGGATTTGGCAACGGACTGAGTAAACGCATTTGAAATAGTTATTAGAGTGTTAAGTTTTGGAGCTTGACTCTGTTGGGTGTGCATGAGTGTGGAGTATTGGTTGTACACTGAAAAAAAATTGGAGTGACATTTATTTAAGTAAATTGCACTGGCAATACTCACCTATAGATTGTAACTTTCACTCAGATTACCAATGAATCTAATTACAAAACCCAAGTAAATGTTGCTGATGATTCTTTTTGTTTCTTACTCATCTTTTCTTTGTTATATTCTATCTAATTATTAAGTAATATTTATTATGAATATATTAGTTAATATTAATCATTTAGGTAAATATCTTTACTATTCTATTAAATAATAATTCAATATTTGCAGCTTTCAAACATCCCGTTTGACAAACACTTTTATTTCACATTCGAAATAGTATAGATATATTTAAAATATCTATAACATTGTAACCACAAGCACAATTGGGCTCTATTACAAAATTCTAAAGATTTAAACTTTTACTTCCTTAACAGTTGCAATCACAACTTTTGCAGACATTCTCAGGATGTTCAGAACAGAATATAAAACGTATATAAAACCGAGCAACACTTGAAATCACTGTCAGAATCACTGACAAAATGTAAAGAGGTTGTTTGTGCTGGACAAAAGCACAAATAACACTGGAACATTCACGCTAAAAGCTTCTTGTGGAGAGACTGGACCTTTGGTGACATTTTAAGGATGTCAAGCTCAAGAAACAGCTTCTGAAGTACTTCAAATGTATATTTCAGTTTCAGTGGGTAACTTAAGTTGACAGCATAGATGACACCCATGAGCAGGAGGCAAGCGTTTGTCACACCTCCGCAATCCTACAGAACTTCTGTCCCCTCAATGATGACTGACACATACACGGGATCTTGGTTTTCCTGTGCCACATTGGGATGGATGACGGTGATCTTCATCATGTGATTACTGCAGTCCTCTTTCACTGCTTCTTGGCTTACGTCCTGTGAAAACAAATAAGCCACAATTAGAAATAACTAAAATAGATTCCAAGTAAAAGAAAAGGTAAAGAGAAATAATGTGAAAATAAAAACAATTTAGTGTACTCAAATCAAACAATATTCTTATGGCACCCTCTGTGTGCTTCACAGAGGCTGACCCTTAGACAAAGAAAGTCACTTTTGGGGGCCATCCAGACTGAGAGGAGTCAACGCCCACGACCGCAGGGAGTGCCGCCCCAGTGACCACCCTGGCCCGGGCAGACAGGAGGCTCCACACAGAGGTGCAGAGCCCTCCAGCCACCCAGGCTAGAGCTGTCCATGTGACAGCACCCGTGTTGGTAGACCAGAACTACTCCCAGTGCGGAAGATCCCCATGGGGGAAACACTGGAGCTGAAAACGGAGGGGTTAAATAAGTAAAATAGGTTATAAAAAGGTATAAATTAAATTAAATACTCTTTTGCTCATAAAATTAAGTTAACAGGTGATTGTTAAATATTCAGAAAAACAGAGACAAAAGGCAGGTTAAAGTTTAAGATAGATAAGATAAAGATTAAGTATGATTTTTTTTAAATGAAGGGTAAGAGCATAAAAATAATTTACTAATTTTAAAGTTAAAAGCCTGATTAAAAATATGCATCTTGAGTCTCTTTTAAAAAACATCACAAGTGTAGAGAATCTTTGACCTTCAATATAATATCACAAGTGAAGACCAGATTATAAGGCTAGACAATCATTTTAATATGATCGTGATGATCATCAGATACCTGATAGTCTTTGATCAGCTCCTCTCCACTCTCTCCAAGATACTCAACTAAGCAACGGATGATAGTGTCCCTTCTGCCATCGACATGATGCTATGAAACACAAAAAGACCATTTATTGCAGAGAATACATAACATATGTAACATACATACATAACAGCACATACATATGTAAAGTAAGTTACCCATGGGGAATGTAAGCCTGCAACTGCATTCTAACGTTGTGAAGTGTGCAACTTAACATGAATTTGTTAACGATGTGTGTTGAGACAAGAGTCAATGTCTAGTGCATGTCATAATCCGTCAGTCCAGAAACTCTGTCTCTGCCCAGTGAGGGGAGTTTTCTGACTCATCACTGGACCTGCAAATTAATTTTTCGCAACATAACAGTACCTCCTATCACAAAATGAACCAGGCATGGACAGGAATTCCCACACACAAGAGTAATACTTTGGGAAATTATTGTATTGGAGTGTATGGGCTGCACTCAGAGGGTCACTTTGAAAATTCTGTAAATCTCCCTGCTTTTGAGCACATATTAAGGGAGAGATGAATGGTTTGTATACATTTGTGAATCATGTGCATACATTGTTAATTGTGGCCACAGTGACAGGATAAGAACAGTTTCAGGCCAACACAGACACTGATCAGATGAAATAAAAGAGTGATACATTCATAGTGTGTATAACCTCATCATTAGATTATGTAATTAAAATAATTTGAAATTTTACCTCATTTAGTGAGTCCAACATTGGTTTTATTTTGGTCCCTATAGTCCCGCCCTTCCTCCGAAATATCTCCAGGAGTTTGGTGGTGTACCTGTCCAATCTGGACAAAAATGTTCGCTCCAGATGCATCGTGGTTATACGTTTAAACTCTTCTTTGATCTGAAATGAGAGATAAACACAAAATCATGTAAAAGATGACTCATGAGATCTCACATACAACAAGTTGCTGCATGAAAAATAACTGGATTTACCTGATTTTCACTGAACAGAGAAGGCCATCTCTCTAAGAGCTCTTGGATTGCAGGGCAATCCTTGACAACCTCTGTTCTTCTCAGAGCAAAAGACTTCTCCATTTTCTCGTAATTGCCCTCTCATTGTTCTTCTTCTTTATTTCCTTCAGCAAATCTATTCTCTCCTTCTCTAAGCTTTCCTCAGTCTCACCAAATGGCAGTGGTGGCAGATAGTTGACTTCAGCTTTTTTTTGGCCTTTTAAAGCCTTTAAGTAAACCCTCTTCACTGGAGCGTCTTCTCTTCAGTGTGTTCACCTCGAGCTCTGGAATGGCTATTTGGCGACCTCTTAACTTTGCCCTGTAGTTGCCCATTTTATATTTTATCCTCTGTTGCCAACCATATAGGCCATTAAAAGATCCTGGCTCTTTGAGGCATGGGTATTTTTCTACCAAGGCTTCAGCAACAGATAAAATCTGGACACCAGTTGGATATGCTGTGAAGCCAAATATAGTCTCTGCGAGCTTCTCAAGAATGCTATTAGTTACTCCTGGGTTGTTCAAAAGTGTGCCATCTTTTTCATAAGCTTGCTTTCCTGCTTCCAGTGCAAGGTCTACATCATAAGAAAAGACTGGTATTTCAAACTTAAATGGCCATGGTTTAGACCTGTAGGATGGTCCACTCTCATCTGGGGAGGACAACAGGATTGTGTCGCATCCAGATGAGGAGGAGCTTGTTTCCGTAGATAGTGGAACTGGAGATTCGACTTCTGACATGTCCACAGGAGTGAGACTCAAGATCACTGGTTCAGTTTTACTACTTTGAGGTTAGCTTTATCTTGTACTTCTTCAATCGAGGTCAAAGTGAAGAACTGACCGTCGAAATCCATGTCCTGGTACATCACAGTGAATGGTCCTGTAATATCAAATGTCTCTCGAAGAACATCAGTGAGGTCCTGAAGCGTGCTTGGGATGCCTGCAGGTAAAAGTAGTTTGCGGACATCATCCTCCCCAAAAATGATCCGCAGTTTTGCTGAGGGTGCCATATCAACAGGAAGAAGCTGCAACAACAAAGAAGAGAAATACACAGAGACATTTATTCACAAGCTTCTCTCCTCATACTTAAAATGATAGGCAAATGTGGTACTTCAAAGTTGTCAGGCGTCTTCCTGCAAGGGTGTATGGAGCCATAGGATAAAAATCTTTAAGCTCTCTTTGCTCAAGTAACTGCACACTCCCTGTGTTCTCCAGCTCATAACTCCTCAGGTGTTCATTGTACCATGTATTTTGTTGTCTCACAAAAAAAGTCAGTTTGTTACAAATCACCATTATCTGCAACACTCCAGAAAAGTCAGGCAGTCCTGCAGTGGAACCACAACACAACAACATTCCCACTGCATAGTGGGTGCCTAAACTGCACACATTATTGGTAACATGCACAGCTGTAACAGCAGGGAATCTGCATTTCACCAGGTCTTTTAGATCATCCTTAAGCACATCTAAAGAGACCTCTGTTGTTTTTGTGACTGCAAGTGATGGTTTGGCAGCATGTGATTGATGGTATGCAACCATGAGCTGGTGCTTATTTGCAAGGGGACAGCAAGATATTCCTGAAACAACCAGTGTGTCTGACCACCTTCTTGAAAAAGCTGTGTTTGGCCTCGAAACTGAAAAAAGTAACTGAAAAATGCTTCTTCATGAATTCTCTTCTCTTGTATGAAGTTGTGAAAGGGCCACCTTTCCCAAAGGTAGTACTTATAGGGTGTGTCTCACACATATTTTTCACTAAATCTGAGATAATGGCTGGATCCAGATCACAGTTATGGCTTTTCAAGGTGGACACCACCACATCTCTTAAAAGTGGACCAGATGCAGAGGTGGATATAAACTGAAGCTCATCTACTATTTCATCAATGCATTTGTTTGGGACATTGAACATGCTTTCCAACTTTAAAAAGAGATGGCCAAATTTCTCCCTTATATCTTGAGACAACTCCTGTGGTTCCCCATCCCAAAGCTCTAAGCTTTCTTCCACACAGGTCTCATCCTGAGCAAACATGGGTTCATAAGGTTGGCTTTTTAATACTTCAGTTTTAAAATCCTCAAGGGTGTGTGACTGGTGTTTTCTGTGTCTATGCGTAGCAAAGGTGGTATAAATATTTGTACTGAAGTTGCAGTTTTTGAAGACACATGAAACTGCTTCAAACTTCCGTAAGTGGCTGCCAAGATGCTCAAAATACTGCTTCTCTGAATCAAAAACACCAGAGCAGCAAAGTAGACAAGTAAATGAAAGAGGTCCACTTTGTGTGACCATCTCCACATGGTGTCGAGACAAATGGATCTGAAGGGCATTAAATGTTTTAAACGAGCAAGGGCAATCAGTGTGCAGACAAGGGACTGACTGGCTGCGACCACCATTTCCATGCTTTAGTCTGTAGTGTTTTAACAATCCCAACCTCTTCTCAAAGCTAGATATCTTACACATCCATCTCATGTTGTGGCACCTGAAACATACAAAATTAAACATCTCAAAATTAAACCAAACTGCCACACATAAAGAAATTATGTGACAAGTTAAACATAATCATCAATAATTTGATCTTACCTCGTGTCATCCGTGGAGTCCAAATTAACAGTCAGAAGGTCCTATGTTCTGTAAAAAAACAAAACAAAAAAAACTAATTTCTACTAACTCAAGGATACACATTGATATGTAATTGTTTTAAATGTAAATATCATATATAACAAATTATGTGTAAATTATATGTAATATTACCTATAGACCAGGTGTCAGGCACATTGAGCCATTACGCGTTGTAGCCTATAGGGGGCTCGCCTTGATCAACCTGCTTACGGCCCGTCGTTGGCTTGTTACGCCACTGGCGTTGGGGCTACCTGAGGTGACGTCATCAATACTTTATCACCTGTTGTTAAAACAGATGCGGGCAGAGAGTAAGAGTACCATCATCAATTTTTCCTTATGTTGTCTCTTTATTTTTTATTCATTTAACAGGGAGATTGCAGATTAATAAACATTTCTGTAAATGCGCCAGTTAGCCAAGAGGCTATTCATCATCTGTAGTCACCGGACAGGCACATTTCATTGAAATAACAGATACAATCAGTAAAAACATGCAACATAGATTCAAAGGCTTTATTGCCATTTGTACAGTAGCTACAGTGTAGTTATGGCAATATAAATGTTAAACTCCCGAGCTCCTCCAACAATGCAACATAGTATACTGTTTCGTATATACAGCCCGGCGCCGTGGGAGGATCCAGGGAGGGCCAGGCCCTCCCATTTGACATTTCTGCCCTCCCCCAAAAATATATGTTTTTAAAAAATACATCGTACGAGGGCCGGCCCTGGGCACAGTGGAACTAGGCGCCCGCCGAATTGGTGGGGGCGCCCCTTAAGCATACACCTTTCTCTTAACCAGGGCCGGCCCTGGGCATAGGCAGTATAGGCGAATGCTAAGGAAACTACTCTAACATTGCATACAGAGCCAATCATGGCCCGTCACTGGAAATAAGAACCTTAGTGCACACAGATCAGCTGGCACGGAACTGCTATTACATGTCACCAACTCCCTCTCAAATCATGTTTTTATTGTGAATTTGTGCCTTGCTGTGTTACCAGTGTCTGTGCCGCCATTACAAAAATGGTTTCATTGGTTTTATTAGTGTGTATTTGTGATAGGTATGCGTCTTTACACAATGCTGTTGGCCATGCTATTTTATGTTATCTATATTGTGCTGCAGCACATAAAGTTTTTTTGTGCCCTACCATGAAAATCACATGCCCTCTCTGTAGATTTGTTCTGGCGCCGGGCCTGCCATGACATTCAGAAGTTTTCAATGTGCTATCCAACTTAAAGGATTTTCCTTTTTTGATTAAAATGCGTTTAGTCTAGGAAAATCTACAATAAGGATTATTTAAACCTACAGCTGTTTAGTTGTAATATCATTGGACACACACATAACACAAACAGAACAATTAGACAGACAAAAAAGGATTGTTACAAAAAACAAAGTGATATTAGCCTATGAAAAACATGTTATATGTTACAATTATAATACAATAAGTTATTTAGGCAGTATTTACTTTACTTACCTTTAATAAAGCTTTTTAAAAAAAAGCCGGTAGTCACGTGACCCCAGGAGAGTGACGTCGTTCAGCAAGATGGCCGCCTCCATGGGGGCAACGCTGTTCCTGTAAATCAGTTTACTTTTTAGATTTGTGTAGAGTAGTGTTGTAAAACAGCTTTTATCCACGCGAGAAATTTCACCGGAGCTTTGCATCAGTTGTGGCAGAGATGAAGACCTTCTGTGGCAGAGCCAACCCTACCACCGGAGCCTTAGACTGGGTGGAGGAGAGCGAGGAGTACGACTACCACCAGGAGATAGCCAGGTAGCTACGAGTTAGCATAACACAGAGAGAGGTGCTACACAGTTCAGGGATAATATGAAATGTAATACAGTACATGGAATACATTAGGAGCTCTGGAAACACTTCAAATAATGGGAGCAGTTAAATGTGTATTCTGGTGTGCTGAAGAGAAAATAGTATTGATTCTGTACTTTTGATAACACTTGTAAAGATTCATAGGTGTTTTGTCATATGCACAACCTAAGGGATAGCCTAGTTCATGGCAATGAAAATATGAAATCACAGGCTCCTCAACAATGCAACATACGATATGCTTAAGAAATAAAAGTTCATAAGGTGTATGGATAACAAAAACAAGGAAACAAGCATTCAAACTTTACCTTGAAATGTTGCGTCCTCATTGAGTACAGTTTAATACTACTGGTATACATACTAACATGTATGTTTGTGCAGATCATATGTGTTTTCATGTAACTACGTTCATATCTGCAAAGTAGCATCATAAGCATCAAGTATGACAAATAATTACACAATTTGATAATTCTAAAGATGGATGACAGTGGTGTTTTTATTTTTACATGAAAAAACATTGTGAACAGAATTAATTGAATTGACTTACAGCTCTAAAATAAAACTGTTTCAGCTGACATTTCTTATTAGTCATGGCTGATGTACACATAGAAAGTAACATATCAATATTATAGTATTGAAGATCAATACATCACAATATAAAGGTTGTTTTTATCCAAGTTAGAACATCACAAAGGACTCAGAAGTAAAATGATATGAGCAATCTACAGCAAAGTATTAAGTGATGAGTTTTTCTGCAAGTTACTGAAACGGTAGCACCAATAAATTCAACCCTGGTCCATCTGAAGCTGTTTCCATCAGGATGTTTTATTTTTCAGGTCCTGTTATGCTGATATGCTACATGATGATGACAGGGTGAGTGTTAACCTTCATAACAATTTATTCACCACACTTCCTCTGTTGAGTTGGTCTTCAGAGCACCTACTCTTCTTCAGTGTGATACTGACAAGACAGCTGATGTATTTTGTTCCTCCAGAATCAGAAGTATTACCAGGGTATCCGGGCAGCTGTTGGCAGAGTGAAGGCGCGGGGTGGGAAGGTCATCGTTCTGGACATTGGGACAGGAACGGGCCTGCTGTCCATGATGGCTCTCACCGCGGGAGCTGACTTCTGCTATGCTGTGGAGGTAAAGATGAGGACTGTACATGACATGGGGCAATTTTTACCGTCCAATTTCTCCCCATGTGTAGTATCTACTAAAAAGTGTGTAAACAATCAAAAGGGAAAAGTACATGTTTTAAGTAACTTAAAACCAGTGAGCGGGATGTCATGGCGTCTTGTAGTCACCTGTACATCACTATAGTAAGATGTGAAGTTAAAATACTGGAGATCAGCAAAACCAAGATTTTTATGTGGTGTAAAGTTGGTCTTTAATCTACACCAAGAAACAGTTCATATGTTGTTACTGTTACACATATTCAGTAACTCAATCATGGTTTTAGGAATGTTAGCAGACATAATTCATTTAGTTGCAGTTTTATTTGATAATACTTTGATGCACTGCCACAGCTATCATGTCTCTGTCTCATCTTCATCATCCTCGTCTCTGTTTCCTCTGTATCTGCAGGTTTTCAAACCGATGGCAGAGGCAGCACAGAGCATCGTGAAGAAGAACGGCTTCTCTGAAAAGATAAAGATCATTAACAAACACTCCACTGACGTCACTGTGGGGCCAGGTCAGACACGCACACAGCTTCATGAATACTCATCCGTTTCTCTCTGGCTGCTGGGAGTTACATGCCTCATGTCATTATTGCGATACAAAATCAGACTCTCAGTGAAGAGCGGTCTTCAGACAGAGCAGGATGTTTGTTACTTTGTCTGTGGTGATGACGTGTTTGTCATTTATTACAGATGGAGATATGCAAGTGAAGGCCAATGTTCTGATAACAGAACTGTTTGACACAGAACTGATCGGTGAAGGAGCGCTGCCCAGTTACGCCCATGCTCACCAAAATCTGGTCCAGGTGTGTGTGTGCGTTCTTTTATTATCCCCGCCCGGCTTGCCTGTATCGTGTGTTTGGTTGTGTATGTGTCTGTCTGTCTGTCTATCCCCAGCTTATGTAGCATTTTACTGAACTGAGTGCTTAAGGACCCTCCGAGGTCACCTAGATTCACATTTTTGGAAAACCATATCTCACTGACTGTTCTATACTGTCATTGATTGGTGACTACTGACTCCTCTGAAGCAGTTGGTAGGGTCTTGCAAAATGCATTTCCTTCTATCGGCTGGGCTAAAACAAGCCTTACCTAATCTGTTTGAAACCCAAGTCTTTCCTTTGTCTTAGTTTAAAAACCGGAAATTAGGGCCCCCGTGCAGTTCACCTGATAGCGCTAGCAGCTGATATACTGGGGCCCTGTCCCCACTGCGAGGACCCAGGTGTGAGTCTGTCCACGGGACCTTTCACATCATCAAAAAATAACAATAAATAAAATGAGGCACAATACAAGATGAATACATCGTTTTTGTGGTATTTTGTCAACATCTTGACTTTGAGGAAGCCGGGGGGAGTGAGTTCAACTCTTTCCTGTGTGTGAGGGGAGAGGGAAACAATCCTGGCTGAATGACTATTTTTCAATTAGTAAATATACAGCCACTTCAGCATTATCATTTTCTCTGTATTATTTATAGGTATGTCTTTGAGTCCAATTATTATTATTTTTTATTGTGTTCTATAAACTACTGACAACATTTCTCTGTGTTGGAATTCAACAGACTCTGGAATGGCTGTCATACATGTAGAGATAAAGATTTAAGAAACAATTTGGAGTGGTCTAATTTTTTCCGGAGCTGTATTTGCATGATGTGACGTTGATGTGTTGGTTGTACATCAGTCAGAACCTTATGAATTAGGTTAGCACCATAAAAGTCTCTTGAATTCAGTCAAAAATAGTGCAGACAGTCTGTGAAATGTGTTATCCAGCTGGTGGTGAGATGTGCCTCTCCCCCCCACAGGAGGGTTGTGAGGCGGTCCCGCACCGGGCCACCGTGTACGCCCAGCTGGTGGAGTCCGAACTGCTGTGGAGCTGGGCTCAGCTGCAGCCGATGGAGGTGGAGGGGGCCCACCTTGTCCCACTGCCTACTGGGGTCCCATGTGCTGGAGCTCATGCAGTATGTGACATCCAGCTGAGCCAGGTGCCCCCCCACAGCTTCACCCCGCTTGGTCCTCTCTGCACCATGTTCAGGTATGAGATTGAGAAACCTGAAATCTAAACTGATACTCTCTCGACATTTTCACCTATTCTTTCTCCCTCTGCACTCCCCCTGCCTCTCAGTGTGGACTTCAGTAAACCAGTCAGCAGTGCTTTCCAGTCCCACAGCTCCCAGTTTGTGGCTCAAGCTGGGGGGAAGGCCCAGGTGGTCCTCTCCTGGTGGGACCTGGACATGGATCCAAGTGGAAGCATTGTGTGTACCATGGCCCCCAGCTGGACATACCAACAACCAAAGATGGCTCCGGTGAGTTTAGGATGTTATGTTGTGATGCTGTGATGAAGTTCTCTCTCCCATCAGCCCCTGCTGATCTCTGTGTGGTGTTTCAGTGGAGGGACCACTGGATGCAGAGTGTGTATTTCCTGCCTGTGGAGAGCAGTGTGTTGGAGGGAGAGGAGCTGAGCCTGACCGTCTGCCATGACGACTACAGTCTGTGGTACAGCCTGCGGTCTCCTAGGTAACAGCTCACAGACAACATACTGTTTGTTTCTTTAGAACTGCTGTTCGACCATCAGTGTTAACTCACAGGAACAAGAGCATTTAAGTAGTATTGCTACATGGTCCGTAGCAGATGGACAGATGTCCAACATGCACAATCATGCAATAGGAACAATAATCCAGAAATGTATGTATGTGCTATTCAAACTCATATAACATACAACTGCACAGTGACTACTAGGGGTGGGAATCACCAGGGTCCCCACGATACGATACTATCACGATTATGATATATTACTATCTATAATTCCACACCTTTGATTTAAACGCAACCGGCCCATTTCTTATTTCTCTCTCCGCTGACTTTAGCCATGGCCATGACCGCACAAGAAAAAGCTCAGCACCATCTAGTGGATTGAAGAAGCAATTATTACCAAAAACTTTGATTTGGATTTGCAATATGAGTAGTTTATATCATAAAATATTGATACTTGGCGTCGGTGTATGGATGCACTATCACCACGCAAAGCATTGCGATACTATGCTGAATCGATTATTTCCCTCACCCCTAGTGACTACTTTTTACTTTGATACTTTAACATACTTGAATTTAAGTAAGGTTTTGAATGCAACACTTTTGATTTGATCATTATTCAGTGGTCTTAGTACTTTCCCTGAAGTAAAGCATCTGAATACTTCTTCCAGAAAGTGTCACATAATGCAATGAACTATAGGAAACTCAATTCTGCGTATTGAGTAGAATGGAAGGTGGACTATCTGTCTTCAACTTGTTTCATCTAGCCATCATTTAAATGTATTCAGTTATCAAAGAGATACAAACTAATTTGTGCCATTTACTATAAATAATAATAATAATAGTAAATTATATTTTGATATTGCTTTCATAAGACTCAAAGTCTCTTAAGCTTACAACTGCTTTACATTCCTAGAGGACACTGTAACAGAGTTGTACTGTTGTCTTTTTGTTTATATACATTGTTCTGAATGTCAGATACTGCAGCATGATGTAAATATTAGACTACATGATATCATCCGACACAGTTAGGCCATTAGAATTTAAAAGAGTAGCTAATAGTGTGTGTGTGTTTGTGTCCTCAGCCTGCAGGGCTCACAGAGCGAGGCTGCCCCCTCACGGCCCTGCTGCACCTGCCAGGCTCACCTGGTTTGGAACAGACCGCGCTTCGGTGAACTCAACGACAGAAGGCGCACACAGAGTTACGTCAGCGCTCTGCGCAGCGTAAGTGGAGGCCGACATGAAAGTGAACTGTCATGAGTGAATGCATTATCTGATGGGCTGCTGTGTTTTCCGCAGGTTCTGAGGGAGGAAGGGGTGTGTCTCAGTGTCAGTGATGGAAGTCTGCTGCCGGTGTTTGCTCGTATGCTGGGAGCCAAGAAGGTACTCCTCTTTGAACATGTGGGCAGTGCACATACTGCACCTTTACAATCCAAATACCATACTCAGACTGTTAGTGAACTGTCTTTTTATCCCTCTGTCTTCTTCCTAGGTCTACGGTTTGGAAAACTCCAGAATGTCCAAACGGGTTATTGAGCAGGTAAATAACTGACTTTACTCTAGTGCTTCATCTATGAGAAAAGACAGATGAGCTGTGATGTTTTTACACTTTGAGGTACCTAAACACAAAGCTCCAGAGGCAGTTTGAGGAGTGTTGATGCTACATATCTGTCTCTGCAGGTGTTGGAGGCCAACTCCATGAAAGGAGGGGTGAATCTGCTGGAAATCAGACCTGAGCAGCTGAGCAGTAATGATCTAGGAGGGGATCAGGTACAGGAACCAGCGTTTAGTAGTGACCTTTTCTTACCTTTTTCTTTGTTGAATATATTTTATAATTCAGTGTGAAACACGTCTTTATGTTCAAGTCACAGGCTGTAATAATCATTCAAAAAGGCACATTTAAAGAAATACGGCTGCTTGTGAAAACCCACAGAGAACAATCTCCAGCTGGCGGCTCCTCTCAGCTCTATGGAGTGTTTTAGCATCTTTTAGCTCATTATTTTGTCACTGTTGGTTTAGGCTCCCTGCTCTTATGCATATCATATGCTTGTTCTACTGCCCCCAGGTGGCCCAAAATCGGTTATTATTGATATACTATAAGAATTGGTTTGAACCATCTGATAACTGTGATGGAATATGTTTTGCAATAACTCACAGGAGGCTTTTGGATGCTGGAACTGATGTCTTTCACAAACTGTAGGACACAAAATGTCACATTAAATCAATCTATTTCACCCAAAGTGCAATTCTCACAAACTGCTTTATATACCTACACAAATATGCTATATAATATACTTATCTTTGACCAGTTCAAATATGATATTGCTTGGTATTTCTCCTCACCATATATAACTCCTGATGGCAGACAGGAAATCTCACCCCCATTAGGGATTTATGCCCATCTAACTTCTGCAGTCATCTAAAATCTGTATAAAGCGTATTGGTAACAACTAAATCTGCAATTTCATAAATGTTTATCACCGTTCTAAAGCAGAACTTCTATCACTTTACTTCATCTAATGGAATTGGCCAAGGGAACAAGCACTGTCATTACAAAACTTTGCAACTCTGCACTTTTTACTGACTCCTAGGACATATGTGCATTTAGTCAAAACATCTCTGCACTCCAAAAAAGAGGTGCCAATTATATGACGTTCTAATAAAAAAATATTTCAATATATTAATGTATGTATAGATGAATAAAAATATCTTATTAAAGGCATTTTTTAAAATATATTTTTGGGCAAGCTAGTGTCTTTATTTTTCTGACCACACGTCAGGAGTATGTCTGAGAGCAGTGAGTGTGAAGCCTCTCTCCTGCAGATCTCAGTGCTGATGGGGGAGCCGTACTTCAGCACCAGCCTCTTGCCCTGGCACTCCCTGTTCTTCTGGTACTCCCGGACGGCGCTGGCAGGCCTGCTGCAACCCGGCGCCGCCATTCTGCCCAGCTCCGCCACTCTGCACATGGCCGCTGTAGAGTTCCAGGTGACACAGATCCGTATATTTTCAAACTGTTTTTAAAGGACCGGTAACATCTGCAAAAAAGAAGCACAAAGAAAAAGTCTATTTGTTTTTGTACATATAAAAGGCTTAAGGTTTTGTGTTGGTCAAATATACATATATATATATACTTATTTATATATCTTGCTTTTAATCTGAATGGTGTATGAGAAAGAGATATCATTTTTTAAGATCTTTAATACAAAGTGCTGAATGGCTCAATTCTATTTGTAATAATATGGTATAATTATGCAAAGGTTTAATTAGTTTTGCATTTTCTATGTTTTTTAGGATTTATGGAGGATAAGAGCTCCGTGTGGAACATGTGAGGGCTTTGATGTGTCACCCATGGATGAAATGGTGCAGGTAAAATTATTATTTAATTTCTGTTTGTGAATAGTCTTTACATCCAGTGTTATCTCCCGTCAAGTCTGTGTTTTCATCACGGAGAAGAAATGTCTCAATCAGAAGACAGAATCATGAGGGGAGATGGACACTACGTTCATTTAGAGTTTGTTCATGGTAATTGTTATTTCACAGAGGTAAAGCATCTAAATACTTCCACCCTAACCCTAATACTTACAGTTTGCGTTGATAATGATTTTTTTCCCTCAAAAATGTATAACTCCATGACCTTTAACTTAAATGACGGGGCCCTGTACTATACATTCTGGTTTTCTTTGAATACTTCATCACCTCTGTCCTTGCAGCGATCTCTGGATTTCCGTGAGTCCAGTGAGGCGGAGCCCCACCCTCTGTGGGAGTATCCATGCCGTGCTTTGACCCCGCCCACAGCCGTCATGACCTTTGACTTCACACAGTGTGTCCCTCAACAGCCAATCAGCAGTAAGGGATCACTGCCCTTCACAAGGTACCACGTTTTCTTCTATCCCTCTGAGAGCAAGGACCAGATCTCAAAGTGTTAAGGTGTACAGTACATATAAATGATATGATGACGAATATACCAGGACTAAACATCCATTTAGGTTAAACTGATCTGTTGACGTTCAGATATTAAACTTCATGTCTTGACTGTTATCATACATGTACCTTTAAAGCTCGCTAAATTTGGGATAAAGACCAACAGCAGTATTATCTGTCCTGTCTCATAAAATTGATCAGACTTGCTTAGGTTCTCCTTAATACAAAATGTTGCCTGATTCGATAAGCCTGTGGCCAAAAGTGTCTCCGTATTGACTTTTCTTTTGGTATTATGGGGTGTAAAGAAAGTAGTAGCTTTTCTTTCCTTTGGAACTGCTTTGAAGCGGTCTAAAACTTAAGTTCTGGTAATATCTTTAATACAAACTCTGGAGGCGTTTTCCTACTTAGAGAAGAAGCCTCTTTATTAATCACAGTAATGGAAACTCAGGTGTTCACTCTGGTTGCTTACTAGGACCTCACTCTCCTTCATTATGAAAAATCTAATAGAGACTAAAAGCAGCAGCTAAAGCTAGCAGCTAGAGATAACACTACAGGAGGAGCTAGCATCTGGAGCTAGCAGCTGTCCATTTTCTGTCCCTGCAGAATGAACAGAGGTCCCACACAAAGACCCGGTGTTCTGCTCTCAACACTTCGCAGATTTTAAGGCTGTTTAATGTCTGTTTCAGGATTGGTCGTTGCCATGGTGTTGCGTTGTGGATGGAATATCACCTAACTGATGACATCACTGTCAGTGCAGGCCTGATCGGACCAGTCAGTGAGCAGGTATCACAGCATATTGAGTTTTTTTCTTGTGTTCTTTACTCATTTTCTATCTGAAATTAAAGCTACAGCTAACAATCTCTTTTTTTGAAGAATCTGCTAGTTGTGTACTTCTCAACCCCAAATGTATGATAAAAAACGTAAAAGTAGAAAGCACCTTTGACTATAGCTGTTGAATTAACAAAGGAATCGGACTATTTGAAAATAGCTCAACTGCCTATATTTCCTTAACGTCTTTGGCTTTGAACGTAAATTCCATCTTCAGTTATTTTCTGACACGTTTCCTGTGCCTCCCTTGCAGGGTGAGTGTGAGTGGAGTCGCAACAGGAAACAGGGAGTGTATTTCTTCAGGTCACCGGGGGAGAGCTCAGGTGACGGCAGAGCCTCTGTGTCTTACAGCTTCACCTTCGAACCCAGTTTAGGAGACATTAAGATGGACTTCAGCATCGAGGCTCAGTGATATGGAGACTGGGGAACTGTGCTTCAGCCATGATGGTGTGAAATGCGACCATCAGTATTTACAGTCGTTCATTTGAAGTGCATTTCATATGCAGCTATCGGAAGAATTTAGCAAAAGAGTTTTCTTTTTCGCGATAAAATAGAATAATAGTACATCAAAGGTGAGTGTCACTGAGTTTATCCTTTAGGTTCATTGCAGCAAAAGAGCCGAGGAACTTGTATACCGGAGACGTCCTGCAGCTTTTGTGATTTTACCTGTCAGCACAACCCACTGTGTTATTGTAGTGTTTCATAAAGTTTTATATTGCTTGTTTGGTGTTGGAGTGCCATCATTTCTAAGATTCCAAGAAGGAAGTTTACCTGTTTTGAAAAACAGACTGCAGGGCCAAATCTAATATTATCAAAGAGGGCACGTTATGTTAATTTTCAGCTTCATATTTTTATTTTGTTCCTCTACAGTGTCATGTCTCCATGCTTTAATGTTCAAAAACCACTCACCCTCTGTCTTACCCAACAGAACACACCGCAGGGAAGCATAAACCCCCTAAAGCATAAAGGGCCTCTTTAATGTTGGTCCCTGCATGTGTTCACAGAGAAACACGGGTTGTGGTGCTCTACGAGAGTTGAACTTTACATGATTATTGCCAGGAAAATAAATGGGATGTCCAAACAAGGAGGTTTATTTAGTTTATTGTATTTAAATGACACACAAAAAGGCAATATGTAATGCCAAACTGTTTCCCCTTACATACATAAATAATCTGAAATTCAATACTTACTTTTGAATTATTAATTATAAACTGGTGTACATGAAGCAGCTTTCACCTTTACTGTAAATATGCCATTGGTCATGGGAAAATAAATGTATTCAGTGCTTTTACATACTAGAAGCCCCCCTTACTCACCATCATTTGCATATTTAACAACAGTACTTGATAGTGCATTTTTTAAATTTCTTTTAAAGCTCATCCTTCATGGCAAAACTGTCAAATTAAGAAAATCATGGCTTGAAATTGTTTATACTTGAGGGCATCACAGTCTGATGGTAAATCACTGTAGAAAAGAGAGGATGCTTTGTGGTTGACACTGAATGCACCAAACTGAAGCCATCTCACTAAGCAGACAGACGAGCTAAATCACTCTTCACATCTGCAAGGACAGGAACAGCTCTGAACTCTGTGGGGAGGGAGTCGTGTCTCTGGGTGGAAGAAGAAAGTAAGGAATGTAATATTTTGAGGCATGAGCAGCAGGACGTGTGAAATGGTGGTTTAAGCATCGGTCAGCGTCTTGTTGTCCAGCATGATCTTTTCTCCTGGTTTGAACGCTGGCATCCCCAGGTACGGACAGCTGGCACACCTGAACGCATCACCCAGGTAACACTGCCACAAGTAGAAATCAAGATCATTGTCAATATTATTGTTTACATGGTTAACAGGTAATAAAAGAACAGTAAACAAGGTGAGAATTTGGTGATGTAAAATCAGATGATACTCACACTTCCACAGGCAGATTTTGGGAGGTTGGATGTCTGTTTTCCTTTACTCTCCTGCTCCAACTCCTCCGCAAGACCACATGAGCTACACAAACACACAACAGATTTGTGTGTCATGTAATGCTTAAATGCTTTTAAGAAAAACCTCGCTCTTTCTGTTATAAATCCCACTGTGTGTATTTGTCAGTCAGAATCATTTGTGTGATGGCCTCACCAGTTCTTGCAGGCTTTCTTCTTGGCCACTCCCCCACAGCTGGAGGCTTTAAGAGAAGCTGGGTCTGGCTTCTTCATGTCATCTTCATCCAGCAGAGCATCCGAGTCCACCAGATCCTGCAAGAGGAACCAGGAGACATGAGGGAGGTAGAGTTTACAGGAAGACAAGTGGGCTGAAGGAGAAATAAACTTGTGTGGCTATTAAAATAACACTTACGGACTACATCAGGACACAGAAGGATATAAAATGTATAACTCACCACATCGTCGTCGTCCATGTCGTTGGCGGACAGGGTCCACATTTTGACGGTGTTGGGATCCAGAGCGGGTTTCTCTGCTGAAACCACAGACGTTCATGCAACTATAGGACTTTACATAAAACCAGATGAAATACATTCACACATACTGATTCACAAAACTACAAAATAACAAACCTTGATATTTGTTCACAAAAACTCTGTAAATAATATATGAAAACCCTTATATGCAGATTGAATGCTCAAATGTGGAGACATATTTTGTGATGGGTCACACTTGTTTGTAATTCACTGATTCGTGATAAAAAACAAATGGTTGCACAGACATTTAAATTATGCTAGAAAAAAAACACAGCAAGCAGAAATTATATGATTGTTTATAATACTGTTTCACAAACCTGCCAATAGATTGTCCCAGCAAATGTGTGTACAAATAAATGTGTATACAAAGCTTCATGTCCAAGGTAAAATAATAAGCTACCCAACTTTCAACTCCATAACCACCAGCAAGTTATCACGCTTTGGTCAGTCACAGTGTGCTTAATTATTATCATACACTTTATAGAGGTGACCCATGAGCCAGAGGAGAGAAACATCTCAACAGGAAGAAGGATCTCCTTGGATTAAACAATTGAAAAAAGTGATTAAAGTAAAACAAAACTTAAACTTCGCCTACCTGGCTTTTTCCCAAAGGACAGTTTGAGCTGGCTGGATGATCCAACCTCAAAGTTGGGTTTAAGGGCAGACACTCTTACTTTAGACAGAGTGTTTCCTTGGTAACCAGTGGCCGTCCTGAGGGAGCTCAGGGCCTCCGGACTCAGAGCTGCTTCACTCACCTGGAGGGAGAGGAGGCAGGATGGACAGGTCAGAGAAGAAACACTGGTGGGGATGATTACAGAAGTTAGATTGCTTATTTGATCCCAGAGAGGAAATTAAATGAACTATTTGTGGTTGATAAATCTACCATCAATCTTTCTTTTGTCGTAGTTTTTAGAGGTTTGACAACAACCACATGCTCGCAGACACTAGGTTTTTCGCTCTCTGTATGTGAACCCTGTCACGCACCTGTGTCACCGACATGAAGCCCGACAGCTTGAGAGCAGACATGAGTTTTTCAGCTGTCCTCAGACTCTGAGCCTCGGCCCCTGGAACACAGGGAGAACCGAGTCACACACACTGTAGCACAATCGGAGCCAAAACAATCCGGTAAATATTGTATGTATTCTACCTGTGTTACAACTAATGCTGTGCATCACATCTAGTGTAATTTCCCATTTTACTGGCATCAAGATGCATATCACTCCATTTTTTTTTGCAAGAATTTGCCTTTAAACACCCAGTAACAGAAGTTAAAAACAACTGTTCACCTGTAACTGCTTCCCCCAGGACAAGTTTCCCTCCAGGTTTCAGCACTTTGGCCATTTCTGCCAGAGTCTCTGAGCTGTGGATGGAGGAGCTGTCAGACAGGAGGCCGGAGAGCACCCAGTCAAAGGAGGACGCCGAGTGGGAGGCTGAGAGAGGAGAGGAGCATTTCACACCCATTTACTCACTTCTGAAAGAACTGTGTTCATGCTTACAGGAATAATAAAAGGTGGGTTAAATATTGACATATTTTACTTGTGATGTTCAAATTTTAATATTAAAAAGTGAAAATACACGTAAAAGTCCTGCATTGAAAATCTTACTTAAGTAAAAGTACAAAAGTATTAGAATCAAATATACTTAAAAGCATTTATGTGTAATGGTCCATTTTAGAAAGTGAAGGAAATAAGTATTTGATCCCTTGCCGATTTTGTAAGTTTGCCCACTGACAAAGAACTGAACAGTCTATACTTTACATGGTAGGTTTATTTTTAACAGTGAGAGACAGTATATCAGAAAGAACATCCAGAAATTAAAGAAAAGAAATCAGTTAATTTGCATTTAATGGTGGGAATGAAGTATTTGATCCTCTTGCAAAACATGCCTTAGTACTTGGTGAAGCCTTGTTGCACAGAGGTCAGATGCTTCTTGTAGTTGCTCACATCTCAGGAGAGATTTTGGTCCTCTCCTCTCTGCAGATTCTCTCAAAATCCTTAAGGTTTGGAGGCTGATGCTGGGCCACTCGAAGCTTCAGCTCCCTCGACAGATGTTCTATGGGATGGAGGTCCAGAGAATGGCTAGGGCCCTCCATCACCTTAATGGGCTTCTTCTTCTGTAGCCACTCCTTAGTTGCCTTCAGTTCCAGTGTCCTGGCTGAGGGAAGGTTATTAGCCAATATTCTACGTTACATGGCCCCCTCCATCCTCCCCTCGATGCGGTGAACCGCCCTGTCCCCTTAGCAGAGAAACACCCCCAAAGCATAATGGTTCCACCTCCATGCTTGACGCTGGGGATGGTGTTCTTGGGGTCATACTCAGCATTTGTCTTCCTCCAAACAGAACATGTTGAGTTGATGCCTAAGATCTTGATTTTGGTCTCATCTGACCACATCACCTTCTCATAAGCCTTCTCTGAATCTTTCAGAGGATCACTGGCAGACTTCAGACGGCCTGTACATGTGCCTTCTTGAGCAGGGGACCTGCTGCAGGATTTTAATCCATCACAGTGCAGTGTGTTACCAATAGTTTTCTTGGTGACTGTGGTCCCAGCTGCCTTCAGATCATTAACAAGTCCCTCCTGTAGTTCTTGGCTGACCCCTCACCTTTCTCATGATCACTGATGCCCCAAGAGGCCAGATGGTGGAGCCCGAGATTGATGGTCATTTTGTGCTTCTTCCATCTTCTAATAATCAAACCAGTTGTCTCTCTCTCTTTCACCAAGCTCCTTGCTGCTGGTCTTGTCTTCTATTCCAGTCTTGCGCTGGTCTTCAATCTGGTCCCTGATGTCCTTAGACATGAGTTCCACCATGATCACAAGACCTGTCTCTGGTCTGGCCCTCGGTGGAGAGGTTGTAATCTGATTTATTGACTGTGGACCATAGACTGTATATATAGACTATGCTGTGGACAGGTGTCTTTTATCCAGGTAAAGAGTTTACATCAGGAGTACTTTCTTAAAGTGAGAGGACTTATTTAACCGGGGGCCAGAATTCTTGGGATCAAATACTTATTTCCCACCATTAAACACAAATCAATTTATATCTTTTTTTAATCTACATTTCTGGATTTTCTTTCTGATATTCTGTCTCTCACTGTGAAAATAAACCTACCATTAAAAGTACCACCTACCATTGTAAGTGCTCAAACTAACAAAACCGGCAGGGGATGAAATAATTATTTCCGTCACTGTATATTAAATGATTTGATTATGATCATTGATGTATTAATGGGGTCATACAGTTGTAAAGGTAAAGCTACTTTTCATTACTTGATATATTGTGGCTGGATGTCTAAACCTATAATTATATGTCAATGTTTATTCATGAGTTGATTTATATTTTGTGGAAGTGGAATCTACAGTACAGTATTGGCTGCCACCATTTAGTGGAGTAAACTGTGAATCAGAGGTATCTGCTGTACTACACTTTTTTTTGTATAACCTTGCCTAGTGTTATTTAAAATCATGTGTGGAGTACTCACACATCAGTAATCTCTCCATGTTCTCCACTGACACTTTGTCTACACCTACAATGGCCCCCAGCTCCTCCGCCTGCTGTTTCAGGGCTGCTGGATCTGAAGGCTGAGCCCACACCAGCATCACCCTGTCTCCTGCTTTCATGCCCAGGTCTGCCATCATCTGTCTGGAGACAAGTCAAATGTATTCAAGGTGTTAAAACAACCATGGCTTCTCAACTGTCTAGTTGTAGATCATCTAACAGTGAAGACACGTGTCTGTGTGTTACTGGAGATCATTCAGCTCCACCAACAGTATTATAGGCATTATAATAATAGGAATAGCTATCTGAATACACCCAATAGCTTTTACCACACCTCTCAAAGTTAACAAAGAGAAAGAATCATTGCCAAGAAGAAGAAAAAAATACGTATGACCTTGAGATAATTTAAAAGTTTAAAGTTTTTTAAAGTTTTACAATATTTTCAAAAGCAGTGGTTTTAAATTAAATCATTCAACGAGGGAGGAATTGGTTCTCTCTAGCCAAAGTGTTTCCTCAATGACGTTTATAAATTATTGAATTAATGGATGTTTTCTTTCCTTTTCCACCTCTTGAATTAAAACGTAGGCCAGCCGGTTAACTGTTAGCTTGCAGGTCAGCCTGTGTGTTGAGGTTGAGTCAGGTAATAGCAGGTTAGCAAACATCGAGAAACAGCATGACGCAGAAAACGCCGGTGCTCATTAAGTCCAGAAACACGTCGTTAGCACAGGAGAGTACAGGCTGCCCATGAACCAAATGTACAATATTATAATATCAATGTTCTTAAAAAATATGGTTGTTAAATAACTGAACATTACACTCGAGTATGTTACGTACCGCTTGTCTCTTGGTAGAAGTTTCAACGTGAAGTTACACAACACGCGTGCGTTTCCGGTTTGACTTTTCAAAATAATGAATCGTTATCGGATTGCCATTGAGAGTCTGCGGTAAATTGTAGTGGAAATGATTTTGAACATGAAAATTGAGTCATTCCGACACAAAATAATTGTGATTCTCCATAAATAGATATGTAACGTAGGTTTAATGCGTTTTAGACTGAAGACAGCGTTCTTGTTTGTTCACATTATTGCCAACTTGATTAGTGTTTGTATTTCACAAGAGTCGCGCAAAGATGACGCAGTTATTATACAAAAAAACAACCCTCTCAGCGCAGCGGAATATGGCGGCGCTGCTGAGAGCTCTGCGCGCTGGAAGGGCACTCCGGGGTCTGGGCAGCGGTAAGACAAGACCACTGTCATGTTTCCTCTCATGTTATGGGCTGCTTGGGGAATAATTAATGTAGCTAGTTCCATTATTGTGTTCGCTTGTTGCATGAAGTGGAAACGAGCCAGTGTTGACATTTGCCAAAGTCACTTGTCACAGGTGGTGAAGGGCAGCTATATATCGGATGTGGCGTTTTATACCAATTCATTATAATGAATAATTGTTGGTTGATATGGTGCTGTATTGTATTTGACCTCAACATTCAAACTTGCATGAGAAACTCGTTAACGTTACAACAAACTGAGGGCGTCTCTGTCAGATTATGCAAACTGTCAAGGTCTGTTTCTCCTAAGTTGGCTGAAGTTAAATATAGCTTAGATGTTCTTGTTTGAACGTTCATCAACTGTAGTGTTGCTCATTGACACCATTGCACTTTAGTAGTGTGCGTGTGTCATGGGTGAATATTCAAAACTAATTTTCCTGACTTGGATCACACGTCTTCAGGTTCAGGTTATTTTATTTGTACGCATAGGTAGATTTGGTTTGCAGATAAAAAGACATGGGATCCATTCTGACACACTCTGAAAACAAACAGAGAACAGACATATCTGTAATAGTACACCCTGCTCCATCAAATCTCGAAACATTTCAAAAGAAAAACATTAGAACACTACAAACATGGACATTCAAAATGGATAAAGAAGTAAATAAATAAGCATCTGTGTGACAGAAAACGTCCTCTTAACTAACTCGTTCACTGCAGAGGAGTTCATACCGACTCTTTTCACAGAATCGACTCCTTCAAGGTGATCTCATACTGAGTAGAATAGGTTGATATATGTAAATGTGACAACTCAACTTCAAACCTTTTGAGTTTGATTATAAAACACAGTATCTTGTTTCTGTAATACAAAGTATAGCACATGCATGTTTGACAGCTGCCTGCCCCACACAACTCCTCTGCAATGCATGGCCTGTAGTTATGTAATATGTATACGTTCACATACCGCATTTGCACCTGTTTACTTCTGTAAATGCTCCTACAAAGAATATAAACCTTCCAGAATAATTTCAAAAAGTCTTTCCAAAACCTTAATATTTTCTTGTTCAGTTTACTCAAAGTCATTAAGATTTTAAGGCATTTTGCAGCAAGAGAATAAGTGGTGGAGGAAGCACCTGAAGTAGCATCCCCACAGATTCATTCAGGGTCAACAGTCAGACCAGGGCTACCTTCACAAATGTGGTACTAAGAAATGTTGGTAATACACATGATTTATGTTTAAAAAATAAATACAACACAATCAAACAGGCAGATATTTAGCATTTGGCACTGGCATGATAAACATTTTAAAGCAATTTGAGATTTTATGAGACAGTCACTCCTTGTCTAGTATTTTAGACTAAATCCAATCAAATGCATATCATACGAAGCAAAGCACATGTGATGACTTCAGTTCTGAAGCTAATGAAAAGTTAAACGTAGCATTATGGTGATTACTTTACAATGCATTTTAGAGTAGACCATGGAAGAGTAATATGTGAGTAAGTATGTGAGTAAAGTAGAAAGGAGAGGTCCCAGTTCACCTCCTAGGCCCTGCTGTGGTGCCCTTGAGCAAGGCACCGGACACCTCCAATGCCCCCTCCCCATTGCTCCCTGGGCGCTGCACAATAGCTGCCCACTGCTCCTAGTACTAGGATGGGTTAAATGCAGAGGACCAATTTCACTGTGTGTGCTCTGCTGTGTGCATGTATGTGACTAATAAAGAGGGTTTCATCCTCCGATTCTATCTATCTAAAGTCCCAGATTGTTGGCCATAGAGTTTAGAAATAAATATCACATGTTCCCTCTGAATATCAATCACATTCTATCAGTGGTTCAAGTCCCCAAAAGATTAAGTGTCCCTGAGCAAGGCACGGCTCCCTACATTGCTCCCCAGATGTCGTACATATGGCCAGTCTTTCTCTAAACCTTTTAGAAGCTAATGAGTATATTTCTACCTGCAGTGGGGGCTGCTCCAGCAGCAGCACAGCCCCTGTGCTGCAGCCTGACACGAGGCTTCCACCGGGCAGCGCTGAGGCTTCAGGATGAATCCAAATCTGAAAAACCCCCCTCCTCCTCAACCACCTACCATGAGCACTACCAGGCTCACTCTGCTGAACAGGAGGCAGCAGGAGCCCCCCAGGAACACTCAGCAACCGAGCCAGCAGCTGAGGAGGCCTCCAGGCCGAACACCAGGTCAGTCAGAACAGAAAGCTTCCTATATGGAGGCAAAGAGTTGTTGTTTTAATTGAAGGTTATGATGTTTGTGTTGGTTTAAACAATTGGTGTATGCATTTGGATGAATTCATTCATTTTCTCAGTCCAGAGGGCAATTTATTTGAAGTCTGGGTAAAAATTCAATATAAAAATACATTTGTAGTTCAAACCTACAATCAAAGAAATCGAGGCATTTAGAGAGAACCACAGTAAACAGTACACAACACATCACTGGCCTGCACTGCAGAGTACAGAGATTTGATATGGAAAAAACCTGTGTTAGCATGAAGGCAAAGACACATAACAGCAATTAAAAATACACGCTCCATATCGCCCAGCCCTAAGCCTTCTTGTTTTATCAGCCCAGAGGGTTGAATCAGAGCAGCTCATAATTTTAGAGAGCTACAAGTTAGTGAACCGTCTTCCTGCAGAGCTCTGTCTTAGATGAAACAAAGGCAGGAATCAATCAACACATTAAATAAGTCTTGTATGATGTGTATGAATTTAGTATCCTGATATTGTTCTGTCACAGCGTCAATGCAGGATCCCCCCATCGCAAGCATTCATCTACTATTCACGACCTCCAAAAACCTCCACCTCTGTGCTTCATTTCGACTGACACATGCCCTTCTCTCTGTGTGTGCGTGTGTGCGTGTGCGTGTGTGTGTGTGTGTGTAGTTACCAGGACCAGAGCGGAGAGCAGGGAGAGGAGTATGAAACAGAGGAGCAGCTTCAGGCTCGTATCCTGACCGCTGCTCTGGAGTTCGTCCCGCTGCACGGCTGGTCGGTGGAGGCCATCGCTGCCGGTGCTGAGGTGAGTGGAGCAGCTAGACACACACACTCACATAAACCCACTCACACACTGCCCCCCTCCCTACAAACCCAGCGACTAGGTTCGATGAGTGAGTCGAACCTATTCTTATTTATAAAACTGTCCAAAGGCTAATTTTTCTTAAGCATACTCATATTTATTCTTATTATTTTAAATGTCACGGTATATAGTGTATTCATATTTTTTCAATTTATAATGGCTGTATTATACTGTCTATTTTTATACCTGATCTATAGTATATTCAATTTCCATACTGCTGTTTACAATGTTCACATCTCCTTATACTGTTGATAGTGTAATTACAGTCAGACGTATATATTTATATTATACAGCAAATAACTCTGCATTTTACTACCTGTTTTGCACTTCTTGTTAGATACAAACTGCATTTCGTTGTCCTACTACTTGTAATCTGTGCAATGAGAATAAAGTTGAGTCTAATCCAAATGTTGGCGTTGATAGATAGAGGTACTTTATTGATCCCAATTTGGGATTAGTTTGCACTGCAGCAACATAAAGACAAGGCATTGTACATTACAATAGAAGTAAAATAGCATTAAAAAATATACATTCAAAAAGACGACAATCTATAAAACACAGAGAGTTGCTGCAACAGGATGCCACCTAGCATGACTCCCTTTTGGTAGTAAATGTATGTCTCTTCTGGACCTGCTTTTTGTTTTTATACACACACGGTTAGTTTTCTGCTGTATGATGCATTATGTGTGTGTTTTGTTGGTACCAGACGCTGGGCCTGTCCTCTGCTTCCACTGGGATGTTCTATAACGGAGCTGGAGACTTGGTGCTGCACTTTGTCTCTCAGTGTAACTCCCAGCTGACGGATATCCTGGCTGAACAACACAACCAGGTCCAGTTGGGCCAGGCCGAGTACGTAAACACACACATCTACATGTTTCCATAAGCTGTAAATAAACTTATTTCAGCTTTGATACTGTGTTGCAGACCTAAGAAGACTGCTGAGTTTCTCAGAGATGCCGTGGAGACCAGACTCAGGATGTACATCCCTTACATTGAATCCTGGCCACAGGTACACTGTTAACTAGCAGAGGTCAGAGAGGTGTACTTTAAAGCGTGATGAGTGTGTTAGCGAGGTATGTTGAGAGTTTCCCTGGTACCACTTTACAATAAGACTACCCTTAAAAAAGGGTTTACGAATAGTTTGTAATTCATTTATTTACAAGTGAACACTTAAAATCCTAAATCATTAATACGCTTTTATAAGACAAGACACAAAGAGAGATGTCAAGTAACATCAAGATGGATGGGGGTAGAATGACCTCGGTGAACAACAGATACGAAGGACGCTGGCTGATGAAGAAGAGGAAGGAAGCTAGGTAGCTGATATAAGGCTTAGTCATTTTGCCAAATAGTGAGCCTGTGTTGATGTATGAAAACTATGTTAGAACTGGTTTATAAATGGTTCTTAATGATTAATAAATGTTTACAACCTAATTATAAATCCTTTATAAGGGTAGTCTCGTTGTAAAATGGTACCGCTTCCCTGTTGCGACGGTGGCGCTCCTTTAACCTGGCTAGATCACAATGGAAGCTTATTCTGCAGACATTACCTGCTGATTACAAACACTGTTCATTAACTATCTATTTTGAAAGCAGCGTGACTTTTCCGTACAATCAATCTATGAAATACTGGGTCTGAGGAAATACTTTAAATATATGTCAACATGCTGAGGTCTAATGTTAAATGAAGAACGAAGCTGTACAGTTACAGTAGTAATCACACTGTGTGCATCGTAGCGCTTATTTCTTATTGTTGTTGCAGCACCTCTTCTCAGTGCTGCAGAAAGTCTTAGGTAGCCTACGTAGTGCGTTAGTGTTGCTTTATTACTTTCTTCCCATTTAGTTTTGTGATTTTCTTTCTCTGGCTTTTGCCCACATTACCTCTAAAAGAGACTCTGTGCTTGTTGCATACATACATAGTTGTCTATATTACTCAACAGTATGAAGTTTGCTTGCATATGAAAAAAGGTAAAATTGCCTCAAACCGTAATGTCACCTGCTGATTTGCAATGGTGTAAAGTATTAAAGAACATTTACCCAAGTTCGATTTTGGGGTAAAAAACGTATGATACATAATTATCAGTTACCATATAAGCAGCAGTATATAAAGTAATCTAAACTAGCTCCCCCTATACAGTAGCAGCATCAATAATAATCCAGTCATTTGATATGATTCTAAAATGGGACTTTACACACAATAAGTACTTTTAATTTTGATACTTTAAGTATATTTTAATGCTGATACATTTGTACTTTTACTAAAGTAACATTTTAAATGCAGGAGTTTTTCTTGTAATAGAGTATTTTATCTCTTATGGACAACGTTTTAGATCTGCCGCATCAGGGTTAAAGTTTAAGAGCCGCAGAATGTGTATTTTTTTTATAATCTTGATCCATTTCCCATGGTAGAAGAGTGAAATGCTGCAGTAACCGCCTCATTAAATGAGAATCAGAGCCTGAGGAAGAAGGTCTGGATGAACACTTAAGACATTTAATAACCCCCTTGTGCTACCTGCTATGTCTGATTAAGGGTTTTAGTTTTGTCGAGCCAGCAAAGTCAACCAAACCATTAGTCTGTCAAATAGTACACCTTTCCTAGTGTTCCCTTCTGTGTGTGTCCTCAGGCGATGAGCATCCTGCTCCTCCCTCACAACATCCCCGACAGCCTGAAGCACCTCTCCACCCTGGTGGATGACATGTGGTACTACGCCGGAGACCGTTCCACAGACGTGAGTGTATCTTATCACCGTTAATCCCCTCCTTCTTCTGCTCATACCTTCCTCTCCCCCCTGCATCACCACCCCCACAATATCAGGCCTGCCACCGCCCAGGTTACTCCCCCTACTATACCTGTCTCTAATTAATCAGTTTACATCCGTCACACAGATGACATGGTACTGATTGGCTGGCAGATGTCAAATGTTTATCAATACTCTGCAATCAGACCAGACCAGAGCATAAAAGTGATGGTTTAAACTAAGTAGGTGATGAACCATAGGCTCAACACACTGACCTGCTGAAGTTTGATGGACAGACCGATGATTATCAGTTCTCTTGTTTTTATGTCTGTAAGTTGCCATGGTTTTAGCAAGATAATGCATTCCGATGCATTTTAAAAATAGTTTTTCACCTCAGCCTTATCCCTTATGATGCATGATTATGTACGGATAATGTGCAGCGAGGCGGTCGTTACTGAAAAAAGAGCATTTGACAGGGTGGTCACGGAGCAGGACAAAATGGATATTATCAATATTAATTTGAATTATTTTATTGATTTGAAAATGATCATATTGCTTCCGCTAAGAAGAAAAACCTTGTTAAGGTGCACCAACAGCTAGAAATGCGGCAAAAACAACTTAACTGAAAATGACAGCAGCACTGATCGAGGGTTACTGTGACTGTCCAAGTCTAACCAGTCCTTTGAAACTGCCAGAACCCACACCGTGTTCCTGTTAGTGTTTACTTCCGTCCGTCTTCTTCTGGTGATTTCTCTGACGTCTCTGTCTTTTAGCCTCTTTCCTTCTCTCCCTTGATCCTCCTTAACTATGGTCATTATTTTTCTTAGCAGCAGTGTGTTCACCTGTATTAATCTCTGACCGAATTGACCAGAATCGAGTATTCAACTAAGCTGTATAATAAGCATCATTATTAACCTATGTTAAACTGCTCTACAAAATATATTGTTATATTACCATCTTTTTACCCACCACACCGCCCAGTCTGCTCTGATGGTTGGCCAGACAGATATGACCCCCATGCTGTAAAGGTAGTACTGAAGCTGTGTGGGGGCGATTTTATTTTGCCAAGTTTGAAATGATCAACTGTGAGAGAGAACATCTGTGCTGAACCTGACTCGTCGGTATTGGTCAGGGAATAGAAATCCACAGCTGTCCTGTCTGCTTGTCACTAACCCGTGTTCTTCTGCAATACATCATTTTTTCCCATAATAATCATTTATATATCATCCTGCAGATGAACTGGTACACCAAACGTGCGGCGCTGACGGGCATTTACAACACCACAGAGCTGGTAATGCTGCAGGACTCCTCTCCTGACTTCCAGGACACCTGGGACTTCCTAGACAACCGCATTCAGGATGTGGTCAACATGGCAACCACCGCCAAACAGGTAGAGTGCCTGTCGAGCACTGACGGTCTTTGACCAAAAAATCTGTCACAGTCCAGCAAATTTAAATCCCTCTGGTCATAAGGTCCGGTGAAAATAATTCCCCTCAGCACAATTTGAAATGTATGAATGATTATCTGATTAGGTAAGTGATTAGGTAGGTAATACAAGTTCAGGACAATGAGTTCAGAATGAAGCAAGTGAAACAGGGACTCAGACTCTAACCTGTGTTTAAATGTCTTTTTACCCAATTTCTCAAATAATTGCTATAAGTTGAGTTGTTGTGTTTTCCTCTGTGTTCTGTAGGTGCAGGCGACTGGTGAAACAGTGGTGCAGGGGCTCATAGGAGCTGCTGTTACAGTAAGTGTTTGCCTCATGTTTATCATTTCCTAAGTAGTTATATTAGCAGTCATCTTCCCCTCGTCCATCAGTCCAAATTAAATGTTGTACTGGACTGTATGTATACAGTCCAGTATAAAATTAACCATTAGTAGATGAATCCAGCATGAAGATTTATACAGATTTTTTTTATTGAATGCATTTGAATAAGGTAGGATTATTTGCAAAGACATTTAGTTGTGTTGATAGAAATGAGACTGATTTTTGTCTTGTTTTTACAGCTGAAGAACCTCACAGGACTGAACCAGAGGCGATGATTGGAAAACATCTCTCCCTCACACTGACCCTGCCAGGCTTTCATCACAAGCTGAAGAACAACTCTCTTTTTGCTATTGTATTTGAATAACTGTAAAGTCTGAAAGGATTGAGTCATGGCTTTCATTTGTCAAAGGCTGTATACACCGGCCTATTGATGTTTAACTGTAAGACCCTGGCTTGCCTTGTTTTGCTCCCCCTGTCCAATATCACCCTCCTGCTCAGATTATTTTTTCCCTTTGGACACAATGATCTGTCATTTTTTTTTGGGATGGAGACTTCAATAAAGCAGTTCTGTCTTGTATATTTAAGGTTATGGTTTGTGTTTTATTGATCTGGATATTTTGAAAACCATCATCCATTATAAAGTTTGAGCTCTGTTAGTAGAGTTTTGAAGTTTAAAGTCACATTTACTCACTATAAGAAAGTATATTGTGAAAAAAAAAAGCGAAACTTCAGCATTGCTACCGAGGATGATTACATTTTCTACAACAACAAAAAAAGAAGCAATACAGACTATTGAGTTTTACATATAGGGTCGTTCAGTGTGCAAACCAAAGGTTCTTAATGGGAAATGCTTTTATTTTGAAAAAGTAAATCGCACATAGGGTGACCCGGATGTTATATAAGGACCCGCCTCAATACTTCCTCCTGACGAATCAGTGATCGTATTTACATCTCCTGACCAATCAGCGGTTAGTAAATATTTCCGTGTAGGCCTTCAAGTCAAAGCAGCGGTATTGTAGTGTGTGCGACTTCACAACGTACATTTTTGGCTTATATCTTCAATAATGCCGTATGCTAACCAGCCGACGGTGAAAATCACAGAACTGTCAGACGAAAATGTCAAATTTGTCATTGAAAACACAGATTTGGCGTGAGTATTCACTTCTTTGTCCATTCAAGGAGAGCGTGTGTGGCAGCCATTATTCCTCTCATCCAAACTGATGTTAGGAGGCATTACGTTACATGTTAAATAACTTCACTAAGTTAAAATAATAAAAAGTGAGTTCAGATATTACAGGTAAAACTGTTTTATATTACCTATCAAACAGGTATATTCCGTTAAATTACACCGTGTCCCAGTTGAAGGGAAAGCAAGTTGGCTTTCACTTGGGACAAATCAGAGTCCAGACAGGATAGAAAGGGTCAGCATTAAAGAGCAGTTGAGTGTCATTTCTGGTACCTATTATAAACTCCGTTGTTCTACTTTTCAGGGTTGCAAACTCTATCCGCCGTGTCTTCATGTCAGAAGTTGCGACGATAGGTAAAGTGCTCTTGAACTGTTGTCATCGTGTGACTGGTGCCTTACTGTTATCATGACAGGCTCATTGTGGGTCATTAATGCGCTCTGTGGTTTGGGGATACCCGGATGTAAATAGATAACAGCTACAATAAGGAAAAGCACGGTGTAACTGTAGCACCCCAGTACTCAGTACTGTATTATGCTTAAGGTAATGTAAGATATCAACCTACTTAAGACTGGAATGCTAGGGTGCTTGGGTTCCCTTTTTTCTAGGCAACTAAATTGAAGAACACATTGATATCAACATATATATCATATACGTAACAGACACTTCTGTTTACAGACTACATTCATTTATATTTTATTACAATACGCAGTACTTATATGTAAGTATATGGTTTACTTATTTCTGCATTTTAGATGCACCATTGTGCAACTCGCAACCTTTTTTATTATTCATTTCTTCTTGCACTACACTTTATATTTATATTTGACCTATTTTAATGTCTTAAGTAGATTGCATTTGACAATGTTGATGGAGCTTGGGACTTCAGGTTGTCATTGCCAACAACTATGCTGTAGTTCTTGGGCAGATGACAATAAAACCTTTGATCATTTGAAAAGGGTATGTCCTGTTTATACATTGATACCCTGCTACTAAATAAAGAAACTAGCAAACAAAACACCAGACCTATACCAATTCACCATGGTATTTTTTCGAATCACTGACAACTTCTGAAGTTGGAAAAAAAATATATATATATATATCCCCCTTTCTTAAATAGGAAAAAGTATCCATCAAAATAATAGTAAACAAATAAAAAAAAGAATGGATTTATTAATGCTTTAAAAATAAGGCAAAATGCTAAAGATATTTTGCTTAAATGTGAATATTAAACACACAACTTAAATCCTCAGAGCTCTTGGGTTACATCTCCAACTTAACTTTAACTACTACTTACTTTAACTAGCTTACTCAGAATATGTACTGAACTTTTCATAGTGGACACACACACACACACACACACACACACACAAATAAAAGAAAGTTTAAAGCCTTGGCAATGCTCTGTTGAATTAAGCCAACGTTTTTTTTCTAATGTGACATGTACTTCTGTGGAGACTTGTGTAAAGGGGGCTCTACCCTACCTCCTGTCAGCTCTTCTCTTACCTGTGCGGCCCCTGAGGTCATCACTTACCTACATGAATCATACTGTATTCTGCTTATGCCCTGACGCATATTATTTTATGTTAACATTGTTAACATTTATGAGATGGTGTGACTGCATCATTGGAAAATCTAATATCCACATGTGATATAACAAAAAAAAGTCTAATCGACTTTCTTAAACTCGCATCACTTTTCTTGCAGCGATTGACTGGATCCAGATCGATGCCAATTCATCAGTACTGCACGATGAGTTCATCGCTCACAGAGTCGGTGGGTGTCACAGTGTGCACTTTACTCCTTTAAGTCTACTGGTAATAAGCTGTATTATCGCAGTTTGACCCGAGCGGTGTAAACCTGCTGTTCAACATGAATGATTCTCTGTTGTCAGGTCTGATTCCTCTCACAAGTGATGACATCGTTGAAAAACTGCAGTATTCTAGGGTAAGTATACACTGAAGAAACTGAAACGTTGTCTTAAATGAAGTGTAATGAAGTTGTTAAGTTAACCTCTAATAGTAATGTGAAATCTGTTGAGATAACACACTTTTGGGGGGCTTGTCACCGTTAAATGTAACTCCATTATTACAATCAATTGTTGCATGCTCTAAACTCATCTCTGAAAAGGATTCATATTTTGCTGGAAGTCTTCAGGGCTGATCCTCAGGCCCTTCAACGTTCAGCTTATCCATTCTTACAGTGTTAATACACACAATGGCTTTGCTTTGTTCCACTTGTAACATCTTGATGTCTGCCTATAATTTCTCTTCTGAATGTTTCATGTTTTAAGACTTCAATTTTTACATTTCTTCTTACACATCTTTATTCAAAAGTGCCCCAAACCGTACAAATATACAGTAAAGCACAATAGTAGAATAACATATTTAACAAAGAGCCAAGCACACATTTATAAAACAATATTGTAAAAAGTATACATCCATTATTGTATCATCTAGAATTGTTTGTCTATCTTTGTCATCATTTCATAGCATTTTCCCTATTTCCAAAAGAATTACTACTTTGGATTATTCCCACTCCTGCAGTCCAGTGTGAGCAGCTCGACTGCTGTGCATTAGAGTTTCTATACCTGAACAGATATCCAATATTTATTTATTTTCTAAACCATAACTCCCAACCCCAATTCTAATAGTGTGTCCTGGTAGTGTTTGCTCCTTTGTTTCCTGGAGGACACACATGATGTCCTCTCTCTGCCTCCTGCAGGACTGTACCTGTGATGATTTCTGTCCCGAGTGCTCTGTGGAGTTGACGATGGACGTCCGATGCACCGAAGACCAGACACGCCATGTCACCTCACGCGACCTTTTGTCGAATAACCCCAGAGTGATCCCAGTGAGTCCAGTCTTCATTAGAGTCATTAGAGGAACAGTGGAAGCAAAAGAAATCAAAGTTTATTTATGTCACCCAATATCACAGTGGGCTTCACAGAATAACAAAGAAAGACGATAAAGAAAATTATAGAACGTGAAATACAAAAAAATTGACAAAATAAAATACAACGAAAGACAGTAAAAATACAATAAAAACTCCAATATAAAATACAGTTAAATGTAGCACTCCACTTCCAGAGAAAGGGGGCTTGGTAGCTGAACACTGTGACTCCTGATCTAGTTTTGCGGACTCTAAAAGCTGCTCGAATCGGAGTGATATGGTCCTTTTCCTTGTTTTTGTTATTACACAGGCTGCAGCATTTTGTACCAGTTGAAGATGTTTAATGGATGTGGTGGGATAAAAGGGAGTTGCCGTAATACAGCTATGATGTAATGAAGCAGGAATGAGGTTTTCTGCATCGTTTTGAGTCAGGATGTGTCTGATTTTTGTCCTTCATTTCACATATAAAGAATGTGCTTTATATGTGAAATGAAGGATAAATCCTTATCAAAGATAATGCCACGTTTTTTTTTTACTGTGGTGCTGTAGGCCAAGTTGAAACCATCAAGAGTAGTTATGTTAATAGTTGATTCATTCCGAAATTTCCAATCTGACTGTAATTTGATTGTGTGTTCCAGGTGACCTCCAGAAATCGAGACAATGATCCCAATGACTATGTTGAACAAGATGGTGAGATGATCCAGTCTATAGCCATGTTATTGTCAGTCACCATCATTTCATCCAACATTTAAAACATGTTCCCCTCTGCTCTTCCTCCTCTGTCTGACACAACATAGACATTCTACTGGTGAAGCTCCGTAAGGGTCAGGAGCTGCGGCTCAGGGCGTACGCAAAGAAAGGCTTCGGGAAGGAGCACGCCAAGTGGAACCCCACAGCGGGCGTGTCCTTCGAGTACGACCCCGACAACGCACTGAGGCACACAGTGTTCCCCCGGCCTGAGGAATGGTACGGACCATTAAGTAAAGCCTCATGTTTAATGTATAAACTTAAACAATGACTGATGACTTATCACTCTGACTCTCAGGCCAAAGAGTGAATACTCAGAGATTGAGGAGGATGAGGTGCAGGCTCCCTATGACCCCAATGGAAAGCCCGAAAGGTGAGGAAAGAATGTTTCACACTCTTGAGTTGATGAGGGAACATGTACATGTGGTTTTGTTTTTATGAAGGCTAATGGGAAATGCAATCAGCTTTTTTTCTTTTGAATTTAAAAAACAGTGGGCACATTTGAATTCATTGTTCTATTATAATAATGGTGTGAGAAAAGAGTGTTACTGTGATGATGTACTTTTGTAAGCTGACTTTGAAGTTAGCATCCAAAGGGCTATGGGATATCTCCTTTGGATTTTGAAATATTGGAGTTAATAAGATCTGTTACAAACACACCTTTTATAATACTTACACGTTTTGTTCTGCATTATAATCTCCACATTTTTACAACCGTTATAGGATTTTTGGAGCATAAATGTAATAGCAGAAATAGAAGAAGAAGAAATATGCAAGAAAGCTAATTCAAGGCTATAAATGAGCTACGTCACAGCTTCACCACCGCTAAGCTAAAGGTGGCTAATGTTTGGCGTGATGACGTTCAGTCGTCTCATTTAGACACTTGTTAGCACCCACTGTTTGAAGACACAAAGAAGCTTCTGACATTCACCAGCGGGGTATTTACTGACGTATTTTATGTCGTAGAACCAAACGTAAAAATCTCTCGTGTTAAACACACTGTTCTTATTTAAGATATTAAACCAAAAAAAACACTACGTAGTCACCACTCTATATGATAACAATATAATAATAACAATATGTATTTGGCACAATATTCCTTGTGAGATAAACAATTGTTCTGCTCTGATAAAATGTATGATCGCTCAAATTTAAAAAACAGAGTACGTGTTTCTGAAGGTCACTGTGACATTCCCCCTCACAGGTTCTTCTACAACGTGGAGTCGTGCGGCTCTCTGCGGCCGGAGACCATCGTCATGTCGGCGCTGGCTGTCCTCAAGAAGAAGCTGAGCGACCTGCAGACTCAGCTGAGCCACGAGATCCAGAGCGACGTGCTCACCATCAACTGAGGGCCCACTGAGGGCCCCTCCCTCACAGAGAAGACCTGCATTAACACAGCTTTGAAATCAACAAAGGGCTGATTCAGCACTGTTCAGGACACAAGTCATTGGATCTGTGTGTGTGTTATCAGAGAATATGAGGACATGTATTCCTGAGAGCAGTGATTGTAGCTTCAGCTGTGTCAAAGCAGCCAATGCATGCTCAGTGTCTGTCAGGGAGTTTGTGATACAAAAGCTATTTTGTTGTTGTCTGAATATGATTTTGATAAATATTACTTTTTGAATAAATGTGTCTTCATTTTTTAACAAATACAAATGTTCAAACACCTGGATAATCGAAAAACCATCCTATAAGCTTCTTAACAAGATAAAACAATATGTTTAATGTCGAAGCTGTTTGCAAAAGACAAAACTGCATTTATCTTTTGGACATAAAATCTAATTTCTAATCTTATAGTGTTTATAATTTTGTCTGAGGATCTCAACATGGGAAACATAACCTTAATGCTTCGTACCATCCTATCATATCTGCCAGAGTTTTGGGGGTTCGTGGAAGTAAGATCTGCACTTTGTAAGCAACTTTGGTGATACATGAATCTTGTTTTCTTTATTATCTTTTTATACAGTCAGAGTAATAGTTAATGAGGGCCAAGCCTCAGAGCCAATATATGCTGTGGTAAAATGAACTTGTAAAACAACCTTCAATGATAAGGTATATGTTAGGCCATTATAAATGTGCAATGAGAGAAAATAATTTACCTCGATTACAAGAGGTTATTAGCTACAGATTCAAGACATCTGATGTAACCCCCGAACACTGTCACTTCAGGAACACTGCATGTGTCAGACAAATGGTGACTAAATAATGAAGCACATTCATTCAGAAATTTCAAATAAGGACACATTTGAGCAACTTGTAATCCCCTGCTTTTTTTGTATTTTTTCCTTATCTTTTTTTGAACTTTGAACTGAACTATACTTATTTTTCAAGATGTAAGAAGAAAAGACACACAATCATAAATACTATTCAAAATAAAAAAGAGGAATATACAGTTTATATGTTCTGTTTATTCCTCAGGGACAGTGCATACAAATACACATTACTGTAAATATGCCAGTATGAGCCAGGAGGCTTCTTTTATGCACAGTGCCTGACAGGTGTATAAAGGGATTCTGATTTTGATTCTAGAGTTTGCACATTGAAACCTACAGCCTTTCCATGAACGCCGGGTGGCGCTATATCATCATTTCGCTCTGTCTCTCTTCGAGGAGCACTTCCGGGTTCTAATGTTTACAACTGGCTGCAGCTTTGCACAGCACAGAGCTGTGTTCCTGGCTCATGAAAAATCATATCTATGTTACACCAACATGTACTGGAAGTGCTAGGATTTACAGAGTGTGACGGTAGGCTTCAACGCACCACTGCACCAGTCACAGCGACATCACATCTGCGCACGAGCTAACAAACGTAGCATGCTCATTCAGTAGGCTCAGGCTAACAGCTAGCACTAGCTTGTTGACAGTAACAATCAATAGAGATGTATCGTGTCATCAAAGTGAGAATATTCTGGACGTTCTGTCTGTTTTAAGATGTATGGAAATTAGGGCTGAATGTAAACATATCCACTTCATTTTAAAATAATATATTTAGCTTATTTGCTAGGCTTTGCTCAGTTTACAAGGCAACACTATTTTGAATGTAGCTAAAACCACTTAATATGTTTTTATAATTTAATAATGAAACTTGTGAATTTAAAAAAAGCTTTTGTCAATGAATGTAAAATATGCATAGGAGTAAACAGTGGTGCAGCAAAGAAAATGATTCAGATTGTATATCATTGAATTCTACTGGTTATTGCAAAATAATAAATTGTTAACGCAGTTTTATGAATGCTTGTTATAGAAAAAACATCCCACTCAGATCCTCTTCTTAAGCTAACGTGCTAATAACACAGTCTAAACATACTCTATTACAAGTCAACACTCTTACTTTAAAATGTAACTGGAGTGAAAGTACTGTACTATTATCAACAAAATATAAATAAAGTATCAAAAGTAAAAGTGTTTGTAGCGCAAAGTGGCTCTTTTAAACGTGTTGTATTGTTATAGAAGGGTATATACGTCTTTTAAATCACTATCAGATAAAAATAAGATTTTTTTGTTATAGTTTTGATTCGTAAATGTAATGCAAATGTTGGATACTTTGGGTTTTTCCTAGCAGATTAGTAGTATATAAATCATACTCACAAATGATGTTACTTATGTCAAAAGTAACTAGTAACTCCAAATGGCAAATAAATGAAGTGGAGTCAAAAGCACAATATTTCCCTCGGAAATGTGGTCGAGAAAAAGTATAAATTGGGAGAAAATGGAAACGCTCAAGTAAAGTATAAGTACCTCAAATTGATTCTTCAGTAAAGTACTTGTGTAAATGTATGTGGTAACATTCTACAACTGCATATGTTGGTGCACAGAAGGCTTTCTAAAGGACAGATGTAATATTTTGTGCTTTTTAATTAATACAACATGAACAGTAATTTTAAGATAATATATTAAATAGTTGTTTATTACACAATGATAGAAATAACCAAGTTTAACTCATTATATCTCATTATATCACATGTATGTGTCACAGGCTGCAGGGCGCCATCACCAAGATCTGCCGCTGAGATTCCAAGAATACATAAACGATGAAGAAGAAAAGCAGACGTCCAAGGCCATCGCAGACCTCACAGCAGAGCAGCGGGACACAGACGAGCGTCACTGAAGACAAGAAGCCACCTGGAAACAGAGGCAGACCTAAGAAGACTGTCCCGGTTACCACTGACAACCTTTACCATGGCGACGCTGCAAAGGACAGCACTGCTAACTTAGACGGTAGTGTGAAGGCAGCTGACGACACACAGAAACCTCCAGAGGGCAAGACCAGAGCTTCAGGTCAGTGTCCAAGAAAGATGGATGGATGCTTTATTTATCCTAAGTTGGGAAATGTTTTTGTCACAACAGCATTGCTGAAAGTCATTGCACACGAATTCAAAATATTTTAAAAATAGTATAAAATAAAAACAAAAATGTATCAATAGAGTATTTAAAGAATACACTATATTACGTACAGAATAAATTATAAAACTCTATAATAGACCAGTCGACTACAGAAACATTGGGTATAGTTAGGTATAGTTGTTTGCTTATCAGAACAAATAACCAAAAGGTTCTTGTATTTTTCTGCTGTTAATTATCTTGATTGTTGTACGAAGTGAAAGTAGATTTTTGTCTTCTGCTTATTGGATCAGATGTATGCTGAATTGACTGCCCTAAAAGCCTTAAGTCATGTTTTGTATACATGTCTGACAAAGACAAAGCCAGGTTATTAGTATGTTTCTATTCCATTACAGATTACATACAGATAATTTGATCTTAATCTTCTGTATGTCTTAAACTAAAACGGATCAGATTTTATTTCTGCTTTTTTAAACTGTAATATATGGTCATGTGTTTCATTGCTGGTGTATAGGCTGCTGCCTTAATATGCTTTACATAAAGAAAAAAAAGAAAGTAATCAGGCTACATTACATTTACCGTGATAACTAGATAAGGCTACCGACTACTTTTTATTACAGGTCATTAGTATTTGTTACAGAATACCTTTTTAAAGTAGCCCCCCACCATCCAAGCGTCCTGATTTTGCATCATGATCGACAGATTAATAATAAACTCTGCTGTGTCTCTCCAGCAGGTCGACTATCCACTGCCATCTGCCGGCTCTGCCATGGGAAGTTCTCTCTGCGCAGCCTGCGGCATGCCTTCAACAGGTGGCCCCTTGGTTCCGCTGATATTATGGATGATGACTCAGACGCAGCGGCCCAGTCCCCTCTCTTATTCCACACAGACTTCCAGCAACTGGTGGGGGTGCAGTTGGACCGTGACCCCCGGTTATCAGAGTTTATTTGCAAGAAATGCCACTCCAAGTTCTACAAGTGCCACAGCATCCTGATCCGGTTCCTGCAGAGAGTCAACCTCCCACCGGTCAAGAAAGAAAACCTGAAAGGCTGGTGAGTCAGATAAAATCTTCCTTTGTTTCCATCAAGGTACTCAGATGCCTCAGACACCTCTCAATTAATCTGCTTTACTTACCGTTGTGCTGACTTGTCTACCTTCTGGTTGTGCGACTCATGGCTTACCACACATTTAACAAAGACAATAGGCCTTTACAATAGTCAAATAAATCAAAACAAAAGAGGCAACTCAAACTCAAATAAAATAATAAAAGACTAAGATGAAATGGTTGAAAACTGTGTCTCGACGGCATCTTCCACACAAGTTGTCCATCTCTGTGTCTCTTAAAAGGCTGGCGCTGTGGGAGATGTAGTCTTTTATTTTTACAGAAACTAAAGGCTGGCTTACACAAACAGTGTGCCTTCATTGTAAGAATCTCTGTATTTCGAGCATAAACATCGACACATATGAGCAGCTTCTATTTCTTTTTCAGGAACAAGTGTCCAGAAGCCTCTGTAAACCACGTCCCACCAGGTAAATGTCAACATGTTTTTCTTCTTGTGCTTACAGAAATGACAACACACAGATGAACTGATTCCATGACTGCTGCTCTTTCCTTTCAGCTCCACAGTGCTTCACCTCAGACCATAAGTGCCTGCACAGCCTTGTGTCCTGGGCCCACCATCACGGGGGGGCATGCCGCTCCTGTCCAGACCTGAAGGAGGTGCTGGAGGGCCGTTGCTGGGGCTCCGTCCAGGCCGCCTGGGGATGTGTTGACGGTCACAGATACATCATGGACACTCAATACACAACCACTACACAACCCTGCTCTGTGAACTCATGCAGCGGGAGAGACAACGGGGAGGGAGGGATGTCATGGCAGGAGGAAGAGGAGGAACGCAGCGGGAATGTGAGGACAGCAGCGGGAAGTGTGAGCACTTTAGCTCAGCACAGTCCGGCTGCAGTCCACGATCAGAGGCCGGCGCTGTCTGACTGGACCTGCAACACTGAAGGTGAGACTGCTACAGCCGTGTGTCCCCTAAAACTAAAAACTGTATCATTTCTGGGGCTGCCCCCCATTTGTTGACTAATCGTTAAGTCGGCGAAAAAAAGATTTGTCGACTAGTTGTTCATTGTCTATTAGTCGGGAAAAAAAGAGCTCCATCCGTGCGCTGCATGTGCTATGACGCGTCAGCTGGAAACCCTTCAGACTTCATTCAGAGCGGTGCCTGGTCCTTAAGTTAATTTGTCGTTTACTCGCTCAGAAGGATATCATCCTTCTGAGTGAGTAAACGAGCCCCACAAGGTGACATGCAAACTCCGCTGGAAAAAAGTCGCCTCCACATGCAGGCCATCGGAGCACAGCTTCCTGACTTCCGCCATCATAACGAAACATGGAGCTTTATTATCCCTGACAACGTGTGTTCCTTTCTCAGACTCTGAGGAAAACAGCTGGAGTGAATCAGGCAGTAGCCTAGCTTTGTATCAACATATATAAACCTATATAGAAGTACTGGGTCATTGACAGCATATAACGCCTTGATCCCAAAAAATCCCTAGCATTCTTAAAACAACTTTCTAATTTGGTTGATGTATATCTTGCGTTAACATCACCACTAAGCACTCTCTAAATGTCCCCCTGGTTTGTGTGGTTGTGTTTTCCTCCATCAGATTTCATAGGTCATGACGAGGCGTTGTGCCCTTCTGCGGCCCCACTGGAGGACAGGGCCCCTGACAGTGATCTGTCTGACAGGTGAGTCCCTCTGTGTACCTCTCTCACCCGCTTCTGTCTGTCCTACACTATCTGTGGGAGTAAACCTCAATGTAACTTCCTTTTGTAAGGGATACGTTGCAATTGATGGGAGGTCTTAACATCTAAAAGCACTTCAATTGTGTGTGTGTGTGTGTGTGTGTGTGTGTGTGTGTGTGTGTGTGTGTGTGTGTGTGTGTGTGTGTGTGTGTGTGTGTGTGTGTGTGTGTGTGTGTGTGTGTGTGTGTGTGTGTGTGTGTGTGTGTGTGTGTGTGTGTGTGTGTAGGGTGATCTTCGAGGATGACTTTGATGAGAGCAGGAGAGGGAGGTTATCTGACGATGAGTTTGAACCAGACAAAAGGTGGGTGCAGATCTTCTTCAGTTTCTTCTCGAACAGCAGAGACAGACTGCAGGGGGCTTCAGACAGGAGCAGCTTACCGTGTGCTTCCCCCCCATGGCTTGTAGGGTGAGCGTCCCCAACAAGAGAAGAAGAAGCCTGAAGGCCCAGGAGGAGCCCAAAGTACGAAAAAAACCTGGACCCAAACCCGGCTGGAAGAACAAGTTGACACCTAAAGTGTACGTCTGACATCACGTTTCCTTTAATACCAACCTCCATAGAGTGGTGCAGGATGAGTCCTAAAACTCTGAAGTGAGTTAGCATTTTACCACTTCTGGTTCCCTCGTCTCAGAGTCAGTGGGATTTCTCCGTAGGATTTTGGAAAATAGCTGGAAATAAGGTCTGTGGTTGACACATTTAAGAGACGGATCACGTTTTGTTCTACGACATTAAATACATCAGCATTTTGCTTCCGGCGATTAGATTTATGATTTAAAAATGATAAAAGTAGGGCAGACATGTGGAGATTATCTGGCTGAACAAAACGTGCATTCATCAAACAGGTTCGTTTTCCACATATCTTAATAACCCATGCAGCTTACTTCCGGGTCGGCCTACAAAAATAAGTCATCCCTGCACCACTCTATTGAGAATCAATGTATTTATATATGTGAAGTTGTACCATGGTGTATCAGGGCCATTGTATGTTAGAGGCCCTAAAAGGGAAGAGGGTTATATCACAAGAAAATATTCTTGAGTATTCCTTAGAGATTGAATAAAAATAAAGACATTTATGAGGAAAAAGTAAATTAAATAAAACCAACAGATACAAGATGAAAGGGAAAACATGTAGATGGTCCTTCAGTCTGGGCAATTTCCCATTTAAAACTTGGAAATTCTCACAATCCTAACCCATCTATTCTGACTCATTCTTGTTCTATCTTTTACCTATTATTTGGCCCTAATGCTTTGTTCTGAAGTTGTAGCTTTGTATCGTTTTCTAAGAGGTCTTATTCCCGTTGTGTTACAGGTGCTGTGCATTAACCACACTACTATTGTGTTCTTATTTTCAGAGAGGAGTTGCCGAACATCTACAAGTGTCCGTATCAGGGCTGCACCGCCGTCTACAAAGCTCCTGATGGTTTGAAGGTCACATATAAAAAACTATGCCATCATTTCACTGTTATTAAAGTGATACAGACTCAGTAATCACTGATGGTGTTTATCACTCCAGAAATGCTTCAGTCCTTTAGGTCTTCTCCATATTCTGTTTAAAGTTTCAATAAGCTTTGTTTTGACTGTTAATGGATTTTCGCTGGGGGGGTTTAGAAGCACATCAAGGAGCATCACGAGGAGATGAAGGAGCGGCCCTGCCCTCACCCCGGCTGCAACAAGGTTTTCATGATCGACCGCTACCTGCAGCGACACGTCAAGCTCATCCACACCGGTGAGCTCCCCAGAGACTGCTGTTTGTTTGCAGCGGTGATTCACTTTGGGTCCTCTGGGTTCACTGAGCATTGGTCCTTCATAACAGGGAACACAGGATGTGTGGGTGTGGGGGGTAGAGAGGAGTATGTCATGTTCATAGGAGTTGTAGCATCAAAGAAAGAAGGATCTTTTTACAATATACAGGTTTTTGTGCATGTAAAGAGTCTGCAAAGGCTAGAATCCCCAGGTTCCTTCCCTCTGAAACTCCTCTATTTGACTCCTTTGTTTACTTACATAACATTTTACAATTACACTTCTATTGGCTAGCGCTCCAACACATGATAGGCTAAGAGGAGGGACATCTCACAAACAGAGCCGACCAGCTAGCCAATCAGAGCAGACTGGGCTCTGGTTTCAGACAGAGGGTGAAAAGAGGTGCTGCAGCACAGACAGTATGAGAAACATAAAGAGCTTTATAAACCATTAAAGCATAGAGACATGTCCCGTGAGAGACACTACAACTGATATCCACCTGAACATCAGCAGGAGAGGACTCTTTAAAGTAGAGACACTACATACTGATATACACCTGAACATCAGCAGGAGAGGACTCTTTAAAGTAGAGACACTACTTACTGATATACACCTGAACATCAGCAGGAGAGGACTCTTTAAAGTAGAGACACTACATACTGATATACACCTGAACATCAGCAGGAGAGGACTCTTTAAAGTAGAGACACTACATACTGATATACACCTGAACATCAGCAGGAGAGGACTCTTTAAAGTAGAGACACTACATACTGATATACACCTGAACATCAGCAGGAGAGGACTCTTTAAAGTAGAGACACTACATACTGATATACAACCTGAAACTCTTTTTAAGACACTACATACTGATATACACCTGAAAATCAGCAGGAGAGGACTCTTTAAAGTAGAGACACTACATACTGATATACACCTGAAAATCAGCAGGAGAGGACTCTTTAAAGGTGTGGGTGTTCATGTGTGCTGCCCTCTTTGTGTTTCCAGAGGAGAGGAACTACATCTGTGACCAGTGCGGCCAGACCTTCAAACAGAGGAAACACCTTTCAGTTCACCAGATGAGACACTCCGGGGCCAAGCCACTGCAGTGAGTCCTCATGGAGTTATATTATGTAATTTCATATAAAAATAAACATAGTGCTGCAGTGATGACATTTTATTCCATTGGATTTCTGAATATTGCAGAAAATGAGATGTCAGATGTTTGTGATACTTAACACCACTTTATGATTTTTTTAAAAGCGTAAATAGTCTTCAGAAGTTAAAAGCTAACGTTAGGATATAAAGCAGTGGTACTCAACCTTGTCCTAATCAGGAGCCACATTGACGAAAAAATATTTTTGCAAGAGCCACAATCCAAAAACGCTCCTTTCCTCCCTGAAAGCATTATGCATTTGAGAATATGGATCATAGTAATATGTTACTAATGAATGAAAAGCATAATGTACAGTGCAATAACTGTGATTTATTATTTTCACTGCAACCACAAAACACACATTGCTGATCATCACTGCCCATAACAACAGATAACAGACAGCATGTTTACTGATCATCACAGTCCATATAACAGCAGATTATAGACAGCAGGGGTTGTCAGAAGAGTAATGTTGTACTTACTTCACACTCAATGTGATTTCTGACACTCCTTCTGCCGCACAAGTGATTTGAAGTCGGGCTCTGTGCTGGAAACGGCGATCCGAAGGGCCTCTGTTGTGTGCTGCAGACTCAATCTGTTTCGGTTGCGACATTTTATTTTTGAGAGCGCAGAGAATGCTGCTTCACACCGGTATGTGGACGGAAACATTGAGATGATGCGTCTTGCCAGTCTGGAGATATTTGGTAGATGCCCCACCAGTTTCCAAAAGTCCACGACATCTGTAATCCGAAACTGAAGCTGAAGTTCATCTGAGCTCTTTAACTCCACAAACTCCATTTGAAGCTGCACAAGTCCGAGCTGGTCGCTTATTTGCTTCATTTCATTGACCTCAATCAGGAATGGGTTTTTCACAAGTAAAAAAATATTGCTATGGTCCTTGAAGTCGTGGAATCTTGATGTGTAGTTTTGCTTGAGCTCAGTTAGCACGTCACAGCATTGTGATTGACAGGGCAGGAGAGCGTCTGCATGCATCGCCATCACTTTCTGCACGGTGGGGAAGAAACGGTAATCAGAACCACGGACACTTCGTTCAAGTACATCCAGTTTGTCAGAGAATACTCTGACAGCCGTGTAGAGCTCATACACGGTCTTGTTTCTTCCCTGCATCTTGAGATTAAGTTCGTTCAAGTGCTGCGTAATGTCACACAGGAACGCAACAGACAGCACCCACTCTTCATCATCCAAAAAGGAAAATCGGGAAGTCTCCCCTTGGCCGAAAATGAAGGATTTCAGGGGTTCAAGCAGGTCCATGAAATGTGCAAGCATACGTCCTTTAGACAGCCATCTGATCTCGGTGTGTAACACCAAATCTCCATAGTGAGTGTTAAACTCCTCACACAGCAGTTTAAAATGTAGGTGGTTTCTTGCACGGGCCCTGATATAATTAACCACTTCGATTACATTTGCCATCACTTCATTCAGACATTTGAACTTAGCAAACAAGGCTTGTTGATGCACAATACAATGGTATGAGAAAATACCCTCAGCAGCAACCCCGCCGTTTTTCAGCGTTTCTTTCAACAAAGCCACGGCTCCGTTCCTCTTACCAAGCATCGCCGGTGCGCCATCTGTTGTGAATGCTGTGATTTTTTCTGGTCCAATGTTCAACTTTTCTAATGTTTCCAGCACAGCGTTTTTTATTTCAATGCCCGTTGTTCCATTTTCCAGTGAAACCATGTCAAGCAGTTCTTCTGTAATGTCAAACTTACTGTTGATGGCTCGGATAAAGATGAGTAATTGTGGCGTGTCATTGATATCCAAGCTTTCGTCCATTGCAAGGCTGACAAACTCAGCGGATGACAGTTTGTCCTTAAGAGTATGTGCAATGTTCTCTGAAATGTTTGATGCCCTCCTAGCTACAGTAGAATCCGACAGTTGATTTTTTTTGCCTCTCGTTCCAGGTCTTTTTTCTCAGGAAACAACGTTGAACAAGCCAGCAGTATGCAATCCTTCACCATTTCTCCATCAGTATATGGCAGGGGTTTTCAACCGGTGGTCCGCGGACCCCTGGTGGTCCGCGGCGGCATTGCATGTGGTCCGTGACAAGAGCCTATGTTGATCAGTTCACCATTGTTTTTTTTTAATATAAATTCGCTTTGATATTTCAACACATTTCCAGAATACCGTTACATATCGTGAAAAATATGTTTAAAATAATATAAAGGAAATTCAAGCTGACAGAATGTAGCCTTGCGCCTATCCAGTCTATGGTAGCCTGTGATTCGCTAATGGTAATGAGTTGCGTCGCTAACCTCACTTATTATTCATTACGTACAGTCTTGCGAGCAAAGTTGACACACATTTATAAGCATAGCCGACGAGAGTATTTTAAGATAGGTTGTAGTACAGCAAACATTTGTTACATATGTACTAGTCTAGCTATATATCTAGCACCAATGGATCGTTTTGTAGTGAGGAAAGTGCCAGAGGGACAGGCTGCCATGACAGAGGGTCAGGCTGCCACGACAGAGGGACAGGCCGCCACGATAGGGCAAGGACAGGCTTCCGAAGCGTCAACTTCGCAAAAAAGACGAAAAAGAAAATACAATGAGGAATATGTTAAATATGGATTCACAGTGACGACAGACAGAGCAGGAGAGGAGGTACCACTGTGTTTCGTATGTTCAACAATTCTCTGTAATGAAGCTATGAAGCCGTCGAAACTTACGCGGCATATGGAGACGCATCACGTCCACTTGAAGGCCAAACCCGTTGAGTACATGCAACAGATGTTGCGTGATTTCAAAGGACAGCAGGCTACCATGAGGAAGAGTGCAAAAATAAATGAAAACGCACTGAAAGCATCGTATCTGGTCGCTCTCAGGGTTGCAAAAAGTAAGAAGCCCCATACCATTGCAGAGCAGCTTATATTGCCAGCAGCCATAGATATGTGCAGAGCTATGGTAAGCGAAGAATGTGCCAACAAATTAAAAACTATTCCGTTGTCAGACAACACAATCGGAAGACGAATTGGGGAAATGGCAAATGATGTCAAAGACCAGCTGATGGCAAAACTTCAGACAGTTCTGTTTTCCCTTCAAATCGACGAGACGACAGATGTTACTAATGATGCGCAACTGTTAACATTTGTGCGATACGAGGACAGTGGCACTATGTGCGAGGAATTTCTTTTTTGCAAACCACTGCCCGGGCGAACTACCGGTGTAGAAATATTTAAAGCACTGGACGATTTTTTCACGGAGCACAATATCTCGTGGCAGAGGTGCGTTGCATTATGCAGCGATGGGGCCCGAGCCATGAGTGGCAGCAAGACTGGACTGTTTGCGCATGTAAGGAGGGTGGCTCCGGGGGTAATTTGGACACACTGCCTGATTCATAGAGAGGCTCTCGCCTCCAAAGATCTCAGTGTTGAGCTCAGTGGTGTGTTTGATGTCGTTGTCAAGACGGTCAACTTCATAAAACGAAACGCATTGAATACACGCCTGTTTTCATCCCTATGCCATGACTTGGGAAGTGAACACAGCTCTCTCCTTTATCATTCAGAGGTGCGTTGGCTGTCTCGCGGCGCTGTGCTCGCCCGTGTGTTTGAACTACGCGGAGCTATCTACGAGTTCTTGTGCGAGAAGCATTCTGATCTGGCTTCCAATTTCAACGATAGTTACTGGTTAACTAAGCTGGCGTACCTCACAGATGTTTTTGCAGAGCTGAACAAGTTGAACAGCTCCATGCAAGGGAGAGATGCAAACGTCATGCAGCTCTACGAGAAGCTCGACGCATTTGTGAAAAAAATGTCAAAGTGGATCGAACGAGTGGAGAGCAATAACTTGGCGATGTTTCCTTCAGTTGAGGAATACCCTGACAGCACTGACATCAACGACACTATATGTGAGCATTTGAGGAAGCTTGTGCGTCAATTCGCAAAGTACTTCACTGATTCGGAAGAGTGGCGCCGTGACAGCAAGTGGATCCTGCTCCCATTCAGTGACGATGCATCAGTAGGGTCAAGTCTGACGGCTGTGGAAGAGGATAAGCTGATTGAGATGTCCACAGACTCTGTCAGGAGGCATATGTACGACACACAGCCCCTTGTTAAATTCTGGATAAGTTGCCAGACAGAATTTCCACAGCTTGCTGCAAAAGCAATGAGGTGTCTTTTGCCCTTTCCAACCACATACCTGTGTGAGAGTGGTTTTTCTACACTGGCGTACTTAAAGAATAAGTACAGGGCTAGGCTTGATCCAGAGAATGACATGAGACTGTCTCTGTCTACCATTTCGCCACGAATAGACAGGCTGTGTGGACTTCACCACGCCCAGATATCACACTGACAGGTAGGCCTAATTCTCCCATGTTTTCACTGTTACGACCCTGGCGGGTTTAGGCCCCGCCCTGTGTTAATGGTAAGCCTGTTCTCTCTCCCTGCTTTTCTCAATCTCTCTCTGCTTTTCTCAATCTCTCTGTCTCTACAGCAGGTGATTGGTGACAGGTCTGTCCTGGCTGGGTTATAAAAGCCCTGACCAGCCAGCAGTTGAGGCTGCCTTGGTCTTCATTTGTTGGATTTTGGTTCTCCGGTGTTGTTGGATTTTTGTTCTCCGTTGTTGTTTTGTCACACACCTAGACTGACTTTGCATGACATTTTTAGTTACTTTTCCCAATACTGAATTGCACAACACTTTATTATTCTTTATTCTTTCTTTAAAATAATCTTTAATTTAATTTAATTTAATAAATCTACTTTTATTATTATAAAATCTGCGTGGCCTCTCTTTCATGTTTCATGCATTGAGCTATGCATGTAACACCAAATACACACGCGCACGCGCAGGCACATCAGTGGGCCGCGGATTGCTTTCTAGTCCGAATGGTGGTCCCTGGGACAAAACCAGTTGAAAACCCCTGGTATATGGCTTCATCTGTTTCATCAGTTCATGTGTGATTTTGTAGGATGCCTCTGTCGCTCTTTCACTCGTATTAATGTGGAATAAGTTTTTTTGAGCAGTTCGGTTCTGTTTGAGTCTCGCCAGCTTTTCCGCCCGCTCTCCACCTTTCGGAAAGTCGGTGCTGAACTTCGGGTGTTTTGTGTCGTGATGGCGCTGCAAATTGGACCTTTTAAATTGTGAAATGACGTTGTCACAAAGCAGGCAGATGCATTTTCCCGAACCGGTGGAGACGAAGAAAAACTCGAGTTCCCAGTCCTCTTTAAATGTTCGATATTCCTCTTCATATTTTCTTTTCCTATATTCCTTTGCCATTTTTGCGTAGTGCTGTATGCTAGTTTTCCCAGTGTGACGGAGCATTTATCTCGCGCACCTGCAATCAGAGCGGGAAACCTGAAATCATTTGTGATTGGTTGTTCAGAGGGAGGGGGGAGGGGCGGCTTAATACACGTGACTTGTGAGTGATAATGAAATGTTGATGAATTCTGCTGACAATGTTTTTGTTTTTCGTTTTTTAAAGATTTTTTGAGATTTTTATTTTTTTTAAGTGGGACGTAAAAGAGCCGCAACTAGTCTTAAAGGAGCCGCATGCGGCTCGCGAGCCGCGGGTTGAGTATCGCTGATATAAAGGAACTACAGCAGTCACATGACTTCATGTCAACACTGCTAAGCTAAAGGCGGCTAATGTTTATCGTGATGAAGTTAACAACCGAGGTTTTTATGACACATAGAAGCTTCAGACATTCCCCAGTGCGTACTTACTGATGTTTTTTATGTCGTAGAACAAGGCTAACCTAAAGCGCGTTTAAAAAAGCTTAAAGTTTACTGTAATACGAGGGAACAGTAAGTGTTAACTCATTTTCGGGTTTTAGGACTCATTCCTGAACGACTGCTGACCCTGACTGCTTTTGGGTGAATAATTTTAGAAATATTGAGTGCTGAAAGGAGTCTTCAAATGATATTCCGGTTTATATTTTCTCCTCCAGATGTGAGGTGTGTGGCTTCCAGTGTCGCCAGCGAGCATCGCTTAAATACCACATGACCAAACACAAGGCTGAGGCGGACCTGGACTTTGCGTGCCTGATGTGCGGGAAGCGTTTCGAGAAGGCCCACAACCTGAACGTCCACATGTCCATGGTGCACCCGCTGATCCAGGCCAAGGTCCAGAGAGGCGGCAGTGAGCAGCCGCCGCCGTACTCTGAGCTGCATGCCATGGCGATGAGCGGGGAGGGGGGGCAGCAGGAGCAGGACAGGTGACAGCAGGTGTGCTGCACCGGGACATAAACTGTGGAACACGTGGACTGTAGTTTTTTCACATTCAGCTCATGAACTGGACCTGCTGGCAGTACAGATGTTTATCTCTTCTCTTCCAATATACAAATGATCATCTAGGTTTAAAGTCAAGTCTGAAACATAAAGCTTCATTTAGAAGATATTGGATGTTATGGAACACTCTTTAGAGTCTGTAATTATCATTTTCATTCCAAACTTAAGCTGTTATTTCCACGTCAGCCGTCTTCCGACCAAGGATTTGAATCTTTCTCTGGGGAAGAAACAGGCCTTCCTTTATGTAACTTAAACAAATGCTGCTGTGCGACCTGACCCTCTGGACTGAAGCTTCTAGACTCTGAGGATGCAAATCTGTGGTTGAACAGTTCCAACAGAGTTTAAACTGACAGGGACTTTATAAAAAAAAAACACTGTTGCACTAGTAGTGGACACGTGCGTTTACCGTGCGGCCAAATGACCTCCTTGTGTTATAATACAGTCAGAACAAACACTCGCATGAATTGCCCCCTGAAGCAGTAAGGCATGCTGCATCGTTTCAGAGGCGGCCAATTACAATCCAGCAACAAACCTAACTTTTTAATTACAGAATGAAAAAAATGGCATCAAATGAATATTAGAACAGGTTTGATTTTGTTACAATCTGAAGGATTATAACTTGAAAACTACTCCTGGTGCCTGTTACAGATCTGATGACTGGACATTATGCATCACACAGTTTATTGATAGCTGAGTCGCATATAAACCACTGTGTGACCGACATAAATGCAGTCCTTTAATGCAACGGTTTGGTTTGCTGAAAATATTGTGATGCTCTTGTGTAACTTCCTCACACAGGATGACTTCCAATAACTATTTGATTTTTCACCATTTTAAGTTATTACAATGCTTGAATCTGTATTGTAAACAGTGGAAGGGCTTCAGATGTTTGTGTATTATAAAGTCCTGTGTGCGTTCATTGTGTATACAAAAATAAATAAAAATGTTTTTTTCCACATGAGTGTTAACTGGTCAAATGTGAACAAGATGAACATGTTCCTGTAAATGTCAAGTAGGAGAACATGAGAACAGATCCAGAGAGACACCTCCAAAGCTGCAGGAGGGAGGGGGGCAGCTTCAGAGGAAATCCATCTCCGGGCTGTCGGGGTCCAGCTGCACAGAGAGAGCTGCCCACACCTCTGGATCCAGCGCTGACACCTGGGCCTCCAGCTGCACCGTACAGGGGGGGGAGGAGCATGTGCGCCACTTTGTTAGAAAGAGTGGTTGAGACACCTATTCCAGATTTAAAAAACACTAATGCACAAAGCACCCCCGCAAGCAATACCTAAATCCATATTCTTACAATACTACAATACTATGCTACACTGCTGCAAAGCGGGAGCAACCATTGCTTTACTATTGTCTATTAAATGGTATCTAATATAAAACGTGTCCCAGGTCCAAACTGCACTGGGTTACCAGAAGTACACCCAGAAAGTGAGAACAGTCCTCCAGATTGTACATGTTGTCTAGAGGAAATAAACAAAGTGTAATTCCTTGTACACGGTATTTTCAGAACATTTTTAACAAATGATCCTAATGGGGGGGGACAAAATTGCCCATTTCCAAAAGTGGTGGGGACCCCAGCGTCCCCTGTTTAAATGATGGCTATGGATGGGTGGAGACAAGAGAAGACATAACCATAAAGGCACAGTGCAATGGGTACAATATGTAGGCTTGGGGAGTAATGGATTACAGGATAAGGACACAAACTAAGTTAACTGCATTCCTTTACAGTTACATAATAAGACGTAGTCAGATTACTGTTACATTTCTACAGGTTAGGGATTACTAGCAGGATCGTCCCACAAGGGGGTAATGTACATTGTTACAGCAAGTGTAAATACGAAAATAGCTTAATATCAATTACGAAGCATGCATCAAATATTAAAGATAAAAATGTAGTATGTGCTCGTGTGTTTCAGTGTTGGTGTATAGGCTGCTTCTCAATGAAAGGCAGCTTTTCCTATAAATAATATCAGTTTTGATCCTAAATATCTTGGTGTTCTTTTGTTCTGTTGCCTTACATAAAACACTTCAGTAAAAAACATCTCATTTATATTTATTATCTCTTGTATTTATTTGCCTTGCATTTGATATTGAGGTAATCTAAAGGTTACGGAGAGTAATCAGATTACACTTATTCTATATTAAAAGAAATACTTACTACATTTTTTTGTACAACAAATCATTTTAACGGAATATCTTTTTTTAAGTAACCCTCCCAAACCTGACTGTGTGTGTGTGTGTGTGTGTGTGTGTGTGTGTGTGTGTGTGTGTGTGTGTGTGTGTGTGTGTGTGTGTGTGTGTGTGTGTGTGTGTGTGTGTGTGTGTTTGTACCTGTCTGAGTTGGCTGCTGGACAGAGCTGTGGGGGGTGTCTGTGCGATGGTTCTCAGGAGAAACTGCTTACTGTGGCTCACCATCTGAAAAGGCTGACAGTACAATCCACAAGTTGAACTTCAGAGCATGAAGGGACAGGTCTGACTGACGCTGTCCTCACACTGATACAAAGATTTGTCTGAGAATCACCTGATGGTCAGCGGGGGGAAGTGTGTGTCCCTCCAGGAAAAGCTGCAGCAGCCGGATGTAGCAGAGGACAGTGGTGTGGAGGAAGAGAGGGCAACACACAGCTCTGTGCAGCAGCTCGGCACTCTGCTGGAGCAGCAGGCTAAACACACACACAATTACACAATACACTTTCTGTTAGGTTCATTTAATGTCACTATGTAGGTAGAGAACCACTGATTCATCTTCAGGATCCAAACACTTTGTTAACATTATAATCTTGATTTTTTAATAAAACACAAAGATGTCTTTATTTTCAGCATACTCAAAGATTCTTTATACTTTAAAGAGTCCTCTCCTGCTGAAGTTCAGGTGTATATCAGTATGTACGCTACTTTAAAGAGTCCTCTCCTGCTGAAGTTCAGGTGTATATCAGTATGTAGTGTCTCTACTTTAAAGAGTCCTCTCCTGCTGATGTTCAGGTGTATATCAGTATGTAGCGTCTCTACTTTAAAGAGTCCTCTCCTGCTGATGTTCAGGTGTATATCAGTATGTAGTGTCTCTACTTTAAAGAGTCCTCTCCTGTTGATGTTCAGGTGTATATCAGTATGTAGTGTCTCTACTTTAAAGAGTCCTCAGGGTTTCCGTTAGAAAAAAAATCTGCCGGTCAAAGTGACCGGCCGAGGTTTCACCTTCCGGACATTTTGATAACACCACGGTCAAATATTCCATCGTTCCTAATTAGGCTAGTGTAGAAACATTTGAAGTAGACTAGTAGCTTACAAAATGACAATTTGACACACAAAAATAATTTAACACATTTATTGGCCTTACTTTCAAATAATTACGTGAACACTTATTGCGCAAACGACCCCGTGCGTTATTTGCACGAGGTGCCCGAGTTAATTTTAAGAGACGTATCTGATGAACCAATCATCCTTCCATATATATCAAACAAATAAAAAATAAATACAAATATTTCTATTTAGTTTAATAAACTAATCCCCCTTACCCACATACAATTAAGACTTTTACAGCCCAACAATAGGCTACACGTAAGTTATATCAACGGTCTTGACGTGCACAGACCGGTCATCATCAGCAGCAGCAGCAGCAGCAGCACCTCTCTTGTGAGTCGCATCTGGAGTCGTCGCATCTTTCAGAAAAAAACTTTTAAGGCTACTCTGCCTGGGACCGGCCATATTTTAACAATAGCCGACGTAGCCTATTTGCAGTGTTGTGCCAGTTCACAGCTTTTCTGAACTAGTTCAAGTTCAGTTCATACATGCTCAAAGTGAACAGTTCATGTTCAAAGTTCACAATTTTAATTCTGAACTAGTTCAAAGTTCAGTTCATTTCACTTTTTTCGTGAGATATTCAAATAAATACTTTTTTTCACACTACGAGCTAGAAATCACTATAGGCTACGTTCTTTGAAACTGTTCATTGTAGACATTTGCTCATAACACTGCTATTGTGGGTTTCTTAACAGGTGCTGAAACTTGTAGCAATACAGACAAGATAGACCAGTTCTATACTTAGTGCAATAAAATCTACTAGCATTCAATTAAATAAAGAATATATCATATGAAATATGAATATATTATTTGATATATATGATATTATATATACCTATGTGTGTGTATGAAATGAGCAAAACTCTTGAATTGCATTCACACTGGATGGATGTTTTAATTCAATGTGCCGTTTCAAATTCGAGAAGGACGTTGTCGATGTCCTAACTTGCTATGCGTAAGCCGCTCTGCTGCAATTCATCATGGGTAACGTCTTGCGGAAGCCAGTACGTTTCAACTATTCAACTCAACTATTCTCAGGCGGACACTACGTTGCCCGCAATGCATTGCGCATACAGTGCCAAAACTATTTCTGCGTTGATACATGATTTAAGCGGCACCTACAGGAGGGAGGAACTTTCTCTCTCGTTGCGTTTCAAAAGAGAAAACAGATGTCACTCAGTTTTCAATGGAAAACAAATGCCAACGTTCATTTACAGTGATGTCTGCCGTTCATGACACATAATGTGAACTAATTCACGTTCAAGTTGTTTATTGAAAAATGTGTTGCGTTCAGTTCAACGTTCACGAAAAAATGAGCGTGTTCAATGAACGCGTTCTTTTGAACTCGTTCACGCACAACACTGCCTATTTGTTTGTTAGCAGAAGACGCTAGCCGCATTCAATAAACAAAGTGGTTGTCATGTTTACGCTTTTCGCGGTAGAATCTTTGCTGCACGCAAACGCTCGTGGGCCAATCACACGCCATACACCTTCCGATGTATTTGTAGGCCTGTTAGGTTAAATTATTTTATTCTAATAGGCTACTGTGTTACTACATTAGACTTAGCCTAAATGGTAGTATTATTCTGAAAATCAAATTGAGTTAGATAGAGGGATTATTAGTCAATTTCAAACGGACACTTTGACCGGTGAGATTTCATTTTCTCGGACATTTATTTTTTTTCCCGGCCAATGTCCGGTAATTACCGGACAACGGAATGTCTGGTCCTCTCCTGCTGATGTTCAGGTGTATATCAGTATGTAGTGTCTCTACTTTAAAGAGTCCTCTCCTGCTGATGTTCAGGTGTATATCAGTATGTAGTGTCTCTACTTTAAAGAGTCCTCTCCTGCTGATGTTCAGGTGTAAATCAGTATGTAGTGTCTCTACTTTAAAGAGTCCTCTCCTGCTGATGTTCAGGCATTAACATGCACAAAAACAGGAAAAAGAAAACCTTAAAAAGCATAATAGGGCTCTTTTAATAATGTGATAAAAGGTAAACAACTACAAATTGAAGCCGGACTTATAACAAAAGCATGGAATATTACAAATCACAAATGTGTGCTTTAATGGGATCAAAATTGTGGTTTCAATGTGGACACTTTTTTTTCCTGAGGCTCTGAGTGTCTGTGCTGATCACTTAAACATTTCATAATGGGAACTGAGTTAAACTTACAAAATCAAAATCACTCCTTTGCCTAAATGTATGTCATATGAACACTCACAAAATGATACAAACATTATAAAGCCACATTTGTCCCTAGTGAGGAATAGCGGCTATTGTATCCACTGTCACTCTCAAAACTAAAATAAGATGAAACTGTAAATACTGACCTGAAAAAGGCCCAAGGCATCAGTCGGGTAAACTCATCTGATGTTACCATGGTGATGGACTGGTAAATACCTTGATCTAAAGATGGGAAAACAACATTTAGCCGACTTATTTAACATCAATAAACAAAAGACAAATAATTTATAGAGCAGACATTACATTTAATCTTTCAAATAATGAAAGATAAAGATGATTTAAAAGATAAACTCTGTACCGTCTGATTTGAAGAGGAGCAGCCAGTCAGCAGAGTCCACTAACACACCCAGGAGCTCTGTGCAGAAGTCTGCAGCTCTCTGGTTCTTCTTCTCCTGCAGGAATCATTACAGACATAACATTACACCTCCTGCTATAGGAGGAGCAGAAGTTGACCTCCAGACTGGAGAACAGGTTTTAGGCAAAAACATTGGTGAAACAATACACATTTTATAGCAGTGATAGGTGTGATCATGGCGGTGAGAGTTTTTGCCCTAAGTCTGTCATAGGTCAAGTCTGTGTGTGTGTGTGTGTGTGTGTGTGTGTGTGTGTGTGTGTGTGTGTGTGTGTGTGTGTGTGTGTGTGTGTGTCTGTGTGTGTCTGTGTGTGTGTCTGTGTGTGTGTGTGTGTGTGTGTGTGTGTGTGTGTGTGTGTGTGGGTGCATTGTCAGTTCAACACTTTGGGTAGTGGCTTTATTCAACTCCTAACCTCATGTTGGTACCTCTACAGCTTTATGTTAAAAGGTCTCCTATTATACTATATTTGAACAATATATTGTAGGGCCATATCTATACAAAACATGTCTGAAGTGTTTTGCTCAAAATACAAACAGATCCCCCATTGTAGCATGCCTCATCCCCCTCTATCTCAGCCCTGTTCCTGAAGTGCTGATTCTGTGACTGTAGCTTTAAATGAACTAGCTGCTGCTGGCCACGCCCCTTTGGAGCTGCTGCTGGCCACGCCCCTTTGGAGCGTCATGATCTCTCCTCTGAAGAGAGTTTTCTACCGGGAGAAACTCAGCTAAACGCTGCCGTGATTAAACGCCATATTAGAGCTGCGGGAGGGGATTCAGGTCGCGACTGTGGGGGGGGACGTTGCTAGCCTGGTAATACCAGCCTGTTTGACTTCGATTCTCTCTGGCGTACAGTGTGGAACAGCGTCATTGGACTTGGATTACTGTAATGGGTGGAAACTTGTCTGAAGTTTAAAGTCATTGGAGTTCCCTTAACCAATCACTAACGTTTGGTAATGACGTTTGTTATGCGCCGAAGGGCAGGCTCTGACCTGACGCTTCCTAGTTCCGCTTTCACAGTAGTAAACAAATCGCTACCTGCGTAACCTAAGGATTCAGGGGACAATTCGTAACTCGAAACAATTATTTGAAAATAAGGAAGAATTCCTTCAAGAGTTGAAACAACCGAGCGGATAGCTAGTAGTGTCTCTTCCACCGTCGCCATTGTTGACCTACAGACTACAATTCAAACTCGGCACCAACTTTGACGTAATCACTTTCAACACCACCCCCTGTTCGCTGATTGGACCGATGGGATTCTGAGTTCCAGTAATCATACCGTAATGAGTTCTTGCCCAGTCTCACGTACAGGAGCAAAATGAAATTGGGCGGAAGTATGTAGGCTGGTATAGCCAGGCTAGGACGTTGCCAGGAGTACAATGTAAAGCCAGCTCACATTTCGGTTTTGACGTCATAACCGGAGCAAATCTGGATCAGCTTGTTTGTACCCCCGTTTTTAGAGATGTGGGTAAGGAGGAAAAGAGAGAGGGTTGTATTTTCTGACACTTTGTGAGTCTCCTTACTCACCGGGGACACATATTTATGTATAAAGACAGCAAAAAGTGCATTTTGCATAATAGGGGACCTTTACGAAGACATATGAGAGATGATCTAACTGTGCAAGTCAGCATATTTTCCAAAATACCTACTTACAATAAAGCCGTTGCATTGCTTGGACACTCCAATTGTAAGAAAAATACGAGTGCAGCAGTAGAGAATGCTTCATTCACTTCCTTTCTTTCTGGACTACGTTGTATTTCTAGAAGTGGTTCTCTAGAGTTTATGTGTAATAATTAATGAGGTTCAAGATAAAAAATGAAGTTCCCTCTCACATCTTGCGTGTGACTGGGCATGTTGCTCATTAGGTTTTATCACCCACAGCTGTCTAACTGCACATAAATACCCCGGCTAAACTCCTAAATGCAACCCAGGATCAATTAAAGAACGTTTTTATGAATTACCTCAGGATACAGGAGGGATGACAGATGATCCTTTACACACAGGAAGAGCAGGAAAACTAGAACCTGGAAAAAGAAGTTAGACAGCAGCAGGTAGATAAACAAAGGTTGTATGCCCAAAACAATGTTTGTGTTTTAATGGAAACAAACACCCCATCATACCGGCCGGTGTGGACTTAGGGGCGGTAAAATGACACAAGATGATGAAGTACACCCACCTGTTGACTCCGCGTGCCCCCCTCTTCTCGCAGGGAAGCACTGAGGCCCTGGTTGGGGCCCCCACGGCCCTGCCAGGCCCCGTGCAGACTGGCAGCCAGCAGTAGAGCAGCAGCTGCAGGAACCGGGGGGGGCGGGCCCTTCTCTAGACTGAACCCCAGACAGAAGGAACAGGCATCTTCACATAAAGCATTTCAATAATAACACTGATGATGGGGAGAGGGTCTCCTGGGCAACTATCTAATTCAAATATGACTTATTATAATACTTTTTCCTGTTCCTTTTTTGTATTAAGATATTTCTTATCCTGCCTGTGTATTATTACCTCTGCCAAGGAGCTGGTGATTTCGGCTCAGACGGACTGTTTGTATTTTCTATATTTAATTTAATGAAACTCGGAGGAAAGATAAACCATGGGCCAAAGCAAGAAAAACATTTTGGAGTGGAGATATAGTGAAGGAAATAAGTATCTGATCCCCTGCTGATTTCGTATGTTTGCCCACCTACAAAGAACTGAACAGTCTATACTTTTAATGGTAGGTTTATTTTAATCCATCACAGTGCAGTGTGTTACCAATAGTTTTCTTGGTGACTGTGGTCCCAGCTGCTTTCAGATCATTAACAAGTCCCTCCTGTGTAGTTCTTGGCTGACCCCTCACCTTTCTCATGATCACTGATGCCCCAAGAGGCCAGATCTTGGATCGTGGAGACCCAGATTGAGGGCGATTGATGGTCATTTTGTGCTTCTTCCATCTTTTAATCATCAAACCAGTTGTCTCTCTCACCAAGCTGCTTGCTGCTGGTCTTGTCTTCTATTCCAGTCCTGTGCTGGTCTACAATCTTGTCCCTGATGTCCTTAGATCCAACATTATCACAAGACCTGTCTATGGTCCTCGATGGAGAGGTTGTAATCTGATTTATTGACTGTGGACAGGTGTCTTTTATCCAGGTAAAGAGTTGATATTAGGAGTACTTTCTTAAAGTGAGAGGACTTATTTAACCAGGAGCCAGAATCCTTGTTGGTTGCAAGGGGATCAAATACTTATTTCCCACCATTAAAGGCAAATCAATTTATATCTTTTTTTTAATGTACATTTCTGGATTTTCTTTTTGATATTCTGTCTCTCACTGTGAAAATAAACCTACCATTAAAAGTATAGACTGTTCAGTTCTTTGTAAGTGGGCAAACTTACAAAATCAGCAGGGGATCAAATACTTATTTCCTTCACTGTATATCAGAAGTTATGTTTCACTGTTGCAAGGGTATTCAAGTGGTTTACAAATAATTGGAAAGATTGCTATTATGTATGTAATTGTCATAACAGCAGCTCTGAAAGCAATAACATTTTAAACTGCATTCAAGCCATAAGATTTGGCTTCCTAGCGTCCATGTTGTTTCCACATTCCTCTTAAAGCTCTTTATCAGAGATAAACAAAGCCAAGGCGACTGCATTCTGATAGATTGTTACATCCTTTAGCTGACAGTCGAGAGGATCAGAGGTTCAGAGGAGCTCCATGAGGATGAGGCTTTACCTGCAGGCCCAGCTCTGACACACAGTGAGGAGCTGCAGCTGCTCTGGGAGAGGCTCTCCATCAGTGAGACCACGCCACAGGGAGGACAGCAGGGGAGAGAGACGCTGCCACCAGTGCTACAAACACACACATTATGAGGTCTGCATAAAGACTCATTTCTTAAATGTCCTACTAATATAATACAATAATGATGTCATGCTTTTGTCCAAGTAAAGCAGTGAGTGATAGAACTGAATGCAGGGCCTTTCATTATCACCTGTTGCATTTGTCTCACCTAGTTATTCTAAACAGAACATTTCATTTCCAAATATACATTTTTCTGAATAAAAAAAACTCTATGAACTGGGTCAAATGAATTCCCAAAATTGTTAACCCTTGATTATTTTTATCTTGAAACAACGTAGTCAATGACGGATCGCTGCAGGAGAATCCAAAAATGTATTTTCTTTAACTGACCTCATTCAATGGAAGGTTAATCATCAATACAGAAGTGTTTTTGTGACCATGCCAACGTGTTTTACTTACATAATTTTGAATTGTAAAATTAGAAAAAAAATGCTCAATAAATCGCAGAACACTGGAGCTTTAGCAGCTGTATTGAATTTAGCCATCTTTCAAATGTATCATGTACTTTTTCTTATGTTAAAACTCTAGATGTTTTCCTTGCAAAAGGCCTTCGAAAGGCAGCGACTCAAGCCTCATAACCCTACTGGTTAGAGCCAGGATAAAAGGTCTGCATGGAAAAGTGATGAAGTTATGTTGAACAAACTGTACCAAGGTGGAGAGCAGGAGCAGAGGACAGTGCACACTGATCTGAGACCAGGCTTTGTTCACTTCTTCCCTCGAGTGCCCACAGCGCACACTGGCACACAACACACCCTGGAGAGAGCACACACACGGCACACTTATAGATAGAAATACAGACAGAAAGGTTTGTTAGAAATTGTCCTGAGATTTAAGTAAAGTCACTCTTACCCTCAGGAAGTGTGATGTCAGATTGAAGGACAGCAGGCCGACTGGAGAACACACATTCCTCTGTGGACGGAAGAGAGGGGGCAGACATAGACTGAGGACTAAGTAAGAACCTCAAATAGGTGATCAGGATCAGGGCACTTGTGACAAGACTAAGCACTGAATAAACCAACGACCTGACTCACATTTTGATTTAAAATGGTTGTATTGCTTCCATTAAGAAAAACATAATCTGTACCACGGCGCACTAAGGGCTGGAACTGCAGCGAAACAGCGTAACTGAGGGCAGCACTAATCAAGGTTTTCTGTAGCTTTCCAAGACTGTTCACATTTTCTTTCCATTAACCAGTGTTTATACACTGCCAGAGCCAATACCGTGTTCCCTTTAGTCTTTACTTCCTGTCTGTCTTTCTTTAATGTTCCCGTCAGTGTTAACTTCCTGTCTGTGTTCTTCTGCTGTTGCCATTAGTTTACTTCGGCCCAATTCCAAACCACACCCTACCCACTCCCACTCTGTGATGGAGTGAACTCCGTCTGTAGTCTCACTCACAGCTGAATGAGGCTCCCTTCTTCCCGGTGGAGGGTGTAAATACAGCAGTAAGCTCTGGGATGAACTCCCCTCTCTCTGGCATAAACAGGAAATACCGTAACTTTTCCTAACAACGGTTTCAAATCAGCATCTCTTAAAAAAATTAAATAATAACTCAAATGAAAGTCCAAACATCTTTGAGCGGATCCTCAGCACGAACGCGCAAGCGGAGGGGTAGGGTGTAGGGGGCGGTTTGGAATCGAGCCTAAGTCAACCAGGGCTTTATCTTTTAACCTCTTTCCTTGTCTTGTTGTCTTATTCTTTTATTTACTAGGGACCGTTTTGCCATCATGAATCCTAGGCTTTGTCCTCTCGACAAACATAAAAATGGATGTTCAAAAATAATTCCACAGTGTTCTGATGGAGACAACTTATTTCTATTGTCCACAGCTGATGTCTAATTGTACAGACTTATTTTTTGCAGATTCATATGACTGCACATACTCTTGTCTCTTGATCCTCCTTAGCAACGGTCTGTTCTCCTTATCAACAGTCTGCTAGCGTAACATTAACACATAATCCTGGCACTTTTTCCAACAGCAAAACAGATTCAGAAGAGAAACTCACCTGATGCAGGTTGAGATGTTCCATCAGCAAGCAACAATCAACAGTTTCCCTCCCTCTATCAGACTTCACTTTCAGGAATAACACTGCTGGGAGAGCCAGCAGTACTCTGTGACAAACACACACACAGTTTTCAGTGTCTGTACATTAAATAATGATCTGCATTATATATATGTGTGTGTGTGTGTGTGTGTGTGTGTGTGTGTGTGTGTGTGTGTGTGTGTGTGTGTGTGTGTGTGTGTGTGTGTGTGTGTGTGTGTGTACCTGTTCCATGCGTTGAGTGTGTGTTGTAAGCGGAGCGCAGTGCTGATGCTCTGCTCTGTGAAGGAGCATCTCTGAGACAACAGATCAAACAGGAAGTTACAAATATCGAATCTGCTTCCATGGCAACCAGAGAGGGCAGTCACCTCCATGTCATAGACAAGTTCCTGCACACACACATGAAAAAAAACACATATTATTTTAGATTCTGAATAAACAAGTCTGATTTTGCTTTATCTCTCTGGGTGTGTTAAGGACCACACCGACAGCTGTTCCAATCTACAGCGTACACACCTGTAACCTGGACAGGATGTCAGGCAGACAGCTTCCTCTCTCTGACGCTCTCTCATCCAGCTTCTCCACAGTCGGTTGGCTGCTGACATAAAATACACAAGAGTTACATTTTTACCATAGGCTGAACGAAGTGGGTTCATTGGTGTTCTTGAACGACATATAGTGGATCTTGTCAATAACATATTAATAAGTGAACTGTCTTCTACATCATACTTGTTTTATTCAAATCCAAAAACGTTTAGACTTTGCCTTGTTCAGTATGTGTTGTAATTTTGTTGCTTTGATTTATTGCAACCAAAGATCAACAGTGCAATACTTTGCCTGTAAACATTTTAAACATCGGCTCTTTTGGTCAGTGAATAATTTCTCCTGATTTTGCAGGGAACTGGACCCTGGGACAGTTATTAGGAATACAATAACTTACAGGAACAGCCAGATTCTGATTGCTGATGGTCTAGAATGCTTTATGTAGGTCATAAAGAGACATCAGAGTTCAATTGAGACTTCTATAACCAGTTTTGAAGTACTTGTAGTAACTTTAACCTGCATTCATTTCAGGTGTCCTTCATACTTCACCTTGACTGCTGGCCCATGATGGCGTCGATTAGATGAGAACAGAGGATCCTCGTCTCTCCTCCACAGCCTCCCTGCTCCACCTCACGGGGGAGGTAGAGTTCCGAGCAGGCCCACTGCTGGTACTCCTGACTAAACACACACACGGCCCATGAGTGTGAGTGTAAGTGTGATTGTTTGTGTGAGTGTGTGAGTGTGTGAGTGTGAGTGTGAGTGTGAGTGTGAGTGTGAGTGTGAGTGTGTGTGTGTGTGTGTGTGTGTGTGTGTGTGTGTGTGTGTGTGTGTGTGTCTTACCGTTCGGAGTCTGACAAGGCGTCTTCACTTCTCTGTACTCTGATCTCATTGGCCAGCCATTCTGAGAGCGATAACTTGAAAAACAGACGGGTTCAAGATTTCTGTGTTTGTCAATAAGATCAATCCCCCAAAAACTTTGACAGACTACACCCACCAAGAAGATATAAAACTTCCTTAAAATGCTCTCAACAAGATCTGTGGATTATCTTCAGGTTATGATTTCTTAAAAAAAACATTGATGTTGAATTTATTGTATTTTTTTGCCTCAGAAGCCCAGTGCTCTAGTTTCATTTTATTACATCTGGCATGGGGAGGAACTGATTACATCAGGGCTGTCCAAACTGCGGCCCGTTGTGCACTTTGAATCGGCCCTCAGCTAATTCTAAAAGTATAATTTAATATGTTTGTCTTATATTGTACTTCTTCAATAGATATGTAAACGTATATTGCACAGTGTTCATGTGGAAGGTTATCTTCAAATAAATCCTGTCTAGTAAAGTTGATTAAATAAAGCCCAATAAGTTATTTCCATAATCAGGTTGGAATATACCCTTCATATTATTATTAATAATAATAATAATAATTTCCCCTTATTATCAGCAGACTGAGGCTTCTGTTTTTGTAACAAAATAAATGAAACCCTATCGAGTTTTTTTCATGAAGCATATTCAAGTATCAATCATAATGTACCTATATTCTATTGATTTTGCTAACTGATAACTTAACTTTTGAGGAAATACACGGTAGTGTAGGGGCCCAGCCTTCAGTATTTATCTCTGTATGTGGCCCTCAGTGGAAACAGTTTGGACCCCCCTGGATTACAGCATTACATTATCAAGATACAAAAAGCTAACTATATTCCAATGGAATTATATAAAAATACATAATCAGATTACATTTCTAAACAATGGGGATTACTAGAAGGATTACGATGTTACAACACTTGTGAAAACAATGTCACACATGTTCATTAAATAGTGTGTGTGAGCTTAACTGTGTGTGTTAAAACGGAGCATTTTCTGTCAGCTCAGATTTTATTCCTGCTTTTTTAAACTGTAGTGTGTGCTCATGTGTTTCATTGCTGGTGTGTACGCTGCTGCTGAATGGCTTTCCTATAAAAAAACAATATAATTATTTATATATTGTGATACTGAGATTAGGTCACTGATTATATTGTTTTACAGGTAACTTGTAACTGTGACGCATTCCAAACCTGATTACAGTGTGGAGCTTTTTCCAGCACTAAATGGCTAGAACCTCAAACATCCTACTGAGGCGCACTGTCACAATCTGCTTCTTCAACATAACCCTGACAGCAATTTGAGATTTAGTTGTAACATTAAAGTTGTACTGATAAATGTGCTGGTCTTTATGGTAATCAGTTCTTTGATATGCGTGTGTACCTGCCCAAAGACTGCAGATGGAAATGAACTAATAGCTAAATCTGGCATAAATCCCCTCTTCTCCTTTTGAGATGAATGTATTTATGCCTTGTTGAATAAAGGCATACATGAATTAGTTGGAGAGAAGTGGGGCCTCTGTACTGTCACTATCTCTGACACTCCTACCAAAACAATCTAGGTTGATGAACAGCAATCTTGGTTGTACTGTTTCTAAAGTAACAAAGGTCCTGATCTCCGATGCTGACGGAACTCCATTCAACACTTAATAAACCAAGCTGTTTTAAAGCCAGAGCCACCCTCTCACCTGGTACTGTGCTGTGTGTTGCAGCTGTTGGAACGCTGGGTGTCTCCACAGCTGCAAAGCAGTGTTCCTCCAGCTGCTGCTGTGTGAGGCTCTGTTCCACAGGCCGGACAGATCCTCCTCCTCCTCCTCCGTCTGTCCACTCACCGGAGCTCCAGCAGTGATGCGAGCTCTTCTGGCTTCAGGAAACAGTCTTGGGATGAGGTACAGAAGCTGAACACACAGTTACAGGCAGACTTTAGACATAGGTAACAGTATTATAATATGATAGGGCATGAATATGGTTATTTTATCCAGCCTCCATTACATCAGCTGCTCACAATGATAAGGACATTTTAAATGTAATCTGCGTCCCTCACCTCTCTCCCAGAGCATTATCAATTCAACTCAACTAGCTTTATTAGCATGACCATAAAGACATTCAGTATTGCTAAAGCTTTGGACAATTGCGACATCTATTGATGAATACACATTTGAAATGTTCTATTAACTTCATAAATATATGTTTAAACAAATGCAAGAACAACATGTTTTCTTTACAAGGACCAAAAATACTTTTTGATCATGAACTAGAGAAATTCATTAAAAGATCAATTAAAAAAACAAAATAGAAAAACTAATAAAACAGAACTCTGGATGTATTTGTTATTTGAGGTGTAATATATGACTCAGCAGCTTTAAGACATGAACTAACTATTATTTTCTGCTTCGCTCTAATGCTTTATTTTCACCGGAAAGTGGGCGGGCCGTAATTTTGGCTGGATGTGATGCTAGAACCCTCAAAACATAATAGAAAAAGTAAAGGTGAGTTATTGTGCAGGATGACGCTGATAGTCAATTCATATATAACAATAATAAGAACATATTAATTAAAAGACGAGATTTGAGACCTGATGTAGCAGGTCAAACAGCAAGAATGCAGCTTTCTTTTTTATATCAAAATGGTTTTCTGTCTGTCTTTTGAGACATCTAAACATTTGCATTCAAGACTGCTGAGCTGTTATTTGGGCTTCTCAAATCAGAAAATCTACTGCTCTCCCCTCTTTAATTTCATCAAATTATAATCATAAATTCAATGTTCAAAACAAACTGTTATGAATATTTATTTATTCTGATGTTGTATCAATTGGTCATAAAAGGGATCAGTGGAAATCGTTCAATAAATACATTGTTTATTGCATGTTTTTTTTTAAGTCCTAAAATTATTTTTACATGTTATAAATTCTTCTTTATAGCTTTTAGATTCTGTGTTTTGACAGAAAAGTTAGACGAGGCTAGACTTCTCAGACATTATCCAGAGTTTTTATTTTCTGCTTAGCAACAGATTGGAGGCATTACGGCAAAATGGCCTGCGCAGTGTTACATGCTTATTGAGTTTATTCAAGCAGAACAAGACTATTTATTTACTTCTACTTTATCAAGGCTTTAATGTTGTACAAGTAAAGGGTGTAAGTATTTCCACTAAGCCCTTTTTTGACATCCGTGACATCTGTTTCTATATTAACACTGACTAACCGAATGAAATGTTGTTAAAGACAAGAAGACACACCTTCTTATAGAGGCTGCTTATGATGTAGTCCTGCTGTTGTTGCTGAGGCAGTGAGTCCCCTCTGCACATCCCATAACACACAGCTGCCACACACAACCTGCACGGCAACAAGGAAGTGAAGGTGGCGGCCATGTTCAAATCATTAATGAGAGAGGTAAACTACAGGTGAGCTCACCTGACACAGAACAGCATGTCAGAGTCTGAGCTGCAGGCCAGCGCCCAGCTCAGAGCTGCTCCAACAGATACTGGCTCAGGAGAAATGGGCGTGACCAGCTGCACCAGAGGATTGTGGGACATAGAGGCGTGCAGATGGACCACAAAGGCTGAAAGGCCCAGCGAGTGTGCAGAGCTCAGTGACGAGCCCTTCAACAGAAGAGGTTTGTTAAAGAGTAAATGTTCTGAATTGAGATGAAGTGATTCAACTACTAAAACCTAGAGTTGAACATCTAAATGTTCTGTCAGTAAAGATCTCTCAGTAAAAACAACAACAAGAGTTTGATGGCAACATGAAGTAGTGTGGGACCATGAGGGTTTGTTATTGCTGTCAGCTCCTGTCTCTGATGGAAACTTCTGGAGCAATGGAGACGAAACTCGGAGAGACGCGGGGATAGCTGGAACTTTGATGGCAAACACTGAAGGTTTATTCTGAAGTTAACGGCCGGAGAATTGACAAGACATTTGCTGCAGCCACGAGTTGACACAGCGGTTGCCCGACCAATTCTGAAGATCTCTACTACAACACGAGGTTTTAATTAGTTCAGAATGGATAATCGTCATTTATCATTAGCGAGACTACACAAATATGGACCCTGAATCTAACTAAAGCTGTCTCACATTGGAAAAGAATGTAGGTCAGGGAACCTACGTTCCAGATAAGAAGGGCTTCTAGACGTCCCTGAACAGTAAACTATATCATGGCAGCTTGTGCTCGGTCATAGACTGGCATCAACAAAGCACCCAAGCTGCCCCTCCTTAAGGGAGATTACAGAAACCCCAAGGCCGAAGAACTCTGCCGTGGGAACGCAGACAGAGGAAGGAGAAAATGATGAACTGTGTCAAAGTTTAACTGCCTAAGCAAAATATTCCCTAACAATGCTAGTTAGGAATTCCACACTGTGGTTTTCACTGGGAACAGAACAGAGGTTCTCTTTCTCCCCAAACCAAAGTGATTAATGATGACGGGGCGCTGCGCTGTCTTAGTGTCTGCGTGCGCCCTCATGCCAAAATGCAGATTTTCCCAGTCAAGTTTTAAAGGGATCCAAGAAAACAATATTCTGTAATATGTGTTTTATGTTGTTTTTACGGAGAATAAATGCGGGGTGGATGTCCGGGTGGATGAGTGTCAGGCAGCAGGCGTACACTGAAATGGAGATTTCTGAATTACATCCTTTCTTTTACTCTCGTTTTTTCTGGAGAGGAAGTAAAGAAACCAGAACTCTGGATTTATTTGTTGTTTGAGTTTCAATATACACTGCCTGGCCAAAAAAAAGGTCACACACCCTAATATTCGTTGGAGTGCCTTTAGCTTTGGTTACGGCACGCATTCGCTGTGGCATCGTTTCCACGAGCATTTATTTCTGTCTTGCATTCATTTTTCGCCAAAATCTTGTATTGATGACGGGAGATTCGGACCACTTCGCAAAGTCTTCTCCAGCACATCCCAAAGATTCTCAATCAGGTTCAGGTCTGGACTCTGTGGGGGCCAATCCATGTGTGAAATGATGTCTCATGCTCCCTGAACCACTCTTTCACAATTTGAGCCCGATGGATCCTGGCATTATCATCTTGGGACGTGCCCGTGCCATCAGGGAAGAAAAAATCCATTGATGGAATAACCTGGTGATTCAGTATATTCAGGTAGTCAGCTGACCTCATTCTTTGGGCACGTTGCTGAACCTAGACCAGACCAACTGCAGCAACCCTGGATCATAGCACTGCCCCCACAGACTTGTGACCTTTTTTTTGGCCGGGCATTGTATGACAGCAGCTTTAAGACATGAAGGAAATATTACTTTCCGCTTCACTTCTAATGCATTATTCTCAACAGAAAGTGGGCGGGGGCCGTACATTTGGCCGGAAGCGCTCTCATACTATATTTTTCTAGAAAAATCCCGGTGGGCAATCAAAATCAGTGTTTGTCTCAAGCTTTTCCGCTGCAGCTAACATCTGCTCAACAAGTTTCACTGAGTTTAAACTAAGAAGGATTACTAAATCCTATATCTGGTTAAAATGTAAAGATATAAACAACATTGTATATTAAACTTAGATAAATACATCAGAATGTGGATTTAGGTACCTGGTTATGAAACAGGTCCCAGAGTCTGTGCAGAAGGCTGGAGACGAGCTGCGTGTTACTGAGCAGAACGCTGACAAACCTGGAGGCCCACAGGCTCTGTCTGAGAGGAGAAAGAGGCAATAGATTAACACACACACACACACACACACACACACACACACACACACACACACACACACACACACACACACACACACACACACACACACACACACACACACACACACACACACACACACACACACACACACACACACACACACACACACACACACAGCTTTTTTTTGTTATTTTGGAGGCTTTTCAAGAAGTCTTTGTACTGACTTATTAGGAGGGTTTTCTCTGGAAGCGTCTAACAGGCACTGACAGAAGCTTCTGAGGATCATGTTGACCACCTGAGGATAGGAGGGAGAACACTAAAGATTACATATGATATCTGACAATCAACCAGCGGTGGAAGAAGTTCCCAGTTCTTAAAGTAATAATATCACTGTAGAAAAGAAAAAAAACTGCTATAAGTAGAAGTCCTGCAATCAAAAGTAAAAGTACAAAAGTATTGGCATCAAAATATACTCCAAAACGAAAAGTGGAAAACAAGGAAACACTTAAGTACCTCAAAAAGTGTATTTAACTACAGTTATTGAGTGAATGTACTTAGTTACTTTCCACCGCTGCAAACAAAACACGGACAGAGCAGACTTTAGAAACAAAGAGGACCACAGATCTCATCCGTACTGGGACATGGAGCTCAGGGGAAAGAGGAGTGTGTGTGTGAAGCTTGACGACTGTCTGTCCCATCAGATCGTTCGGGCGGCCGGGGAAGATGACACTCAGAGTGTGTGAGATCCTGGACAGCTGGGCACACATCTCTGAGGAGACATGAGGAGCACGACCGTCAGGAAGGACGGATTCAAAGAGACTGCACACTGAAGGGTAGGTTCTGCGACACATTAACCGTTTCTGACTCAGGTGATCAAAACATTTCAAAGAGCGTTGTAGGTCAAAAGTTCAAAACAGATATAGAATATAGATTCTCAAATTCAGTGTTTATTTAACTATATATGTTTTTTTTGCTTTTCATTTGTTTCCATAACTTTTTAAGCCAAACACATTTTATAATCATTAAAGACTTTTTTATCCAGTCAGCTAGTCCCTTCCTCTGCCCGTTAAGCAGTCTGTCCTCAACTCCACCTGCTGTTTTTTGAATCCCCCAGAAAATGAAAACACACAGCACTAATGACCAGCCGTAGGTAACCAACAGTGCCTATAGGAAATCATCATACCCCTTTGAAATAGTTACTTTATTTATGGTACAGCCTGAACTAAAAACCCATTAAAAAAAGATTAGTTTTAAAAATTAAGTTAATGTCAGGTGGGGGGCGAAACCTATAATGGTATACTAAGGGGCTGATCACTTGACCGAACCAGGTATTTCAATTCATTTTTAATAATAGTCCAGAATTCGTTTTAATGTTATTTTCACTTTGACGATAAGGGTTATAATGTGTACATACAACTGCAAAAAGTTACATTCAATTTATTTAAATTCCCAGGGTGCAATGTGACAAAAGGTACAGATGTTCACAGGGTATGATGACTTTCTATAGGCGCTGTATGCTTGACATCCCTCTTATTTGAAGATGTTTAACCATTAGCTTAGGAGCCAACACTTCAATACGAGTCGAAATAAGGGAACGCACACACACCTGACAATTAGATTATTATAGTTTCTACAAAATTACAATTCTTATTAAAACATAGCATTACTGTAGGAGCCATGAATGTCAGAAAGTGGAGATTTCTGCTGTAAATTCAATAGGTTTTAGAATTTATGTTTTGTCATTGGTCTTTGTTGATAATATTGTTACTTATTATTTTGTGATCAATTATGGGTTGGATCACATGGCAGCACTTACAGTGAATATAATCAGCTGTGTGAGGTGTGTGTGGAGGAGAGGGCGAGAGGTTAATGTTACACAGCTGGATTATTCAGAAAATATAAGCTGTGCACGTTAAAATAAGTTGATGATTTTCATTACATTAAGATTTGTAGATTTTTGACAAACCAGATCCTACCACAGCCTCACAGCCTCTTTACTTTGTTCCTGAAGTCGCTATAATTACTCAAACACAGAAAAATAAACAAAGCTTTCAACTCCTTTTTTGCTCTTTATAAACTAATTATCTCATTGGCTATTGCCAGTCTGTGTTCATAACTGATCAGTTAGAAGGTATCTCTGTGTCTTTTCTCTGACAGCAGAACACCAACCCTGTGTCTGTGCGTGTGTGTGTGTGTGTGTGTGTGTGTGTGTGTGTGTGTGTGTGTGTGTGTGTGTGTGTGTGTGTGTGTGTGTGTGTGTGTGTTTATGTGTGTGTGTGTGTGTGTGTGTGTGTGTGTGTGTGTGTGTGTGTGTGTGTGTGTGTGTGTGTGTGTGTGTGTGTGTGTGTGTGTGTGTGTGTGTGTGTGTGTTTATGTGTGTGTGTGTACTGTACCTCCATCATTCCCCTCAACAACCAGTTGTGAGAACTCCTGCAGGTGAACCTTCAGGACGTCCAGAGGGTCCTCATTGGTGTCCACACACACCACACTTCCTGAAAAAAAAACAGAACAGGGGAAATTATCTCTGTTGTGATGAGAGAAGAGAAACCATCGGACAGCGTTAGGAGATTTACACTCTTATCTAACACCTTCTAAAGCAATTGGAGAAAAAATAAAGCGAAAATAAACAAATGATGGTTATCTTAATCTTAGTACATGATGAATGACCCACCCTCCTGCTGCCTGTGTCTCTGGCAGGACTCCACGTAGGAGGAGAACTGAGCAGCAGGGATCTTATCCACCCTGAATACACACAGGGGCAAAAGAAATACATAAAAGCATACAGATATATTAAAAATGAAGAGATCACTTCAGCATTATCATTTTCTCTGGTTTTATTATTTATAGCTTTGTCTTTGAGTTACATTTTTGATTTTTTTTATTATATTCTATAAACTACTGACAACATTCCTCTGTGTTGGAATCCAACAGACACTGGAATGGCTGCCATACATGTAGAGATAAAGATTTAAGAAAAATGTGGAGTGGTATCTTTATTTTTTCCGGAGCTGTATTATAATTATATAGTATATTAAGTCTAAAATCCTATTGTACGAAAATGTAGATTATTTATGAGCTTATGATCATAACTCACTTTTTCAGAGCTTCTATGAAACTCATGCGAGTGTCGGCTTTGACAGGAAGCTGGAAATGAAGGACAGGTAAACAGGAAGTGATGCGCGTGAGGTGAAGCTTTGTGACAAAAGAACTTCACAGCTGAGAGTTTAAAGATAAGACTGAGGATGATAGATGCTCACCGTTCTCGATGTCAGCAGGGCAGGGAGGAATCGTGTCAGGAAGTACGGCCTCCGGAAGATACTGCGAGGAGACAGAGGTGACAATAAACTGTCTATGTCTCCGTCTTATCCAGCACTCTAACCGACATGAACGCTTCACACCCCCCTCTGTACGCCCTGAATGTGCTGCAGGTGTGATGTGAATACCTGGCCTCCATGACTGTAGCAGAGATTCTTCCTGTGCTCTCAAACAGAGACACCGCCTTCTCCACGTCCTGCACAGCCTGGCACTGCGGCTGCACACACACACACACACACACACGTTTGTAATGCTGCGACTAGGATTAGTAATAAAATAACTCCAACAATAAACAATGTTTGCTCCTCTTGTAGAAAAACAGGTTAATATTCATTTCAGTATTAAAACTCAGGATTAGAGCCAGATTTTAAATGGTGAAAAATGTTAGAGGGATTGTTGGATATTATTTGTTATCAGCATCAATAATTATAACCTGGTGCCGGGGTTGTTGATCGGTTACACATGTCCAAAATATGGTCCGGGGGCCAAATGTGGCCCAAAAGTATAATGGAATATGGCCCACAAATGAAACGTGTGTTTGTCTTATATTGCACTCCTTAAATATATATTTAAACATATATTGAATAGTAGCACTTTCCAATAAATTCAGTCAATTAAAGTTCCAAAAATGTTCTAACAAATTTAAGTTGATAAGAAAAAACCCAAATAACTTCTTTACATAACCGGCTTGAAGTAGATCCTTCATATTTCCCCTTATTAGAAACAATCTGAGGTTTCTGTTTTAAGGAATGAACTACAAACAAAATAAATGATACCCTATGAAGACCTGGGATGTAGGTTTTTTCTTAAAGCATAATTGACCTACATTTGATTGATTTTGATAACTTAAACAGTGGAGGAAATAAGTATTTGATCCCAAGAATTCTGGCCCCCGGTTAAATAAGTCCTCTCGCTTTAAGAAAGTACTCCTGATATCAACTCTTTACCTGGATAAAAGACACCTGTCCACAGCATAGTCTATATATACAGTCTATGGTCCACAGTCACTAAATCAGATTACAACCTCTCCACCGAGGGCAAGACCAGAGACAGGTCTTGTGATCATGGTGGAACTAATGTCGAAGGGCATCAGGGACCAGATTGTAGACCAGCACAAGACTGGAATAGAGTACAAGACCAGCAGCAAGCAGCTTGGTGAAAGAGAGGTTTGATTATTAGAAGATGGAAGAAGCACAAAATGACCATGAATTGCCCTCGGTCTGGGGCCGCTCCACCATCTAAGATCTGGCCTCTTGGGGCATCCATGATCATGAGAAAGGTGAGGGGTCAGCCAAGAACTACAGGAGGGACCTGTTAATGATCTGAAGGCAGCTGGGACCACAGTCACCAAGAAAATGATTGGTAACACACTGCGCCGTAATGGATTAAAATCCTGCAGCGGTCCCTGCTCAAGAAGGCACATGTACAGGCCGTCTGAAGTCTGTCAGTGTTCCTCTGAATGATTCAGAGAAGGCTTATGAGAAGGTGATGTGGTCAGATGAGACCAAAATCAAGATCTTAGGCATCAACTCCACATGTCATGTTTGGAGGAAGAGAAATGCTGACTATGACCCCAAGAACACCATCCCCAGCATCAAGCATGGAGGTGGAACCATTATGCTGTGGGGGGGTTTCTATGCTAAGGGGACAGGGCGGTTCATCGCATCGAGGGGAGGATGGAGGGGGCCATGTAACGTAGAATATTGGCTAATAACCTCCTTCTCCTAAGGCATGTTTTGCAAGAAGATGAAATACTTATTTCCCCCAGTGAAATGCATATTAATTTATATATATTTCTTAATTTACATTTCTTGATTTTTTGTTGATATTCTGTCTCACTGTGAAAATAAACCTACCATAAAAATGACCGACTGTTCAGTTCTTTGTAAGTGGGTAAACTAACTAAATTGGCAGGGGATCAAATACTCATTTACTCCACTGTAACTTATGAGGCAATATGCCTCACCTATAGTGAGGGGCCCATCGTTTCAATTATTTTTCTGTATGTGGCCCTCCGTGACACCCCTGGGTTACACAACTTAGAAGAAAAGAAAACCCAATTAAATGGACTAGACATAATACGGATAAGGTGAAGTATTAGTCTGAAAATATAACCGTCTTCACACTTGCTGTTGTGAAACATTGAACGAGCTTCCAGAGCCGTTCCGTTAATCCTAAATAGATGTTACATTATGGTCAACAAAGAGTCTGAAGCATCATTACAGAGCTGAAACTAGATTGTAATTTCAATACAAACACACTGCTGCGGTCACTGTTACCTGCAGAGAAGCCCCGCCTGCACCAGAAACGTCCTCATACAGACCCATGTCCTCCACACACTCCTGCATACGTAGGTAAACACACACACACACACACATTATATGTATATATGATAAAGTTACAGCTGATAATTATAATACCATGTTAAATGATGTATACAAATGTTGTGGAGTGTCTTCCAGCATTATTTAGATGGATGGTTAATACTTTGTACATGGTTTATAATTGCTCTTTCTATGTAAGGTTTCACAAATGAGTTTACACATTATTGTGTAATCATTATCATGTAGTAGTAAAAGTAGTAAAATGTCATAATGTGTGCAACCATAATCTGTTAAACCACTTTCCTGATGTATACAGACTCATGATGTTGTAGAATGAGCTATAATACAATATTAACATTTTAAATTAATTTTACACAAACTTGGTGGTTGGTGTTGTTTCAATATCCAAGTAATGACGTATTAAGCATTATTTTTTCATACTAACTTTGAGGTCGGCCAATCTGGTCTTGGCCAGAGAGACGTACTCCATCAGGAGGCTGCGGTGCTTCAGGGGGACGTAGGGGGGCTGCAGGACGTGAACCTGACAGGATAATTCACAGGGATGTGAAGAAAACAAGAGCCAAATCCTCTAGTCTTTAGTATGGATAACTCTGGAACTGTGAACTTATACACTGCTACACAAAAATGGGTAATCAATTTCAGCTGCTTTGGTGTTATTGAAATTAACAACTGGTGCACCAGAGGGGCAACAATGAGACAACTCCCAAAACAGGAATGGTTTTCCAGGTGGAGGCCACTGACATTTTTCCCCTCCCTCATCTTTTCTGACTGTTTTTCACTAGTTTTGCATTTGGTTAGGGTCAGTGTCACTCCTGGTAGCATGAGGCGATAGCTGGACCCTACAGAGGTTGCACCGGCAGTCCAACACATCAACACGTGCCACTTCCAGAAGGTTTGCTGTGTCTCCCAGCACAGTCTCAAGAGCATAGAGGAGATTCCAGGAGACAGGCAGGTACTCTAGGAGAGATGGACAGGGCAGTAGAAGGTCCTTAACCCATCAGCGGGACCGGTATCTGCTCCTTTGTGCAAGGACGAGCAGGAGGAGCACTTCCAGAGCCCTAATTTTCATTTCTATCAAATGATGTGGCGTCCTTTCGTTCCTGACAGATTACCCAGTGGTGAGAAATGCATATATTATTGTCTAAGGTATCTCTCTTATCAGTTAGGAAAGAGGAATAACCTGTAAGCTGTAAACTAAATGTAGTGGAGTCAAAAGTTCATCATTATCCTACAAAATGTACTGGAGTAAAAGTATAAAGTAGCAAACAGTGGAAATACTCCAGCAAAGTACTTACATTTTTAAGTATAGTTTCGAGAGCAAATGTACTTATGTGGTTACATTCCATCACCGGGAAAAACTCAAAATGAATAGCCTGTATTTTGTGTATCGTATGTTTTTCTAGCCAAATGAAGTCTGTAAGAGTAACTAGAGTATAAAGAAGCACAAAATAGGTATGCTGAAGTAGAGCAAACATGTAACTTAAGTATAGTACTGGAGTTAATATACTTTTTCTTTCCCCCCCTCCTGCACCCTGTATGAAGTCATACTGCTGTGAACACATGTCAATCACAATCAGTTATGAGTCAGAGACAGACAGAACGTCACCTTGAGGTACTGTGGGGGTTCAAAGGGCACCAGGTCAGACAGGAACTTCAGCAGGAACACCAGAGATTTCTTGCTGCTGGCATGGTAACCACTGCCTCCCCCGAAAGACATCTGCAGAAAAAGCAGCAAGGGATATTTTCACTAGAAAGGAATATTGACTAATATTAAGCTCTTTATCTGGAGCTCTATATTAAACAAAGACAACCCAGAGCAAAATACACTCCCATGACCTCGTTCCAACATTAGTCTGATCAACCACTCCATTAATCCACATCAGTGTACATCTGATAAAACATTAATCATCTGATGTTGGATGAGAGGGCCTGGCTCTCTGTTCTAGTTCATCCCAAAGGTGTTCAGTGCGGTTGAGGTCAGGGCTCAGTGCGGGCCAGTCCAGTTCTTCCACACCAAACTCATCCAGCCATGCCTTTATGGACCTTGCTTTGTGCTCTGGGGCACAGTCATGCTGGAACAGAAGGGGGCCTTCCCCAAACTGTTTCCACAAAGTTGGAAGTATAGAATATTGCAGAATGACTCGGTAAGATGTAGCGTTAAGAATCCCCTTCACTGGAACTAAGGGGCAGAGGCCAACCCCACAAAAACATCCCATATACCAGAGTGTCCCAATATGTTTAATCTATTTCGTGTATATAGAACATAACACAACTAAAACCAATACAAATAGTGAAGAAACAACAGAATAAAATAGAAGTAATGCCACTCTGATGTGTACCATTCAGGGTGTTGATTATACAAATGCACAATTACTCATTATACACCGGCAATACTTTGACAAGTATTTGCTCTTATCTTGACTTTCAGCTCAGGCTAATTGTGCGGTCTAGACAATATTTTAGAAGCATCCTGAGGTGAATACACACTGTAGCTGCTGGTCCCTGAGAACATTTAAAGGTGTTTAATAGTCCTCAAATATGAATAAGCTAAGAGCAAGTGGTGAAAAGTCATTTGGAAACCTTGAACCAGTTGCTGTAGGAAGGGAAGATGGCCGCCCCCTCCAGCGCCCCCTGTCGAGCCAACAGGAAGAGCGTGATCATGTTCTCCAGGTCATAGCCTTCAAACGCCGAGCTCAGCAGCCTGGACAGAAGCTCTGTGGGAGGCAGATATGACGAGCCTTTTAAAACTGGAATCCTCCCCCACTTCTGCTGAATGGCTAAGAAATATTTATACATTGGAAAAAAAGACAAATATGCTACGATTGAAAGTGAAACTTTTAAAGAGAGATGGACACCATTGGTGTAGGTAATAGGAGGAAACTGGGATTAATAATGGCACGATTTTAAAGGCTGCATAAAAAGGAACTGGACTGTGTGACACCCCAAAATAATATTATATGGCTTTTTTTAAATGAGGAATTGTTATTTTTGAAATGTTCTGGTATATGGATATTTTCCTCAGTGTATTGGACTGTATTATTGCAATATGTGATGACCTTATATATAACCCATCTTATATTTTATTGTATATTTGTTATACCTGTGTTATTTACATTCTCAGTGTTATTATTGATGTTTATACATTTTGCTTTTCATATACTCATGTTGAATTTTTGGGATTTGAAACCTTATACATGTTGTGACCCTTTGTTAAAGAAACCGTTCATCTAAAATGGAGTACTACTGGATGTAAAGGGGAGTGTAACAAAATAACTAATAGACAATAAGTAACAACCGATTCCTATCCAAAACACTTTCTTACTGGTTTGAAGTTTACAAAAAAATGCGTAAATGGTTCATCACAAGGTTTGTAATGGTGAAGAGAAGTATAAAGGCAGGGGTGCTTTTTTTTCCTCCTCCAATTGGTCAAATGTATCAGATCAGTTTTAATCCAATATACCAGGTGACAAGTCTCTGATTTATTTTTCTATTCTTGGATGTGTCCTTTATTTACTATATTGACGTTCATTTGATCCTTTTAGTTTATTTTATTTAGATTATTTTCCTTACTCTTTTTCAGTTTGCTTATTTTTATATTGTTTCAATTTCAAAATACAAACCAACACAGTTTTTATCATATAAATTCAAAAGAGCATGAGCTCAACAGAACAGTCAGCACTATCCTGTCAGTCTCAATAGAGACATTTGAAGTAGAGCAGGCAGCCGTACGGTTTACCTGTCAGGCTGCGCTGGGCCCCGGGGTTGTAGACCAGCAGGGTGGAGAGGAAGCACAGCACGTGTTTCCAGTTCACCTCGTTGGTCTCCAGAACCTGCTGCAGGTGACCCAGCAGCTGCTGCACACTGAACATCACTGCCAGCTGACACACGCACACACACACACACACACACACACACACATACACACACACACACACACACACACACACACACACACACACACAAGTTAGTTCTATTACAATAGACAACTGCAGATCTGAAGACACACAAAGAAGTGTTTTGCTCCCCAAAATGCAAAGAGTTGTTATGTAGAGGAACTGTAAACACATCATGATAGAAGAAGCCATTAAAACAGCATCATTGCAATATACTGTCCAATTACAAACTGTTTTTAAAACCTTGTTCTGCTTCCAAGAGTCCGATTCAGGATCACTTACAATGCTACAACTCCACCTTTGAGGAGCTTTTTCCAGCTCCACCACCTATCAAACACTTGAATATTCCCCCTAGCTGAGCTCAAAACCTGCACTGTCTTTCACTCTTTCTCTCATGGTGCAAAAAAAAAAGATATTAAGCAACCAGTCATGCCAACATTAATTACACTCTAATGAGTTTTTCAATTTTAACTGCATTGTAATATCATATTTTAAGATAAGATCAGAATGACTTGTGTTGCAGTAGTATAATTCAAATTCCATGCATAGCAAATAATTACAAATAAACAGTTCGAAAGTATAGACAAAACTGTAGGTACTATTTTATTGAATTGTATTTAAAGCATGTTTAATAATTGTTTGTGTGATAGAGATTATGAAATGTCTTTAGTGTTTGTTGATTAATATGTAGATGGAAATGAGCTATTAGCTAAAATCTGGCATAAATCATCTCTTCTCTTTTCTGAGATTAATCAAATGTATGCATGGTCCTTCCTTACAGATATAAAAACATAAAAGACTCTCAGTGGCTGAACACCAGCTGAAGGGAGGCTAGTTTCTGATTAAATCTGGCACACGTTTGCTTAACTATAACATCCTCAGAAATAGCACAACACAGACTTAAACAGGCCGTCACTATAGTCTGTCGGTCAGAAATCCCAAGCAGGTGAGATAGTCTGAGCAGAGGACACTATTTGAGAAGCTAAAAAGCAGTTCATTGTACACACACCAGCTTATATGATTACTCCTCTGTGAAGGTTCATATGAAGCACTTACCTTACGGAAAAGAGTTGTCAGCAAGCGGCTGGCTTTAGCAAAGGTCCACTCATTCTGCAGACTGATGGCGTCTGACACTGCAGAGACACGAGTTTGTTTTTATTATTTGACATTATTGTCTTTGAACAATTTGCACATATTGTACTTGCACTTCCTCATGCTATACACATTTTAAGACAAAAAAAAGGAATTTGAACAATTTGTAATGTGTATGTTACTCTAGGTCTGCAGTAGAATTGTAATTGTTATAAAGTGCTTTCATTTCTTTCTATTCTGTATGTATTATATTGTGTATTCTTCAGATACTCTATTGATAAACAGTACGTCTCTTCTTCTGTGGATATGTGTATAATTATATTTGCTGTTTATTTTGTTTTTATTCTATTTTTTAAATAATTTTAACTCATGCGTAATGACTTGCTGAGACAAAACCATTTCCTAATTTGGGATGAATAAGTTATCTATCTATCTATCTATCTATCTATCTACTACAGTTATTGTGTAGCAGCATGCATTGTTCATCAGGAGATTCATTTCCAAGACTTCCAAAGTCCCAGACCTTCATGTTCTGACCCTGTCTGAGGATCTCACAGAGGAGTGACGTGTTTCTACCTGTGAGTCGAGGCTTGTATGTGAGAGTCTGTGTCAGTGAGTGTGTGAAGAAACGCTGCAGGGTCTCCACTGAGGCTGAAACTCCACACAGTGAAGCATCAAAGATCTGAATCCTGGAAAAAAATACAGAGCAGAGGAGTGAGAAACCAAATCATCTAACGGCACACATGTTCTCAACACTGTTTGTTCACTAGAGTTAACAAATAAACAACTCTACTGGCCACACTGTCTGGTGTTTATTGCAGGAAAGGAATGCAGTAGTTTCACACACATGCAAAGTGATGCACTTTGAGAAGCTGCTGTCTGTCATTATACAATTGTACATCAATTATATTTCACTCCACTCATAGAATGGGTCTAATGGAGGGAAGTGCTGGACTGGCTATGTGGACAGAGCAACCTTTACCAGAATCTCCTCAGTTCTGTCTCCTGGGGGACAGAACACTTTTGCCACAAAGGGTTAGTAAAGCCCAGTTTGGGTTGGTGATGGTGGGCTGTATGACTGCAGCGAGACTTGTTCTGCGCAACTGAAAAACATCAAGGAAACCAGAACTAAAAGAATGGATTCAACTTATGACAGAGACTGCCTCTTTTGAATATTTGATGGGAAATAATGAGCAACGGTAAATGGAAATTTAGACAGGTATGGGATCAATTCCTTTTATATTTAAAAGGTGTACAACATTAAAGTGTGTCTGAGAAAACTATAGATTTGCTTGAAAGGTGATCTTTGACTCTCTTTGAGCCATTCAGTTTGGGGGAGGGGGTGTTGTGTTTTATTGTAAAAATGGATTATTGGCAAAACTATTTGATGATGTAAGAATATGTCTGAACAGAAATTAATAAAAACTTAAAGAACAAAACTAAAAAGAAGCTGCTGTCTGTTCAGATAATCACTCACGTCATAAGATGGGACTGAGTGTGTGAAGCATGCAGACATAAGAGTTACGCATTAGCATTTGAGTGGCAAGAATGTTGCTGAGAACCGTGCAGAAAAACCGTCAGGGAACAACTTGAAACTAAATGAAACTAGCAGATGAAGCTAATGTGGTCATGAGCTTAAAACTGGGTCGCTGAAAAAAGCAGAAACATCAGTGTGACACACAAAATTCAGTTTCCTGTTGTGGCAGGATGAAGGAATGACTGTGGCTCATGTAGGGCTGCATCGTAACATGTTTTACACACATCCTTTCCTCCAGGAGAAGGATCCAATAATCAGTTGCAGGTTATAAGTTGAATCACATGCACTCTGGGATCCTTATCAACTCATAAAATCATAAAATATAAATGACTATACCAAATTAAAACTTCCCCTCTGAGACGAATAAAGGGATTCTGATTCTGATTGTCACCGGTCATTGATACAGTCATCTTCACAGTGAGTTCAATCTCAACAATCGTCATGTAATCGTCATAAAGTTTATTAGAAAAGCACCATCGCTCAGCTCCTGCAGACTGCTGCGTCTCACTCTGCTGCGTCTCACTCTGCTCCACAGTGTCCAGAAGCCCTTCAGAAGACCCACACAAAAACAATGAAATGTTCAAAAGGCAAGACAGGAAGGGAAAACATGATACTCAGACATGTAAGCAGTTGAAAGTAGAATAGAGCTTTCAGGGTCCAGAGGTGTGAACCAAAGCACTTTACTCAATATATCATGAACAGAGGACAGAGTAGGGGGGACTCACAGAAGAGTATGTGGTCCAGCACTGAGCAGCACAGCAGAGACCCCCTCCTGTCTGCTGCCTCCGGGCTCTGCTCAAAGCCAGCCCCCACCAACACTCCCACCACGGCTGCAACACAGGAGACCTCCCATTAGCATTAGCATCATTGTAGTAGCAGCGTATGCCAAGACACCAAGAGTGCATTTATTGTAGCTATTTTGCTATTTTTTGTAGAACATGTATTTAATCCCTTACTACTTTACAGATCTGGATTAATGATGGTAAATATAATCTCCCTTAAATCAGACTTTAGTTCACCTGCAGTAAATCAGCAGCTACCCTGCAGTATACAAAGCCATTCAAACTAGCTGCACCTTTACCAGCTCTGAGAACACTTTAATGATCAATCATTATAAAACACATCAGAGATATTATTCTGAAATGGACCAATCAAACAATGACTACTTTTACGCTCGCTACTTAGTAGATTAAAGTAGATTTAGATGATAATTCATTTAGAGTGATCACATTCTTTTTACTCACTGTGCCATAGCAACATTAAGGTTAACATTAAGGTAAATATGACACCGCAACGCTTCTATATTCGACGGCTCTGTCATTTCTTTCAAAGCAAAGACAACTTGCATAGTAAAAAGATAAACATTATTCTCCTGTGATCAGGATATTGCTTTTTTAAATATAAGAACACTCCTTATGAGAAGTTTACCTCACTATGATGGGATCCCCCCTATATGTTGGAGGAACTCTAGTAACCAGCATGCAACCACTACAATGTATTGTGGGACTGTCCAGCTATCAAAGACTACTGGAGGGAGACACACAATGTCTTACAAGACATTTCCAAAGACATAATACCTCTAGAGATCAAGGACAGCTCGACTCTGAATGGATGGAACATCACGTTGGATATTTATAACATTGAAAAGATAACTGCTTTTGTGAATCATAAGCTGGAGCAATTCACTTGTGGAAAAGTAGACTCACTATGTAATGCCCTGTAGGCCTGACTGTGTTGCAAAGAAATTACCACTCCCTAATTGTTCACGGTCCTTTGATATTATTTTCTCTGTTTTTCTCATCTGTTATTTGTGTCGTTGCTGACAAGGACGATGAATAGATTCATGTCATTCATGTAAATGTGATGTACAGTATGCTGTAACAATGAGTGACACAGCATTTCAATAAAAAGTTGACATACTGTCTTAGGTGAAACCATTAGCCCTTCCAACCTTCTACCAATCAGGTTCATCACCAATAAACTTCTTCTAGTGTAAATTTCAGGCCGTGCAAAATCCAATTTAGCGCCCTTCAACGTCAGCAGGAGTAATGAATGAGAGATTTAGCTCACACATCATGTCTTCTTTTAACAATGAATCAAAGTGTTTATGTAATGTGTTCTTAGGTTGGCTTTCTTCTGGCAATATGTAAGAAAGGGAAACAAATGCTATATTTTGTGAGCAGGTTACATCTTTTAAAGCTATAGTCACAGCATCTTCGGCAATGTTCTTGTTCACTTTCATGAAGTTTCCCTTTCAGGAGCACTAAACACCTTACGCCAGGGGGGTCCAAACTAGGGCCACATACAGAAATAAATACGAAGGGCTGGGCCCCTACACTACCGTGTATTTCCTCAAAAGTTAAGTTATCAGTTAGCAAAATCAATAGAATATAGGTACATTATGATTGATACCTGAATATGCTTCATGAAAAAAACTCCATAGGGTTTCATTTATTTTGTTACAAAAACAGAAGCCTCAGTCTGCTGATAATAAGGGGAAATTATTATTATTATTAATAAATATGAAGGGTATATTCCAACCTGATTATGGAAATAACTTATTGAGCTTTATTTAATCAACTTTACTAGACAGGATTTATTTGAAGATAACCTTCCACATGAACACTGTGCAATATACGTTTACATCATCCAAACAGGACCCTCACTACTTCCTAAGTTATATCACACTTGTTAAACTCGTATAAAGAAGCTTAAAGGTGTGGTTTTAAGGCTGGTCCTGTGCTGAACTCGTTCCTTGCTAGGAACAGGTACTTCCTGTAGTCTTTGCCGGTTGTTGCTCCTGGTGATGACTACAAAGTAAAAAATAGTAACACGCAAAACATCAGGGGGGCTGGAAGGGGGCTGTGTTACCTTTGGACCAACAAGAACGTATAGGTGATGCTAGGGGGAGAGAGCGAGGCAATGGAAACGGGTGAATACCTTGTGTACCCGTTTATATCCTTTCGGAAAAATACGGGAACTCATCTTGTAACCAGTTGAAACATGAGCTGAAACTCAGGGAGCTGTTCTCTCCTAAAGGATTTCAAAATGTGTTTCTTAATGAATGTGAATGTTAGGGCTGTGTTAGCAAGGTTATGGACTTGCTCGTTTCTGTAATGAAATCATAACAAACCCATTTGTAAATTCCAACTGTTCATATTTCTGTATAGTGTATAAGGGAATGCTCTCTCAAACTGTTGGAGCGCTTATAGCTAGATACTAAATCCTACATGATGCTGTTTTAATCACTTTGAGACTATTTATTGATAAAAGTTGACTTCAAAGTTCCCTGACAGTGTGTGTGTCGGTCTGGAGGACACACTGCTGTAAGTGTTGTTAATGAATGAATGAGCCCATGTCTTCCAAGAAGCACAACTAAACAAGACAAAACTGTGCCCTTACCTGACAACACTTTCTGTTGAACTTGTCTGGTTTCCTCTTCTCCTGTTGGAGGTGTCCAAGCGCACAGAGCCTTCAACTGAGACACCCCCCATAGCCTCACTCCTTCATCACTGATGGGAGGGAAAGCAGGAAGAGGCAGACTGAGTTAAAGTTCATTTCCAGCAGGTGGTGTAGATGGTTAACATTCACCCTGTCAAGCCCTGTGTTGTGTAGAGCCTATATTTGAGGCCTTCTCCGCCCTGAACTCAGTCTGCAGTTTAAAGATGGTTCCTGCTACTGCCACAGGGGGGCAGTGTTACACCACTGACAGACACGTGTCCTCTGCTGAGCGTTCAGTTTAGTATTAAATGTTAAAGAGGTCCTAATCTGCTGATGTCATATCAGTATGTAGTGTCTCTACTTTAAAGAGTCCTCTCCTGCTGATGTTCAGGTGTGTATCAGTATGTAGTGTCTCTACTTTAAAGAGTCCTCTCCTGCTGATGTTCAGGTGTGTATCAGTATGTAGTGTCTCTACTTTAAAGAGTCCTCTCCTGCTGATGTTCAGGTGTATATCAGTATGTAGTGTCTCTACTTTATAGAGTCCTCTCTTGCTGATGTTCAGGTGTATATCAGTATGTTGTGTCTCTACTTTAAAGAGTCCTCTCTGCTGATGTTCAGGTGTATATCAGTATGTAGTGTCTCTACTTTAAAGAGTCCTCTCCTGCTGATGTTCAGGTGTATATCAGTATGTAGAGTCTCTACTTTAAAGAGTCCTCTCCTGCTGATGTTCAGGTGTATATCAGTATGTAGTGTCTCTACTTTAAAGAGTCCTCTCCTGCTGATGTTCAGGTGAATATCAGTATGAAGTGTCTCTACTTTAAAGAGTCCTCTCCTGCTGATGTTCAGGTGTATATCAGTATGTAGGGTCTCTACTTTAAAGAGTCCTCTCCTGCTGATGTTCAGGTGTATATCAGTATGAAGTGTCTCTCCTGGGACATGTCTCCATGCTTTAATGGTTATAAAGCTGCCTGTGCTGCAGCACCTCTTTTCACCCTCTGTCTGGAACCAGAGCCCAGTCTGCTCTGATTGGTAAGCTGGTGTGCTCTGTAGCTCTGATGTGATTGATCAACAGCACTAGCCAATAGAAGCGAGATTGCGGCATAGTGATGTCACCATCTAACGGAAGTAAACAAAGGAGTCCAATGGAGGCATTTAACATACTACAGGAGAGGGAAAACAGGACGTCTTTAATAATTTGAGGCTACATTTATGAATTTAAGTTTTTGGAGTTTCCAATTGTGAAATAACCAGAAGATTCACAGATGAGACAAACTGATATTTGTACCTCTGTGTGATGTACTTCAGAGTGACGATGCTGTAGAAGTCAAGATGGTACACCACCTCCAGCTGGGGCAGCCTCTGTACAAAGACCACATTAAATATTTCATTCCCTTCATCCATTATACAAGAAAGACATGATGGGTGTTCCTATTGTGGCAGTTTAGCAACTATAAAGGGAGACTTCTGATCCTGTTTATTTTATAATTCTAACTTAACGTCTACGTTTTGACTTCTACTCAGTTGTACAGAACTCTAAACGAAGACATTTTTAGGTAACCTAGTGGAATACAAATCCTCATCAGAAGTAAGTTTGGATCTCACGTATGAACTGCAACATATACACACACACACACACACACACACACACACACACACACACACACACACACACACACACACACACACACACACACACACACACACACACACACACACACACACACACACACACACACACACACACACACACACACACACACACACACACACACACACACACACACACACACACACACACACACACACACACACACACACACACACACACACACACACACACACACCTGGTCTCTCCTATACTCCTGCCACAGCAGCTTGGGGCAGAGGGCTCCCTGTGACAGCAGCTCTCTGCTGGACTCCAGCAGGACACACAGCTGCTCCTACAGATGACAGAGACAGAGAGACTAACGTTATATTATATTTCATATCTGACAGACATGCTTCCTGTACTCTGAACACCAATTCTGCAGTAGGGACACACAGGGCGGAGTCTCCTGTGGGTGAAACATGTTGAACCACAGAGGCGACATCCTGCAGTCAGATGTGAAGCAACCAACAATTTAAATATGCAGAAGTGATGAGACAGCAGGAGAGATAACTAGACAACATAGAGTCACTGTGCATTACACAACCACAATGACACAGTGAGGCACACACACTTCACACCATCGTCAACAAACTAAAAAGTGCAGCTTATGAGAATCCATCTGCAACCTAGAAGAAATATTGCATGACATAAATATACAATTTGGCCCAATTTAGTAACAACTAATGTGGGTTTTTATAAAGATAAAAGACATTTTAGAGTGAAGATGCTAAAAGCAAAAAGGAAATATGTGTCCTTTGGTAGATTTCTTCTGCTGTGCACCAGCTGGAAATAAACTAAAACGAATACTAAATAGATTTTAATAAATGCAAAGGTGTGCCTCAAGTACCACACAAAATAGAGAGGTGTAGTACATTTACTCAAGTACTGTACTTAAGTATAATTTTGAGGTACAATGTTTTGCAACTGTGTACTTCTACTCCACTACAATTCAGAGGTAAATGGTGTACTTTTACTCCACTACATGTATCTAATCCCTTTAGTTACTTTACAGATCTGGATTAATGATGGTAAATATAATCTCCCTTAAATCAGACTTTAGTTCACCTGCAGTAAATCCAGCAGCTACCCTGCAGTATACAAAGCCATTCAAACTAGCTGCACCTTTACCAGCTCTGAGAACACTTTAATGATCAATCATTATAAAACAGATCAGAGATATTATTCTGAAATGGACCAATCAGACAATGACTACTTTTACTGTCGCTACTTTAAGTACATTTAGATGAGAGTACTTTCTACTTTCACTGGAGGAACATTTAGAATGCAGGACTTTTACTGTGACAGAGTATTCCTACACTCTGGTACTTCTACTTTACTCAAGAACAAGATCTGAGTACTTCTACTTTACTCAAGTACAAGATCTGAGTATTTCTACTTTACTCAAGTACAAGATCTGAGTACTTCTACTTTACTCAAGTACAAGATCTGAGTACTTCTACTTTACTCAAGTACAAGATCTGAGTACTTCTACTTTTACTCAAGTACAAGATCTGAGTACTTCTACTTTTACTCAAGTACAAGATCTGAGTACTTCTACTTTACTCAGGTACAAGATCTGAGTACTTCTACTTTACTCAGGTACAAGATCTGAGTACTTCTACTTTTACTCAAGTACAAGATCTGAGTACTTCTACTTTTACTCAAGTACAAGATCTGAGTACTTCTACTTTTACTCAAGTACAAAGTCTGAGTACTTTTACTTTTACTCAAGTACAAAGTCTGAGTACTTCTAATATCACTCAAGTAAAATATCAGAGTACTTCTCCTACCTAACAAATGTTCCAAGTGCAAATAGCAACATGAAAGCAGATATTATTCTAATGATGACATTATGAACACATTTTCTTTTTATTGTTGCACAGTGATTTGATTTGTCATAAATAATATATAATGTTTAACATGTTCTAAATGAGACAACACTTCTTTGGTTTTAAGTGTCTTTTCAGCGAGGCTCTCACATGTAGCACAGCTTAGGCATCACTACTTGATGGGAAACAAGCTACCTGCAGTACAAGGTGTCAGTGACACCTGCACTGCCTTACTCTACCAACAACATGTTGATGGGATGTGAAGAGAAAGTCCAGATGGACAACCTTAAAGGCTTGTGAATTGTGCTTCAAGTGCTTGTGGAATCCTTACCTTGACTTAAGCCACAGATAAAAACAGACACTCACTCTCTGAGCCGCAGTGAGCAGCTCTCTCCTCTTGCCCTCCTCCTGCTGCTGCTTCACCTCCTCAGCTCCAATGATCTCCATCAGTCTCTCCAGCACCATCTTCACTGACAGCACCGGCACCGGGACCCCCAGCTGTGCAGCCTGACGCCTCAGCTCACACACTGTCCACACACACAGTACAACACATGCTGGAGTTCAGAGCATTTACTTTGTGTCGTCATTAGCAGTTAGCATTAGCATAACTCTCCTTTGGGGTGCATAAAGAAGGCCTCTCGGGGGTCCTTCAGGTGAAACACAAAGAGGTAAACACATCACTCATTAGACCGTGACGAGTGTGTGCAGCCTCATGCAGTGATGTGCTTTAGTTTGTTACAGGTAAGCTAATGTGATGAGAGGTTGCAAAAAGGAATTGACACGAATGTACTGTATATGAAACTGCAACAAACTAGCAGTAATACATATATTATATTTATGTCTTATTTTATCGTAGTTTTGCCAGTTTTATATCGAGCGTTTAATGTGACACCTGCTAGCCTAATTGGACCAGTGATGAACCTACAGGGCCTTCAAGGTATAGATAATAAAATTAAAATTAAATGAATGAATGAGAATCATTTCTGAGTTGTTGATCTGTAATATTTCAGTGTTGATTTGTTTGTCTTTCTCGGTCCATGCACTACGCATTTGAGTGGTTTTGTGTTAGAAAAAAAATGCAACCAATCAGATATTTTTCTGGGTCTCTGGGAAGAATATCCTTCAGCGTGGGTATTCTATATCCTTGATATAATGCCCTGGCCCTTAAACTGAATGAGAGCGTACGTTTGGATTGACAATTTGATCAACCAATCATATATTGATTTGTGGTGTGCAAGTTGACAATGTAAACAAATGTTAATGCCAAGACATCACTCATTAGAGGGAGTGTATGCAGCCTTGGGCTCTTGTACGTTGCAAAATGAACGACTGGAGTAAAGGATTTTTTCCCAAATGTATACACGACAGGAAGTCCCTTTTATGTCCAAGTGTGCCACACAAACACACAACAAACACTGAGAAATGCAGACTCCCTTACTGCACGTTTTGTAATTATTGTTTAGCGACAGGTGCATCCGGGCCTCTGAAGGTTTCAACTTGTTGCTGTTTCTCAGAGCTCGTCTCACACACTCACCCAGCAGGGACCCTGCGATGGCAGAGGAGACGCTATTACACCCTGTCTGTTTCTGTTCTCCATTCTGTGCGTGGAAAATGTTGCACAGATCTGGATTCTACAAAAAAGAAAAGAATAAAAGAAAGAAACATTAAAAGTATGTTTGAGCAGGGTCACAAAGAATTAGAATGTAACATATCATCATCATCAGTACCCCCCTCTAACGAGTTCCTAGCACATTTCCTGAGGGAGTTTAAGGGTGAAGGCAACTCTATAGTGTATAAAACGTTGGTACTCTTTCAACGTGTTTCCCACAAATGGCTTTTATAGTTCTTCTCACGCCGTCAGGCACGGCTCTACGAGGGTGCAAAAACTTGCATTCCACCCTCAGTCTCATTTTTTAGCACTCAGTTTAAAACTGAATAATAAATGCCAAGATGCTGGGAAAGTGTCTCCAGCACACTTATACCTATTTCTATATGTGTTCACATGTGCAGCAGTGCAACATGCAAAAAGGGCTGTGTGGTAATGGTTATATAAGCATTTGTGATATTAGACACCCTCACATCCCATCATTCTCACAGTTCTGAAACAACTGAGCAAGTCCCCGTCAAATGTGGGCATGAACAGAAGCTTCAGAATAAGTGTGGATAGCTCAGAGACTCACATTAAGACAAATCTGCACTTTACGGCAGATGTTGTTGATTGTTCCATCAGGTTTTTAGGCTCTCTAGAATAACCGTAGAAATAAAAATATATAGATTTGGTGAAACTGTGTATTGGGAAATTGGAAATTACACATATCATACATGTATGTATTGGTGTATTGTTTAGTGATTACTGTTACTCAACAGAGTTTGCATTGCAATGTGTTTCAATGATAAAACATGATAAGCTACTTTTGCTAAAAATGAAGTTACAATAAAGTGGTGTGCTTCAAACTGCACTCCAGATGCTTCATGGATTTAATGAGCGGAAGAATTTCATTAAGTATAGGATAGAGAAATTCCATTTTAGATAAACATATTGTGTCAAGGACAGTCATTCACAGTCACAGATAAATTAGAAAAGGCTCCTAGAGGTGCTCAGCCCATGTATAAATACACAAGCATCCCAGTAAGGGTTTGGAATGCGGAATATATTATTATTTTTATAACTGCCAATCAAGTGGCACAAGAGTAACATGGCAAGAAGATGATGCATGTTTTTCCATTCACTCTAAGATAACATAACAATAAATGTTCTTAACGCTCTAAGAGGCTTTTATTTGCACCAGCGAAGTTGTTAGACAAACATCCTGTTACAGTAAGGGAATGTCAGATGTTAGACGCCTCTTTCTCATTACTGACGTTAGTGTTAAAAGCAATTATTTGAATGTCTCATTGTTTCTTCATTGGCTATGTAGCCCAGCAGGTTCTGACTCCCTCCTGAGGTCCACTCACCCCCGCCTCCCTGAGCAGGCTGCCCAGGCTCTGCTGCTGCTCCAGCAGCTGCAGGGTTTCCTCCTGCAGCCTCTCAGCCTCTCCCGGCTTCGGCCTCTTCACCACACGCCCAGCTGGGAGTTCAACAACAGAACAAACAGACAGACAACTTAGTATGTTCTAAAACTCCTTATGGACAGTTTCAGTATTTCAGAACAGTTTGCCACATTGTTTAAAGTTATGGCAAAACTAAGCGAGTTGTTAAATGTTAGCAGTGTTGTAATGTGATGTAATGAAGTACTTTTAGGAGGGTTTTACTTAAGTATGATTATGGGGTAGTTGTACTTTACATGAGTATTTGTATTTGAATCTACTTATACCTCTACTCCACTACAATTTGGAAGCCAATATTGCACTTTTTACTCCACTATATTTATTTGACTAAATTAATTACAGGTTACTTTACGGATCCATTTTTATTCAGATTCTGATTATTAGCTCAAACTAAATAAACTAATAAATAAACTATGATATATATTTAATCATATGTTAAGATATCCAGCTATGGTATATAAAGTAGGCTAACTAAAATGAGCTCCTCCTTTAACAGCTGTGATGAACACATTCATGATTTCAGTAATCCAGTAATTTAATATATGATTCTAAAATGAGACATTAAGCAAAATAAGTACTTTTACTTTTTGGTATAAATGCAGGATGTTTACGAGTAAGAGAGTACTTTTACACTGTATTATTTCTACTCTTAATTAAGTCAAATCAGTGGTAAAAAGTAAACAAGTACTTTAACTCATGTACCGTACTGAAGTACACATTTGAGGTACTTGTACTTTAGTCAAGTATTTTCATTTTACATGACTTTATACTTTCTCCACTCCAATTTTATGAGTGACAGAACATTAATTGGCAGACATTTGTATTTGTTTTGTTTCACAGATCCAGATTCTTAAATGTGATGCTTTGCTTGAAAATATTTGTATAAACATTTATAGTTTTTTACTCCTAAAACTCTTTTTTCCCAATAGTACTTAAATACTTTTACTTAGGTACCATTCTGGAGGCAGTACTTTTAATTGAAATTGAGATGTTACTGTATGGTATTAGTACTTTTACTCAGGTAAAGAATCTGAATCATTTTCCTGAGTATTCACACCACTGATTGTTGGCCAACATGTTGATAGATTACATATCAGATTAACATTCATAAACCTGCAACTTCAGAGGGTAATCTTTTAGACAAGTAATGTAAAGGAGTGGTTCTATATTTAGGGTCCTGTTGAGCGTCCATTATCTTTAGAGACTGTACTAACGCAGATTTAATGTAACTGAGTTCAGCTGTCAACTCACCGAGGAGGCTCGACAGGGTCCTCTTCTGAGAGACCGATTCACACGAGGCACTCAGTGACATTTTACCTACACAGATTTTTTTATAAACGCTTCGAGACCAAATCGACTTTAAAGTCTCTTGAAAGCATATGTTAACAGTTTCTTAGAGGACTATTCCCGGGTAAACGTCTTCATGCTGCTGCAGTACTGTTTTGATTCACCTTCTCATGTTTCTCATCGCGCTCTTCTCTCCCATTGGTCCGAGCTACAGCCAATCATGATAGACCATTTGGCTGTGGTGCGAACAAAAAATAACACGGAGTTTTATCCCTGTCAAACCTTTTTGCTTGTAGAAATTTGTTTTAAAAATTTCAGTTCAGACGGTCAGTGTCATATTCTGGATTAAATAAAGGCACATCTGGAACAAATTTACCTCACAAAATGTGTCAGGGAAGAGATTACATTTTAAAAATGTATATGTTTGTCCAAGTATGTCAAACTGAACTAATATTGCACAATAAGATATTGTTTATTTCCTTTGTTTTATTTAAACTTAGAAGTAAATAGTTCATAATTTAATTTGTGTGTCCCTTAAAGAGTTTGGGATATGCCATTAATTGTGTTGAAAGGAAATGATTTCAAAGTGGGGCACTCCTCATGGCTTTGGTAATTAAAGTGGGCTCGATGTACATTTGCTGAACACATACTGTATCTCTGAATTGTTTTTCATCTCTTTCTGTCTGTTCATTTCCAGGATGTTATTTTTTCTTCAATGTAAATGTTAACAGAGTGTTGCCGTAAAATAGCATTTAATGTTTGCTCAGCTGATATGTGTATTTAAATAAATTTGACTAGTGGCATTTTAATGTGGTTTGTAACAGGATGTAAGTCCTCTTCAATTGTTAAATATAAAATAATGTGTCATATTTTATAAGATGATGAAACAGATTGTATGTGAAATATTAATCTGTTTTACATAACCAGGCTTGGGGAGTGACATGTAATGGGATTGCGTAATAAGGGTACAAAAAAAGGATACTCTATTCCCTTACAGTAACATTTAAATTTTAAAAAGATCATCTAGTGTTTGTTGTAAAGGATCAGATGTTCTCTTTCCTCTGTCAGCTGTTCTGTTCTGTAGGCTAATACTTTAAGAGTGAATCTATACGCCTACTGCCTGAATCTGCTTCATGGTTTCTCTTTCTTTGGTTCATTTGTTCTGTTTTTAATTCAGCAGGTGAACCTATATGTTCATAAAATAGTGTGTGTGAGCTCAACTGTGTGTGTTAAACTAAAACAGAGCATTTTCTGTCAGCTCAGATTTTATTCCTGCTTTTTTAAACTGTAGTATGTGCTCATGTGTTTCAGTGTTGGTGTTTGGATGCTGCCTGAATATAATTAATGAAAGGCAGCTTTTCCTATAAATAAAAGCAATTTGATCCTAAATATCCTGGTCTCTTCTTTTCTAAAGCCACACTGTTCTGTTCTGCTTTCTTACATAAAACACTTAAAGAGGCCCTATTATGGTTTCTGGGGTTTCTCTTTCCTGTAGTGTGTTATAAAGGTTTTGGTGTGTGTAAATGGTCTGCAAAGTCTAAAATCCCTGTGTTCCCTCCAGGGGAATAGTAATTGTATTGGAATACATTCTAAAAGTAACCCTCCCAACCCTGGCTACAGATTAGTGCACAGTGTAAACAGCACGTACAGTAAGAGGCGTGTCAGGGCAGGTTTGGCTGTAGTGTGGGCTTCCCCCTCTTCATAACAGAGCTGACCTGCTTTTGAAGGCCTGGAGGGTTAGTGTAATTATACTCTGGGAGAATTTGTTGCTCAAATTCAAAGTCGGGAGGTTCAAGAATAAGAAATTGTTGAGGATTAACCTTTTACTTAGAACAAATGTGATTATGACTCAGTTCAGATTTTCCATAGTGAGCGCCACGTATACAAAACTCAGTGTGACCATGAGTGTGCCAAAGCATGCTCCAACTTGCCCTTGGTGTGTTGGAGTGAAGATCACTCCTCATCGTCAGCCAGATTCCTCCCTGTTTTCTGGAGTTTCCAGCTCTATTGCGCGGACAGCAGGAAAACTGTCTCACGGGAGCTGGTGAAAGGAATTCATGAAAACTTAATGCAATGTGTCCTCATGAATTTTTAACAGGTTTCTCTTCCTATTGTGCCACTGATGTGCGGCTAGTGATATAAACAGGAGTGCTGATGTACGGGCTGAGTGCAAAGGCAGAGTCTCATCACCTGTCAGCAGCACTGAGAACAACATGCAGTGACACCTTAGGACACACACGCACAACCTGTGAACTATTTATTATAAAATGGGCCTGAACAGCCTGTACAAAAACACAGAAATGGAGTATCATCAATCATGTAAAGATTGTACTACAAATCCAGTGCAATATGTTTGAGAATGTGTAACAAAAATGTTTAGACAGTATATTATTAACTTTTTTAATCTTCTATCTTCATTTTTTGAAGAACATCAGTTAAAGATGGACAATCATAATTTTAGATACCTCAGTTTATACACAACAGCCCTTCAATTTGAATTCTAGTATTTTAATTATTGTGTGTATTTATATTTCGTCTAAATATTTTTCTTAATTTTTTTATTTGGTTTAATAGTTTAAAGAAAACTTTTTATAATAGTACTGTTTTTGCACCTTTTCTACAACTTATTCCTCTAACAATTACACCAAAGCAAATCCCTCATATGTGTAAATCTACTTGGAAATAAACCTGATTCTATTAAAAAGAATGAAATCATTTTTGTAAATAAGAAAAAAGAGTAGCAATCATTTCCCATGTAATGCTGGCATCTATTATTATCTATTAAGCTTCTCCTGATTGCATAATGTATTTAGTTACAGTTACACCCATGTAGGTCAGATCTATTATCCATGCCTCTTGTGACAAAAAACCATAGAAATGCTCCCAAAGCTTTCAGGTACGAGGAAGAGTTTCTGACCCAGAGAGATGTATCTCTTCTTACATTCATCACTCCCTTGTGACAGCACACAGAAAGGGGAGTGCCCCCCCACCCCCTCTGTTAGGTGGCCACAGGAGTTGAGACACACAATTCCTGAGAATTTTAATCCCAGAACGCTCCGCTCAGCTGGGAGGCTTTACATCTGTGCTACATTCCTCAGAGCTCGGTCAGATCTGCCGGGCAAAACAGCAGGACTGAACCCTCTTGTTTTCCATTACTGCCTCCAAGAGCGTGTAAATGAAACCCAATAAAAGTCTGACGGGTAAACAGGAAGTGTAGCATCTACTTTAAAAAAACTTCCCCCTTCATTCACCGGAGCTGGAGACGTGTCTGACAGAAAGGGGAAGCTGGTGTGTAAAATGAGCACTGAGTTTTGAACCTGCTGCCAACAGTTCACCTCAACAAGAGATATATAGACTGGGCTGTGTGCTCTGGTGCAATATGTTACTGAAGTGAAGACATGCAGCACTGTTATTCTGCTCATAATGCGCCTCTTATTTATTTATTTGATCTTTGTCTGGATCCCTGTCTTCATGCAAACCACTTTAAAAACATTCCTCACTACAAGTATTTAGCACAAACCTGCTCAGCATTTTAGATTTATGACGTTTTGGATTTGAATGTCATGCCAACAGAAAATGTTATCAGTACTCTCAATAACCTCCTCTAACCCCTAAACTGATAGCACTAACTGCTGAAGTCTCTGAAACACTGCTGGCACAGTGTTCGGTAATGTGAAGTAACAGGAACACTTTGTCTGAAACTACACTTTACTGTTAATTTGTTCCACTTTATTTTACTGTTAATACTTAAGCAGCATTCATTCAATCCTGTTAACCTTCATTGCGAACATTGTCAGAGCTATACTTAATCAAAATGGAATATTACACCCCTGGATAATGTTTACTGAGGATTATGCAATGGTTGTAAAAGATCAACAGTTCCCCTTTTTAAGTAGAACATACTCAATGAATGTAGTTACTTTCCATCAGGTATTGATGGCAGCCGTTAATCAAAAACCTAAATTCATTTTTTTTATGTACTAAACTTTTAAAAGTAGTCCAGACAGTGTAGCATGTTTGTTTTGATGACTATGTGACCTTTGGCTTACCCTTACCCTAGCACAGTGTACTGTCAAATTTAACAATCTTTTGATTCCACTCATTTGGTTTCTGCTGATGTCTGCTGGTTTTACCTGGAGTGAAATTGTGACATTGAAATACTTTATTTATGAACATGTATCAATGTATTTGAAAGGAATCTGATAGGCCAAAATGATCCACTTTGGAACTGCATAACATACTATCAGGCTGCTGTTAAAGTGTGCAAACGCTGAACACACTCTTTACATAACAACACTGTCTCTGAGCACGGACCTGTTGGATGTGTTTCTTGGAACACCATACTCATGACAAACTGAAGCCTGCTTTAACAATATTTTATTTACTTTTTCTCCGTTTCTCCTCACTTATATTCAAGTACATGGATTCGCAGATCCAGGAGACACAATCAGTAGCAAATACTTTCATACCATCATCATGTTCCTGTTTGATTAACAAACGATTCCCGGTAACCCCCCTGAATTCCTCCCCCAGGCTAAGACACATGGACCTCATGTAAACATGATGCAAATCAATCTTTGCTTTTTGATTACAAAAAGTAATCTGGTAGAAAAATATCTTTTCTTTTATAGGTATGTCTCTTCTTATGAATATTTACATTAAGTACCTCACAGTATAATCTGATTTTAAAAAGTACATACTGTAAAATAAACACAAAAAAGGTCTCAGAGGGGTAAAAGGCCTTTGGTTTTCATGAAAAATACGAAAACAATGACAAAACACAAAAAGTCCATTCACTGTCCTGTGTACCACAACAGTGACGACTAACCGGTGATTGTTGTGCGTCTTGTAGCCAGCACTGTGGTACACCAAATATCCACAGGTTTCAAAGAGTTCAAAAAAGTTCAGAACAAAAAAAAACGGTGGCTACAATCAGGCGTCACTCCTGGGGACGGCAGGCCCACACAATCTCCGCTGGAAAAAGTAGCCCAGAACTATGAGCAGCATCTCCGAGGTGCTGCTGAGGGCCACGATGAAGGGCGCCTGGGACGCGAAGTCAGCCTCCATCCGGCGGAAGGACAGCTGCATGACGGCAAGGGCCAGCAAGCTGTTCTGCACACCCACCTCAATGCTCACCGTCTTCCTCTGCGGGGGAGCCAGGCCCGCAAGCTTGGCCAGGATGGCCCCGACCACCAACCCCAGCAAAGGCACTGTCACCCCAACTAACACAATCTGGGGCCGCACATTGGCCAGGATGGACGCGCCCATTTGGTAGGCCATGAAGATGCCACCGACGATGAGCACGAAGCTAAAGGGTCGTATGAGTGCCAACAGGACGCGGGTGAGGGCAGGCAGGCGCAGCTTGACCAGCATGCCCAGCGAGATGGGGATGGCGATGAAGAGGAGAGTGCCCAGGATCTTCACAAAGGGCACGTGCAGGGCGGCGTGCACCCCCAGCAGCCGACCATACAGAGCTGAGGACAGAGGCATGGCTGCTGCTGCCACCACCGTGGAGACCAGGGTCATGGAGATGGCCAGGGTGACGTCTCCCCCGAGCAGCAGGCTATACAGATAACCCCCCCCACCTCCTGGGGCGGAGCAGGTGATGACCAGGCCCAGGGACAGCGCTTTGGGTAGGTTGGCCAGTCGGGATATAGAATAGGCATACAGTGGCATCACCAGGAACTGTCCGACCACCCCCAGGAGCAGAGGCACCGGGCTCTTCAGCAGCCCCCGCAGAACCTCCACCTCCACCTTGCACCCGAATGCACACTTGTTGACAAAGATGAGGGGCAGCAGGGCAAACAGCACTGGGTTCTCAGAGAAATGGGACAGGCCACCTGACTGGATGAGCCGGGTGGCCGGGTCATCATTCCCAGGCGCCACTCTGATGGAGTAATCCGTCCTCTCCTCGATCAGAACCGGCACCGAATCCTGGTTCTGGTCCAGCAGCTGGATCTGCAGCTGAGCCCTTCCTGGAAACCCGGAGCGGATGCTGATAATGTAGCTCTTGGCTGTTCCTGTGTGGCCGCTATCCGTCACATTCAGTATGGAGAGAACCTCTGGGTCCAAGGAACGTACCGTCACCGTCTGCTTCCAGCTCTGGCGGCCCTTCCTGCTCGCGGCCCCGCTCCGGTACTGGCTACAGATTACAATCACGCCGTTGGTGTTTTCAGGAAACTCGAATTCCTGCGACGAGCCGTCCCCGATGCTGATAAACCTGCTGCTGCCGTCTGCAGTGAGTTGGGTGTCGTTACTGTCGACAGTCAGGTTTCCGGTGGCACACGCCCGGTCTGCTCCGCCGGCAATAAGGAAGAGACAACAGAATGTAAATAGCGTCCTCATCTTACTGACGGACAGGGGGCGGAGGGGCGCCGCAGAGACACGCTTTTCCCCTGCGAGCGGCCTCCCCAGACGGTTACACCGCCGCCCTGTTACACCGGGACAGTACACTTCTCATTCTAGTCTCCGGGACAAAACAAACGCGTCGGCAGCCAGCTCCACATCTCTTCTGGTTCCCATTTTCTCGCTGCCTTTATACCGGAACCTAAACATCACCCCGCCCTGTCCTGTTCGAGCCCAGCTCCACAGCAGCAGCCCCCGGCATACAGGAAACACACACTAACGCACTCCCACAGGTCTCTCACGGCTCCTCTTTGTCTACTCGGTGTGAATATGTCTGTGTGGATAAAGCACAGCCTCAGAGCCTCTCCTCTCGGTCTGTTTGTCTCCCCGGTGGATGAACGCTGAGAGCATCGTAGCTCCGCTGCTCGCTGCTCGGATTTATTAAAAGCTAGCGAGTAAAATTGGAACTTCCGGTCACGACATGCCAAATTAAACCGCATTATCTCAGAGTCAACATGGGTGGAAAATAAAAACAAAAGAACAGAATTTGGAATTAGTAATTCGATTATTATAGCAAAGTATTTCAGCCATAAATGTCGCTTCCTCAACATTTCTTTAATATGTATTGGTTTCATAATGTCAAAAAATAACAGTAAATGTCGCAAAAGTAAAAAAGAGCAACCATTTTACCAATTTCTACAGCTTCATTCCTGATTGACCAAATGTGTTTTGTTTTTCTATTTGTATTTATTTATGTTGTTTGTTCATAATGCCCTCAGTCTGAATGCATTTAATGAACACTGATGTGATGTGGCTTTTTCTGAAGTCTTAATAAAAAAAACTAAAAAACATTGGTGGAATATAAAGCTGGACAAAGGAGCATGTCAGATACTTTGGCAATTTAATTAATTGCAAATGTTTATATCCACAACAAATGACGAGTTATTACAGCCTAGGAATATAGGTCAGATAGTTTCACTGGAGAATATGTACATTTGGAGGCAACAAACACAGCAGTAGGGTCATATACTCCAAAACTGACAGGTACACAGAGCACAGCACACACCACAAGCCAGTACATTTTTCACTCCAGGCCCCTGTACCCGGTTAATCCAGCCTTGGATATACCATCCAGTTAAATGTAAACAATAGGAAACTGTTTCTTATAATTCCAGCAGTTTGTATGACAGTTTTATTAAGAGAAACGAGCAGAAATAGAGAAAGTTTATCATCAACTAATATGATGAGGGCCTTAAGGATGGTCCTGCTTTATCAATTTAATTCAATACAACTTTATTTATGTCTGCTTGGACAAAGTAGCACATCAAAACTGTCAAATTACAGAGAGGGGTAAGGGAACTGATCTAGTATGGTTGCGATTTATATATAAGATTAACTAAAGTTTAATAAAAGTAAGGGAGCAGGGGAGAATAACAATCTATTCATTTTGTTCCTCCCATGGTTTAAGCATTTGCTGATTTTCTTACACTTTTGATATTCAATTGTTTTGATATTCAATTGTTTTGATATTCAATATGGCCTGTTTATGTTATTTGATGTAAAAAAAAAAAAAACGTTTTGTACGGCAAAACATAGTGTAATGGAAATTATGATTATCAGATAATTGAATGCTATGTTTTACCTATAACATATAAATAATTGCATCTGTAAGCCTTAGATGTCAAGACAATGTAGATTAATGTAGTTGTATTCTTATCACTCAAGTCGACTACAGGTGTGTGACCACACAGTGGGTGAGCAATATCTGATCATGGGTCTATTGTACTTTGATGGGGTCATGGTCAGACTAAGCATGCATTCATTGTAACTGTATAAAATAAGAATTTCCACCACAATAGTCAATGACAAAAAGTAATATTTACAGCATATATATTTATTTAAACTATGTATTTATTTTCCTCTCAATTTCCCACACTTGGATCATTGACGTTTTCTTTACTTCTTAATAACAAAAGGTTTATTTTTAAGGAAAAGAGGCACCACTTCCTGTCTCACTAAGAGTTATTGCGACTACCTTGACGTAACCGTCCGGTAATCCAATCGGAGCGGCCCAAAGCCTCAGCTCTCCCCGTCCCTCAACCAATAAGCAGGGGCGGGCACATGGGAGAGGGAAGACCGTGATTTGATCCATTGTTGGGGGGGGGGGGGGGGGGGGGGGGATAGCCAGGGATTACCCATCTATGATAACTCATCACACACAGACACACGGGGAGGGGGGTTATATAAAACAACTGATGCTGTATCTTTGTTACATAAAGTAAATCGTAGAGACAGTAGTGAAGTGAAACTGCCTCTGCTCCTCTCAGTCTCACATTGCATCGTCTTTCTAATTGTTTTTTATAATGGTATATGGTAATTGTATTGCTCCTCTCTATTGCCCTCTTAATCAAGACCTAAGTTTCTGTTGCCGGACCCTGGTAAGTATCAAATGGTGTATTGTAACTTAATGGGCCTAAAAAAACAAAACATGTTTACGTCCAGGCCCCTATAACGGGTTAATCCATCCTTGGATATACAAGTTTCAGTAGAATGTAAATAATGGGAAACACTTTCTTATATATTCGGCAGTTTGAATGACAATTTTATTAAGAAAAATCGGCATAAACAAAGCATTTAGGCCTACGTTATTTTCACATTGTATAAATGAGAGACCCTGGACATCCAGGGTATACAAAAGGTCTCTAATGTAAACAATATGAGAAAAAAAGTAAAGTATTGTGTATAAACTCTGTTCCAGTTTATCATCAACTAACATGATGAGGGCCATTGGTTTGTGCTTTATTAATTAAATTAATGACTAAATAATCTTGGTCTGCAAAGGACAAAACACCACATAGCAGATCTGGGGCTAGGTTTTATTCTTATTTACATTTTCACATTAGTATACTACTTAAGTGAAAGATCTGAATACCTGTTCCCCCTCTGGTAGTATGTTGTGAAACTGATCCATTATGCTTGTGTGGGAAATCAACAGCCACTCAGTTTCCAGTTACAGACAGGCTGCCAATAAGCTATAGAGCTCCTGCGGTCACGTGACTTTTGGTTGGGAGCCACCATTTTGGCAGTCAACATGACCACCGGTGCCAGTGTTTTCTTACCGAGCGAGTATACTTCTCATTTTAATTCAAGTGAAATTCGGCTTTATAGTACAAAATTAGAGAGATTAAATATAAGCGACCCATATAATTCACCCGGTGTGCTTTTCAAGAGCATAACCTCCTGCTCTGAAGACGATGTACCCGACTTGCGCTACGCAGACATCCACAGCTATCTTGTAAGCTTTCCATCAGTGTACTCAGGAGACTCCCTCAGAGCGTACAAAAGCTTGGAGGCTTACAAATGGTGTCAGTCCGGCTTCGTAAACAACATTCAACTGTGGAGTCTTACATCCAAAAACTTCGGCATCATCACTGCAAGGGTAAGTATTAAATTATTCCAGTTTGATAGGCAGTGTCACGTTAGCAGATATCTTTGCCTGCTCTACTTTGTGCAGTTTAGCCTTCTGCCTTCTGTTAAAAACCTCCAGTCTCGTTTTATGTCTCCTCTTCTCTGGAGATGGAAGGTAATCGAAAATTGAGGGGATAAAATCCGGACTCAACGGATTATCACTCTTTCTTCCTACAAAATAAGAAGGAATATTTCAACACGGGTTTGTTTACCACTAGCTTGCTACAAGCTAACTTGCTAACTGGCTAGGCTGCGCCAGAGCCACACTTGTTGAGTTAAAAAGGGACATCACAGTGTCCGTTAGCTATAATAACTGGGTGCTACTTCTTAAATTAAACTAATTAAATTTAATTAAACTGACCAGAAACTTTTTGTAGCATTGTACTGTATTCCTTCACCCACCTGATATGAAGTGATCACTGCATAAGCGAAAGCCAACGGCCGGGGGGGTCCCATCTTTCAGTCTTTTTCTGAAGGCTCCTGGCTCTTTTAATCGCTCCAATCCACTTCTCCCTCCTCTCCGCGTCTTTAGGAATGCGATAATACGATACACCTTTCTTTTTCCCACGCCTATTTGTGCAACCTGGTGCACAGCAGTTATCCACCATCCTTGACAGTCTGCCAGTGCCTGTCAATTTACTGCCGCGATGACTGCCAAAATGGCTGCCCCTGTCGTATCTCGTCACGTGACCAGCATATATGACATCATCTGCAGGAGCTCTATTGCTTATTTGTCATACACAAACAGCAGACACTACTGGGAAACCTGACACCGCCTGCCCTGACTAGGAGAGTGGCTTTAAAGGGGAACTCCATTCTGTCAATGCGGCCCTGCGAGCATCCCTTTTTTTTAGTAACTGGCTCCTTCTGGGAGTCACTCACATGTTTAAAAAACATTCTCAATTCATAACCTCCAGTTTTACCTCCCTGCAGGGTCAGCCAGGTTACTGGGTCGGTATTTTCCAGAGAGAACACCACCCGGGCTAATGCTGGATATAATGTGTCAGCTCTTCCCGAGTTAGAGTCAGTCCTGGGACAGTTTGTTCGTCATCTATTGTGTTGCCATGAATTGTGCGCCCTCCTTCTGTCAACACGGCTAAGTCAGGGCTCCTAGAAAAGAAAGATGTAGAGCAAGACAACCTGCTGTGGTGATCTCTCTGGCCTCCTCTTTGACATTTCACAGAGCGACAGCCAGTTGTTATGGAGCTGCCGTGCACGCACACTTCCTGCGTGGCATTTCTGCTGCTCCCCTCCCAGGGTGTTCTAATTATTTACCCATGGTATGATAATTTACCTCGTGACTTATGAAGAGGAATGCAAAAAAAAGCCCCTCTGTTACATTTCCCCAAGCCCATCTTGACACTTTCCCCAGTAATGGCTGCAGTGAGAATTCACAGGAATATTTGCTCGCTGCAGTTCCAACTGTTTACCCAGAGAACACAGCTGCAGCGTTCACGTTTGCATGTGAAATCACTGCATCTGTTTGAATAGCCATGTCCAAACTGAGGGCAGTGGTTATGACCTGCTCTCTGTTGTGTTGCAAATAAGAGGAAAGCAGAAGTTAGGACCATTGCCAAAAGTTGTCCTGACATGAGAAGTTTGCACCAGTGTGCAGAACGGTTATCCTGGGCTAGATCGTCTTGAATCAGAGGGCACCAGTACTAGGAACCCTATATAAAGACATACTCTTAATACACATGTTTGAACTTGAGTCAAAAAAGCCCTTATTCTAAGTTTTTGGTAACAATAAGGGTAAATTGGGTGCCTAACAGATTGTTAAAAAAAAGCCTGATGCAAATTAATTAAATAAATCATTACATTAAATGATGTTTGATTTAATAATTTCCTTGAAAAATATATTTGGACATATTGGAATATAGGCCAACCAATGCAGTGCATTTGCACAATAGATAACGCAAGTCCCGCCCGCACACACGCACGCACAGTACCAATACATTAAAATTCATTAAAAGGCTTTTTAACTCTTGAAAAAAATTATACCTACACTTCTTATACCCGCTTTGATTAACATAAATATCATATCAGGCTTTTAGTTTTGAAGTGCAACATTTATTTTTGTGCGATAAAAATATTCCTAGTATATTGTGTTTAATGTTGTTTGTCTTTTTAGACATCCATGTAGTAAAGCATCCATCCATCTTCTCCCGCTTCTCCGTCAGGGTTGCAGAGGTAACAGCTCCAGCAGAGAGCCCCAAACTTCTCTTTTCCTGGCCACATCAACCAGCTCTGACTGGGGGATTCCAAGGCGCTCCCAGGCCAGCGAAGAGATATAAACCCTCCACCTGGTCCTAGGTCTACCCCTCGGTCTCTTCCCAGCTGGACGTGCCTGGAACACCTCCCTAGGGAGGCGCCCAGGTGGCATCCTCACTAGGTGCCCGAACCACCTCAACTGGCTCCTTTCAATGCGAAGGAGCAGCGGTTCTACTCCGAGTCCCTCCCGGATGACTGAACTTCTTATCCCTAAGGGAGATGCCAGCCACCCTGTGGAGAAATCCCATTTGGGCTGCTTGTATCCGCAATCTCGTTCTTTCAGTCATGACCCATCCTTCATGACCATAGGTAAGGGTAGGAACGAAAAAGGCCCGGTAGACAGAGAGCTTTGCCTTCTGGCTCAGCTCTCTTTTCGTCACAATGGTGCGGTAAAGCGACTGCAGTACTGCTCCCGCTGCTCCGATTCTCCGGCCCATCTCACGCTCCATTGTTCCCTCACTCGAGAACAAGACCCCGAGATACTTGAACTCCTTCACTTGGGGTAAGGCCTCATTCCCTACCTGGAGTGGGCAGTCCATCGGTTTCCTGATGAGAACCATGGCCTCAGATCTGGAGGTGCTGATCCTCATCCCAGCCGCTTCACACTCGACTGCGAACCGATCCAGTGAGTGCTGAAGGTCACAGACCGATGAAGCCATTAGGACCACATCATCTGCAAAAAGCAGTGGTGCAATCCTTAGCCCACCGAACTGCAGACCCCCTCCCCCACGACTACGCCTCGAAGTCCTGTCCTTGAATATCACAAACAGGATTGGTGACAAAGCGCAGCCCTAGCGGAGGCCAACCCTCACCGAAAATCGGTCCGACGTGCTACCGAGGACCCGGACACAGCTCTCGCTTTGGGAGTACAGAGATTGGATGGCCCTGAGTAGAGACCCCCTCACCCCATACTCCTGCAGCACCTCCCACAGTATTTCCCTGGGAACATGGTCATATGCCTTCTCCAAATCCACAAAGCACGTGTAGACCGGATGAGCGTACTCCCAGGCCGCCTCCAGGATCCTTGCGAGAGTGAAAAGCTGGTCCGTCGTTCCACGACCAGGACGAAATCCGCATTGTTCCTCCTCAATCTGAGTTTCGACAATCGGCCGGACCCTCCTTTCCAGCAACTTAGAGTAAACTTTCCCGGGGAGGCTGAGTAATGTGATGCCTCTGTAATTGGCACACACCCTCTGATCCCCCTTTTTAAAGAGAGGAACCACCACCCCGGTCTGCCACTCCTTTGGTACTGTTTCCGACTTCCACGCAATGTTGATGAGACGTGTTAACCATGACAGTCCCTCAACACCCAGAGCCTTCAGCATTTCTGGGCGGATTTCATCCACCCCCGGGGCTTTGCCCCTGTGGAGTTGTTTAACTACCTCAGTGACTTCCCCCCGTGAGATTGGAATTGATCCCCTTTCATACTCCAGCTCCACCTCTAACATAGAGGGCGGTGTTGACGGGTTCAGGAGTTCCTCAAAGTGTTCCTTCCACCGCCCTAACACACTATCAGTTGAGGTCAACAGCGTCCTATCCTTACTGTGCACAGCTTGGATGGTTCCCTGCTCCCCCCTCCTGAGGTGTCAGACGGTTTTCCAGAACAACTTTGGTGCCGACCGAAAGTCCTTCTCCATGGCTTCTCCGAACTTCTCCCACACCCGCTGCTTTGCCTCGGCCACGGCTGAGGCTGCTGCCCTTCGGGCCTGTCGATACCTTGCAACTGCGTCATGAGTACCCAGGGATAACATATCCCGGAAGGCCTCCTTCTTCAGTCGGACGGCTTCCCTGACCACCGGTGTCCACCAGGAGGTTCGAGGGTTACCACCCCTTGAGGCACCTAAGACCTTGAGACCACAGCTACCCGCCACAGCTTCGGCAATAGAAGCTTTGAACACCGCCCACTCTGGTTCAATGTCCCCAGCCTCCACAGGGATGCCTGAAAAGCTCCGCCGGAGGTGTGAGTTGAAGGCCTCCTGGACTTGGGATTCCTCCAGACGTTTCCAGTTCACCCGCACTACACATTTGGGCTTACCAGGTCTGTCCAGAGGCTTCCCTTGTCACTCGACCCAACTCACCACCAGATGGTGATCAGTTGACAACTCCGCCCCTCTCTTCACCCGAGTGTCCAAAACATGCGGCCTCAGGTCCGATGATACGATAACAAAATCGATCATGGACCTTCTGCCTAGGGTGCTCTGGTACCACGTACACTTATGAGCATCCTTATGTTCGACCATGGTTATGGTTAACATGTTATGGCCAATCCGTGACTAGCACAGAAGTCCAGTAACAAACCACCACTCCGGTTCAGATCAAGGGGGCCGTTCCTCCCAATCACGCCCCTCCAAGTGTCTCCATCATTGCCCACGTGTGCGTTGAAGTCTCCCAGCAAGACTAAGGAGTCCCCTTCAGGAGCCCCATACAGGATTTCTTTCAGGGTCTCCAAGAAGGCCGAATACTCTGAACTGCTGTTTGGTGCATAAGCACACACAACAGTCAGAGTTTTCCCCCCATTACCCGCAGGCGTAGGGAGGCGACCCTCTCGTCCACTGGGGTAAACTCCAACAAAGCGGCACTCAACCGGGGGCTTGTGAGTATCCCCACACCCGCTCGGCGCCTCACACCTTGGGCAACTCCAGAGAAGAATAGAGTCCAACCCCTATCAAGAAGTAAGGTTCCAGAGCCGACGCTGTGCGTAGAGGTGAGCCCCTCCAGATCCAACTGGTAACGCTCCACCTCCCGCACAAGCTCCGGCTCCTTCCCCCAAGGGCACAGGCTTCCTCCGGGCCGGGTATCCTGGCTTTCAAGTTTGTTTTTCATGAGGTATTTCGTAGTAAAGCATTTTAGATTTAATTTTGCTTGATTTTTAAATAATTTCACTAGTTTTTAAAACTCCGTTGCTCTTGTCCTGGTTATCGAACTGTTGTCAAGTCATTACTAAATTAAAATAAAGACCAACTGTGAGGCATGTCTTAATAACTACAGCCCATGAATGTGGAACAGCCTCCCAGCACAGCTGAGCTTTTTACTGGGTTGTCTTTATTATTTTGTTCTTATTTTATTTAGACCTGTGTGTGTATTAAGTGTTCTTATTATTACTGTTTATTACCTGGGAAAGGGGGTTATTATTGTTTTTTAAAAGTGATATAGGTTGTGTCACCTTTGTGTATGAAAAGTGCTGTATAAATAAAGTTTTGATTTGATTGTTAAACAGTGCAGCCGTGTTCCTCAAGGACTCTTACACCTCGTGCATTATATCCCCAACACTGCTGCTTGTCATATGATCTGACGCTACAACTAAACCGCATCCATTTAGTACCACCCAAACCACTGGAGTCAAATGAAGGACTCTGTCAGAGGGCAAAACTTTATTTCCACAAGATAAATATAGAAAACGAAAGTGCTGTAAAGTTTTCTGAACTTAGAAAAAAAAAAAAAATAGACCCTCACTCGGTTAAATGGAAGAATACATTTAGAGAAGCTGCTCTGATCTGCCTGCCGCTTACGGACATCTACACCCAGAGAAGGAGCAAAATCAATCAAGAGCTATAATTAAAATGAAACAAACACCAGAAAAGAACATGTTAACTCAAGCTGTTGACATTCTTCACATCGTTTACACATTAGGAGTAGCAACTGATTCTGCCTACTAAAAAAAAGATCCAGCATGTTCATCCCTGCTCTTAAATGAGGTGTTCTCCTGAATGTGTTTGGGATGGGACAGTGGCAGGTGGGGATGAATATTACTTTATTCTGAGATGCTTCCAAAAATGTCAGAGTGAGGTTTCAGTGTTGCTTTACAACAACTTTACAGAGTTAAATAGATTATAAATGTCCCTCTATGACAGCAATGGCAACCGGAGCTCACACATCACAGTCAGCACATACCAGGACACACACAGGAAGAGGAAGGGAATTCCCTCGCTCTGACCGACATCTGTGGAGTTTCAGTTAGCTGCTGATCACTTTCTAAACTAGGTTCCTTCAGGCACTGGCGGGGGAAGCACCCATGCAATCACTTGCATTCCAAATAAGGCGTTCAAAGCGAAAAGTCTGAATACAGGCATGAAAAATAACAAAGAATAACAAAGAATAAAAGGAAATAAATCATTTTGACACTGCTGGAGGATAGTCCTTAGTTGGATGCAGTATTAGTGCTTGTTGCTTGGATGAATCTGGAGGGAGACGATTATTGTTAGTGTTACCAACACAATGATATTTCTTTCTTAAATGTCCCCTTTCTGACTGACAGAGCTAAAAAAAAAACTAAATGTGTAGATACATCGTTAACCCACACTGCCATGTCCCCCAACTCCCGTATAATCACTGTTTATTAAAACCCTTTTCTTTTTCATCATTGTTAATTATACAGTTTGTAAAATGTGTTTTTGTACAAAGCATACATCCAAAAGTGTGTGGTTTGAGAGCAGGGGACTGTAGCCACATGAGGATGTGTTACAGAGAGGGAGGGAGAAAAGAAGATGTGGAAGGTAAACTGAGATCCAAAGGGGAACAGCAGGGGAGATAAAGATGGAAGTGGGAAGGTGAGCCACAGAGACTCATGCCTTCTCAGGTGGTATTTATAGACAGCGTGTGTATTTATAGAGCAGGGCAATGGAAATCGATAGACTCATTAAGTCCTCCTGGTAGGAACAGTTCAATAGAAACACACACAGCTCCCGTCACCCTCTTCACACTGCACACCGCTGCAGCCCCGACACACTCCCGCAGGACACTCAGTTTCTCAAAGCAGCCAACCTGGAACGTGTGAAAAAACGGGGGAGTGTTAATCAAAAGGAGACATAAGACGTAAAAAAGCAGCTGCAGTACACTCAATTACAACGTCCAAACATCAGTGTGGGGAGGGGGAGGGGGGAAATAACTCCTTCTCCAGGGCTAAGCTAGCTCTGCATCAGCAGGAGAGATCAATGGCCATATTGGATTTTTTTCCACCATCAATATGAAGTATGTGTGTAACAGAGCATGCAATAACAAGGAGGCGGGTGGATATTCTATTTAGGTTTTCAGAAACGTATCACTCAATTTCTTGATTGATGTCGATTCATGTCAATTTAATAAATCATAAGTAAGAATATTTCTATGGTGCGCTGTGATGGAGACTGAAAATAGCTTCTGAAGTTATTCATTATAACACTAGAGAGGCTGACGCGATTACGTATCAATGGTTAAATGTCCCGATCAGCAAATATTTACTGAGATTCTTCATTAAAACAACTTGAAGGATGTATATCATTTTTTTATCTAAGTTTGAAAATTATAATTATTACATTTAATTAAGAAACAACATGGTGAGAATGTGAGAGCTGCTACTGGGACGGGGCCATGACCCAGCACTGAAAGAAGAGTCATCCATGCTGGGCTAATGGTTCAAACTATGGAATAGCAATTAATAATAATAAAAATAATAATAACAAAATTAATATCTCTACACAAATGGATGGCATCAGATAAATTATTCTAAATCGACAGCAAGTGTTGGAAGAAGTATTCAGAACCTTTACTTAAGTAAAAGTACAAATACAGCAATGTAAAAGTACTCAATTGCATGTAAAAGTCTTAGTAACGACGTATTAGCAACTCAAAGCCGTTTTTAAAACATGTCTAATATTCTCATGGTCTTTTTTCTGGATTTCATGTGTAATATTAAAGCCAAAGTATTAGTTAGCTCCTTCTGAGGGATATATCAGTATATAAGACATTATGACATTTTCTTTCTTATGTTTGATATTTGGTGATATAGCTGATCATTATTGACATGTAAACATCAAAAGTTTAGAGGGAAAAATCAATAACAAGTGGAGCTTTTAACAACTCATAGATGACTGAAATGCGTACCTGAAGGAACAGCTTTTAGTTAAACGTCAGCAATCAGAAAGGATGAACACTACGGTGTGGTCCTCAACAGTAGGTTGAATTGAAAGGATTGCAATATTATCCATTTTGTACAATCTTTATCTCAAAAGGGAGTAAATAGTTCAATATTTCCTTCTGAGGTGTAGAGGAGTATAAGTATAATTAGCATCAAATGTAAATACTCAGGGAAAGTACAAATACCTTAAAAATGTTCTTAGACTGTCATGTACTTTCCATGACAGTCTACAGCAAGCTATTCTTGACTATCTTGCATTGACCTGAAGCAGGATCAGCAGCTAGCATCATGTTAGCAGCCAGAGAGCTGTCAGTACTGAGAGGAATATAATGAAGGACTTCACCAACATCAACATTTACACAGATATGTTAAGCACCTAATGGGGTATTCAATAATAGAGAAAATGAAAAATGGAACCCTCAATGTAAATATTTAAATATACAGCCGCGGAAAAAATGAAGAGACCACTTCAGCATTTTCAGTTTCTCTGGTTTTATTATTTATAGGTATGTCTTTGAGTTAAAGGATTTTTTTTTTTTTTTTTTGTCTATAAACTCTCTGTGTTGGAATTCAACAGACACTGGAATGGCTGCCATACATGTAGAGATAAAGATTTAAGAAACAATTGGAGTGGTCTCTTCATTTTTTCCAGGGCTGTATGTCAAATATAACAGTGAATTCACATATTCCCAGAGATGTCAGAGTGACATTTTTCTAAACCATTACATACGAAATTTGAAATGAAACAGAGTGGACGGCTGATCTTAAAATTTAAAAGGCTGGAGAAATGGTTGTGTTGGCTGAAATAAATGTCAGTCTAAAATCAAACTGATCAAATCTGTGGCATTTGTTGAAAACTAGTGTTTCTGACTGAAGAAAGATTGTTTCTACCTAGGATATGTATTTTATTACTGTGTGCTTCATTTAATATGTTATTCAATCTGAACAACCACCTTGTTTTTAACAGGGTCTATTTCCCCGTAGAAGAAGAACATCTTTCTCACCCTAGAAATCAAGCATTCACACATTTCCTTTTATTTAAATCAGAAACATTTAGATGTTTTTTTCACCAGAATTATTGTTTATTTATTCATATATTCTCACTTGCATGCTTGGGAAGTTTAAATATATGTAACTGTTAGTATTTCTTCCTGTGGCCCAGACCTTTCTCTATCACATGCCATATCATTTGGCCTTTCTAAAATCTGGTATCAAAATCCATTACCTTCCTCCTGACATTAAGCCACTCCATCGGAAGTATTGTTCCATTATGACTTTGCCTACACAACATTAGTGTTCTGTGTTAAGGGAGGAGGGGGAAGAGTGGCTTTCTGGGTAATCTAATTTCCTGATCTCATGCTCTATTCTAACTGCCTGTTCATGTGCAACTAGATATCTCGATGCCAGAAAATGAACAGTGAGTCTCTCTGCCAGACACTCAGATGTTGCTTCTAATCTGTAACCCAGAGAGTGGCTCCACTTACTCTGATACCTAGAGTGGTGCAGGAATGAGTCCTAAAAACCTGGAAATGAGTCAGCATTTTACCACTAGCGGTTTCCTCCTCTGGAAGTCTTTTTCACTTCTTAATGTGTTTTTGGTTAGCAGCCAAATAAGAGATGTTTATGTTTTGTTCTACTTGCAATTGCACATTTAAAAAGTACTGAATAAATGATTTAAACAAAAACTAATAATAATAATAAGTACATGTTATAAACACAACAGTTGGAATGTGTTGGATTTAGTAATTCAATTGAGTTTATTAACAAATTAATTGAACAAACTTGATTTGATTTACCAGTTATCTGGTGGAATTGTATTTATATTTACAAATTATCTAGGAGAATTTTGATTTTGATTTATTATTAATCTGGGAAAAATATCCGTGAAACTACTTTATATTTTCGGCATATCTGTTTGAAACTAATCTTTATTTACTGAATATGTTTGAAATAAATGTATGGATTTATATTTATAGAATGTGCATTTAAAATGAGGCCCTTGTGTTTTGTTGTACGACATAAAATGCGTCAGTAAATACCCAACTGGTCAATGTCTTAAGCTTCTATGTGTCATAAAAACGCCGGTTGCTAACCGAATAGGACCAGTGAATGTCATCAAACCAAATGACTAGCAGTCTTTAGCTTAGCGGTGGTGACGTGAAGTCATGTGACCATGATGTAGTTCCTTTATAACCTAACGTTAGCTTTTCAGTTCAGGAGATTGAATCAATGTAAAGTTATGTCAATATACGGATATTATGTATCGGCTAACAAACATTATTTTCTGTAATACTCCAAAATAAATCCCATCGCTTTTGTTGAGGAAGTCCATGAGATCTTCCAGGACGGCCTACCAATTCACCTCATCACTGCACCACTCTGTTTTCTGCCCCACTATCAATGCACCAGTATCCACTCCCTCTCCTTTTGCTCTCTGTTCTTTCCGACAGACACACACAGATCCTCCTCCTCCCACTCACTGTGATTGATTATGATTTTTGTTTACTGCTGGTTTATTGTTTCTTAACGAAAGTCACTCTGGTGATCTCTGCATAGAAAGGTTGTCATCGTCATGTTATAGCCTTGTTATATTTCTTTATCTTTTTTCTTTAAATATAAATATGAAATGTAATGCCCTCAAATGTCTGGACATTTTCTTTATAGTAGGAAAAATCTTTATTTTTCAAGCAATTTCATCAAAGTTCCAGTATGGTGACAACACTAGTACCGTTGCAGTTCTTATTAATGGCTGTTACTTTACTGATGTCCACTACTAAACACTATTTATTACTATTTTTTTTCTGAATGTTTATATGCTCACTTACTTTGATAATGCAGCTTTTTGTTCTACCTTGGTATGTTCTCATTTTATTACTGAGTGCTTCATTTAATATGTCAGTCAATCTGAAGTGACACTAACAGGGTCACTTTCCACCGCTGTGGGACATATAAGGGATTTCTGGTTGAGATGATGACAGTGGTCCTTACCGTCTGGACAGCTGGTCCTCCTTATCCTGGGCCCGCGAGCTCTCGGGGCCCACTGAGGTGGCTCCTGCAGGCAGCTGGCTGAGCTGGTCCATCACCTCGAGGCCGCTCTCCTCTGCTATCTGGTGGATCAAGTCATCCACCTGTTCCTGAGGCGTGGTCAGCGTCATCGCCGAGCTCATGGAGTCCTCCATCACCTGGGGTAGGATTGTGTAGTTTAGGATAGGACAAACGAAAACTCCACAGGTGCAAACTGGGATTGGTTTTAAGTCCTCTTTAGTTTGAATATGCAAGATCTAAAAATGTTTTAAAACACTGGAAAGAAAATACAAATAAACATAGTGCAGAACCACTCACTGAGGTGTGGACATCCAGGTTCTGGACTTGGGTTTCAAACTTATCCATGACTGCAGAGACCTTCTGGAGATCCATGGAGCCAAGAGCTTTGTCCAGAGCTTTGGTCACCTGGCCCATGCTTTTAGTCACCTGATGGAAAGAAAAGCCTTTATAATGCATTCTGAAAATGAAATAGTGTACGGGAGAAAGCAGCAGAGAGATGAAACTCACCCCCTTCATGGTGACAGCAGTCTGGACTTTAGAAGCCACGGCGTCCACTCGAGACGACATGCGCAACCAATTCAGGCCTTCATTTTTTTTCCGGATAGCGTTCTCTGCATAAACTCTGGCACATTCCACATTTTTCTGCTGCAATGCCTGGTGAAGAGACAAACATACTGTTAACACTGGAAAGTGCATCTGAAATTTACCTCATTTACTTACACATATTTGAACAGTGGAGACGAACACACAGCAATACACTTACCTCTAATGCCAAAAACACGCCCACTATACTGTTCATCACCAAATATATATCTCAACCATGATCATTACAAGCAATTTGTCAATATGAAATATTCAACTTGCCTTTTCAACGTCTGAACAGTAACTCAGGCCATTAGCGGTAAGGCAGTGGAATATTACCTTTTGAAAGCATGACTGGGCTCGTATCTCACAGCCGCTACTTTCCTAGCGTTTGATATGTGCTTTGTAATGGTCACTAAATGCATTTTTTTAGGCTAAAAAAACAAAGCAATATCCTTTCAGATGGCCATGCTTGTCTATTGTCCGTAACACATGGCTTTTGCATTCGTTTTTGAGGCTTGCATTGGCAGCGTCTGCCTGTGTCATATTGTGGATATCACCAGTTAACATGGTGGGGTTTATTTCATCCATGTCAAACGGTGATTGTAAACAGCTGACAAGAGCTGACAACACTTATATGGCTCAAGCATGGCATTTTTTGAGCAGGTCGGTGGCGTAATGAGTAACATTCATGGTTGAGATATATATTGCCCAAATGTACGAGTTCGAATCCTGTCCTAGAGTATAATATTGTTTATTTTCATTTTTAGGCCAGAATATTTTGTGTTGTTATCTGTAGGTGATCTCAACATGCGCATTTTACATGAACTGGTGATGTTAACGTATTTTCGCCGAGGTTTTCTACGTTGTCTGGTCACACTGCAGACACAAGTTGACGAACCTGGCAACCACAACATCTGGCGGAAAAGGTAAACAAACGCCACCAGTTAAACCGGAATCCAGTTAAACTGGAACACCGGTCGTCTTACTCAAGGTTAGTTAACCTGAAACTATACAACAAAACTTGACATAAAGATCTATCTGTTATTGAGATTATACAGCACTAGTTTAAAAATGCTTGTTTCAAATAGAGACGTAATTTGCAACACTATATTTTGACCAGAAATGTGGCCAGTGTTACCGTGAATCCGCGTAACGTTTAATTTGAATCAGAATTTTAATTTTCACATGATTCAGTTCACGAGTCGTTTCTATTGAACACTCGATTACAACGTTACTTTTAATACGTTTAATAAGCTAACTTACATGTGATGGTAAATGTATTATTGATACTGACTTGCATAGTCATAGTTATTATTGCTGCTTTTAAGAATTATACCAAACAAGACACATTATCAGTGCAGAGGCTGTTAGCGAAGCTAGCAGAGCAGACAACTAGCGGCTTGCGCCCACTGACGGCGCCAACCTGTCAATCAAAGCGACCACGCCCTTAATTGTGCATAACCTTAAGCCTTAATATAATTCAAACGGGAGACTTCTATAGAAATCCACCCTCCTCACAGTTTTCATGAATAGGGAAATTAGCTATAAAGACCAAAAGCAATTTTTGTACCACGCTGTAAACATGTTTATTTCTGCTGTAAAAATTGGCATTTTAACATGGGGGGTCTATGTAAATTGCTCTGTTTTGGAGCCAGGCCACGCGGCCATTCGATGAACTGCAGTTTTTTGGCACTTCCCTATATGTTTCACTGCTCAGCACCGGAGGTTGCCCCTTGTTCATCACCCTCTCCAAAAGTGAGGTTTTTTAAATGATTTCTCTGACCAAGTTTAAAGTGCTATATTCTACTAAGATATAAAGGACATAGACTCTTTTTAGAATATATGTTTATGTTTTTAACTCATTAGCATTCTATTTCCTTTCAGCTTGTAAAAAGTGCATGTGTCTTTGTCTTCTCCATTGCCTACTCTTCAATCAGCTGTATCGGGGAAGACATATCAAAAATAATAGTTTGTCAAATTCCTCTCTTCTTGTTTGTTTTTACAACTTGTGTACTATTGTCATTCTTTTGTTTCTGAATTTCATTGTGTAAATTGCATCTTGAAAGGTGAATCTGACAAGTTGACATTAGAAACACCAACGGTCACATTTTTAACCATGTTGTAACCCCATATCCATGAGAGAAGTCATGCTGGTATCTCTTCTGTAATCTGCTACCCAAACATGCATTCAAACAGTGACAGAGATGTCCAATGACTTTACAAAATCGATATTAACACACAAAACAACCAGGGGGCCCTCCTAGTCAATACTAAAGATATACTGACCCCTGCTGACGGATGCGTGACACTCCCGATGTCACCGCACCAGGACTTTACTTTAATCGTGTGGATTTTGAATGGATCTTAATCGCTGCTAATTTAAAAAGTACTGAATAAATTATTTAAATAAAATAAAAAAGTTATAAAAGGCAACAGTTAAAATGTGTTGGATTTAGTAATTCAATTGAGTTTATTAACAAATTAATTTAAGAAACTTGATTTAGATGTACCCGATATCTGGTGGAATTTAATTTATATTTCCAAATGATCAAGGACAAATAGATTTGTATTTATTATTAATCTGGGAAAATATACGTGTGAGACTACTTTGTATTTTCTGAATATTTGTTTGAAATTAATCTTAATTTACTGAATATCTGTTTAAAATAAATGTATGGATACATATATTTATAGAATGTGCATTTCAAAGTATGCCCTAAATTTAAGGCTTTTTATACATGTTGAAAATACAACTGCACATAGCATAAATTGTAATGTTGTTAAATATACAAAATGATTGTAATAAGCAAAATAGCCTTTGGATTTTAACCGGCAAGCTAATAACATATTTTCAAAACCAAACGTTTTTCAGTTGCGAATATTTAAAATATGATTTAAAGAAATCAAATATCAAGATGTCAAGAAAAGAAAAAGCTTCCCGTTTGTTTCAAACTCCATCTTAATAAGTGACTGTATCATTATTATTCATATATTCAGTTATGTTTCAGTATGACTAGTCAAATAAGCCTTTATGGTCATTTGTCATTGCTTAGGCTGTATTTAAAATGACTTCAGAAATGTGGAAACAAGAGTTCCTGGCACAATGACATAACACAGAACAGCCACACCCAAACATCGTCATCACCCTTCAGCTGCCAAATACAAAGACCACAAAGCAAGTTCTCCAACCTCTTTATAAGGAAAGAGAAGAAAGGAAATACATTTTCGGCTGCAGATATGATCCATCTGGAGGGCAGTTAGTGAGTGCAGCCTGAAAAACTAATCACCAAAGTGTAGCGGTGATTTGTCCTTAAACCAAACACAAACTAACAAAAAATCAAACTAATGCAGGTAGTACATTTTACATAGGAATAAATTCCATTGTCCAAGAAAGAATTTCCATGATCAAACAAAACAAAGAACAATGGCTTTACCTCCTATTATTCCTGTTAAAAACATTTAGCTTTCCTCTTGCCTACACACTCCTTCAACTGTCTCCAATAAATACCCCAATCACCCTGTGAAGCTACCTTAAAAAAAGAGAAGCACAAGAAATACTAAAATGAACTATAATAATTATACAAAATAATAGTTAAAAAGAATCTAAAGAAAATAAATCTTTAACTGTGAAAATAATACAAAACAATGAATATCTCCACCAAAAGCTTGACCTTTTAAAAATATATACGTTTTGTTATTTTTTCCTTTTTATAGTGTTCACAGTAGAACTGAATGAATATAGAAACTAATGAATAGAGAGAGAAAGAGAGAGAGAGAGAAGTATCATAGACGGAAAGGAAACTGATGGCATCATAAGGAATGCATCTAAACAGTCAGCCTCTGCCCCGCCCCGGAGGCTCAGCCTTCAGCCTGACCCACTGTGCTCACCTTCTTGACTTTGGCCTGCTCCTTTTCAGCCTCCTTCTCCGATTTCTTGGCCAGTTTCTCAAGCTGCTTGGCAGTAAACTGTGAGCCACAGAGATAGATTTAAAGGATATTAATAAAAACATCCACATGTTTAAGTTAGAACAACCAGATACAGATTCAACCTTTTTGCAGGTACATACCTTTAGCTGGAAGAGTGTGTCTGTGGAGACAGTGGGAGACAGAGTTATTTCGTTTGTATTATGTAAATTATATATAATACAATATAATAACCTTTTATTATATACTCAAACATTGCCTTTTCACTCTTAGAGAACAAACAGATTAAGAAACAGAGTGGACAAGTAAGGAACCTTTTACTTCATATTGTTTTCAGCTTAAAATAAACCTTCATCTAACATCCTGTACATCTGGAGAAATAAAACCATTGTCTTGATAATTAATTTGGTTAATATTTGTTAGGGGTCTCTTTTCCAAAACACTTTGCAAATACTATAAACAAACCAAAAATACACAACTGGAGACAGTATAAATTGTGGTACTATAAAATCATAAAAGGCAAAAATGCTGTGAAATTCCAAGCAAAACATAAACCAAATCAAATTAAGAGAGTATAAAAAAGGCATCAAAGAATTGTTTCTGGAAGGGCTGAATTTCAGTTATCATGTAATGAGGAAACAACAAAACATGATTCACTATAACAAATGTGTTATCTTGTTTTTATAACCTAGCTCAATTAAAATCTCCCTAAAATATAATCAATAAATAAAACTTATAGAAAAAACAACAAAGTTATTTTACATTTTGGTGTACAAAGCTAGTGTTTCTTTCGCATAAGTGCATCAATAAATAACATAACATAAATGCATCGAGGAATTGTAAAGCTTAGTGTCTAAAATAGTTTGTGGAAGCTACACGAATAACATTTGAATAGGAGTGTGAAATATAACAGACATTTGCTAACTCATATTTAGTCACAGCCAGCGTTAAGACAAAATGTTAACTCAATCAGAAGACCAAATGAATAGTCTGTCTAGGAACTATAGTTAGATAATATGATAAACAAAACAACTGGACATAAAAACGCCTGACAGCTAATGTAGCTAATAACCCACCCAAGCTAACCAGCTAATGTAAGCTAACTGACATTGGGTTGATTATATAGAGCTTAAAACAGGAAACATCTATCAAGATGGGTCGTTATGCTATTAAATCAGGACATACCATCCATGTCAAGAACAATTTGATTCCAGTTGAGCACAGAAAAAGATATTTAAGCTCCCCAACAGTCTCGTCTAGGTTTGTTTTGATGGTGGATCTGAAACATCTGATACTGCACTTCCTGGTTCGGGTATTCTTCTTCTGTAGTTTTTTAATTACAGGCTGCAAACGTTACTTATGAAGTGCATACTGCCACCTAATGTACCGGAGAGTATTGTCCCGTGAATTATTAGTATTGTATTAACATAACGTTACAAGACAAGCCTGAATTTAATAAAGGTTTGAGTTGTTTAAACGAACAGATAATATAGAGAATACAATGCATGGAAAGTATTGTTTTATTACAATCAGTGGAGGAAAGTTACTAAGTGCTTTTACTCAAGTACTGCACTCAAGTGCATTGGAGGTACTTGTACTTAACCCCAATATTTGAATTTTCACTACTTTATACTTCTACTCTACTACATTTTGGTAACCAATTGTGATCTTTTTAATCAACATAATTTATTTTACATATTTGTTTACTAGTTACTTCATACATTCTGATTTTGACAAAACACAAGTTTTCTGAATAGATTTAACCATCCAACATTATAAGTTTAAGTAACTCAAACCATTAATGGGTTGACAGAAATTGTTTTTGACGTTTTTTGTTTCACAAATCCAGCTACATAAATGAGAAGATTTGCTGCTTGAAAATATTTGAAAAAACCCAACATTTTTTGCAATGAGCAGTTGTTGGGTTAGTTACTTAGTAATACAGTACATATGACTTATAACTGTCTTTTAAAGTAATACGTTACATTACTGTCTCTGAACTGTATTGCGTTACACTACATTTGAGTTACTTTCACCAAAACAACTGCAAAAGTATGGCTTTAAATGCTAAAATGTAGTTTATTAAATTCCATTAAAGCTATCTATCTATCTATCTATCTGGCAGTATATGTTGAAAATAGTAAGTAATTAAACTCATGCTCTGTTTAAGTGGGCTGAATAATATGTGATACCGGTAACATGACGTCTCTGTGTGTTATTAATAACATGTTAGTGGAGCCTCTGCACGGCCCTGTAACCTGCTGTATATGAACGAGTCTCTATGGCAGCGTTAGCTCACCTTGTCATTGTTGTGTTAACGGGGATTTGGCTGACAAGCTTTCTAAAAGCCGGCGATTGAAGGTTTGCGGTAGATTGAGGCAGTGTTCGCGGGGACGCGCAAGGGTGACGTCATTTCAGTTATTGAGCGTTTCGTCTAGTTTTCTAAGCGTAAGAACTAAAGAAAGGATTAACTTTCTCTATATTGAATTAGACCTTTCCCATCAGATTAAACAGCAATCTGCTGAATAATTTATGTGCATACACTTGAGAGCAGGCTCTTTGGAAACTTTCGAATCTCTAACAATCTTCGTATGCTGCCCTCGCAGTGCGTTCCAGTCTTGCAAAACTACACAGTGGGCTAACAACTTTATCTTGTATGAAGAAATGGAATTCAATTCACAAGGCTTTCTTTTCTTGTTTCTTTACTGAAGTTCCAGCAAACATACAGGAGTTATTTCGTTTCTTGTAAAACTGTAATCAAATAAACAAATAAAACGCACATGAGTTTACACTTCATGAAGTACAAATCAAGCTGTTCATTGCTGACACACGAGACCACGAGAGCTAGCATTGCTAATCAGATTACATTTGATAGCTTGGCTGTCCTTGAGCAGGACGACGTTGCCGGTCTTGACATTTGGCCTTTCATCAGTCCACTTTCGGCGGCCTTGCAGTGTTGACAAGTAGTCCCTTCTCCATCTCTTCCAAAAGGTGTTTGCAAGGCACTGGACATGTCTCCATTGCTTCCCGTGTAGATCAGCCATTTGGAAGTTTCCGGAGGGAGCTGCAACGGCACTCATCTTCTGGGTGAGTAGCATCGCTGGGGTGAGGACTGTAGGCATATCGGGGTCAGTGGACACAGGTACCAGGGGCCTGGCGTTCATGATTGCCATCACTTCGGCCATGAGAGTGCTCAGGACCTCATGTGTGAGGCGGGTGTGTCCAGTCTGAAGCAGCATGGCATCCAGCATGCGTCTGGCAACGCCGATAAGCCTTTCCCATGAACCCCCCATATGCGAGGAGTGTGGCGGGTTGAAAACCCAAGAGCACCGCTTGCTTTGAAGGTAGGCTGTTATGGTTGTGTCTTCCGTGTTAATGCTCAGTTCTTTGCAGGCTCCCACAAAGTTAGTCCCTCTGTCAAAGCGGAGAAGTCTGGCAGGGCCACGGATTGCAAAAAATCTTCTGAGCACATTGATGAAGCTGTCGGTTGTCATGGATTCAATGAGCTCGAAGTGGACCGCTCTGGTGGACATGCAAGTGAATATCACTGCCCAGCGCTTACTGTCTGCACTTCCTCCTCTTGTTCTCCGTGTTATGATGGCCCACGGCCCAAAGACATCCAGGCCTACATGGGTGAATGGAGGCTCGGTTGAAAGTCTGTCGGCAGGCAGATCCGCCATCTTTTGTTCCTGTAGCCGGCTGCGCAGCTTGCGGCAGGTCACACACTTGTGGATGACTGAGGACACCAGATGCTTACCACCAATGATCCAGTATCCTGCTGCTCTGACTGCTCCCTCGGTTATGTGTCTCCCCTGGTGCACTACTTGTTCATGGTAGAATCTTACCTGGAGTGTGGCAATGTAGTGCGTGCGTGGGATAATCAGTGGATGCTTTTCTTCTCTTGACAGGTCAGGCACGGATGTTATTCGAACTCCGACCCGCAGCAGGCCGTCTTCGTCGGCCACTGGATTGAGTGTTTTGAGTGGGCTTTGTTTGTGAAGTGTCTTACCATCTTTCAGGCATTTTAGTTCGTCTTTAAAGACCTCATGTTGATCGGCACGAACAATCACACACTTTGCCTGTGACAGTTCACTTGTGGTGGGTGTGTCTTTGAAATACCTCCAACCTCTGCATTCGGTGCTTGCTTGATCATTGTCCATCATTTTCTGCATGAACTCTGTGTAGTGGCTTTTCATTTCTGGCTTTTTCTCCAGGGTCTTTCTGGGCGAGCCAAGGCGTTTGAGTGCTTGTTCCTGGTTGCTTAGAAGAGATCGTCATGGCGACCGGAACGGCAGGGGTGCTACCCAGCTGTGGTCGTCGTCCTGGAAGACCTCTCTCTTCATGATGGTCAGGAACACTTTGTCATCCACTGACATTGCTGTTTTGTTGTCGTCTCTGGAGCGGTGTGCTGCTGTGGCCTTCCTTAACCTGGATGTTTTTTGGGCAGGGATGGAGAAAGGATGTTCGGCCATTTTGCAGCACGTTGGCTTTGTACACGTTGATTTCGTTGTGGGCTGGTTTGTGTACAGCCCCCAGACAGACGACACCCACGATGACCCAGCCCAGGTCCAGCCTTTGCGCATATGGAGCGTTGTGTGGCCCGTTGATTTGTTCACGCACCTGTAGTGTACCAACAGTAGTGTTCAGGATGGTCATCGAACTGTAGGAGACCGGAGCTCGCCAGTTATCGGCGCATGAGGTACCTGGCAAGGTCTTGTGCTGGCTGTAGCACTGGGGAGGGTCCCTTGTTCGGACTGGGTGGTGGACGAGGCGGCTGAGGGCATGACTTGAATGGGGACGGTTCACTTGACTGTTCTTTCTTTATGTTGCTGACTCTCGGCTTTGGGTTTGTGTGAGCAACTGCTCCAGCGTGTCGGTGGGGTAGTCTGTAGACGTCCAGCGGCACATGTGTTGATGGCGGTAGGTCTATAGACATCCAGCGGCGCATGTGTTGAGGGCGGTGGTTCTCTGCCGAACATTGCTGAGTGCTGCTGGACGTAGTCGCCTGTACGTTCATAGGTACTGAAAGGCTTACCCGGGAGGTATGGCTCATAGCGCTTCTCCCCGCTTTCACTCTCCTCATCCTGGTATGCTGCAGCTGCTGCCTCATCTTCTGGCTCATGAGAACGTGGAGACTGGCTTCGAGTTCAGCTTTCTGCCTCATCACCCTTGCTTCTCTTTCAGCGAAAGTCACCTGGGCTTGGCTTGTGCTGCTTTTGACTTGGCACGTGCTCTGGCAGCCGCTGCCGATATTGCTGATCCGTTGGACCTTTTGGATATCTGTGACCTGGAGTTGGGTGTTTTGAAAGGGTTTTGTCGCTCGTTTACCTCGTAGCCGTCTTCGGGTAGTTCTAGTGGAGCTGCGCCCTGTGCCTGTTCTACTGTACCCACCTCTGGCCTGTCAGCGTGTAACCACATCCTCCTGGGCTATATTCATAAACTTGAACTCGCCGCGCTGTTGTCTTTTTACTATGCTGCCCTCGCAGTGCGTTCCAGTCTTGCAAAACTAGACAGCTAGCTAACAACGTTATCTTGCATGAAGAAGTGGAATTCAATTCACAAGGCTTTCTTTTCTTGTTTCTTTACTGAAGTTCCAGCAAACATACAGGAGTTATTTCGTTTCTTGTAAAACTGTAATCAAATAAACAAATAAAACGCACATGAGTTTACACTTCATGAAGTACAAATCAAGCTGTTCATTGCTGACACACGAGACCACGAGAGCTAGCATTGCTAATCAGATTACATTTGATACGTATATAAGTGAGAATCCTACACATTTGACGTAATTCTTGGTAATCTAAACAGAGTCTAGCATGAAATCATATAACATTTACTTACAGACAAATAATGTCCAAAGCTCAAACGTTTTAGATAGGATTTCCAGGAGCGGTGTTACAGCTTGCTCTTTCTTCGTGGAGTGGTTCAGGAAGAGACCAAAGCTAGGCTTGCAATTACGTACACTCACGCTAGTACCGCAACATGACCACATGGTGGCGCTATCTACCAAGCAAAAGGCAAGATACACAAGAACTTAAACTGAAAACAATGCATTTCCTATGGAAGGCAGAACACTTCGTATAACCCAAACTTCCGTTTTTAGTGTAGTCCCTCTGTTATTTTATTCATCTGTGATGACCCTTAAATCAGTTAGAATGGGGTAGGATATACCATAAAGCAGGGGTTACCAACCTTTTGCAAGCTGGCCCCCCCTTTCGAAGGTTAGAATATTGTCGAGACACCCCCACTCCCCCTCCACCTTGATGTCGATGCATGATTTCAAGCAGTTTTCTTGTGAGTGATGTAGGGTTTTTTGGGCCCCTTGCATATGCAAATTCAGCGTATTGTGTGTAATAAACAGGCCACCGATATGCAATTTTCATGATAAATTTGTTAGTTCTTGTCCATATTTGTTGTGCCTCATCCACTTGCCTTGCTCTGCCCCCCCTGCAAGAGCTCCGCGCCCCCCAGGTTGTGAACCACTGCCATAAAGGGCTCTGAAACACGTGTTATGTTAGTTATTCTTGGTATCTGAAAGGGGCCTATCAAATAGCATGCATTATATGTCATATGTCTTTATAGTTAGCTGCTGTTTCCGTCAATGCAGCGCGATCATACAGGCCAGCTGTATGGGCCCCTGATGTAGGGCCCCTATGCCCTATGGGACCATGGGTTGTTGTTATTCAACTCAGCTACTTATGTTATTCTATTCTTCATACTTATTGTTATTATTATAATTAGTACAGTTTTTATAATAATAATACGTTATAAATCATTTATAAATATTATTATTATGATGATTATTACTATGACATAGCTGGATGTGTCAATAGAGGGCACTAGTTAGAAAACTGTGGACAGGCAGTGTGGACTGGGATGCTTACAATACTAACAGTTAAGTCAATGTAAGATGGAGCGGCGTGTATTTAATATTTTGTGCAGCCTCCTTCAGGAGTACAGCTCTGAGTCTCCTCCTCTAATGCCTGATGAGGTTTGTGAACACATGGCACGGGATCTGAGATCATTCTTCCATACAGAATGTCTCCAGATCCTTCAGATTCCGAGGTTGACGCTTGTGGACTCTCCTCTTCAGCTCCTCCCACACATTTGCAATGGGATTTAGGTCGGGGGACTGTGATGGCCATGGCAAAGTATTTATTCTGTGGTCAGTAAACCATTTTTGAGTAGATTTTGAGGTGTGCTTCGGATTGTTGTCCTGCTGGAAGCTCCAACCATGGCCCATCTTAAGCTTCTGAGCAGAGGCTGTTAGGTTTTCATTTAATATCTGCTGGTATTTGATAGAGTCCATGATAGCATGTATCCTAACAAGATGTCCAGGGCCTTTGGAAGAAAAACACCCCCACAACATCAAAGCTCCATCACCATACTTCACAGTGGGTATGAGGTACTTTTCTGTATGGCTATCTTTCTGCCTACGCCAAACCCACCTTTGACGTTTGTTGTCAAAAAGCTCTATTTTGGGCTCATCTGACCATATAACCCTGTCCCATTCAAAGTCCCAGTTACGTTTGGCAAACTGTGGAAGCTTTCTTGAGTTTGTTGATAACTGAAAGCAATGTTTTTTTTCCTGGCAACCCTCCCAAACAACTTGTGGTGATGTAGGTGGCGTCTGATGGTCGTTTTGGAGACTTTCTGACCCCAAGACTCAACTGACTTCTGCAATTCTCCAGTTGTGATCCTTGGAGATACTTATGCCAGTCAAACCATCCTCCTCACGGTGTGTGGTGTCGATGTACACACACGTCCAGGTTGATTCTTTACCTCTCCTGTTGCTTGATGCTTCTTACTTATTGCCCTGATAGTGGAAATGGGCATTTTCAACTGTTTCGAGATTTTCTTATATCCATTTCCTAATTTGTGCAGCTCAACAACTTTTTTTCACAGATCATCGCTGTGTTCTCTGGTCTTTCCCATAGTGAGGAATGACAATGGGAATTTTGGCCTGTGTCACCTCATATTTATACCCCAGTGAAACGGGAAGTCATGGTTGACCTCTTAAGAGTTCCTAATCAAACAGGTGAACCTAACAATGTAAGTTATGACTCGAAATATACTTCACTTAGATCTTAATCAAATTATTTTCTAGGGGTGCCAAAAATTGTGGCACACATGTTTTCGAGAGAAATATTTATTCAAAGTCAACATTTAATTTTATTTTAATAATTTTACTTATTGTTAGATTTTAGTTCATATTTTGAATGAAATATTATGAGGAAAACAATAAAGACAGTTTTTGCATCTTGTTTTGCTTATTTTTACTAAAAGGGTGCCAATAATTCTGGAGGGAACTGTATGTGATATAGCAAGACAGCCTGACTATTATTTCCAATCAAGGCAACACAAATATTGGTTGAAACTGGCTTTACTTTAATTGCTCTGTTGACTGTAATTTTCCTCTGTGGTATTTTATTTATTTGAGTATTTTAAGGTGATACTGAATGTTTTTCAAAGGTGCCCTGAAAAAATAGTGTATTGTTGTTATTACAACAATACACTATTTAGTTGTAATAACAGAGAAAGTCCATTTTTTCCAGAATAGTCATACTCTCACCAAAATCACACTGGTGTTTGCTGTTCCCCTGTAGTTCATGCACAAAAAAACATTTCACTCTGGGCTCCCCAGGTGGAAATCTAAAGGGGGGATTCCATATCTGGCAGAGAAGGTATTTCTACTGCCGGATTTGGCACCTCCCTATAACTTTGTCCAGGATAGTCCTACAGTCACCAAAATCACACTGGTGTTTGCTGTTTTACTAAATCAATACTCTGCTTTAGCTCTGATTGTCTGTAATCCTGATTTTGCTCAATCTTGCTCTGCTTCGGATTTTAAAATCTAGAAAATGTCTGGTATACTTCAAATTAAAGACCTCTTTCTAGATGGGACTCCTTTTCACAACTCAGGGCTGAATTCTTGAATCTTCCCCAAGCACAATTGTTCTGATACCTACATATCAGGAGTTACATTCAATCCATACCAACATATAGGAGTGGTTTGAGCATAATCCAATGGGAAAATATACTATTAAAAGCTTCTTCCTCAAGAAAGTTATAAATTATATTTATGATGAAATCTTTGTTTACAAACCTGCTATTAATATTAAAACAGCATGTCTTCCACATTGGGTCCCATCTGGATGATGAGATGTGGCAAAACATTTTTTTGATTGCAAAGAAGATAACTTGTTCTAACAAATCCCATAAGACCCAATACAAGGTTATTCACAGACTGCATGTTACCCCTGCTTTGGAAATAAATACGATCCAATGTGCTCTTCGTTATGCATAAAATGTTAAATTAGCTGGGGCACTTACAGTCATCTCATGTGGTCATGCTCTAAAATTGTGTCTTTTGGGGAGTCAGTGCAAACTGAGATCAGAAAAGTGTTTGACATAGATATACCTTTTAACCCATACAACTTTGTCCTTGGATCAGATTTAAATGACGACCACTGATGTCAGTCTTGTCATTGGAGTGGTTGTCACACGTGCTGCGAGGAACTCTGGATGAGTTTGTTAGAGACTGGTCCCCAATTGCACCTTACATGAAGGAAGAATGGTCAAGTGTTATAACTCTGGGCATACATTTAACATAAGTACCCACACATGAGTGAGTACTAGGTTGCTACTGCTGCTGTTTGTTTGTAAAAAAAAAACTGATGATGCCTGAATTCCATTGAGCTAGATATAGTTTCAGGGTATATCCCACTTTTGATGCTCTGAGTTTTGCTTTTACACTTATTCTTTTGTTCCACTTAAGCATTCTGTTAGACATGCACACAGATCCAGGATCAGCTGTGTCTCTCTACATGTGGGTGTGATGGGAGAGCCTCTGAAGCCTTCCTCACAGCACTCCCACAGCTCTTCAGAAGCACACAGGTGTGACTCATCACACTAACGATGGCTCTACTCTACTCAGGAGAAGCTAAATGGAATTCAGCCATCATTAACTTCATTATTTACACCTGGGCTTCTCACACTGTGACCAGTCTGAATTGTTTCTGTTAAAAACAGCTTTTTGTGTGATAGTTTCAAAATGGAAAAGATTTAAATGAAATCTTCACTGTGATCACAAATGTAAAAAGTGGATTGATGTGACCCTGGACTGTGGATTTTAGTCAGATTGACACATGGTGATTCATGTCAATGCTGGCTTTGTTGCTCAGTAATGATCATACTGCCTATTATGTCCTAACTAATAGGTGTCCAGAAGTTAAAAACACTAACAATAATAATTCAGTTCAAGCTTCTCCTTTTTCCCTCACTCTTTTTTTTAAAAACAGTTATCATGACTTTAAGTTAATGAAACTGGGAATATTGACATGTGTTGAGAGCTGAAACATCAAGCGTCTACATTTACTTGAGTACTGAATTAAAGCACACATTTGAGATACTTGTACTCTACCAGAGTATGTTAATTTTATACTACTTTACACTGTACTGGTTTTGGAAGCAAATGTTGTACTTTTTACTCCATTAAATTTATTTAACAGATTTACTCACTAGTTACTTTATCAATTCAGATTTTGACAAACAATACTTGGGAAAGACTTAAATGATCCAACATAATATTCAAGTAACTAAAACCATGAGTGGGTTAACAGCAAATTAATTAGAATAAAACTAAATGTGTTAACAAATATTTCACTGTTCCAGCTTTTGAAAAGTGAAGATTTGCTGTATTAGCTTTTTATTATTGGATATTTTTACAATGTGGTATTAGTAGATTTAATGAAAAGTCTGAACACTTTTTCCAGCACTGGAAGCATCAACATGTTACATTATACATACAGACAACAGTAACAACAGTCTTTGAGTAAAAGGAAAAACCGCAAACAACAAAATGATATTTGCTAAACGTTTATTTAATTGTTCAAGATGTCATTTAAAGTCACATTTCCTTCTTGATTCCTGAGCACAGATGTAGAGGTGGTGACAGCGTCCGGTGTGTGTGAATAGCTTCCCGATCCCACCAGCACAGAAGAAGCAGAAGATGTAACAACGTCTTCTGTGCTGGTTGGGCTGGGGAGCTCCTCGTCCTCTCGGCTGGTGGGTGGAGGGGCATGGAGGTCCTTTCTGAACTCACAGGGTCTGGGACTAACTACTGAGAGCGCTCTGCTGTGGTGCTGCGTCGTTCTGGGATCCTCGGTTGGTTCCACTCTCAGCTGCCATAAACACCAAGAGGAGTCCTGCCCTGTGACACAGAAACACAAACAGTCAATACTTTAAACTCAAATGTACAACCTCTGAACTGCTGCCAGCTGTTAAATGTAACCTGCAATGATGGAAAATATAATACATTCAATCCTTTTGAGGTGATCACTTACTTAGTTCTCTAAGAAAAAGGCGACCCCTGCTCTTCATCAGTAGTCGTCCTTCCTTCTCGTCTGGTCCGCAGGAAACTCATCTTCTTCATCATGAGTAATCCTCCTGGATGTTGCTTCCCGGGTGGAGGTTGATGCCGGATCTAATGTCATGCTGGAGAACTGTTAAAAAACCTGAAAGAGACTTGGAGACTTTTCCTAACATTAGTAATCACCGCTTCAACACTGTATGTGTAGTAAAGGTATTCATTATCTCCTCCAATGCATTCACTATTGACTTACCTTAGTCTTGTTTAACCATCTATACTTTAAAAAGAAAAACACATAAGAAAACAACCACATAACGTACCTCCGGTCTCAGCATCGACTGTTTCAAATGTTATCCAAAACAAAAAGCAATACTAAAATGAGCCTTATATGTTGCTTAAACGCCCCGGCCCAAGATTCAGCCAACCCAGCAAGACGTGTTTGAAGCTGTGTGGGGCTTCATCAGTCCTGCCAGACGCAAAGGTTTTCAAATCCTGCAGAACTGTCCGTCTCAATACGGGTTTCTGTCCTCAGGGGGCCTGTGCTCCTCCAGACAGTACTTCTTGTCCATGGGGTGCCAGACTGCAGAGGTGGAGAGTGCTGGGTCCCTGCAGTCCTCTTGGTGGAAAACACAAGGCCTGAAGTTGACTGAGCGGACACTTCGGACCTTGGAGGGGCTGAGGGACCTTTTTCAGGACATTCCAGTTGCGGTGCAGAAGCCTCCAGAGGGCAACACCAAAAGAGAAGGAGCAAGGATGTCAGGGGGAAAGCTGGGAGAGAAAAATTCCTGCGCCATGTCTGCCAAACACTTGCGGGTGGGGACAGCTGGTGTGAGCACCAGCCAACAACAAATATTATCCAAAAGAAAACACAATACTAACAAAAGAGTTACATATTAATAAAAAGCCCTGGTGCAAGATCTGATCCATTGCCAATCCACCAAGATGCGTGGGTCCTGCCAGACGCAAAGGATTTCAAATCCTGCAGCAACTGTCCGTCTCAGTCCGAGTCGCTGTCCTCAGCGGGCCTTTGTTCCTCCAGGCGGCATTTCTTGTCCATGGGGGGCCCGAGGCCTGAGGTGGAGGGTGCCTCATCGCTGGAGTCCTCTTCCCTGGTCCTCTTGGTGGAGAAGCCGAGGCCTGATGGAGCGGACTCTTCTGACCTTGGAGGGGGTGAGGGTGGAGCTTCTTCAGGAAGTTGTACTCGCCACTCAACGGGTAGGGGGAGCTGACAGAGAGTGGGCACTATGGGGCGGCAGAGGCCTGAGGTGGAGGGTGCCGAATCCCTGGAGTGTTCTTCAGGATTTTCCACTTGCAGCGCAGAAGCCTCCAGAGGGGCAACACCACGAGGGCAGGGAAGTCCAGGGGGGGAATTCAGACGAAATGTCAGCCAAAAACTTACCTGCGGAAGACGCTGGAAGAGAGGGGAGAGACGTCCCATGTCCGCATCACCTTCCTCTTCAGTGTCCTCTTCCTCCTCTTGGTCCTCTTCCTCCTCTTCGTCTTCTTCCTCAGAGGACAAGGACCCGTATCCAGAATCTTCGGATGTCCAATCTTCCTCCTCATCCTCTTCATCCTCCTCCTCTTCTTCTTCATCCTCTCCCTCCTCCTCTTCCTCATCCTCTTCCTCCTCCTCTTCGATCAGTCGATGACCACAACCTGCAACAACAACAGCAACCTCACCTTCATCCTCGACAGCGTTCCTGACCTCACCTACCTCTTCCTCATCAGGAGCGTTGTAGGCAGGGACATTACCTTCAGCTCCTGCAGGACGCTCCATGATGAAGCTCTCAGAGCCTGGGGGGGGGGATTCACAATGTAAGGATTTCTAGTGACAGGTAATATTATGGCTTATTTAGCAATAATGAAAGTTGAAATAATCATTTTAAAAAAGCACATCTATATCCTAACTATGACTTTAATCCACAAGCTGACAGGAGAGCCTGCTGAAGCATGAATGTGGTTAGAATATCACTGTGGAACTGTTCAGATCTTACACTGCACTGTACCTTTTATTTATGTATGTTTACCTGTGTTATTCATCTTTAATATTTAATGTATTCATCTTTGCTTTTTATTTCTGGTTTTAAATGCCATTTACAATAAGTTTCCGCTGCACTATTTCTTAATGCTCTTACTGTCTTTCATGTTTGTAAAGCACTTTGAATTGCCTTGTGTTGAAAGGAGCTGTATAAATAAACTTGCCCTGCCTTAAATGATATTATTTTTCTGATTAACATCCATAACAATTAGAGGATAATTATGATGTTTGTTAATTGCAATATTATTTTCGTTATTTATAACATCTCCAAAATGTTTTATAATAAAGCAGAATAAATCATTGCACATAAACAGCGCTCTATAACTGCAGGGGAAGCTTGCTATGCGCATTTTACGCACGGCTTTACACACAGCAGCAAAGCCTTCTTTAGACCAAAACGCGACATTACAAAATGTGCAGAAAGAAACATAAACGCTGAGTGTGGAGAATGCAACTACAAGACCCGCATCCGGAGAAGAAAATGGTCTTTACTGGACAAACTATTGGTTACATTAAGCAGCGTCATTTCATTTAGTATTCATTCATACTTAATGTGCAGAGTGCATATTACAGTCCTTTAATCTAAAATGACCACAGTAATTTGCAGGGTGTAGTTTATTAATCATTATTCTCCTGGTTTATAAGTGTGTCCTCTTGGACTCGCACATACGTCTCTTCCCTCAAACACTAAACGAGCAAAGCGCATTTCAATATTTACTGTTAAAAGAAAGTAAATTTAATGTGATACTTCAGAAGGAGAAGCCATTTCTACAATGAATAAAGCTTCAGAACAAACAGCTCAGGGAGGCAGCCGCACAGAAGAACGTGCCCTGCAGGGAATTGTGCGTCGTTGCCATGGAGCGTAAATTGGTCATATTTTTAGCATTTTATGAAATTAGGCCCAATCGCCATTTTGTTTTTGCAATTTTTTGGAAGTTTTTCGACGATATCTCGTATTTAAATCAGATAAACAGTGTTTTCAAATCACTACACTCTTTATAGATACATTCCACAACTCTAGCGCCAAAAAAAAGTCAGTCTCATCCACAAATATTAATTTTACACGGAAAAAACGTGAGTCAGTTTCTGATTTCCCCAAATCTGATTTTGAGCAAAAGAAATGCCAACATTCTATGAACTTTTCACCTTTAAACTAACAAAATCTCACTAATTTCCACACAGAAACAGCTTTGTATGATTTCAAGGGGATAAATGAACAATTAAAAGGATAAAAAAACAGATTTTAAAACTTTAAAAAAAAAAAGTTTTACTTTGAGTGTAGTTTTGCAACAAGGCCGATGGCCAGTGGCAGGTGCTGCTCCTCCTTTGGGGGGCCGGGGGTCTTGTTCAGCCTCTCCGGGTTTCCACAGCAGATCAGGGATGCAGTAGTTTTGTTTTTCAGAAGTTTTGTTTTCCAACAGGTTGAATCTCAAAGAGTTTTCAATTCACAGGTGAGTTTTGCAAAAGGTGTGCTCTGGTCAGAGTCCAAGTGCAAAGTGAGCTCAGAACGGTCAGCACCTCTACCTGCAGCCCCAAAGTTCTGTTTCCATGACACTGACGCACGGACGTGACCAAGGGAGGCCTTTTATCAAGTCTCATATTTGTTCATATATTTTGAGTTTGATTAAAGACTACTAGGATTTATTTTTTCCTTTATGCATGTGCAGCAGTTTCTTTCGTTGTTATAGTACAGCAACATACATCCCGTGTTTTATTCGGGGTGCAACCTCTATTCCGACATCCCCCTATGACATGCCCCAATTCCGACATACCCCTATTCCGACATGCCCCTATTATGACACAATTTTAGTATCGCCATTCCGACAGTCTACCCAGGCGCGTCGGGGCATCGTCTTTCTTTCATTTTTGTTTGTGTGTCTTTTTAACGTATACTTTTTTTTTAACATATTCAGTTTTTTTGTAGAATATATTATAGCCTATTGTTGTAATGCATGCACTGACTGGTTGGCACTCAATTTCGTTGTTGTCCGATCGCCCTGCATCCGATCTGCAAGGGAGTCGCAGTTAATGGTATAGGTTCACTATGGTTATATGCTGTTTGACTTAGATAACTTCAACGTTTTTTCAAAGGCTACTAGGATTTCTGTTTCCCATGTTTGCATGTGCAGCTGTTTCCCTTATATTATAAAACACCAGACCAGCATATATACTCCGAGTTTTATTTTCTCTCATCAGGATAACTTTCTCCTTTTGTGTGTTTCCGTCGCTTTCCTTAAAATGACAAATATAACGCAATATATAATATCTAATAGGATAAGGAACAACAGCTTACGTGAAACAGTTCATCATTGTAAGGATGCAAATTCTTCGTATAAAGTTGTAAACAACTATGCTTGAAATGTTCACAGTTACGCCACATCAGACCCTGCGACAGACCTAAATCCATATGCACATCAGTTTATTGCTGAGGTGGAGTAGGTACACAGATCTTGTACCTGAGTAAAAGTAAAAGTACTCTGATCTTGTACTTGGGTAAAAGTAGAAGTACTCAGATCTTGTACTTGAGTAAAAGTAGAAGTACCAGAGTGTAGTAATACTCTGTCACAGTAAAAGTCCTGCATTCAAAATGTTCCTCCAGTAAAAGTAGAAAGTACTCTCATCTAAATGAACTTAAAGTAGCGACAGTAAAAGTAGTCATTGTTTGATTGGTCCATTTCAGAATAATATCTCTGATATGTTTTATAATTATTGATCATTAAAGTGTTCTCAGAGCTGGTAAAGGTGCAGCTAGTTTTGGTCAGATATTCTCATATCTGTTGTCTAAAATAATACATTTAAAACATTTAAAAAAGATGAATGAATATTTATTTTCTCTTGATTTTATTTGCATTGCATGTGATGCAAAGTAGTAATCAGATTACATTACTTTTATATTTCGATACTCAAATTAGGTTACTGATTTATTTTCTTCTTCTGCTTTACACACATTTTGCAATCCAAAATGGCACTTTTTAAATGCACTGAACACGGTTCCCTGCATAAGACACAACAATCTGACACAAAGTCACATGTTTGCCGTATCAAAACACTGCCATTCAAAATAACACTTCCTGAGCTAATTGGCCAAAAGATGTGCCACCTGGCCAAACACCTCAATGCTTAATTGTGAGCACTTCAATCAGGAAATAAGCACTATAAAAGCACCACAGGTGAGCATCTTTGTTTTACAACAACAATGGAAAACGTCGCAGAGAGAGGAAGAGGAAGGGGGAGAATGAGAGGAGGAGGAAGAGTGAGAGGTAGGGGTAGAGCTGGTAGAGGAGCTCATGGCCAAAGACAACAACTTTCAAATGAAATCAAAGCAACCTGAGTTGATCATGTCATCAACCATGGGCTGACAATGCAAGAGGCTTGACAGAGTGCAGCCCAACTTGAGCTGTTTTACTGTCGCCTCTGTCATCCGGACATTTAGACTGGAGCACAGGTATGCAACCAACATTTCTTTCACACTTTGTAGTACACGCCATTTCATAGTGTATCAGTTGGGTGACACCTGTTTACTTCATGAATGGCTGATGTCATACACTTGCTGTACACATTTCCTGTATCATTTACTCTACTGTGGGGGAAATATCTTCAGGCTGCAGTGCCCTATGCTATTGTAAACTTGGTTTTGGAAAGTAATGAAATCAGATTACTGTAAGAGATATTCAAAGTCACATCATCCAAGACAACACCGTATTCAACAACAAGTCAGTTTGTCCACATTGGCTCGCGTTCTCGAGCGAAACCAAATCAGTATGAAACAACTTTATAAGGTGCCTTTTGAGAGAAACTCTCAAAGAAACAAAGAGCTCAGAAGAGCATATGTGGATGTGAGTACAATATTGACTACAGTACACTACATGCAACATGGTTTCCCAGTGTACTGATAACACCAAGTTGACTGATTTTTGTTCTTTGTTTCTAGGGAGTTCTGGAAATGGATGCTCATGCAATCCCGCATGAGTTCATCTTTGTAGATGAGGCTGGGTTCAACTTAGCAAAGACCAGAAGAAGGGGAAGGAACGTCATTGGCCACAGAGCCATTATAGATGTTCCTGGCCAACGTGGTGGGAACATCACAATGTGCACTGCCATCTCCAATACGCATGCTGTCCTCCACCGTCATGCCAACCTTGGACCATACAACACAGCCCATTGTCTCACATTTCTGGACAGACTCCACAATATTCTCATACCACCAGAGCGTATGAATGATGCAAAGCATCGAAGAAACAGGTATGTTATAGTATGGGACAACGTGAGCTTTCATCCTGCAGCCCCAGTCCAAACCTGGTTTGCTGACCACCCACCATTTGTCGTGCAATACCTCCCACCATACTCACAATTTTTGAACCCCATAGAAGAGTTCTTTTCAGCATGGCGGTGGAAGGTTTACGACCGGCAGCCCTTTGTGCGCATGCCTCTTTTGCAGGCTATGGAAGAGGCATGTGATGAAATTGATGTGGGTGCGATTCAGGGATGGATAAGGCACTCAAGGCGCTTCTTCTCTCGATGTCTGTCAAGGGAAGATATTGCCTGTGATGTGGACGAGGCGTTGTGGCCAGATCCAGATATGTGGCAAGATGCTGCCTAATTACAGTATTTTTCTCGCCTCTTTTTTCATATATTTTTTTTCTGCACATTTTTTCTGTAATTTTCTTTTTCAGTTTACTGTTTTTTGTTAGCATATTTTTGTTCACTCCAATGTATCTGCTTTTCATATTTTGCATTGACTTTTTTGTTGAAACATAAAAAATAACAGCAGCATGTGTGTGTATCTACAAATATTTCTGTGCATGTGAACAATCTGAAGAATTTTCAACAATTTGAACTATTTTAGTATTATGGCAAAGCTTACTAAAGAGGTTAGTGCTTTACATTTTGCCCAACAGGGTGTAGTTGGTGAGACAAAAATCTGGCTATTTGAATGAAGTGTGTGCCGTTTGGTGCAAAAGTTTGATTTTCATAATGGTATATGTAGTTTTGGTTGCAGTGCTTCATTTTGCAGTATATATGAGGTATTTTGCAGTTTGGGTGTGTGGATGTGTGAATTGTGTTAAGTATTTTGATAAACCAGGATGGTTTCCAAAATTGTGTTTAAGCAATTGTAAAAAACTGTAATTTGAAATCTGAAATCAAAAACCTCTGACCAGAATAAGTACGCATGTGATTCAAAATACTTATATTACCTCTTTTTTAAAAATGTTTTTACATTTTCCCTCAAAGTTTTCATTTCCATTTCCTGTCTTTGATGTTGTGCACATTTTTGTTCACACAACTATAACTGTATGTGCTGTGCATGCATGTTGCGCTAGTTGTATAGAAAAATAAAGAAGGTTTGTTTCAACAGAATATTTGTGTTTCTGCAAATATTTCTTTGGAGCAGAATTCTCCCCATACAGAAAAAGGCCCATAAGATGAGTGTGCTTTAGATTGATCACATCTGTGTGTAGTTGGTTGGACAAAGTGCCTTGTGGTGTGAATGAAGTGTGTGCCATTTGGTGTTAAAGTTTGGTTTTGGTAAGTGTTTATGTAGTTTTGGGTGCAGTGCTTCATTTTGCAAGATATACGAGGTGTTTTCCACTTTGAGTGTGTGGTTTTGTGAATTGTGTTTAGTATTTTGAGGAAATGAGCCCTGCTTTCAAAAAAAGTGTTTTAGCAATTGAAAAAAACTGTAAATGATTCTGTGTTCTGTGACATACTGTACCCCCAGTGATGTGTTAGCGCTGAACTACCTCCAAACAATGTTGTCACCAGGATCCTGTTTCAACTGGCAGTATTTGTAGCAACAAACACATGTCATTTCCCCATCACACACAAACGTGCTATAAAGGAGGCCACATTTGGTCCAGAGGGTGGTGCCAGAGGAAAGGCTGAGTCCCTACACAGATCAAGGGTTATCCTCTGTATAGGGAGTCCCAAGACACCCAGTGTCACTGTAGTGTTAGTTTGCAAACATTTCAGAAATTACATGATGTTGCATCTTCTGGTTCACAATGAAAATAAATGTATTCACAATCTGACTTTTTTTTTAAATATACAAAAGGGAACTTGTGATGTGGTACTATTGGTGCCATACTGCTGATGTTATAATTATAACTGAAACAGAAAGTGGATTCACAGAAATATTCCGAAGTGATAGAAGATATTTGGGTTTTGTTCTTAAAAGGTTTAAATACCTTGGACTTTGAGAAACTGAATCGTCCCTCTTTTTTATTTATTATTATTTTCTGACCTCTTGGACAATATGTTTTTCTCTAAAATGAATCTGCAGATTAATAATGAAAATAATCACTAGCCACAACTCTGACAGCCTGGTGGAAATTCTACGAATTATTGAACAACACAATTTCACCCACCAAACACATATACCATCTGGAGCAATCCTGACTTTCCAATTACCAGAAAACCTCTTATCAACAGGTTTCACACACCTCAAGCATATTTGAGTCGTTACAGTAGCCTACTTGACCTTGATCGAATGCTTAAAGTGTTTCATGGTGTTTATTTAGAGTAGCATACATGATTTGATAATTGCGCCGCCTGGTTGAAACGGTCACTGTCTGCAGAGCGCGCGCGGTTTCTAGGTAACAGACTGATGCTACCAACTGCCCCATAATTCAGTACAAGACCAGGTGTGGACCCTGTCAGTTACCTCTGTGTCACCTCTAACATCTCAGACATGTATTTCATCGGCAAGCTGTTCAGTGGGGGAGAGAAGCTGACAAAACAGGAGGAGACGGAGACTCTGTCAGACAGAGAGGAGTTGCTGATGAAGAAAAGGGAATTTCTGAGGAAGAAGGTTGACCAGGAGTTTCTGTTTGCCAAGAACAACAGCAGGAAGAACAGACGAGGTATCTTAAATGTGTTGGTGTATTCATTTTACAATTATTAACATTAAATCTAGCAAGAGAGGTATTATCAGTGTTTTTCGACATGTAGCTTTAGTTATTAAGCTAGCACACAAGCTAACGTCAACTCTGCTAAGAACTAGCTAAGCTAAGTTATGGTTCACAGCTGTTACATTCATTTATGCCATTTAGTTTTGCTTACATAAAGAGGTATTGAAATAAAATCACATTAATACCTGATTGCAAGCCATTTTGACATACACAGGAAAATAACAATAATTGAGAAACTGTTAATGGATTTTAAAAAATCTAGATCAAAGTGATAATCAGCATTTGTTAAATTCCATAAGAGTACTGCCATACACACTTATTTTTACGCATACTTAAATTGAACTTTTGAACCTTTAAATCAATGTAACTTCAACACACTGATGAAAATAATACATCATATTTACAATAGTCAGAAATAAGTGGGAAGTGATCCTTGAATTTATATCATTGTGCAAAAAGGTCCAATACAACAAGAGGGGGACACCACTGTGTAGATAAATGTCTGACCATGACAAAGTTATATCATTTTACTGTAGGCCTATTTTATTTCATCATATTATCCAACTCTAAACACTAACTGTATCCCATTTGGATGCACCAGTTCATGATCCCTGTTATCATGCATGATATCTTACTGGGATTATAAATTGAGCAGAGTCACTATGCTGTGACAAGTCATAGTATCTGCTGTGGAACGCTGTTCAATACTGTATCACACTGTAGTGACAGTATGTGCTCAGCTATTCTCCAAGAAGCGTGCAGGCTTCCTGTGTTTTCATACCTGACAGATACCATAAACAATTACAATTCCCATCATTCTGTTTTTGAGAACGTTCAAGCTCATTTACTGTACCTCTCCATGCGTTCCTCACAGCTGCTCTGCAGGCGCTGAGGAGAAAGAAGTGGTATGAGAAACATCTGAAGTACATCGACTGCGCTGTGAAGGCCATGAAGTCTGCTCATGCACACTTGTAAGGCACCAGCACAGCGGCTCATTACAATTAAGGATATGAGCAGTGTCATAATAATTGCACACTTGGAAAATATGTAATGTTATCAGGATACAAAAAAAGGGTAACCTTATTCCGTTATAGTTACATAAAAAAAGACGTAATCAGATTTCTGGTAAAAAAATAAAATAAATTGCCGGATTACAATATTTAAATACCTTTTAAAATAAAGAACAGTGTATAGTAACACATTTCTAAAAAATGGGGATTACCAGCAGGAATACAATGTCGCAAAAAAAGTAACACATTTAAGTATATGTATGAATATATATGTCATTGTAGAATAAACACATCATTAACAAGAAATGAAATAGAAAAAAAAGGAGAGAACTCGCACAAATGTCAGCCACTCTGGATACAGAAATGTTGCGTAAATCAAAGTGGAGTGAATGTATGTGGATGTTATTATTTACATGAAATACTATGAGATTGCATCCGTCTCAAAGCAAACATATCATTCTATTCTTCTTTCAAGCCTAATACAAATGTAACGTTAGAGGGCTGGCTTTTGCAGAGAGATTGTCAACAAGCTGAATGACGTGATGAAGAACATCACAGAGGAGCCCGATCTGACCCAGGACATATCCGAAACCCTCCTCAGTTCTGCAGGCTTTGAAGTGGAATTTGATGAGGTATCCTTTAGTATTTTTATTTTCGTGTGACTGAATTTAAAACATATATATTTGTATTTATTTAACTGAGTCTTCTATGTGTGTGTCTCCCTCAGGACGAGCTGCTGGCAGAGCTGCAGAGGCTGGAGATGAGTGTGGATGAGAGTGTCCTTAATAAAGACAAAACAGAGAAGAGACTGTCGTCCACTGCATCACCTTCTCAACCTGGTAACAACTGCACATCAACCACAAAACACTTTTTGTTAGTTTAGCAGGTAAAACAGGATGTGTCACACCACAGATCCAACACGTTTTCTTTCCTCTCCAAAGCCATGACAGAGGAAGAGGACATTGAAGGAGATTTAGAGCGACTGAGGAGCTGGGCGAGTGCTCCCTCATAGACACATCAGCCACAAACACAGGCAGTCAGAGGAAAGGATGGAATAAATAAGCAGAAATTAATGGATTCTTATGGGAGTTTTGTGAGAGCATTACATGTAATGCGTAAGCTAATACAGAAAAATCATTTATATTGAAGTATTTTGAGTTCTGTGATACAGTTTATTACACAATACTATATATACTGGACTCGCCACGTAGTTTGTGATATTTGTGACTTCCGTTTAATATGTTTGCAGTTTATAATGTGCAGTTACTATCCACACCAAAAGGGGGCGGTACATGCACATGCAAAGTAGCACATTTTAAATGCAGTCTGCGATAGTGAAAGTGGGAAACAAGCAATTCCAACTATTTAAACTATCTGTAGCAAAAGCACAAGTAATTGGTTTCTCCAGAAGGCCTCAAGTAACACAAATCTCCCTAAAGTTGTATAAGCAGCCTCTTGAGCAAGAAAAACGATTAGAGTTCTTGGGGTTTGGATTGAAGAGAACTCTGCGTCATGAGAGAGCAGACAACGATAAACACAATAGCAGCACAACAGCAGATGCAGAAAAGGACATAACTGAATATACATAGTCTAATTTTCTCAGATCATAGGAGGAGAGCTGCCGTTAACCGGTGGCTGATATCCTTAACTGACTCCAGGGTCATTCGGTCAGCAGTGGTTTCAGAGGCAGCAGGGTAGACACCTTGATGTAGTGCAGGGGCCACAAACAGAAAAACATACGAAGGGCTGGGCCCCTCACTAGAGATGGGGTATATTGCCTCATAAGTTCAGTTATAAGTTAGCAAAATCAATCAAATGTAAATTATGCTTGATACTTGAATATATGAAAAACCAGCCTACAGCTCTCCGCAGGGTTCCATTTATTTTGTTACAAAAAGCAGCTCATCCTTAAAACAGGAGCCTCAGATTGTTCTAATAAGGGGAAATATGAAGGGTCATGTGGTCATGGAAATAAGTTATTGGGCTTTTTTCTTATCAACTAGGATTTGTTTACAAATGTTTCTCTACTTTAATTGACTGCATTTCTTTTAGAAGCGTTCTTATTAACACGTGTAAGATATGTTTACATATATATTTAAGAAGTACAATATAAGACAAGCACAAGTCTCATGTGTGAGCCATATTCCATTATACTTTTAGAATAAGTAAACGGACCACGCGCCGCAGTTGGCCCCCGGGCCGTGGTTTGGGCACTCCTGGTGTAGGCAGTCTAGGCTAGGTGAATCTTTCCAGTAGCTTAAATAACCTTAAGAAACTTACCAGGTTAATTCTGTGTAGGCGTAGGTTGTGACCCATTAAACAGAGAGCAGGTGCAAACACACACAGGTTTTATCAGGACATGATCAACAGGATCACACACCTCAGACAGCAGTGTCCCAGTGTTTCACACACCGGGCTTTGACTGTATTAAGGACATAACATTTTCACTGAAGCTTTTCCCTCATGATGTGTAGACTGTAGCAGTGCTGTAAACACGTGTAGAGACTCACTCCAACAGCAGAAGGCACTCGTCCTTACAGTTTGCACTTGTGATGCAGAACGCCATTATGTTATTCCCATTTTAAACACTGTTTGTTAGACAGATGTTATACTCAAATCAGTAGAGTGTGGGAATCCCAGAGATATTGAAGCAAATATTGAGCTACTGTTTTCCCCGTCCTCTTAAAATAATATTTCTTTGGATAGTTTTGGGGAAATATTCTATTTGGCTGACTCCTTCTAGACTGTTTATCCAGAATCTCCAAATGTTTTATGCATCAACACCCAACACATTATTTCTTAATTTGTTTATCAGGTTTTACATGTAGTTTGTCTTTGACAAATAGAATGTAAATCTAAGTTAAAAGAGGAATTAAAACATGTTGTGATTTTATCACCTTAAGATGGCACATGGAAATAAGCCCATTAGTGAAAATATAATTAAAAAATGATAATAATTCTCTTGACTGTTCACCTCTTTACCTCGCCAATATAATTATTGATTGTCATTTATTTGATTATTTTTAATTATTATTTAGACAAAACAAATGAAACCACATCAAATAAGAAGCTGTAGCGATAAGGTGAAGGTTGATGTGTGCAGGTTTGATCTTAAATACACCACCGCTTGCAGTTAATTTTTCAGGGGTTTTGAACAATGTTTCATTTGAATCTTTTACGCTTATATTAATTTATAAAAACCCTGAAATGTATATATATTTTTTAAATAAGGATAATTACAGTTTTTCTGTCAATACTGATAAATGTTAGATTTCTGGAACACCTTTAATCAAATCCCAATTCATGTCATACAGTACACAACTATATATAGAACATAGATGCTACTGTAACTCAAAGACAAATGGTTAAATAAAACAAAAGTATATTTAACAAATAAAAACAGATTAAATGTAATACAAAGATTAGATGGTGAAAGAACAAGGATATATTTAGGGTAATTCCTTGTGAAACCCCTGGCATATTATGCTTTTACCTGTTACCACATATTCAGTCATTTCATTTTTAACAAACATAGTAAGAAAATACTTATTTAAATTAAAAATAACACTATTAAGAATAATAAAGAAAATACTATAAACATGTATACTGATGTAGAGGAGCTCTGTGGAACTTCAGAATTATTGGGCGACATGTGAACAACTGTGTTAGGGATGCGTTACCCCTGGTTGCCCTTTAGATCCAGTGTCTCTGCCAGCTTTGAGGGAGCGCTCAGGATTAATTAGAGTCTGTAACCCAGACAGAGCCGGTGACGCTCACAGGAGGGGCGGTATGTATGGGGGGGATGGCGTAGACAGCAGGAGAAGATTGGGGCAGCTAGTAGCCTCGGACATCGCACAGGCTCTGAATGTGCTGGGGAAATGTGAGTGTGGTGTATGTGGACATGTAAGGAGTGTAGGACAGTGGACTGAAGCCTGATGGGGTCTGCGACCAGCCAGCAGGAAGAGTCAGGTATGCCTAAAACACACACATGACTTAAGTGGAAAAACTCTTGGAAAGGACAAAATAATTTAAACAGGAATTCACATTATCAATAAATTGGCAATCCTCTGATTTTGACATTATAATTTATTTTTGACATTAAGGGGGACTAACACAGGTGCACTTTGCAAGATGTATGCGTTTAATGACCAATAACTCAAATGCGTATTTCTTTTCGTTATCAGTCATACAGGTAAATCATTTCGTTATACATGGCATGATGTTAGTTTGAACTGTCTCAACCCTCTCATCTATTACTGTTAGTATTACAATGTTCAAAGACGAGTATACATGTTGTAAAAGAAGCTGATCTTTGTTCTGTTCTGTAGGCTAATACTTTAAGAGTGAATCTATACGCCTACTGCCTGAATCTGCTTCATGGTTTCTCTTTCTTTGGTTCATTTGTTCTGTTTTTAAGTCAGCAGGTGAACCTATTGTTCATTAAATAGTGTGTGTGAGCTCAACTGTGTGTGTTAAACTAAAACGGAGCATTTTCTGTCAGCTCAGATTTTATTTCTGCTATTTTAAACTGTAGTATGTGCTCATGTGTTTCACTGTTGGTGTTTGGATGCTGCCTGAATATAATTAATGAAAGGCAGCTTTTCCTATCAATAAAATCTCCTAGCAGATTCTTTTTTTTCATTCTAAATATCTTGGTTTCTTCTTTTCTAAGGTCACATTCTTCTGTTGTCTTACATAAAACACTTAAAGGGGCCCTTTAGTCTCGTTTTCCCTCTCCTGTAGTGTGTTCTATAGGTTTGTGTGCATGTAAATGGTCTGCAAAGACTGAAATCCCTGTGTTCCCTCCAGAGGGAGTTTTCTCTCCCACTCTCAAGGTTCAAGGGGTTTTTACTGTCAGATGCACATTAGCTACAGTGTAGTTATGGCATTGAAAATCGTAGGTCCCATGCTCCTCCAACAATGCAACATATTATGAAAGGACATTAGTCTAAATAATAAAATAGAATAGAAATAATAAAATAAAACTAAACAGTAGTGCAAAAGGAAACAGAGTAGTTTGAATTAGAGTAAAATAGTGCAGGTATTTTGTTACATCAGTCCAAAAGTAGTGCAGATGAAGTATATTCATGTCAGAATAAATAATCACAATAAGCTAAATGATGCAAGGAGTGTTGAAAGTGACCAAGTATACAGGATTCTATGTACATGTACTAGAATGAAATATACAATAACAGAATGAAAGTTAAGATGAAATATTGTACAGTGAAGTACAATGAAATACTGTTTGATCTGCTAATAACTATTAAGATAACAAATTAAATACATAGTGTGATGCAACCAGATACATTTTTTGGGTTATGGAGGCACTTTACAGAGCTCAGGTGTTAGGCTGTCTTATTGGCTGTGGAAAGAAACTGTCTCTGAGTCTGGAGGTGTTAGTTCTAACGCTGCGGAACCACCTGCCAGACGGCAGCAGACGGTTTGTTGCTGGGGTGATGGGGGTCATATCCTGTGGGCTTTCTTCCTGAGCTCACTAAGTTTTGGAGTTCTTTTTATCATCATATGCACAACAATTACAGACATCAGTTGTGGGAAATGACAGTTGTGTATTTCAGGCTTGCTTTAACAGCGGAATGAACTAATGTGGACAGTAATAAATATATAGTAATTTGTGTTTCTTCCATCTCTGATACCCCTCCCAGTTACAGAGAGCCCCCCCACATCGCAGACCAACACTGAGTCAGAATCAACTGACCCCTCTCCTCGGCCGCCCATAATCCTCATCACAGCTCCATCACGAGAAGACATCCACTCCTCTCCATCCAATCTGACCATATCTGAAGCCAAAGAGCAGCATCCTTCCTCCCAGCCCTTTGTAGTGGGGAAGAGACACAGTGACCCAGCATGAGCTGCCACCGAGGGTAAGATGGGGATCAAAGCAAGCAATCACCATGTAACTGCAAGCTGTGGTTAATAATGTGGTTCATTAATTCATGGACATAATAGCCTACAGCGAAATTAAATGAACAGTACATTTGACATAAAATACTTTACTAGGTTAAGCATCCCTCTTCAGTGTCATTCTATCAAGCACATAAAGATGTATTTTTACAGATTCATACTTTGTTCCTTAAATCCGCACCTTGTTGAGGTTTTTATGGCCACTAAGTATGAAATATATAATAATGCTACATATTTTATTGGTTATTTAGTTATTGGGATTGCTCAGTCTGTGGATCAGTTGTATGATGATCAAAATAAAAGATGTGTTATTGGTTGCCTTAAGAAATATGAAGAAGCTTGAACAAGTCAATGGAATTACTGCTTCAGGTTTGACCATTTGTTTAAAAAAACATGTTTCTTTATTGAAGTGAAATACAAAACTGCTGGAGTAACCCCTCAGGCATTACTTATATTACTATTAATGCTTATGCTTAGTATTTTCTCATAGTTGGCTAATCCTAATAACGTTAATGGAAGCCGTGGGCAATATATTCCATTTTTTTTTGATGAATAGTTTGATCATATGTGTGATACAATCATAAAGGGAAAAGGCAGATACGTTTAAATGTTTGTTTGTTATTTTAATAAAGTTTTCGAAGATGGAGTCAAAATGGACTTCACGAATACCTACCAGTTGCACACCGCAGAGGCATGTGATGAAAATACACTGCGGTGTAGACTGCCTGCAACTCCGGGAAAGCACTTGGTTGTCCTTTTGGTGGCCCAAACCATAACAATATGGCGGCGCCCGATTCGGTGTGCTGCGAACTTTCGAGTTAAAGCCATAACGGACGCTACCCATGTCTTTTGAGGTGGAAAACGACCTCAGATAAAAAGGATGGACCACGTAGGAGAGGACGAACCGGACCCTATAAAGCTCAAGTCTATCAAGACTAATAAAACATTCACAGTGCCTCAAAATGACAGGGTAAGAGAAGTCCCGCCAGACTCTGTTCACGACTCTCATAGTTGTATGATTCACTGCTAATTAGCAACAATACATAACTCATAGAGCTGTAATGTACACGTAGCTCAACTGAATATGGCCTGGTCTGATATACGGCTTATATTTGACAAAGGTATCACTACATTTAAATACGGTAATGTGTGATGGCTCAGTACAAATGAATCACAATCCGCCTCCAAACCTGTCTGAAGCTAGAGCAGTAGAGAAACACTACCAGAGCCAGCCTGTTACATTCATATCATATATAACACCTATTATCATGCACATTCCTATATTTATACACCCTGCTGTTTATATATTCTTAGTTTTATCATGCAGCACATCATGCACTTTTATTCTGGGACAGGATTTCCCCAAAATGTCAGCTTATGTTTTTACGTTTTGTTATATGCTAGTTTTTATCTTATATGTTTGTTTGCTAGTATATTTCCTTAATATTTAGGTGTGGAGAGCTGGGTGTAAGAATTGCATTGTATAGTGCAACTGCCTGTTGTACTGAATATTGTATAACAGTACAATGTCTTGAATCAAGCAAGACAAAAAACTGTTGTAATGTAACAAAGTGCATTTACTCAAGTGCTTTACTTTATTATATGTATTTAAATAATGTTTACATTATGCTACTTTATACTTGTTCTTCTCTACAGCTTGTAGGCACATATTATACTTTCTACTACATTTACTCTACATATTTAGTTACTAGTTGCTTTTGCAGATTTTGCAAATAAACACATATCTGGTGCTTAAAATGGCCACTTTGCGTAACACATACTTTTGCTTTTGGTACTTATATTTTCATGCTCACATATTTTCACTTTTACATCTGTACAGTTTTGAATGCAGGAGTTTTAAAATTGCAGTATTGCTGTTTTTACTTAAGTAAATAAGAGTACTTCTTCCACCTGTGCTTAAAGCAGTTACCGACAGGAAATCTTTATTAGGTAAGTGTTCCCTCATAGGCATTGCCACCATGTGTATTAGGGCGGTGGTGGCAAAGTTCCCAGGCGACTTGGCTTGGGAACTGTAGGTCATCGGTTCATGTGCCGAAAAGGCCTAGAGGTACTAAGGTGTCCCTGAATGCACCGTTCCCTACACTGCGCCTTGGGCGCCGTACATATGGCAGCCCACTGCTCCTAACACTAGGATGGGTCAGATGCAGGATGTAAATGTCCCCCCGATTAAGGGTTTATTCTTTGTTCTTATTTCGTCCATGAAACTAGCTGTTTTTAATGGTTAGCAGCATTCTTTCGGGTGTGTTGTGATAAACCACCTGCAGTTATGGGTGCACATTGTGGAAAAGGATCAGTCAGTGAACTTTGAAGTAAAGTGAAGGTCTGTGCCTTCTTACAATCATTGTCATTAACAGCAGCTCAGCTCATTACTGTCTTCAATCTACACATAAGCCTGCAAGTTAAAGCACCCAACTATCTACGTCAGCGGGTGATTCCCCCTGAGTGAGATCTCTTGCTACACAAAAATCTGTCTTCATCAACGACCTAGTTCAATTTATTAGAGCAGCAATCACAGTCACTAGCCTAAAGTTCCATTTAGATAATTGCAAATTCTTCTCATCATTTTGGTTCAACTATTATTAATAGTCACTTAAGTATTCAAGAATACATTAAACTGTCACATGGAGTAACCCAGAGGCAATCTAAATGTTGTTCATAAAGCTCCATATCACAGTCGCATCTTTGGTGCAGTGGGCTTTACAGTGGTAATAATATATTCAAAATGCAATGATCATCTTTGAAACTACTGCAGAAAAGCATGATGCTTGAAGTCCACTGATGTGCAGAGAGCCTCTTCACCACCTCTGTCTTTCACTCTTTTTCAGTTTGGGAGCTGCAGGAGTGTCAGAGAGTTTGAGAAGTTCAATCGCATCGGAGAAGGAACCTACGGCATTGTGTGTAAGTCAATAATGTCTGACACTATAGGGTGGTGTGACGAGGACATCACTTTATTTGCACTTCAAATCAAATCAAACTTTATTTGTGTCGCCCAATATCACAAAACACGTTTGTCTCAGTGGGCTTTACAGATTAAAAACAAACAACAACATTGTGAATGATGGAGTTTACAGCAAAATGAGAAGACAAGACTGTGTTTGTAATACAAATAAAATAAGATAACAATAAAAATACATAAAACATTCAAATTATTCAAATGAAGTACCATCAAAATAAAACAATACCATAAAATGCCAGCTCTAACCGAAGGCTTTGTTAAAAATGTATCCTCTTTGCCTCTCTGATTAAAACAGGAAGTTGGTTTCAGAGCCAGGGCGCTTGGTAGCTGAACATTCTGGCTCTGGGCTCCACTAACAGACCTGCACCCTGGGAGCGTAGTGTTGTAGCGGGGCAATAGTGCACCTATTAACTATACTGTTTTTCTTTCTTATTGTAGACCGAGCCCGGGACACCAAGTCAGATGAGATTGTGGCTTTGAAGAAGGTCCGTATGGACAAAGAGAAAGATGGTAAGCTCAATGCTCGTGTTTTAATGCAGTAGTCTTGGTGTGTTTTTCTTTATATTCCACATGCAATCATATGTGTTGTTATGCATAAAATGACCTTTATACATGTGGGAACTTTGTCCAAACGTAAAGCATGTCACCATTTCACCAACTTGAGCAGAGTAAAAGGCCTGATTTATTCCTGGTTTCTGCGTGTTAAAATGACCTGTGTTTAAAGCCTCTGATCTCCTCCTGGTTCTGTCAGGGGTCCCCATCAGCAGCCTCAGAGAGATCACCCTGCTGCTGAGGCTCAGACATCCCAACATAGTGGAGCTGAAAGAAGTGGTCGTCGGCAGTCAACTGGAGAGGTAGAACACACACATAGATTTGAAGTACTACAAGAGAATGTTATACAGCAACAGTTAATGCTGAGCATCTGTCCCAGCTGTCTTTAACCACAGTCCCCTCAACCTGTTTTACACACTGCATTCTCCATGTTGTGTGAATGTGTGTTTCAGCCTGTTTCTGGTGATGAGTTACTGTGAGCAGGACCTGGCCAGTCTGCTGGAAAACATGCAGACCCCGTTCTCCGAGGCTCAGGTAGGACAGATCTAATGATAATGAATTGCTCACTAAGATGCATGTAGAGCAGGGGCGTCCAAACTTTTTTCACTGAGGGCTGAATACAGCAAAATATACGAAGTTCTGGGCCCCTCACTAGAGGTGAGCTATATTGACTCATAAGTGAAGTCAGATCAAATCTATCAAATGTAGGAAAAATATGCTTGAAACTTGAATATGATTTAAGAAAAAAACACAGCGGTCATCACAGCTCTCCAAAGGGATTAACCCATTTTGTAACAAAGTGTTGGCAGCTCATCCCTCAAAACAGAAGCCTCAGATTGCTTATAATAAAGGGAAATATGAAGGGTCTAATTCAAGCTTATTCTGTAATTCATTGGGCTTTTTAAGATTGAACTGAATTTATTTGAAAAATGACACTTATTAACACATGAATACTGAGTAACATCTGTTTACATATATATTTGAGAAGTACAATATAACACAAGCACAAGGGGCCATATTCCATTATCCTTTTAGAATTTGCTGAGGGCCGATTCAAAATGGAAAACGGGCCGCAGTTGGCCCCCGGGCTGTACTTTGGACACCTGATGTAGAAAAATCCATTACAGTGACATTAAGGAACCCCTGTCTTTATTTTGCCCCCTTAACTCCTCTTAAGGACCCCTGATTGTATCCAAACATCCTCTCAGTGTGGTCTGTGATAGAACATGCTCTCTTCTTCAGGTGAAGTGTATCGTCCTGCAGTTGCTCCGAGGCTTGGAGTATCTCCACCACAACTTCATCATACACAGGTCAGACACACACACACACACACACACACACACACACACACACACACACACACACACACACACACACACACACACACACACACACACACACACACACACACACACACATGCTAACGCTGCAGTTCTTTTTGTACTTTATAGACTCAGGAAAAAAACTCTGAGCGTCACTTTCCAGAGAGGATTACATAACTCGGTCTAACAATAGTATCTGGTCAGCTTGGGTTGATTGCTTTAGTCTGACGAGTTCAGGTTAACTCTATTGACTTCTTATCTGTGAAACAACTGAACTGTTAAATATCATATCTATACTGACCTAGATTATGTGATTCAGACACATTTTGAATTCTGGGAAAAATGTTTGTTGGTGTATTGACGAAAAATATATAGAAAATATAGCGTCTACAATTCTTAACTTGACCTTAGACAGAATAAGATAAAGATAAGATGTACTTTGATCCCAAACTGGGAAATGTTTACATTACAGCATCAAACAAATAAGGCATTGCAAATAATTAGGAATAAAAAGAGTAGAAATAAACAATTCTAAAATAGTAACATCTCAAAATAGAAATAAAGCATGGTTCATCTTGTTTTTGGTCCACATGCATTCAGCTGTTCAGGATTTCTTCTCGCTCCTGATTTGCGTCATTAATCCAGGCGCTGGGATTAGTTAAATGGACTGATCTGGTTTATAGCTACTGTGGCTTCTAATGCTGAGGCACACAAATAATGAATGGATGATTCTCCAGTTCTAAATAACCTACATATAAAACGACATACACTATATAGACAAGTTTTGGGACACTTCTTAATCATTGAATTCAGGTGTTTCATTCGGTCCCATTGCCACAGGTTTACAAATCAAAAACCTAGCCAAGCACTCTGCCTTTACAAATATTTGTGTAGAATGGGTCGTTCTAAAGAGCTCACTGAACGAGGGGTGTAAAGCAGGGACCAATCACGCTTCTCTATCTGGCAGTCTGATGGATGAGTCTGGGTTTGCAGAATGCCAGGAGAACGTTACCTGCCTGACTGCAGTGTGCCAACTGCAGAGTCTGGTGGAGGAGGGGTACTGCTATGGGATGTTTTTGTGGGGTTGGCCTCTGCCCCTTAGTTCCAGCGAAGGGGATTCTTAACGCTACATCTTACCGAGTCATTCTGGACTATTCTATGCTTCCAACTTTGTGGAAACAGTTTGGGGAAGGCCCTCTTCTGTTCCCGCATGACTGTGCCCCAGTGCACAAAGCAAGGTCCATAAAGGCATGGCTGAATGAGTTTGGTGTGGAAGAACTGGACTGGCCCGCACAGAGCCCTGACCTCAACCCCACTGAACACCTTTGGGATGAACTAGAACAGAGAGCCAGGCCCTCTCATCCAACATCAGGGTCTGACCTCACAGATGCTCTTCAGGATGAATGGGCGAACATTCCCACAGACACACACCATGATCTTGTAGAAAGCTTTCCCAGAAGAGTGGAAGCTGTTGCAACTGCAAAGGGGGGGGGGGGGGGGGGGGGGGGGGGGGGGGGGGGGGGGGGGGGGGGGGGGGGGACTTCATACTAATGTGTAAGAGTTTAGCATTTGGGTGTAATGTGAAGCTGTCCCAATACTTTTGTCCATATCGTGTATATATAGTAGAAGATTTACAGTTAATGATTCAGGAATACGTATAAAACTTTAGGTCAGGATGATGATCTTTATTCTGATTTGCAAAGGTAAACCAGGGAATGCCTAAAGGGCAGAATACCTCCAATCTGGAAACAATGGAGGTATGAAAAAGCATTTAGCTGTGTGAGCTCATGTGGATAAACTCCAACAAATCTGACAGGAAGACACGCTGATGCAGATGGGTTTTAAGTTGTTTTTGCTCTAATATAAACCACACATGCATGACAAGTGTTTTGAGTGTGTGTGGGGGGTGAGTGCATTGAGACGGGCTGATGATCCTCTCTAATCGTGTTATCAGGGACCTGAAGGTGTCTAATCTGCTGATGACAGACAAAGGCTGCGTTAAGATCGGTGAGTCATCACGTTTCCCAGCTGTCCCTGTAATCCTGTTATTCCTGTTCTCACTGCACCCCTACTCCAGCGGTGACCTTTGACCCCCCCCCCCCCCTTCAAAAGTAAAATTTTTCCTGAAATGTAAATGAATAAATCCTCTACATGTATGGCAGCCATTCCAGTGTGTGTTGAATTCCAACACAGAGAAATGTTGTCAGTAGTTTATAGAACACAATAAATATCAATCATTTAACTCAAAGACCTACCTATAAATAATGAAACCAGAGAAACGGATAATGCTGCAGGGGTCTCTTCATTTTTCCGCGGCTGTAGATAAGAATATTCTCTGTTTATGAGCTCCTTGCTTCTGCTTGGACATCTGTTCCCATATAAAAAAAATATGTGATTCTTAAAATAATCTGCACAGTTGCATCTGGACTGTGAGTGTATTTTAGTAAAGTAAAAAATATGAGCCAAAAGCGATTTTCATACTTGTATATTAGATGTATAAATCTAATATAGAGCTAATATGCAGTTGTTCCGGCTCCTCGAATGCTAGAATATTCATCATTGGGAAATGAATATCGTTGAGTCCAAAGAAGCTGTCCCCTGGGCTCTGGGAACTTTGAGTTGACGTTTTAATGGATGAAATGGATTTTCTGACATTGAATTTTTTGTCTGGATCTGTTTTTCTGTTTGTCCGGTTGGCAGCTGACTTTGGGTTGGCCAGGATGTACGGCATCCCCCAGCAGCCCATGACCCCTCGAGTGGTCACACTGTGGTGAGTCTCAGACATGCCTCAGACCCCCTAGTGGGGCGCGGAGTTTTATGAATTTTAATAATACATAAAATAGATGTATTATTTATTATTGCTCGATAACAGTTATCTTGCACATTTTATCAAACCAACTACTTACAAGTGGAGGTTTATCCATAAAAAATATCAAATTATATTTGGATCTTTAGGTCTTTATTATTAGCAGAACAAATGTAATGTTTGTACTATGAATCCTACAAATGGAGGTCAGAACCGGGTTAGGGGGGGTTTAAAATATTTCCAATTATCCAAAGGGGCCCTGACTGAAAAAGTTCGGCAACCACTGCCCTAAATAATGCTTTATATCCACAGCAGAAAAATACTGTACAAGTCTGGCTTTCTAAATGATACTTAAAAGTACAAAATAATGAACAAGTTATAATCAATAATCAAATAAAGTAAAAGCTCTCATTTACAGATATGACCCTGTAGTAACTAATTAAGTAAAGTGTGTGTGTGTGTGTGTGTGTGTGTGTGTGTGTGTGTGTGTGTGTGTGTGTGTGTGTGTGTGTGTGTGTGTGTGTGTGTGTGTGTGTGTGTGTGTGTGTGTGTGTGTGTGTGTGTGTGTGTGTGTGTGTGTGTGTGTGTGTGTGTGTGTGTGTGTGTGTGTGCTAGAGATAACCCCTGTTGCTGACATTGTGTGGTGCAGCTTTAGTGGAAAGCCCCCCCCCTCCCTTTAATCTTCCCAGTAATTCTCCTCCTCCTTTAGTGCCATCACGTAGGGCCATGGCTCTGTCTTTATGTGCTAACCTGCCCCCCCCCCCCCCCATGTGTCTGCAGGTACAGAGCTCCAGAGCTCCTCCTAGGGACCAAGAGCCAGACTACAGCTCTGGATATGTGGTGAGGCTGCAGCCACTCTGAGACACTCGTACACACATCCACTCCATGCTGATGCCATGACCTCCACATAAGTGATAGTTGATACAACGTTGTTGTTACGTTTTGTTGACAAATCAAAGGCTTTACAGAGGGAATTTAAGGATGACATTATGAAACAGCCCTCAGGACAAAGAGAGGAAGCAAACTGGAGAGCTGGACTGCTAGTGAAGTTGCAATTTTTTACTCATGTGTTTTGAAATAAATAAATACGCAAATGAGGCATCATCCTATTCTAATGTTTGAATAGTCTACAGACACAAATAGACAAAGTTAAATAAGTTAAATGGATATTGTGCAACCATTCATGCCAACATTTTTAATTTAATCTGTCTGTCGGTCTGTAATTACTTTGTATACTACAGGGTAGCTTGTGTATTTCGTAAAGTTGGAGTAGAAGTACACCATTTACCCCTTTGATCTGTTTTAAAATGGTTAGTGTGATGGCGTTCACTTTCAAATGTTTGTTGTTTGTTATGTGTGTGGAAAATGGAAATGAACATGCAAAATAGACCAAACTCTCAAAATAGACCCTTGCATAATGTTTGGCCTCTAGTGTCTTGATGTGAGGGGAGAATTATAATTTCATCACCCGCCCCTCTCAGTTTTCTGATGCTTTATCCCAAACAGAGATATTGCAGACTATCTCTCACACAGTCAGGAGCCATTACGAGCCATTAGGAGCCATTAGGAGCTAATAGGAACATCGGTTTTAAATACCCACTAACACTGAGCACCTGGTGTTCCTCAGGGCCGTGGGCTGCATCCTGGCTGAGCTGCTGGCCCACAAACCTCTGCTGCCGGGGAGCTCGGAGATCCAGCAGGTGGACCTGATCGTGCAGCTGCTGGGGACCCCCAACCAGAACATCTGGCCTGTGAGACCCCCGCTCTGAACATATGCTCGTATTAAAACACATGTCTGGTCTGAAGAAGTCATGCTAAGTTGTGTGTGTGTGTCAGGGTTTCTCTCAGCTGCCCCTCATTGGTCAGTACAGTCTGAGGAAGCAGCCGTACAACAACCTGAAGAATAAATTCACCTGGCTGTCTGACGCCGGACACAGGCTGCTCAACCTGCTCTTCATGTACAACCCACAGCGCAGGTACACACACAGACACAGACACAGACACAGACACACACACACACACACACACACACACACACACATGCTTACATATCTGTAAACTGTACTCTAAATGTGTGGCTAATTCATCCGTCTCTTTATCCTTCCCTTGACCCGGATGTTAGAGTGATCAGTAGAAGTGTTTTCCACTGTATATTTCTAATTTAGTCAACTATAAACACCTCTACAGGATCAATTAATAAGCATGTCTCAGAGAGATCAGTCACCTCCCTGAAAGCACACATGCAGTCACCTTTCATTGGAGTCAAAATTATGCAAATCACATGTGGTCATCATGCCAATTTTCAAGGAGGTGTGTGTGTGTGTGTGTGTGTGTGTGTGTGTTGTGTGTGTGTGTGTGTGTGTGTGTGTGTGTGTGTGTGTGTGTGTGTGTGTGTGTGTGTGTGTGTGTGTGTGTGTGTGTGTGTGTGTGTGTGTGTGTGTGTGTGTGTGTGTGTGTGTGTGTGTGTGTGTGTGTGTGTGTGTGTGTGTGTGTGTGTGTGTGTGTGTGTGTGTGTGTGTGTGTGTGTGTGTGTGTGTAATTAATAAGTCTGAAATTTCAATTAGGTTTTTTTTTTGCGATATGACTTTAAACTGAACCAATGAAATCTTGAACTATGTCTTTGTCCCTTTTATTGCGCCCCTCCCATAAAGTATCGGGCCCCTGGTGGGCAGTAACAACATGTGGGGTGTGTGTTAAGATGAGTAACTGATGGTGTGTGTGTTCCTGATCCAGAGCTACTGCCAAAGACAGTCTGGAGAGTTCCTACTTCAAAGAGAAGCCTCTACGTGAGTAACACATTACAATATCTAGCATCGGCTGCTCCCCGTGCCCTCTGACCCCCCCTCATTCATCTCTCTCTGCCTCCCTGCAGCCTGTGAGCCCGACCTCATGCCCACCTTCCCCCACCATCGCAACAAGCGGGCCGCCCCACCAGCAGAGAGCCGCTCCAAACGCAGCAAAGTATGATGGGAGATGGACATCATGAGACCTTGGGGGGGTGGGCGGGGGGGGAGTGCTTGGATCTGAGGAGATGCTACTGCAAACAAGTTGAATTAATAATCAATCCGTTTCCTCCAGCTGAAGCCGATGAGTCATGGTGCTGGACCGGTGAGTGTTCAGCACGACGCCACAGAGGTCATGTGACATGTGAAAGGCCTCCAGCACCACAGGTCCATTAGAATTTATTTTGTTAGCAATATTTCTGAATTCTCGCATTGCTTCTAAGGTCTGTGCACAAAAGAAAGGACAGTAATGAGTTGCCTTGACAACAGTGCTGAGGCGTTATTGTTTCGAGCATTTTTCATATTATAGATGTTCTAACCGTCGTTGGATCATACCATGAGGAGGAAACTGAGCGGCAGGACCAGGAGAGACTGAAGGCCCTCCGCGCTGAGATTTTTAGAACTGTACGGTAGAAGAATCTGCCTTTTTTTTATGTAGAGAAAATTAGTTTTTGGAATGAAACAGCAGCCTTGTAAAGAGCATGTTTGTGTGATGACTGTCAAAGTGACCTTCAGGTGGGACTCATCCCTGAATCTGCTCCCTCATTGTTCGATGTTATAGGGATAGTTTATGTTCTTTTTGAAAAACGCTAAAGATGTTTGTTAGATAACGGCCTGCTCGCTGTAGCTTCATATTTACTCTAGACATGGGAGGATTAATCTTCTTTTCTTCCTATATCATGGATTTCTTTCTCATATTGTTCTAGTAATCCTTTTGGAGCCTCAGCTTGAACGCCTAAACCTACTGTAAACAATCAAGCAGTGGCTTCCTTAGCAGAAATCCCTGAGAAGCGGTGGGTCTGACCCCTGGCTGTCTGTACACAAACATGACTGCTAAAGACGCCTCTGAATGTCTTTAAACTGTCAGCTGTAGAACATAATAAAGATTTCAACACAGCAACTGCCTTTACCTTTGTAGTGTCCATTTTATTTAATGCAGGATAAATCAGTAGTAATGGTCAGCGGCGGGTTAGTTCCCTCACAGGGACGGTAATACCCGACCTCACACTCAAACAGGAAGTCCCGTCTCTGAGTCTGCAGACATCGGACGGTAGGTTCAAAATACTTCAGACGGTCTGACTGTGGTCCTGCTTCACGGTTAGCTTTCTTTATTGTCTGAAAGCTGACAACAGGACAAATAGTAGTTAAGCTTGAGAGGGAAAGCCCGGTAATGAACAATATGGTGATGTCTGAGGTATATTTACCTCCCAAAGGAACAGAAATCCTTCATAAAACATGAATTAAATAAATAATTCAAGTGTAAACATACAGTACCCTTATTATAGTCAGTCAAGTGGTATAAACAGTGTTCTGTTGAATCATTTAGGGGAAACTAACTCAGAATGTAAAGAGATGTGCTTGGTTGATTCTCTTTAGTATGTACTGTAGAAAAGCTGAGGTTCAAACTTCAATCTTGACCTTTGACAATGGATTTTGAGAGCTTTCCATCACATGATCTTCATCAGCAGCTCATGGGATATATTTGAAAGCTGTAAGTTCTGCGAAATGTAGTTTACCAAGTTCAAGTATGAACATAATGTCAGAGCAACACACATTAGAACTTTAACAATACCAGAAAAACAAATGATCTGCTGAGGAAGAACATGTGATACAACCAAAGTCAACTTTGTTGTGAGATTATTTCCTGAAGAGCAACTATTAAAAACATCTTTCAAGTTGTTGGATCGAGGAAATGTAGTGTTTGGCTCTCAGTCAAGCACATCTCTATTGTAGTAAATATTAAGTATGAGCGCCTGCAGACAGCTGCAGAGGGACACTGAGGCAGTGAGGATTCATTCACTTCAAATAACAAAATCCCAACAAATAGACATATACATTAAAGGGATAGCCCGGCGAAAATTGACCCCAGGGTCTTTTTCTGCATGAAAACTGATCAAGTAAGCCCTCCAGAGTTTTTTTCATTCATCCACCAGTATTGAGCTTGCCCGGAGCAACGCTAATAGCCAAAATGGCTTACAGTGCATTCGATCGGGGCAGTGCGCAGAACGCTTCCCAAACGGCATTTTTTAACCACTAACATTGCTCGAAATAGCACCAAACCTCTGCAGTAGCATGACTAGGGTAGGGCACCAACAACGTAGTTTGCAAACCCGAAGTTTATTAAAAGGAACTGTTTTACAAGACTCACAAACTGCCCCCCATACCAGCTCCTCTCCTAGGAAAGTCCACCAAGTGGATTATCGAATGCACCGGTGTTCAGTTCAAGGAGGAATGTATAATTCCATGGAAATTCATATCTAGTGAGTTGACACGGAAATGAACGGAGTTGCATGTAAGTTACAGGCAAAACATTTTTCAAATGAAGTATAAAAACTCTCTGGAGGTCTTACTTGATCAGTTTTCATGCAGAAAAAGACCCTGGGGTCAATTTTCGCCGGACTATTCCTTTAAGACAAACGAGTTTCATAAAAACAATTGGATGCATTCACACACACCTGGCAGGAGAACCATCTTCAAATGTCAGTCCTTCATTAAAACCCAAAGCAAAGTGCACACAGGCAGAGGACAGTCCTTCAGTCAGATCTGATGCACCTCCCCTCACGCTATAGTGGAGGGAAGCTTTGTAATGGAACAATCTGAAATGGGAGGGGTGGGGGGTGAGGAGAGCTCTATAGTCCAACTAGCAAAATCACAGCATGGTAAATAATGTAGCATTCTTTCAACTTCCTCCAAGGATTCCAACCCTCTGGCCCGGAGGACCAACAGGAAGAAACAGTTCTCTTGCTGTTTCTTTTATTCCAGTCTCTTATTTTGAAAATCCATGAGGAGTTGAACCGAGCGCTGGGATGAAGCTTGTGGGACGGAACAGCAGACGGGTGATGAGGGTTGTTGGGAGCAGTTTGACCCTTCTGGTGGAGCGTTGTCTCTCAGCCCTCCATCCCAAAGTCCTCTGTGAACTTCTTGACCTTCAGCAGGTCTTCAGTGTTGACTGTGGGCCGGGTGGTGGCCAGGGAGCGCAGCATGTCCGACTGCATAGAGAGGAGACACTCAATTTGCTTTAGGTGGTTTTTAACACACATTTTCTTAGAAATTGCACTGTGGAACATTTTGATAAACTTTGTGAGCAGCTAGGGTATGGTAGAAAAGAGACTGATAACAAAATGTACACCAGCTACAGTCGTTAATGAACAAGAGGGGATAATATTGTGCATTATTACACTGCTTAGCTGAATACTTGATTCTGATTGGTCAATTTGGACATTCATTGAGTATCTCACCATGCAGACTATGGGCTCCAGCAGTTTATCACTAGGCACATCCATCCAGGTCATCTCTATGGCTGCAGGGTCGCCAGGGGAACAAGGGGTCAAGAGGTCGTCCACTGTCAGCTGGTTGTTGCTCCGGGAAGGTCCTCGAACCTGAGTCCGAACAAAAGACAGATCAGTAATCAGTAAACTATAACAGGAAATAGCCTCTTGTTTTCCCACTGGCTCCTGATGTCACCTTTTTGAAGTGGGTGGCAGACTGGACCTTCCTCACGGGCTGCATGAGAGCGTCCCGCACGATGATGCTGATGTCAGCGCCAGAGTAGCCGTCTGTTTTGTGGGCAAGCTGCCGCAGGTCGGGTTCGCTCAGGCTGTGAGGCGTGTTCCCCAGATGGAGACGGAACATCTGAGCGCGAGCGGGCTCCTCCGGCAGAGGGATGTAGATACGCTTCTCAAACCTGACACACCACAGAGGAAACCCTCCCTTCAATCGGTGAGCAGCCGCTCGAACCAGAACCAGCTTCACACACATTTCAGTCTTGTGCGTCACTGGGAAAATATTTACTTTCTCATAATTTTGACTTAAAGGTCCCCTATTATGCAAAGTGTCTTCTATACATAAATATGTGTCCCCGGTGTGTAAGAAGACCCACAAAGTGTCAGACAATACAACACTCTTTCTTTTCCTCCTTACCCACATCTCTAAAAACGGGGGTACAAACGAGCTGATCGAGATTTGCTTCGGTTATGACGTCATAACCGAAATATGGGCTGGCTTTACATTGAACTCTTGGCAACGTCCCAACCTATCGTCCCCCAGATACAGTCGGCGAGCTGTAACCCCTCTGTTCTGGAAGTAATATGGTCTGTGTTTACATTAGCAAGCATCGCTAACACTCAGAGCTAACGCTGTACTGGAGAGACTATGTGTAATATAAAGGTCCTGTCCTTGTGGTAAACCGAGAGAGAAACGTTTGAGCTCCAGACTGTTTCAGAAATAATGCTGGATGTGGTTTGGAGCATAATATGGCGTTTAATCACAGCAGCGTTTAGCTGAGTTTCTCCCGGTACAAAACTCTCTTCAGAGGAGAGATCATGACGCTCCAAAGGGGCGTGGCCAGCAACAGCTCCAAAGGGGCGTGGCCAGCAGCAGCTAGTTCATTTAAAGCGACAGTCACAGAATCAGCACTTCAGGAACAGGGCTGAAATAGAGGGGGATGAGACATGCTACAATGGGGGATCTGTTTGCATGTTTTCTATAGATATGGCCCTACCATATATTGTTCAAATATAGCATGATAGGAGACCTTTAAACAAAGAAGTTCCCTTTAAACCACAATTTCTGATCCCACAATCTTATGGGGCTGGTACACTCTCCTCCTGGTTTCCACTAGGGCAGCGGTTCCCAAACTTTCTTTGCGGCGCACACCCTTCTACGTCCCAACCGGGTTGACGCAACCCCCCCCAAAAAAAACCCCCCCCAAAAAACCCCACAATAAAGCTTTGTTTTATCGTGGGCTCAGAAACAGATCAAATAAATTAAAACGAGGATCATTTCCTGACTCCCGCTCATTTTTTTCTCTCGGATTCGTTCCTATTCTCTCCGTCTCTCTTGCCTCTAAATCCTCACTCTCTCTTGGTCCCTCTCCTCCTTCATGACTAACAACTTTGTCATGAGACGTTCCACTTGACAGTTTCCCTGATTTCAGCCTGTTAATCACATTTGAAAGAATGAATGAAACGAGTTGGCTCGCAAATATCCTAGGCTACAGTGACTGATAAATGATAGTTTTTTGATTTAAAATAAAAGGGATTACAAAGGAAATGTTTATTGTTCCTGTTCTTTATTGTAGCCTATGGAAAAATCCCACTTAAAAAACAACACTGTGTAATATTTTTACACCAGACCACCATCACATGTTTCATCTCACGCACCCCCTGGTGGCAGGGTGCGCGCACCACACTTTGGGAATCCCTTCACTAGGGGAAGTTCTTCTGAACGGAGGAATGCATCGAATTCAGTGTTGTTGCTTTTCATATTTCACTGAGAATATAGATTTAATTCAATTGTGTGATGGGCATTAACAAACTACCATGAGCTGTAAGGACTAAAGAAGATGAATCTGTTATTTAATAACTTATATTTAAATGACAGACTATGACCATGCTCCAGTGTTTAGAGCATTCACACAGCTGTTGTATATACATGTTATAGTGTCTCTGACTGAAGGAGAATAATTTGGTTCACTGCACGATAATAACACCACAAAATTAAAAGTTTTGTGGCAAACACACAGAGTATTGCAATGACCTCTGACCTTCTGCGGATGGCGGCGTCCAGCACCCAGGGGATGTTGGTTGCCCCTAACACCAGGATCCCATCGTTGTTGTTCCCCACACCTGCACAATCACAGAGCTTCAGTCAGCTTTTCTGTATCTGCATATTTAGGATGGCTTCAGTTTCCTTTGTAAAGCACACACACTATCAGGATAGTTAATGACACATTGTTCCCTGTGCGGTATCAGTGGGGGTCGGTCTCATGTGGCTCACCCTGCATCTGGACCAGGAACTCCGTCTTGATGCGGCGGGCGGCCTCGCTCTCGTTTTCGTTCCTGGAGCCGCACAGCGAGTCCACCTCATCGATGAAGATGATGGAAGGCTTGTGCTGCCGGGCCAGGTCAAACAAGTTCTTCACCAGCCTGGGGGGGAGGACAGGGAGGGGTGGAGAAAATGAAACCAAGAGACAGATTGTGTTCGAGCAGTTTCACTACATCACATGTTATCCAGCTGACACTTTCATCCAAAGCAACTCACATACACCTCCTCCTGTAGACGGTAGTCTACGGGAGCAGTTTGGGGTGTATTATCTTGCATACTGTGAGTGTCTCAGGGTGTAAATGTGCGTCTACCAATCAGAGGGTCAGTGGTTCGATCCCCAGCCCTTGCACTCAACATGTCACCCAACCAAAGATCAAAGTTGAAATAATTTGAAATCTGAAACGCAGTACAATATCAAGCAACAACTGCCGCATAGCCGGCCGGTTTCGCTATTGCCATGGAAACAAAACAGCAATGCAAGCGCAGAGCCATGTACAGCTTGTTATGGGGAGGCAGCTTTAGGCAGAAAACAAACAATACATTCAATATCTAAAGAAGTTAATGTTCCCTCACTATAATAAACCTGCCTTTGCCAGGTACAGCTTCAGACTAGAACCCCCCCCCTCCTCCCCCAGGAAGAGACGTACTTCTCACTCTCTCCCAGCCACTTGGACATGAGGTCTGACGAGGAGACGGAGAAGAAGGTGGAGTTGTTGGCCTCTGTGGCCACGGCCTTAGCCAGGTACGACTTCCCTGTGCCTGGGGGGCCGAACAACAGGATGCCTCTCCACGGGGTCCGCTTGCCTGAGATCAGAAGACATGTTGGTCATGATATGGAACTATTTAACAGAGGTAATGATCAATACTATTTGACAGCCTTTAAGAACATCTAAAGACACTTGTCAACTCATCCTCTGATCCCCTCTGACTGCAATTTGTTTTATTTAATAACTTTGCCATCCTACTAACCTTTTGGATCTTTGTATAACAGGCAGTGTGTGTACCTGTGAAGAGGTGAGGGAACTTGATGGGCAGGATGACAGCTTCCTTCAGAGCCTCCTTGGCTCCCTCCAGTCCGGCCACGTCGCTCCATCTGACGTTGGGCTTCTCCATGACGATGGCCCCTGCACACAGGCAGAGACAGAAACACTTGAGAGGTGATCGAACACCAGCGGCTGTTTACACAGACTTCCTATCTCCAGTTGAGACAGTTACAGTCTAACAGGAGATATGTTGGTATCAGACAAAAATCCCCCAAGGGTTGGAATCATGAGTGAAAGCAAATTAAAGCTGAAGCCATTTCTCAGTCATGTTGCCTTCAGGGCAGATATATTAATCACTTTCTATACACAATACTCTACTATTACTAGGTTCTGTTCAGTGAGCTCTTTTAGTTTATAGGTTTACAGGTTTTTAAGCATAGATTTTCAACCCTCCCACATAGCAGCGTGGATGCAGCGTGGTATTTCCTTTGCGATAGTGTCTGCTCTACCAGGACAAGCGGCTGGCATGAGCGCACAGGGAAGAAATGTTAGTTATTTTCCATACATACTCTGGGAATAGCACACGTGCTAGATTTTGGGATGTTGTGTAATACTCTTCCATATCTCCACTTAGGAAAGCCTATTAAGTGCTCATCTGTAATAGCTGTTTCCTAACCTTAATTACCAAGCATTTAAGGAAGGTTCTGCATGTGCAATTAAATCCATAATGCTTGTAATAAATCAGAATCAGTTTTGTTTCCTACAAGGTAGGTTTACACATACGAGTGATTTGCTTTGGTATATATATATATATATCTTATAAAAAAAAATACACTAAAATACTTTTCATAAACAATTCTCAAGAAGCAGTATTTGGTTATTAAATTATACATTTATGATATTTAACTTCTCCGATTGGATTTTCTAAATGTTTTTCTTATTTTGTATGTATTCGTTTTTTATTGTAATTTATAGAAATAAATAAATCTGAAAATAATTCAAAATATAAATCCCAAAATCAAGCATATACAGTGGGGCAAAAAAGCATTTAGTCAGCCACCAATTGTGCAAGTTCTCCCATTTAAAAAGATGAGAGATGCCTGTAATTTTCATCATAGGTACACTTCAACTATGAGAGACAGAATGGGGGAAACAATCCAGAAAATCACATTGTCTGATTTTTAATGAATTAATTGGTAAATTCCTCGGTAAAATAAGTATTTGGTCACCTACAAACAAGCAAGATTTCTGTCTCTCACAGACCTGTAACTTCTTCTTTAAGAGGCTCCTCTGTCCTCCACTCGTTACCTGTATTAATGGCACCTTTTTGAACTTGTTATCAGTATAAAAGACACCTGTCCACCACCTCAAACAGTCATACTCCAAACTCCACTATGGCCAAGACCAAAGAGCTGTCAAAGGAGACCAGAGACAAAATTGTAGACCTGCACCAGGCTGGGAAAACTGAATCTGCAATAGGTAAGCAGCTTGGTGTGAAGAAATCAACTGTGGGAGCAATTATTAGAAAATGGAAGACATACAAGACCACTGCTAATCTCCCTCGATCTGGGGCTCCACACAAGATCTCACCCCGTGGGGTCAAAATGATCACAAGAACGGTGAGCAAAAATCCCAGAACCACACGGGGGGACCTAGTGAATGACCTGCAGAGAGCTGGGACCAAAGTAACAGAGGCTACCTTCAGTAACACACTACGCCGCCAGGGACTTAAATCCTGCAGTTCCAGACGTGTCCCCCTGCTTAAGCCAGTACATGTCCAGGCCCGTCTGAAGTTTGCTAGAGGGCATTTGGATGATCCAGAAGAGGATTGGGAGAATGTCATATGGTCACACGAAACCAAAATGGAACTTTTTGGTAAAAACTCAACTGGTCGTGTTTGGAGGAGAAAGAATGCAGAGTTGCATCCAAAGAACACCATACCTACTGTGAAGCATGGGGGTGGAAACATCATGCTTTGGGGCTGTTTTTCTGCAAAGGGACCAGGACGACTGATCCGTGTAAAGGAAAGAATGAATGGGGCCATGTATCGTGAGATTTTGAGTGAAAACCTCCTTCCATCAGCAAGGGCACTGAAGATGAAGCGTGGCTGGGTCTTTCAGCATGACAATGATCCCAAACACACCGCCAGGGCAACGAAGGAGTGGCTTCGTAAGAAGCATTTCAAGGTCCTGGAGTGGCCTAGCCAGTCTCTAGATCTCAACCCCATAGAAAATCTTTGGAGGGAGTTGAAAGTCCGTGTTGCCCAGCGACAGCCCCAAAACATCACTGCTTTAGAGGAGATCTGCATGGAGGAATGGGCCAAAATACCAGCAACAGTGTGTGAAAACCTTGTGAAGACTTACAGAAAACGTTTGACCTCTGTCATTGCCAACAAAGGGTATATAACAAAGTATTGAGATGAACTTTTGTTATTGACCAAATACTTATTTTCCACAATCATTTGAAAATTAATTCTTTAAAAATCCTACAATGTGATTTCCTGGATTTTTTTTTTCATTCTGTCTCTCATAGTTGAGGTATACCTATGATAAAAATGACAGGCCTCTCTCATCTTTTTAAATGGGAGAACTTGCACAATTGGTGGCTGACTAAATACTTTTTTGCCCCACTGTATATCATATTGTATCAGTGGAATACGCTGATACAATATGTCAAACAAACGTCAAATGAATTGGCTTTATTGTCCTGTGAGTATTATATGCAGCCGGAACATTTACTCACCCATTAGTTGCTCTTGCAGCTTCTTCTTCTCTGGATTCTCCCCCTCGCTGTCACTATCACTCCTACAGCGGACACAAACACAGAGGTTAATCTCACACAGTAGATCACACAGATTTACATGTTTCTGAGAGGGCAGAAGACCGAAAGCGTACACACTTGTCATTGCTCTGTGCTTCCTTGACGGGCTTCTTGCCCTGTTTGTCTTTATTCTTCAGATAGTCTTTGAGTTTCTCCGCTCGGTCCAGGTACTGCATACACTTTGCTCGTATGCTCTCCTTTGCCTTGTCGCTGTGGGCCTCATCTAGAGGAATGACAACAATAATGAGAATGGAACACACCGATGTTTGTGACACCAGATGGGTATCGAGCCAACTCAAGTGTTCTTCAGGCTGCTTTACTCACATTTGATGGCATGCAGGAAATATTCCACAGCATGCTGGTACAGTCGCAAGGCCTCCTCATAATTCTTCGCCTTGTCTTCCTCTGTGGCTTTGGTCACAAGATCAATCGCTTTCTGAAGAAGATGGACAGAAATACAGTCAGAGGACAACCCTTAGGCCTTACATAGGTTGGGATGGACATAGAAATAAAGGCAGGGACTGAACACAGGGTAATTCCACATCAGCCTGCACCTTCAACACTGGAGCTCAACAAAGCAAACCATAACAAAGCACAAGATATACAACCATCATCACATGCTATATACCTGCATTCTACCAACAAAAACACTATACCTTCTTTAGGACCCATAAACCACCAGTGACTTTGACATAAGTTAGCAATCCACAATTTAAAACCCCTCCCCATGATGAATAATAGTTCTATTTTGTAGTATTTAGCTGGTATAGTAACGTTAACATTTGATGTTGTTACTGCTAGCGTTTTGGAACAATGTGAAGGATGAACTGTTAACTGAAGGCTCCATTAACCCAGAACATCAGCGGGCTTTAGAGTCAGCTGTTTTGTTAGCAAGTTAGCTTACATTCAAGCTGCTTTGAGCCAAGCCTAGTGAAGTCCAGTTGCAGCAAGCTAACGGTAACTTGCTAACGGTACCTGTAATGTTGACGTTGTCATTTCATCTCCCTCTTGTGGTCGCCTCTCAGGTTTCTATCCTCTTGACCTTCTCCAGAGGCGGATATGTGAAGAAATTATTTCGTTAACAGCCCGATGTTGTGTCGGTACCGATTGTTCTTGACATGACAAAAAAGAGGCTAATACGTTAGCTTGCTAAGCTAATATGACAGCTCTGCATCGGCTCGACACAACCACAGCAACAAGCTGCATCTACCGACAAGCTAACAGACAGCTAACTTCCTGTTAAACCTTACACAAATAAAACCATGTTTATACACTGAATTAGCACAGGTTCACCAACCAAATCAATATAACTATTTATTTATCATTCATATATTTTCCTGCTTAATGTAACAACTTCAGAAATTGCAAATATGTATAAATAATTTGTATCTTTGCTGTCAGGTTTAAAAGTAATAGACATAATATTCTTGTTGATTACAAACTAATATATTCTCATAACTGACTCTTCACCTCTCTTTCAACACACAGTAAGTGTGTAAGATGTTAATATTGTTTAACAATCCCGATATGATATTCTAAATGACTTATTTATTATTATTTCAATTTCAATTGATTATATTTAGTTGTTAAGCACATTTTTTAAAATATCACTCACACACTTACACATGAAAAGGAAAATTGGTGAAATACATCTGAAAATACTACACAATATATACTTTATATTATAAAAATTTAAACTGTTTCAGATCCCAGCTTCCGTTAGCAGCCACAGCCTATGGTCCACACGATGGCAGCAGAGCTCTTAACAAAGGTGTAGTTACGAGGACATATTACCACCTGCATTATGTTAACACAATTTAAAAGCCTTATATGGAGATTTTAAGAAGTGTTATACCTTTGTTTTGTTTATATTTTGAACACAGAGGTCAGAAACATGTCCACCTGCAAGACCTTATGAAAAGGTGTGAATCTGTCAGTATTGATCTAACACTGGAGGATAAATACATGAAAACGAGAAATTAAAAGCATCACTGTGGCAAACTTTGAGGGCAAAATCAGAGATTAGATAGGATACAACATTAGAAAAAGATCTGTATCATTTTAATAGAAAAACCATGGTCATTTATAGTTGTGACCTTGCTGGTTCTACCACCTGTGTCTGGGCTTTAGAAAACAGGTTAATCTCAACACAGTAAAACAATCATCAACATATGTTATTGTTCAATAAATCATCTTAAAAACAAACCACACAATCCTTTCTGTAATGTGTAACAGTTTTATTGGTAGTTTTCTTTACATTTGAGATTATTACATTGCTATCATACATTGTAGGCTATAAGTATCTCGGAAGGAAGTCTAAAATACTTTGCATATGACGTGTCGATGCAGCAGTACTTTATTCTGTGGAGGCTTCTCAGTTCAATGATTGTGTTGGACGCAAGCTGCCACAAAAACTACCTTTGGTTCAAAACCCCTTCTTTGAAGCGTTGCTTTGCATAGACAGGAGAGCCACAATCACAGAACACAAGGAGGGGGAAATCATCATGTGGAAGCAGAAGAGAGATGTACATTCACAGATTTAAAGACAGGTTAATGCACCGAGTTTAAGGAGGGACGGCCTGTCGCTTGTTGAAGGTGACCAACTTAAGACAATCAGATCTGTGCGGAGGGTGAGAGGAAAAGGACTAACATGGAGTAAAAAGTGTGGTGGGAAAGGATGGAGAGCAACACAGGAACAAGACTTTATGTCAGGCCAAATCTAACTGGAACACATGAGGTCAGAGGGGAAGTAAAGCCTGCCAGTCTTTATCACAGCCTTTTTACTATAGAATGAAAACAGCAAGAAATGAAAATGAAAAGTGTTTTAACCGTCACAGTCCAAAACAGAACGAAGGTCGTACAGACTGTGATTGTGTTCCTTATCCGAGGACAGACGGGATATCTTGTTCTGTGTTGCACGGTGAGGGGAAACAATGGGACATTGTTAGAGGCCCCAAAGAACAGAGGCTCTACTGAAGGGAAACCTCACTTCAGAAACATGCACCATGAACCAGCTGAAGGTTATGGAAATGTCTAAATTACAGTCACGTTGAGCTCATTGAAGAGACTCGGAACAGGCACTGGACCGAACAGAAGACCTGAGTCAGCTAATGTCGACCAACCTTCAATTAGAGAGTGAATTCAACAATGCTAGGGCAGATATCATTAACCCTAGGTCCACTTAGTGCCTTTTTCCAGAGCTTTCAACTGCATCTGACGCTCTTCATCAATCGATTGAGTTTGCTTAGTGGTCGTCACATGACTTCGCTCACACTACAGGCCTGGAGCGCCTTAGTAGCTGAGTTTTTGCAACACATATAACAGCAACAACTCTGGGTTTGCCTAATATCACTTTCTCTCACACCAACTCTGACAAATAAAGGCAGGAATGCATACTAAAAACAGCAAGGCCTGAACGAACAGCACCAGGGCCTGAGTAGATCAAGCCGCTTAAAGTGACCTTTTGGATTTTAGTGTAAGATAAAATTAAAACATGTGTCAGTTTTACTCCTACTAGCAAACAAGGCAGAACATTGCTCTTCCATGTGAGATCTGAGTGGTTAAAAATGGATTTTTGATGGCTGCAGAACAGAAACAGAGGTCTTTTGGAATAAGCAACATCAAAATACATTATTAACATATGTCCTTCTGAACAGCGTTACTGTAGAATATGCCGGGCATTTATTTCCTGTGATGGAAAAGATTCTATATTATTGTTTCAACTTCCTACTATTTTAACCCTTTTTTAATATAATATGAAATATTATTATAGTAAAGTATTATCATTATTAAAACATTACATTTGTTTATAAAGAATAACATTCTGTACAACTGGATTGAATGTAATGCATTTTATAAAAGACTACAGAAGATTTAAGGTAGATCCTGGTCTATGATCGGCTGCTCTTTGCATGGGCGGTTCTAGGGGGGGGATCAAGCAGGGGCCAGTGCCCCTATGACACTGGGCTCAGACCCCTCTGTGGCCCCCCTCGGAAAGAAGAGTCTATCCTAATACCGATATTAGGATAGTGAGTTAGCATTTTACCACTTCTGGTTCCCTCGTCTCGGAGTCAGTGGGATTTCTCCGTAGGATTTTGGAAAATAGCTGGAAATAAGGTCCCTGGTTGGAGACGGATCACGTTTTGTTCTACAACATTAAATACATCAGCAGTGACCCCCCCCCCCCACTGGAGATTTTTGAAGAGTTTCAGTGTCTGAAAAACGATGGTTGTTAACAAGTGGCTGAATAGGACTACAGAAGCTGTCGAGGAAGCTGTACGCTATTACGCCGAACACGTAGACACTCCCACTAAGTTTGTTAGCTCATCTTTGTAAAACAATATCAGACTGCTGATTGAAACAGCCATGACTTGTAGTTAAACTCAGTGTGGCTTAAAGGAAAAGCTTTGTTAAAATATGCAAGCGCTTGAAAGTCCGTTGAAAGGATCTTAAGTTGTCGTGACATTGAAGTCGTGCGACCCGCTGTACTCCTCTGTAGTTCCTTTATAGCATAACGTTAGCATTTTGCTTCCGGCGATTCGATTTATGATTTGAAATGATAAAAGTAGGGCAGACATGTGGAGATTATCCGGCTGAAATAAACGTGCATTTATCAAACAGGTTTGTTTTCCACAGATCTTATTTTTTACAATATTCCAGAATCCTATGGAGAAATCACATTGCTCTTTTCTCGAGGGAACACATGCAGCTTACTTCCGGGTCGCCCTACAAAAATACGTCATCCCTGTGGTGCTCTATGGTGATGCTGCAAGACTAAAATTTGAACCAGAGTTAATGTGGGTGTGTTTTGTTGCTGAAACAAATTATAGTCATGTTGTATGTCTTTACACACAATGTTGAAACCTGAAACACACTGTGTTTCTGTCCTGCATTAAATGTGCTCCTCTTGTAAAATAAAGCTGACTGCTACAGTGGAAGTAGATGGATGACAGACGAGGCCATGAAAGCTCTAGAAGAAGGCCAGGCCAGGACCAAAGTAAAACGTGTATTTTTAAAAAACATTTACAGGCTTTCTGACTGCTAAATAAAAGGAATGTGAAGGACAGAGCGTGTACAGGGTCTCTTTAGTCAGAAAAACGCTGCTTTAGGAATGGTAACGAGAGACCAGAACCTCCAGAGAGATGGAATGAGATGACAAGGAGACAACGTGGCAGTAAAGGTCAAAAAGGGGAGGGGGGTAACACATGTTCCAATATCATCATCTGATACAGAGTTCAATGTCATGCTTATCATGAGACTTTAAAAACAACATAAAAGTAACATGGTTACACTATAAGAGGAATACTATTGCTCGGGCAACTCTCTCACTGGGAATAAAAAAGACTTTACAGAGAGTGGAGGAAGGCACCGTTGGCACTTTACAACAGTAGGATAATGTGCTAGAGGGTGAGTCCGTCAGACAGCAGGCGCACACACACACACACACACACACACACACACACACACACACACACACACACACACACACACACACACACACACACACACACACACACACACACACACACACACACACACACACACACACCATCTCTGCTCAGTTAACTGCATTCTGACTCTAAATCTCACACTCACACAGACTAGCATATTACAGAGAGCCCAGAGAGCATTGGAAGGCTGTCGTGGAATGATAGGCAGAGTGAACATGGGGAGCTTCTACCAGTTTGTGCTTGGTCTTCTACTAATTTAGTTCCTTAATATAATCAACACTTTGCTTGAAGTGCACTGGTAATGGAATCTCATAAGCACAGCATCGTAGCCTGGATTTCTTTTCAGATAATCATAGTGAAAGTGAATGCATCATCACGTTTTGTCTCTCATCACTTCAAGCAAAGTGTCACTTCCTTTTATCTGCAGAGGCTGAGGAGATTTCCAAAGAGAAGGCACAATTCTGAGACAATCAACACTTGTGGTTAATCTCCCTCAGTCCAAAACTTCAGCTCTGAAAGTCGGAAACAAGAAAACAAAAGTAAAAAGTATCAGCGTTTACGAAGCGTCTCCTCGCGGGGCCACCCTGCTGCTGTCTCACGTGAGCAGGCCCATACGGGTGAGCTTGGCTGACAGGAAGGAGTGGAGGACAAACACCACCGGCTTTGGCCCCGAGTGAAGGTCAAACACCTGGAGGAGGAGATGAGAGGAGAGGAGAGGAGAGGAGAGGAGGAAAACAGAAGGTTAGATGGAACAGGACAAGAGAGACAACTCAGTTTCTATTTTCTATTCTGAGATAAAAAACATATTTTTAATTCCACACTGTCTTCTTCTTTAGAAACCTGGCCCCTACACTACCCACAATGCAACCTTCCCACCATTGAAGATATGCTCTGATGAGTCATTTTAGGTGTCACTCTCTCAGGACTGTTGGAGTTCCCCTTCAACTGGAAGTAACACAGACGAAACCACATTTCCCTAAAATGATTTTATTTTTAACAAATTGATGCTATGCAATTAGAATAATTTGTTAGGATAAGCACACAATGCGACTTTAATGACATTAAAAGAAATGAAAAACAATTTCAAAAAGTATAAATTCATTTGCTTTTGAAATATATGTACTATATAAAACTTCATCACCGAGACTGAAGCAGTATGCTTTTCCATCAACTACTATAATAACGTTAGCTATCATAAATAAAGACTTTGATTTGGTGGAACAGATTCTATATTATGCTACATATCTATTTGTTTTAATGTATTTCCCCTCATCCATGGTCACAGTCTTTAAGATAAGATAAGATGGACCTTTATAAATCCCTGTGGGGAAATTCAGGAGTTTTAGCAGCAACAGAGTGAGAGTGAAAAGCAGGACAGTACAGATTCACACAAGGATAATCAAATTAAAGATAACATTAAAATGATATACAGGTAAATAACTCTTAAAACAAGAAATGAATTAAATGAACATACAGCCCTGGAGAGAATTGATAGACCACTTTAGCATTTTCAGTTTCTCTGGTTTTACTATTCATAGGTATGTGTTTGAACTACTGACACATGTCTTTGTGTTGGAATTCAACACAGCAGTGTATTCTGGGTAATTCACATCAGAAAACATCTTTATTCTTTTGTCTGTACTCACCATTTCTCCCTCTGGACCCCCAAAGTCCAGGTAGAGGTTGCGTATTCCATCGTCTGCGGACATCCGGAGCTTCTCATAGGGGTACCTGAACAGCACGGCCCCCCCCGCTGAGTCCACCTGCTCCCTGGTCACGGTGAAGCCCTTCTCATAGTGCAGCGTGAGACGCACATCCTGCCGGTTCAACGTGCAGCCTGGAGAGAGGAGGGAGATTTAGGATTGTATTTTGTGAAGCGCCTTTTAGTACTTAGAAGAACTATTATTATTATTATTATTATTATTATTATTATTATTATTATTATTATTATTATTATTAGCAGGTGTGAAGCTGAGCGGGGGTGAGTCATATATATATTGCATATTCATATCAGCAAACAGCAAACTTAAATAGGCAGGGCATAATTATTTATTCAGTACACTTACACATAAGGATATTTAAAGTGCTTTACAAAAAACATTAGGGTAACATTTAAAAACAGTCATTAAAAAGCCCAAAAAATAGAATAACACAGGTATAGAATGTAAGATAGAACAGTGTAAGATAGAACAAGTCATTTGATGTAATAATACAAATATAAGTCTAAAATGAGTGAGTGGTAGCTGACCTTAAGCTTTCTGGAAGCTTGTCCCAAAAAATGTGGGGCATAATATCTTCCATGTGTTGGCAGCAGACTAAATGTGTTCCTCTCATATCTGACAATTATGAAAATAATATACAAGTGTTGTCTCCTGAATCATCATTCAAAATGAATCTACAGCCTCTGAGTGGACGCAGCTTGAGTTCAAAGTCTCTGTATTTTGAGAATCCTTCCTGGTGCAGATTAAACTGGGACGTTATTTAATCATAAAGCATTTCCATGTGTATCACCGTTACTTCTTCCTGTACAACTGCAGCAGGACGGAGGAGGAACAAGACACAGGGGAAAAGGCCTGGTGCTGGTTCAGCAGGCAGCTATTGTTCAGCTCAGAGGAAACATTCTCCTCTGCTGGATCCTCTGCTGCTCTCCACAGAGAGGCACAGACCTGTGAGGAGCTTCCTGTCACAGACAAATAAAATACTTTATCTGTGCTACTCCGGTAAAACCTCCTTAGTTTGTGAACTAATATTTTCTCTAGAAAAAACTCATTTCCACTTGTCATTACTCATGGCATGATGCTTTAATGCACCGAGGTTACATCCTGTGGTTACACACTGCTGCTGCTGACACACGCACACGCACACACACACACACACACACACACACACACACACACACACACACACACACACACACACACACACATTTGGTATGACCTTAAACCTGAATCAAAAGTGATTTATGATTTATCTTGAATAGTTTTTTAGGTTATTTTATCCATCGGTGAATTGACTTATTGTATCCTCTTTGCTTTCAGATTTGATTTAAAGATCGGATTGCTTACTCAAGCCCTGACAGGCCTTGATCCAACCTGTTTATCTGACGTTTTATTCACATACGTCCCCTCCTGAACCCTGAGACTTTAGGAGGCGTCGCTTCTGGTTGTTCCCAACTCCAGTTCAAAACAGAGAGAAGGCAGACCCTCTGCTGTCAGGCTCCTGGACTTTGGAATGACCTTCCGGGGCGATCAGGCCTGCAACTCTGTCTGCTCTGTTACATCATTTTGAAAAGCGTTTAGGTGATTTTATTTATGTTTTATTACGCTTGTCTTACTGTCATGTTCTGCGTTCTCAGCACAGCTGTCATTCAGTAGCAGAGGACGAAGAAATCAAAAGGAGGTATCATTTTATATAGTTCCCTGTCATCCAATACATATGTGAGAAATTTGGAGAAAAGGACATTTGTGAATGAAATCTTTTGCCAATATAAACAAATGTATTGTTTTCAAATTCAGATTTTTTTGTTCTCCATTTGAAAGCCACCTTTTATATATCATCAAAGGTTAAAATAGGAATATTTTGGTCATTATAAGCCATTAATGGAAAGTATCCCAGCAATAAAAAGCAGATGTTCCAATGTTCAGCTCAATATAAGTTACACATATGAGAGTAACAGACAGCCATGCACGTTTCCATGGAAGCTTGTTTCAGCCCGACCTGGACCGATGTCCTCAGGGTATTCTGTTGCTGACTTCAAACCCTCATCACTCATTGCGCACACACTCACCGATGGACACTTCTTTGATGAGCTCAGCGGCGGCGTGCGCCCCCTGCACGAGGGCTCGCGTCCATGACGACAGATCCCAGTGGGTCTCCACTCGGAACATGTGAGACTCGATGCCCCGCCCTGTGCCTGTCCGGGTGGCAAATACCAGGTCTGACCCCTGAGCAGGAGACCCCCGAGCACTGCCCGAGTGAACCAGTCTGAGGGAGAGACGTGAATGAGATTTTACCAGTCTCTTTGTTAAACTCCTCTCAGGCTGTTCATGACACAATACGGACCGCTCTAGTTAGTGCACTTTCTTAGGACGGGGGGCATGCATATCATCGAGGTACACCAACAACCTTGTTCTTGTCTCATTTATTTTTTGTTCATTATTTAGCTGCTGATTTCCATTTTATTTCATTTTGTTTTGATTTATTTATTTGTTTTTGCTCATTGTGCTTTTTGTTTACCTTAAAAAAAACGAGATGGCTGTCTGACGATGACGGTAATGAAAATAATAGTAATTATAATTATGATGGATATTATCGCAATAATCTTATTTTATATAAAAATAGGATGAGAATGTATACTGTCTTGTTATTTAAACATGAACATGTAGGAATTGATTTTTTACCTTATTATTTTCTTTTCACCCTGTAAACTGGCTGTATGTATATGTGTACATACAGCCAGGGCAAAAGTTAAGAGACCACTTCAGCATTATCATTTTTCACTTGTTTTATTATTTATAGGTTTGTCTTTCAGTTAAACTATTATAATGTTGTTTGTATTCTATAAACTACTGACAACATTTCAGTCTGTGTTAGAATCCAACAGACACTGGAATGGCTGCCATACATGTAGAGATAAAGATTTAAGAAAAATGTGGAGTGGTATGTTTATCCGGAGCTGTATGTGTATATGTGTGTGTGTGTGTGTGTGTGTGTGTGTGTGTGTGTGTGTGTGTGTGTGTGTGTGTGTGTGTCTGTATGTATATATGTACAGAAGTTTGTTTATTTAACTATGATTTATATTTTCTTCTTTTTTTTATCCTGCAACTGGATGACTAACGGGAGGGCTACTGTCTGTATAAGCTATGCTTTCTGCATCTCGCTTTTACTAATTTTGTACGTTTGTAAATTGTCTGTACTAATATTGTAAATAGTAGGATTAAAAAATAAATAAAAATCTTTTATCTTAAAGCATGTTTAAAGGTCAGTGAGTCCACGCCTCTGTAAGTCCACAGAATCTGGGATACATTGATGTGCTATGATTGTATATTACAGAACGCTAGAAGAGGAAAATGTTTGAATGATTGTGTTGACCTGGAAATCACAATAAACAGAGAATTTCCCAAAAATAAACAGTTTCTGCTGACAGTTTGTTGAACATAATGTCGACAGTGCTGAACTGATGGTCTGCTGATCTCTGGCTGAATTTGTATTCATATAAGGGCTGCACGATTTGGAAAAAATAACTCTGACCTATATATATTTTGACCAATAGTGCAGTTGGGATATAATTCTCAATGTTATGTGGAAATGATCATTTTAACATTATTCACAATGTCATTAACGAAGACATTAAAAAGGTCATGATGTGATATTTTTTAGAAGCAAGGTCTGTCCGGGACCTCTCTGCAGCGCCACAATACTTCATTTAGACATATTTTCACATAGTGAATATACTGCGATGTGGATATTGTGACACATTTTACGATGAATTTTGCAGTCCTTATTGAACATAAATATGAATAAATGTACTATGAAATTATGAATTTACAGTTATGATGACACTGATGATTATGGTCCTCACCTTGTGGCCAGCAGTGGGTGTGTGAGCAGAGGCGTGGACCAGGATTCTCTGCTCCACGGCACCGACTGAAACAGCAGGATGTCCTTCTCTGTCAGCGCCATGACAACAGGCTTGTACTGCTGCCGGCCACCTTCCAGTTGAACCTGAAGGAGAAAGTCAGGAGGAGAGGTCAGCACTAACCCCGACACACCAAAACAATGTACAACCGCCAAGAGAGATCTTCCACTACATGTTTTATACACTTATTCCACAGGAGTTGTGATGGAGTTGAGGCTACATTAAACTGGGGGGGGAAATTAAATTGTGATTATATTTAATCATATTGCAACACCCGAACATCAGCAGGAGAGGACTCTTTAAAGTAGAGACACTACATACTGATATACACCTGAAATCAGCAGGGAGACCTTAAGAAGAGACACTACATACTGATATACACCTGAACATCAGCAGGAGAGGACTCTTTAAAGTAGAGACACTACATACTGATATACACCTGAACATCAGCAGGAGAGGACTCTTTAAAGTATCAAGTTGAGTCTTGATATTGAAAGGTTAAATCATATTTTATTATGACATTATAATTGAAAGACATATTTAAAATCCTCATGGTGGGATCTTTACTAAACATAGATATTTGACTAAGTCTGTAGGCCGGGACATATATAAAACACCACAATCATTGATTCAAAATAATATATATTGACCCATATGTTGTCTGTTACTGTACAGTATATACTAAACACTGCGCGTCCTCTGATTTGAATACTGCAATAGTCCATAAGGTGATATTCACAACATTTAGACTAATTGTGCAGCCCTATTTAATTATGTTCAGGGTTAGTGATTGAGTTTACAGTGTAGGGATATGATGACGGCGCTCACTGTGACAGTCTGCCTTCAACTTTAATCCTGTGTAAAATTAGGGCACTCTTTGAATGAGTCATGGTGGACTGAGCGCAGTGCTGGTGGAGTGGAAGTGAGAGGTGATGACATTAAAATATGTTTATGTGTTATTTAGGTGGTGAGTAGGTGGGTTTCACAAGAAGTAGTGCACTTGGTACTTCCTGTTTGAGCCCAGTCGAGATAAGCTTTCATCATGACTCTGAAAGGACCCTTCATCAAAGTGAAAGGATAAAATACTCAGAGTCTTGTTCCTGGATGTGAAGTGAGAGCAGCCTTTTCAATGGATATGTTCAAAATGTGGGACTAAAGCTAGTTCAAGAAAACACACACTTCCTGTGCCTCTACATGCCAGCGTATGTGTGTGAGATGAATCATGACATTGAGTAATGAAATAGGTACTGTAGCAAACTCAACTGAAACCAGTGATTTAATTTCCTTTTGAGAGCAGTGTGTGTTTCTGCATTTATATATTCACATTTAGCAAATATCATCTCTTCCTTGCTGAAAGATACATTATAAGATGAATATCACTTTCAGTTGGGATGTTAATTATAAAGCTAGTGCCATCAGGCAGTTAGCATAGCTTAGCATTAAGTCTGATGGAGGGGAAACTGCTAGCCTGGCTCTGTCCAAATACCAGCTTTTGCACATACTTCTTGCCAGACAACCAAAACTTCCAGAAACCAATCAGTTTTCTGTACCCCTAAAAAACAACAACATTATCAGCCAGACAATGTGTTTGACCCCGGTTTAAGTCTTCAAACTAAGCTTAGAATAGCTACATATCAGGAACCATGACAGGGTCTTTAATTTCCTCATCATGTTCAGCATAAAGTCAATGAGTGTATTTCTAAAGATGGTGACCTACTCCTTTAACAGGAGAACACCAACGTCACTGCCAGCTAGAATGGGAAGCCTGCTATCTTGGTTTTCTTGTTGTTGAAGGCAAAAAGAATAAAATAATGAATAGGTAGAGAGAGACGGAGAACTAAAGTAGGATTAATCTGGCACCTTCCAACCAGATAAAACATGTGCCAGCTGTAAGCCCAGCCCTAGTGATTCAGTTTCAACTAACAAGACACAGTAGAACACTCAGGAAGCAGGAAGGGATGATTGTTCGCTTTTCACAGAGCTAGTTTAGCTCTTCCGCTGTGTGCTAAGCTAGTCTAAGCACATGTAGTTTCACATAGAGTCTAATGTTTAAAGGTTGGTAATCAGCCCTGAGAAACCTAAAAGGATTATGACCTGCAGCCGTGATCATGAATGTACCTGTTCAGCCAGCCAGCCGATGTGTTTGAGGTGGGGGTGTGTGGAGGCCGCAGACGTGGCCCCCAGGTAAGCGTTGATGTGAGCAAGGGTGTGTGGCAGCAGGGCGGCGATGTTGGTGTGGACTGCAGTGAACCAGGAGTTGGCGGAGGGCCCGTCCTTACAGCGCAGGACCACCGTGTGCTGCCCGTCTGGGGAGTGCAGCTCCAACAGTCTGAGGGGGACAGGGAAAACGGATCACACCTCATCATGGTCTAAAAAATAACTTCAAATTTAGCTTCAAACAGCTTCTAAGAAAAACATTGGTTTCTTAAAATGAAACATTTCATTGTTTTATGAAATCTTTGAGCTGCGTTCATGACTGTCTGAAGCTTTTATGAGTAAACTGCAGTTGCACGATTAACTTCAGCCGCCTTTAGCTGAGCGGTGTTGAGCACCCATTCGACCATGATGTCGTTTTTTATTATAAGATTTTTACCTCTGATGAAGGCATTAACAGTTCTGGAGATGATGCTGCTACATAACAGCGTTTGCGACAGATTTTATTTTCTGCAATATATCTACATCCAACGAAAAATGTATTTGATTTTTGTAGAGGGAGTCCTTGGGATGCTAAGTCCAAGCCAGCAAACACAAGTACATATCACGGCACCCATTTTTCTTTAACATATAAAAAAGTGACAGCATATTAAAAAATGAACCCACTGCAGTTACATCGTTTAAAACTAGTTAGTCAAATGAACAATATGAATGGCTTGTAAAATATTGCTGGGTTTAATATCACCCACCTGTTGTAGGACTGTTCGCAAAGCAGATTAAATTCAAAGTGAATTAACTGTTTTTGTTTTCTTGTGCTTATGTTATTTCTGTTTAATAAAGTCATTTTTATTCCTTGATCCTTCTCAGATACACACACACTCGAAGGAGTTTCCCAGCGTACCTGTTCTCCAGGTCTGGCATGGTGAGGTTCCTGCTGATGAAGCACATCTTCAGACTGATGACCTTCCTGTCTTTGGAGGATGGGGGGCTGTGTTTGGGCGAGCCGGAGTCCTCACTGCCGCTGTAGCTAGGCGACTGTGCGCGGACGCCGTCCCACGGGAGGTCGGCCACCAAGGACGGCTTCTTGAAGAGCGGGGAAACCTCGCGGATGTATTTCACTGTGGAGGAACAGAAGAGGATGAACTATTTTTTAGCAGACTTTATTAGGCTGATACAATGAGCTGTGAAGGAGCGACCGTCTGGTTGCCTGATATAGTTCAACTAGTTTAGTGTCAACGGTTTCAGAATAGTTTTATCTGGAACCAAATAGATTAGTGGGGTAACTAATACCTACATGTTTTTGTGAAATAGTCAAATGAAATATAAAGTTATACTGTACAATACATTTCATGTTCATAGCTTCAACTTGAAAGCAGCAATGAATACTTTTTGAGCGCTTGGGGACAAGTAAACACACAGCACTAGGCTAGTATCACTTCATAAAGTAAATGATTACAAATTACTTTTAAATTGTCTTTTGGACTTTATCAACTTCTGAGAAAAATATCCGCCTTTAACCTGCGTTACCATAGTTACCAGCTAACGGCTAACTCTTTACAGTGCTCAAGCCGAGCAGTCCATCCACTTTATTTTCTTATGGGGCAGTACGGCAAAAGAGCGCTGAAAAAGGGATCTATGCCTTAGTGTTAAAAGGCCTGAATTGTACATTAAAAAAGTACGTAAATAACAAATGTAGAGTATTAGTTCCACACTGTAAGAGTAGAGAACATTCTTGCTGTAAAAAATCCTCATGCTGAACCCTACTGGATCAGTACTGCCAATGTGGGTAAACATATTTTTTATTAATCCATTGAAAGGAAACTATATCAACAGAGGATTATTGTTTTTTAAGTTAAATTAAAAACACTTGCTTTTTTCTTGTTTTATATATTTGTTGATTTGACAGATTTGTATGTTGGACTGTCGCTGGATTAAAAGATGTTCTTTAAAGATGCCACATCTCCAAATGTTCCCTTTTTATACATTTCAAAAATGGATTGCTAATGTAAATAATAATTGTTCAAAACAATAAGTTAGAAATGAAAATGTTATTAAGACTGAGAGTGACAGTACAGCACACCTCTACTAAGCTCTAACTTATTGACATCTTTAGTAAATGCTATAGAGAGAACATGAGCCACACATTCACTGGCTCGCTTCACCAGGCTTCATCCTAACTTTAGAAAAATCTTTTACAAATATGTCTCCTTGTTAGAACAGAATACACATGAGTGTGTTTTAGTTTGTTAGGGACAGCTGTTAAATATCTACAGGGTTACAGGAAATAGTGTGTTGATAGTCTGACTATCTGTAGGATTCCTCCCACTAACACCCAGTCACTCAGGATATATGGTGCGGGCAGCCATAAAGCACCCATCAGGAAACACTCGGGGAAGTTTTCTGTAGAAAATAACCATTTAATCTGCTTTAAAATACACGTTGGGGCCCAGTGAGGGCTGGACTTTTAAAACATTTTGGAGAAAGCTGTGGTTTGACTGTCAACAGTTGGCTTGTAAATTCATGTGGGATGGAAAATAGATGAGGCCTGTGTTTGTCGAACCAATATTTTAAATCATATGCAATAATTCATACAGTAAGGAATTTAAATGGAATGGAATAGGTCATCTCCTGGACAAGAACTTGGAACATAAACAGTTCCTGCTATTTCTTAGTGAAATTATCTTGAGTTGACCCGGCCATTCAGCTCTGTGCTCAGCTGGTGGGCTGTTTGTGAAACAACGGCTTTCAGATGTGATTCATTCACTTTCCAAATTTGGTGAACAAAAATCTGAGGTGGAAGAAGTATTTAGATATTAGATAAAGGGCCCATATTCAGCTGATGTTCAGGTGTATATCAGTATGTAGTGTCTCTACTTTAAAGAGTCCTCTCCTGCTGATGTTCAGATGTATATCAGTATGTAGTGTCTCTACTTTAAAGAGTCCTCTCCTGCTGATGTTCAGGTGTATATCAGTGTGTAGTGTCTCTACTTTAAAGAGTCCTCTCCTGCTGATGTTCAGGTGTATATCAGTATGTAGTGTCTCTACTTTAAAGAGTCCTCTCCTGCTGATGTTCAGGTGTATATCAGTATGTAGTGTCTCTACTTTAAAGAGTCCTCTCCTGCTGAAGTTCAGGTGTATATCAGTATGTAGTGTCTCTACTTTAAAGAGTCCTCTCCTGCTGATGTTCAGATGTATATCAGTATGTAGTGTCTCTACTTTACAGAGTCCTCTCCTGCTGATGTTCAGGTGTATATCAGTATGTAGTGATAGCAAATAAAAGCGTGAGTGTTATATAGTGATGTCACTGTGTCGTGGATTGCATTTCAGGCAGGGGGGAGGGGGGGCTTGGCGTAAGCTGTCGAATAAATGTAGTGGAGTATAAAACATGTGTTAAATTGCAATAGATTGTAATATAGTATAAAGTAGCAAAAATGGAAAACTCCAAAAGAAAGGCACAGGTAACTTTTAAAAAATACCTAAGTACAGTTAAGTATGTTGTACTACTGACAATAAGTGTAAGCATGATAATGAGAAATGAAAAAGACAAAAACTATGTGTGTGTCCATGACCATTGGCTCTCTCTTCTCTTTATGAAACATGAGACTCCCGAGAGGTGAGGTCATTCCTGAATGTAGACTCAGATATAAACCTTGAAGGTGTGTGTGAGTGTGTGTGTGGGTGTGTGTGTGTGTGTGACCGACAGCTAAGTGGCTGTGAATGACACGAAGAGAGATAGAGTTCTGAGCCATATAAGCAGAGAGAGCTGCACAAAGCATGAGTCCCTGCATGCTCGTGTGTACATTACTCTATGTATGAGTCAGAGGGGAGGGCGGGGCCGGTAGTAACACTGAGGCAACAAGCCAGGGAACTGAAGCCTCACTTCACCGGCCCTCTTAACCACACTGCCCATATTAACAAGGTCTGGGGTCAATTCTGCAGGCGTAAGTGGTTCTGAGAAAGTAAGTGAGTGTGAGAGCATTCCTGAAACCCGTGTTGATGTCGGAGGGTCGTATGAAAAGAGGATGTCTTTCCTGCAAATCTCTACTTTCAGTCTAATAATCAGATTGGCTGCAGAGATGTTCAGCAGAGATATTTTCCGTCCGCAGAGCAGACCCAGGGCTCTCTGTGGTTCGACATGTTTATATTTTCAAATACTTAACCAATAGTTTCACTGTGCAGTGGTTAGTAGCAATGCCAGCAGTTCAACAGTTATTAGCAAAAGTATTTAAAAACAGTGTTAGAATGTAACAAAGTACATTCAGTACTGTACTGAAGTACAACATTAACACACTTTACTGGAGTATTTCAACGTTATGCTACTTAATACTTCTTTCCACTATATTTTAGAAAGCCAATAGTGTAATGTTCACTTCTCTACATTTTTTTCACATAGATTGATGACATGACTAGTATAACATGTAAATCAACTGATAAATAAATCATTACATTAAACATTGGGTTACGATATCCAGCAGCAGGCTATAAAGTAATTAAAACTAGCTCCACCTTTACCGTGAAAAACATGGGCCATTATGCATAATGATTGCTTTTACTTTAAGAACACTACGATTATTTGATTACAATACTTTTGGGCTTTTACTTGACTAAGATTTTGAATGCAGGGCTTTTATTTGTAGCAGAGTATAATTACAATTAAGTGTTATCTACACTTAAGTGTTACTTAACTAAACTTCCAAATATTTTTCCTCCTATAAACAATAATATCCTACTTTAAAGACTATGACAACGCAATGTAAAAACTGGATAGAAGAAATGATCCAATCATTGCATATGTCAAAGATGTATTTGAACAAAGTTCGTACATTAAACAAGAGGGTCAAATAACTGGCTGCAGCACATATCACCAGGCCTACACAATTACATTCATTTAAAGATTTGTAGTTCAGTTTTGGAATGAAGTTTTGGATTTTAGACATTGCTCTGAGGGAGATGTTAGATAAACAGGAAAGAGTTGGGGCTGGACCATTATGCTGACATTTTTGACAGGCCAGTGTGGTTCTTCAATATTAAATATTTTAGACAGTCAAATCTTTCAGGGAAAAAGCCTGACTCTTGTTGAGACGTAGTTTGACAAGGTTGGTAATAAACCAACTGGATATGACAGGAAGGCTCTCAGGCATGCATGAACCTGAGTGTAAAAGTCATCGACACAGCAGGAAAGAACATTTTTATATAGTCATGGTACCGCAAGAATCTAGCGTAACAAGAAAAGGTAAACGACCTAAAGTGGAACCCTGAGGGACACCAGGCCAGCATAGTAAACGAATCAAATAGGGGCAAAGGCCACACACTTCTTATGTGTATAAATAAAAATAAGAAACACTTGCTCGGGTCTATAGAGAGCCCTAAAGCCCAGCTCCCACACCTACATAGCCTTTTTATTCAAAGTATATTATTACAAAATTGTATTGCATGGCCAAATTACACAACATTAGGCATTGCATGTCCTTGCTTAAAGTTTGAGGAACATCCATTAGGACTTGAAGCTGTATGTGCATACGTGTTAATGTTGTACAAGCCTTTTATTTAGTGGGACAGGAAAGAGGATATGGGGACAATTCCTTTCCCAGTACTAGGAGGGGGTTTCAGGATGCTTGTAATTAGAAAAGAGGAACATAACCAGCAGGTTGTCATCATGCAGTAGGCACTGACAAACTGTATATGACAGGTCTATTAGATTTCAGAATTCCTGAGTACTAATCTGGTAGATTTGAAGAATCTGTTGGTCGGCAGCATTGGTAATTCATCCAGCTTATGATGTAGGCCTACCTCCAATCAATCTCTAAACACACATCTACTGAGGATAATGTATTGCATTGAGTTGGCTGATATTGCTGCGGAACATTTTAGGCTCAAGACAGGTCACCTCACAGCTCATATTTTGTGTTCTAACCAACATATTGGCATAACCCAAGCTAAAAACCCTCTGCTCTTCTGATTCCCAAAGGTTGCTACAGTTAGAAAAGATTGGATGAAATGGAAGCCAATGGATTGGGGTAGTAAACTTAAATGATTTTAAATGTAATCTTCCATTTCTCTGGCACTGAGATTTATTTTCAACCTTGTTCCTTATCTTTTCAGATGCATTCTCTGAGCTCTGCTACACATGCTTGGTTGTGTAATTTGTTGGCACTGTGGACCACTGCACATCTGCTCCTATTCATTGTTTGTGTTGGTCTGAATTAAAGGGCTGTGAGTAGTCTTTAAAGTAGCCAAAGTAATCAAACATCAGCATGGGATGCAGCCTCTTTTTACTGCTTTGTCTACCTGCTTCGGTACATTGTTAGCTTAAGATTAGATTGTTCAGCCTTACCCAGCCCATTGCAACAATTTGGGGAATATATGATATTAGCAGATCATCATAGTATGACTGTGGCATTGGGGATTTTGGTGTTACATATTTCCCCAGTTTTTCCTGCCAGAAATAATAACTATTCCTCCATGCAGTAAATCTATCTCCGTTTTTTCCCCCCTTTCCGTCATCCTATTCTCTTTTGCTGCTGTAGAATGAACTCATTAGTTCTGTCAGGCCTTCACTCAGCTCTACTTCTGCTTCTAATTAGGACTGTACACAGAGGACGACCAGTTCATTGTGTGTGTGTGTGTGTGCTCTCACATTTTAGCCTGTGTGTGTGTGCACCTACATTAATGTGTGAAAAGGAGATTCCCCAGCGATGCCTCCTAACATCCCATGGGGCCGGCTCATCTGCCCATGTCTCTGCGTGCAGCAGGAAAACAGGGAAGAGGATGGGCAGCTAAAAGCAGGACATGTAGAAAAGGAGTTCAAGTCAGAAGAGTCTGACTCGACACATATTTGGTTGTGGCGTTAGTTCTGGTGAAAGCTTTCCGTGAAATGAACTGCCTTCCACTCTTCTTTCTAACCAAAACAGACTCACACACATAAGCAATCATCCTATGGTATGGACAAAATAGCAAAAATAATAGCTAACAGAGCAGTGAGGGAGGCGGTCAGACCCCAGCCTCTGTATTTTCCCCCCAAAACTGCCCAGAAATTCCCCTGTGGTTTGGCCTGCTACTCTCTCCTCACTCGTTCCTCTCCTCCCTCCTTCTCTGTCCTCCCTCTTTCACTGTTTCCCTCTCCCTCCTGCTCTTCATCCCTCACATATCTGCTCACTCTTTCTTTCCCCTTTCTTCCTTCCCCCCTACTTCAAAGTCCATTTGTGCCAGAAACCTAATGAGAACAATGTGTCAGAATGTGTGTGTGTGTGTGTGTGTGTGTGTGTGTGTGGATATATGTCCTCATTGGGTCCCTTCTCTGGTATACACATGGGCAGATGCATTCACAATACAATGGCATCATGAAGATGTATCATGCAGCTCAGTTAAAATACGTAACAGTTTATTTAACATTGCTTTCACTGTTCACTTCTCTGGTTCAAACTATTTTAAACTTGTACTTTATAATAGAGCTGAACTGATAGGTCGATTAACTGATCAATATATATATATATTTGTTAAGTCGACAATCGTGCTACATTTCCATAAAAAGTGTCTTCCAGGACCGACTTTCCAAAAGCATGTCCATTTTTAACATTGTTTTTATAAATGATGTTGGATGCCCCTCCCTGTGTTGATCCGGAACAACTTCAAAAAAGTAGTTTCCCACATGGTCAGAGAGTCCTAGTGTCATCGACTAGGGCCTCGAAACTGAAGAAATGTAGCCATCTTTCATTTGATAATTTCCCCAGCAGATCAATATACACTGCTCAAAAAAAATGAAGGAACACTTTTTAATCAGAGTACAGCATCAAGCCAACTTCTGACATATTGATCTGGTCAGTTCAGTAGCGGGGGAGGGGGGGGGGGGGTGTTAATCAGTTTCAGCTACTTTGGTGTTAAGAAAATTAACAACGGTGCACTACAGGGGCAACAATGAAACGACTCAAAACAGGAATGGTTTTCCAGGTGGAGGCCACTGTAATTTCCTATACCAATTTTTTTCTGATTGTTTTTCACTAGTTTAGCATTTGGCTAGGGTCAGTGCCAAGTGCAAAATGCTGGTGGAGTTGGACTGCTGGTGCAACCTCTGTAGGGTCCAGGTTTTGCCTCATGCTACCAGTAGAGATACTGGTCGGACCATGGGTCTGAAAGACCTTAACCCCCTGTTCTATATAAAAAATAAATCTTGTTTTGTCAAACTACTCAATGCTTCAATGTTAAATAAATAACATGGTCTAAATACAGTAAAAGTTGAATTTTAAAAAACATTCCTGCTGTAAATGGGGGTGCATCTATAAGGATTAATAATCCCACAAAGCGTTGGCAGCTTTCAATGTTAAAGTACTGGAGTGTGTTCAACACAACACTGAGGTTTAATACCCAGCAGCACTAATTTCATTTAAACACTAATGCAGTGCTGAGTAAACAGCTTCTCCCATCAATGATATTCAGATCCGTTTCTGTTTCATCATCACTTCTTAGAGAGACCGCTTCTCTAAAGTGCTGCTGTTGTTTAGAAACGCATTTAAACTTTGGTTTGTGCTAAAGATAGAGCCACAACACATCCATGTCCTCTTCACAGACAAAATTACAGACATTATAGACCGGGGCGATTTCCCAATACTTCACGCTGCGATACTACATGATATCATTATGTTCTTTTAGATCAAAATGCAAGACTTCTAGATAACAACAAAATACATCCTCAGTGCGAGTCATTTCAGGACAACAACTGTGATCTGGGTCTCTCATTCGATATTGTCTATTTTAAGACACGAATAACAAAATGCCCCTATGTACAAAATGCACACAGGACTGAATGGCCGTATAATCTCACACTAGTATAGACACACAGATTAAAACAAGAGCAAGTATTCCCTGATCCCTGAAACAGAGTCACATGCCCCTCCTCTAACCTGGATCAGAGTCCCTTTGGGAAATCATGCTGCTGAAGAGTAAACACATGTGTTTATCTGCAACAACACACTGCAAACTCCAACACTTATGACATTACATAAATCAGTTTTCTAAAGGCCAATGTAATCAGCATGTTTGAATATGTGGATCAAAGGATAAAAAAGATTAAGAACTAAAATAACCACAAAATCATTATCTGCTGTAGTGATTGTTAAAGATTACAAATGTCTGGGAGAGCCTGGATGATGTTTTACAAACCAGGAGTTGTTCCTCAAATTAACAGGTTTATCCTCCTCATGGGACGCTGTGAGTAACAGACCTTATATACACATCAACAGGCCAATAGAGTGGTGCAGGAATGAGTCCTAAATCCCAGATATGAATCAGCATTTTATTACTTCGGTTGCATCATCAATGTGCCTAAATTAAACAGGCTGAAGGGATTTTCACGCGTTGGTTTACGAAATAAAATATGTCAGTAAATACCTCACTGGTGAATGTCTGAAGCTTCTATGTTTCTTAACAGTGGGTATTAACAAGTGAGTAAATGAGGCAACTGATCGTTATCACTATGAAAATTAGCCACCTTTAGCTTAGCTGTGGTGACAGGAGGTGATGTGACCGTAATGTAGTTTATTTATAGCCTAAATTAGCTTTTAATTTCTGGCAATTGCATCTATGCTTCAAAAAACATAAAGTCCTGTTAAGATGTGGAGATTATCGTGCTTAACAAATTTGTAGGTATCATCAAAGATCCTTTTTTGTGCAATATTTCCAAACTCCACTGCTTTCTGTAGAGGGAGCAGTTTTGGTGCTAACTTCTGGATCGGCCTTAATACAAAAATACTTCATCACTGCACTTCTCTAAGAGCGCAGTGCAGTTTAATATCACTTGTTCTTGTGAGGATCCACATTGCCACTTCCCTGTTCTTGCCTGTCTGCCTGGGTGGGTGTGTGTCTCCCCGGCTGGGCATGATTGACCCACATTTGGAATGGCACCTCTGCAGCTGTTGCTCCTGCATCCTGATTGCCACTACTCACCTTTACCTGCTTAAAAGCCCGGTCATCATCTCAAGTCTTCGCCAGTTCGTCAGATTTCCACTCGTGGTCAAACGTCCCGGCTAACTTAGCTTCTAGTAAGAGAACTGTTCTGTTTTTTCCGCCCGACTAATTACCTGTCTCTCTGTCAGATCCTCGGCCGACCCGGCAGCCGGCTTTATCCAGCCGTCTTCCTCGTCGCCTCGCTCTGCCCGCTGCACACCTCCAGTAATTAAAACGGCCTGTTCTAAACTCAATCCCTGTCTCAGTGTTTGTATTGTGGGTTCAGTCTCACCGCTCCATGTGAGCCTAAAAGTTCTTCCCTTATTTTTTACAATTTCATTTTGCATGTGTAATAGCTGCAACTCAGTTCTTCTGATTATTCATTACTCTGTAGTTTTTTATTGATTTGTTATTTAGCCCATGAAATAAGTACCATTTTTTAAATGGTGCAACATATATTTTTGTAAAAAATAAATTAATCTTCATATATCCTTGGTTGGACAAAACCTCAATGAACAATCATCCTTGTGAAGATCTGGAATTAAGGGGATGAGTGGGGTGGGTGGGACTGGGTGGGACTGGGTGGGAAGGAGGGGTAGTATGCAATGCTGTTGAATGTATACTTTCACTGATTTTGAAATCTCAATAAAAACTGTTCAACAAAAATCTCCATAAGTTTCCATTAATATCAGCTTCCAATGACTGTTCACTTATGGATGCTTCCTGTTTTGATTGATTGGCGCTCAAAAATCTACATCATATGAAAAAAATGTCACATAATAAAATGTACTAAATAATCTTCTTTTGCTACCCCTACACATGTATAGGACTCCAGCTGAGCTAAAGTGTTTCAGTGTTTATTAGCTCTTATACAAGTGCTTGGTGATATTACATAAGTATTAATGTAGAATAATCCAAAGTGACATCTGCTCTGAGGGACACCAGATGTTTCTCCACGGTGGGAAATTAATCCACGGCAATAATACTGCACAGTGTGTGGCTTTGGGAACAACAGGACAGCTCTCGGAGCATGACACGTAAGAATGCCACAGAGACGGATAAATACTATCCAAAGTATTTACACTTTAGCCAAAACTCCACAACAAGTTTAAAATTAGACATTTGTTCAGCTTCACATATATGTCTTAGCAAACAATACACATGGAAAAGAACATTTGCATAGATTGGTAATGGAGTTATGTTTCCGTCAACCAATGTACATCCAATATTCACTTCCTTTTAAGATCGGATCGTTCAGCTCATTCTAACCTGCTAGCTGTTTGTTCGCAAGCGCTGACTGACCGTTTGGTGATGGAAAACTAGTGCAGTCTTTTTCGCCAGCTCATAGAGTCGTATTGTGAGCCCGGAAATGTTGGGTACACCAAAGTTTTATGTAAGAAATGTATAGTATGGGTCCCCAGCAAAAAGAACACAATTTAATCAGAAAAGGCAAATTTTTGTATTTGTAAAACATGTCAGAATTGATTCAATGTCCCTCAAAACCAATCCAAAACGGTCCAAATGAACTTAGAATGTTTTGTTACTATTTTTGACATAGGCTTTAATGCAATTCATTTAAATTAAAACAATTGATGCTAATTGTGCAAATTGCCCAACATATGCAAGGTAGCATCCGGCAGTCTTTATGTGCTATACATTTCTAAGATTAAACGTTGGGGTACTCAACATTTCCTGGTTCACTACGCTGTCACTAAGACTATACAGTAAGTTTGTAACAGAGTATTCCCTGACACAGCTTCCTGTTGCATCTGGAAACAATGTTTATTAGAGTGAATTCAAGTGTGGTTTGTGAAACCGCTACAATGAGCTGAAAGAAGCAGAAATGCTACTTAGAGAGGAACTGCAGAGTTGAAGGTTATTCAATTTGTTTGCTACGAATGTATTTTCTTTTTTAAATTACAGTCATTTGAGCCATTGAGTCATATAAAAATAAAAGCTTTTAAAGAGCTCAGTAAACCCAAAGGACAGAGACATAATTATCCAAAATGGGATCCAGCCAAACAAGATTTTTTGGGGTTTTGGAGAGGCAAAATGTTTAAATCAGCTTCTCCCACAATCCCTAATATAAGGTTAATGGAGTTGAAGAAATGAAAAATGCCACTGGAAAAAAGTAGGAAACCCCCTAAATAAGGCCTCTTTAAAAGACAAGTTGTTTGGGATAAAACTCAATCTGAATGTTTTTAGCTCACATTTTTAAAAGGCTAATTGTTTACACATTACACTTGTGACTCAAATTTCGCTCTCACATTGCAGCTGACATATCTGGAGATATCAAAGGCAGCGGAGTTTATGAGACTGAACTCACACTAACGTGGCCTCTTTCAGCTGTGCAGATCTGGCCCCATGAGGACAGCGAGCGACACAGTGAATGAATGCTCGGTTAACTTGGGCCCCGGAACAAAAGAAAAGATCTGTTCCTCGTCAGGCCTGTCCCCGTTTCATCAATGGCCTCTGAGCCTGGTATGTGCTGTTTTTATTCCTCCAATTACTCACACAAAGGCCGCTCCTTCCACTGACCAGCAGGCTAACCCAATAAGACACAAGGGCGGCTGCAGCCAGCTCCAACTAATCATTTGGACATATGGGATGTCCATCAGTCAGCTGGTGAGGGAGGGGGATTAACCAGCGGCCTGTCATGTCTGGAATAAATGCATGTCATGAGTCAATGAGGCAAAGATTGTCTGTTTAAAAATAACTCAATCTTTCTATATGGCCTTGGAGAGTGACTGTGAGTAAACTCAGAACCACCCTGACCAAACACACACTCACACAGACTGGCCATACAAAAAATAATGATCTCCAAAGAGCTCTGCCAGCTGTGTAGGGAAGACAAAGTGGAAACAGAGGTGCAATTTCTAACAGAATGCACAAAACCCCAGCCAGTCCAACACTTCCCCAAATCTAAAAGCCAACTTCCTGAATTTGACCACATAACAAACATCCACAAATGGCCAATCATGTTCGGAGAGCTCGTACAGAGCTGCCAGCAGCCACAACCTCAGGAGCACTGATATTATTCTGATTATCATAATTGTGATTTGGTTGTTGATATCCAAAAGGGATGTTCAGCTTCTTTTGTGGATTTTTAATGACATCAAATAGTTAACATGATTGTTAAATGTTTGTACAATGTGCTTTGGCAATACTACGTTTTTGTTATGGTGCCAATAAAGCTTTTTTGAATTTGTGGTGGAAAATTGGAGGGGAATTTAAATGACAGCCTTTATGTCTACAATAAAACATAAAAAAACAAACATTCATCACATAACAAGCGATTATGTTCCCAGTGTGTCTAACGTCTGTATCGGTACTTTGTTGTTAAAGTAATCGTATACAAAAACACAAACAAACAGTATAATGTGCAAATGTATGTGGCTTCCAAAATTCTTTAATTAAAAAGAGCGTTTCTACCGGGAGAAACTCAGCTAAACGCTGCTGGGATTAAACGCCATATTATGTTCCAAACCACATCCAGCATTATTTCTGAAACACTTCTCAGTGTTTACCGTTGTTTTATATAAACAACAACTCTAAGTCCTCCTGCAGACATCCTGCTGAACACACACAGACGTGCTGCGGAGGGGATTCAGCTCACTACTGTACATGGGGGACGAAAGGTTGGGACGTTGCCAGGAGTTCAATGTAAAGCCAGCCCACATTTTCCATATGACGTCATAAGGACAGCAAATCTGGATCAGCTCGTTTGTACCCCCGTTTTTAGAGATGTGGGTAAGGAGGAAAAGAGAGAGGGTTTTATTTTCTGACACTTTGTGAGTCTCCTTACACACCGGGGACACATATTTATGTATAGAAGACAGCAAAAAGTGCATTTTGCATAATAGGGGACCTTTAAAGCTCTATTAAGGAGCAGGTTTAATAATCTTCTGCCCTTGACAAGATTTTCTTGAAATAAAAACAAATATGATTCAATCATACATATTATATAATATGACTTTAGGCCGAGTGTAAATGCTCCCAGCCCACCCACATATTTCAGTGCTTATGCTGGATATTTGTGTGGATATATTTAGACTTAAAATGTGATGGAAAACCTATTCAGGGAACGTGCTGCTTAATTCTAAATGCTTTGGTGACCCGCATTTCCTACCAGAAGACTTCTGCAGGCATACGTTTTTCATACATCTGCATGAGGATCCCTGTACACTCTGAAACATGCAACATCTGAATTACTGCACATATTTCTGATTGTCTTTGAAATACTTTTTTGTAATACTTGCTTTTATTTTACATCTTAATTATTGCGTTTTATGTATGCACCAAAGCAAAGTCGTTGTATGTGTAAACATACTTAGCATATAACCTGATTGTGACTCACTGAAAGCGTGCTGCAAGTGAAGAGCAGCACGAATGATCCAAGCCGGAGCCGAAAGTGTTGACCTTTGCCCTAAATACAAGCAGGCAAGCGGAGGTCAGGAATGTGGGGCACCTAAGCTAATTGTGAGAATATCTGGGGGTTTATGTAGTGTGTACACGGCACAGAGGTCTGGAACCTGGAGCCCTGCTCTGTCTGGCGGGGTTTCTCTCTCAGGGCTGTGGGAGCTGGGCACATACAGAGGGAGACTGGGAGAGAAAGCCAACCACAAACAACACAGCTCAGCGCCTGTCAAACTGACAAACAGTGACAGGCAGCTGACACATTCTTCCACATAGAGGCCAACGTCTGGGCTGCGGCTGCGGCACGAGGAGCACATCCTCCTGTCTACTCCTCAGGGACGCTGCACATGTGTTTAATGCAGATTTCAATTGCAAAACGGCCAAATTCCTGCAGCAGTTTAAACTTCATGATACACTCCAACATTGTGTGCAACATCTGCATGTGTTTCTATCAAGCGATCTCCATCAACCAGCTGAAGAAACTGTGACAAAGTATTTTGGATCATTTTTGGTTGGTAAAAATCATATCTTTATGGTTTAAAAAACTAAGACATTATACCTGTTTTATTTCGGGACTTGTTTCCACTCGAGAGGAAAGGTTTCACACATTGATTAGTCCCTACAGTTCCGCTCATCGGTATTCATCCGGCGTTCATTTCAAACCATTAAACAGCATTTAGCTGTTCCTGGCCTGAAGTTTCCGAACCTCTAGGGCTCTGTGGCCTCTCTCACTTCCACTATTTTTCCACTTTTCTGAACCGTTCTGTATCGGCACATGAAACCAGTACGCAATTCTCTTCCTATGGCTACCTCCATGTAACCTAGGGATTCCTTATGATGTATACAGTATGAAGTTGGGTAGATTTTAAGCTCTTTTTATATTTGGATAGTTTTGTGGAATGCATGCATGCCAAATCTTCTGCAGACCTTGAATGCCATTCTGTGGAGCTGCTCAAAACCCTTGATCTGCCTCCCATATCAAAAGCTTGTGTTTTGTAAGTAACTGAGCTGGATTATAAAATGATTTTATGTCACAACAACTTAACAGATAAACAGCCACCATGCTGTTTCCAGCTTATTAAAAAAAACTTCTAAAGTTTTGGCAACTACACAAATGTATCCACCAAGTTCTGAGAAAAATATCTCACTCTTCATCTGTTAGTAGCTCTCACACCACAGTTATTTAATCCAATCCTGTTTCAATTTATATAGTAAGCCACATGGTTTCATTATAGTGTTTTTCAGTAGTATTGCACAATAAACTAGGACAAGACTGAAAAACCCCAACAACAAAAAAAAGATCACAAGAATGCTAATTCCAGCATGCCTCCTCTCAGCAGTAATTACAGGCACACACAGATCATTTACATGATTCCCCCTTCCTCCCCCTCTGTCTCTCTTTTGGACAGTACAGTGTAGTCACAGCAAGAAAAAAACCTCATCTGCTTCGGTCAACAGTGGCCTCTTATCTTTAGCAACCCGCAGCCATTCAAATATAGAGTACAATGTATCTAACTTGGACTGTGACCACAACTGTGGTTACTTTCCTGTTTACACTAATCAAAGGCTTTCTGTGATTTGAGCCAGCTCCTGCTCATAGAGCAGCTGTGAATGTGTGCCTGCTGTTATCTCATAATATCCTAAAGAAATGCATATATGTTGATAAAATGAAAAAAGTTCACAAGGTGTTAGTGATGGCATTGTTCATTCTTAACTTATATTTTAAAAAAGGACCATGTGTGGTTCTGATGAATACATTATTATAAACAGATGCATCCATTTATTAGAAAGCACCTTTAGCTATTGTTTTATTTAATGCATGCATTATATAATACATACATGTTTTATAGTACATATATAATATATTAATAGATGTTATATTACATGCTCAATTTGTGTCATCTTGCTTTAAACTATGTTATTATTATGTATTTCCATTTATGCTCATGTAATTTTACTCCACTACATTTGTTTAACAGTAAAATATTTTACAAAAAGTCAACCAGAACTTTGTTTGTATACAAAAGTAAAATGGTACTTGAAACATAAATAATATTTAGAAATGTCACATATATAAATATCATTACACAAACATGACGGCCACAACGATTACTTTTCCTTTTAAAACTTTAAGTACATTTTGCTGATAATACTTTTGTAATTTTACTTAAGTAAGATTAAGATTAAGTAGTTTGACAATAATGTATTGGTACTTTAACTTTAGCAAGCATCTGAAACTTCTTGCACCACTGCTGAGGTGAGCAGCCAGAGCGCAGGAGTTTCATCTCGGCCTCTGCAAGTCCTCGCTCTCGCGTTGGCAAACTTACCCTCCAGCGTTACTTCTTTCCCCGCCTTCTTAAGCGCCTGGACCGCCAGGTCGTGTGTAGCCTCCCGGAGGTCGTTCCCATTAACGGAGAGAATCGCGTCACCCACACGGAGAGCCCGGCTCTGGTCAGCGGCGAGCCCCGGGAAGATCTTGGAGATGAGGATGGGCATCCGGTTCTCGCGCCCCCCCTTAATACTGATCCCCAGCCCGCCAGACTCCTGTTTGACAACCCGAACTTTTCGCACAGCTTCCGAGGGGCCGTCCACGCTGACGGGCACGTCTCCTTGTCTGGAACCGAAGCTGGACCCAGGACTGCCGTAGCTGGATCCGGGGCTTCCAAAGTCAGAGTTAGTGCCGTTATTCGGGTATTTCCCGGGGCTGTTTACACCGTAGTTAGCGTCGTATTGACCCCGACTGACACCCCCGCGCCCCGGGCTGCCGCTACGCCCCCTACCCCCATGGTTCTGGTTCTGGTGTTGCTCTTGACCCGAGGACGGACTGCGACCATGGTTCCCCGGACTCTGTCCCGAGTCGTTTCCGTTCGACATGCCATTTCGAAGGCCCGCGGAAGAGTTGTTGTAGTCCCAGTGGTTGCCCCCCTGTCCGCCTACCTCCGCTTCGGCCGTTAAAGTCAGCGTTTCGCGGGTGAGTTCGGCGGCCACTCTGATCCAGCGGTCCCGGAGCAGAAGGTCCAACTGACCGTTTTTGTCCGCTCTGGTCCAAACTGCCATTCCTGGTCGGGTAGCCTGCTCCGAGGCGGGCCGCTCTCACACTGAACTCATCATCAACTTTTTCCTCTTTTTCAGAGTGCGCAAGCAACGACTAGGCTGCACTGGCCCGCAGACACACCCACTAACACACACTGCAGGCAGGGCAGAAAAAACAGAAAGACTCCCAAAAAAGAGGGAGAGGAAAAGAAAAGAAAAGAACAACTGGCTGTGATGGGCCAGCCTCAGAGGGCTTGTTTTTGACTTCAAGCTCTAAAGCTGTCCGACTTCCACTGACAAGTTAGCAAGACACAACAGAATATCCGTGTAAACCTTTCAAAATAAAATGAATGCCCGCGAAATTTGTTTTGGGACAAATTATGTAATAATAAACGAATGAATTCAACGAATCACACTAAAGGAATATGTCCTCCTGAAATAGCGCGTTGCAGCGGCAAAAGCACACAGAGAAAATAAATGAGATAAGACCGATTTTAGCTCTACTAGCATATTGTATAGAAAATGGTATCTCACTCAGTTGTATCTGGTAAATACATGATATATGCACCATATAAAAAATACGTTGTATTTAAAAGTATCCAAGTCTGTATTCAAGAATTCATAATTACGACTTGATATTTTGTTGTTATTTACACAATGTTGAGTGTCTTTAAGAACTTTTCAAAGAGCCATTTAAACCTGTCTCATATTACGCTTTATTTTGAAAGTAATAAAAACTAACTTCCGGTGTCTTTCTATTTTATTTATGCTGTGTTCACGCAGCCTGTCAAATTGAAGTGGGAGCCGGATGACAGGCAGAGACAGACAGAGACAGCCAATAAACATGTTGACCTGAAGATTATTTATTCATGATGATGGAAGAGGCCGTCCATCGCCGCATTACAGATCCCCAGACTGCAGAGGACAGCCTGCTTTAATCCAGCACTGTGTTTACTATAGGTATTGGGAGGGGTTACTTTCAAATGTAATCCATCACTTACCTGTGAAAAAAAAAAATCATCATCACATGATAAAATCAATGTAACCTGATTACTTTCCTTTACTTTTGGATTACCTGAATATCAAATGCAATGCAAAGTCAAGAGATAAGACACATCAATAAATAAGTGTAATATGTAAGACAAGAGAACAATGTAAATAAGAAGAAAGGTATTTCGTATTCAAAAATGTGTATTTTAGTTTGCTTGTATAGAACGTCTTGCTTTTTATGAACATATCCAGTAAGTAGTTTATTAACTAATGAAGCAAAAACAAATATGAACTAACAGAATATGCTCCAATTTTAATATGCACAGTAGAATGTGAAGTGTCTACCCAGTGAAATCACTCTTTGAACTCAACATGGTGACCTGGAAGATTAGCTACGGGTTCACTCAGTGTTTTGAGATTTGTGAAGTCTTGTAAAGTGTGCATGTGTTGTTACATGTAATCTGGTACTCCCCAATCCTGATATTAATTGGACACTGCTGCTGCAAACCACACACTTTGCTTTCATATTCTGGAGTTTTCAATGCCTATTGCACAAGTATAAAGCCAATAAAGTGAGTTTATTAAAAGCAAACTATGAAGATGGACCTGTTGGCAATTCACTATGTTTAAAGTACTTGACGCTGATAACTGCTGTTGTTTTGATTGGTCCACCGCCTAGAGATGTCCCGCCCCTTATCCTATCACGTACAATGTGTTGGAGCACCCGCCAAAAGAAGTGCCAATAGTGGGTGGGAGAGAAAACACAGGGATTTTAGTCTTTGCACACCATTTACATGCACAGAAACCCATAGAACAAACTACAGGAGAAGGAAAACCACAAAAGAACGATACGGAATGGAAAGTACCTAGCATAAATAAATAGCTTTTGGGGTTTGCCGTTTGTAGCCTATGATGTGGATGATCACATGGTCCCCAGGTGTCAGTAGCAGTAAAGGTTCGGAGTTAAAAACACACTACAATACAGTAACACCAAGCTGCAATGCACTGCTGCACACACTGCACACACTCCTGCACAATCACAGTGGCCTCTAAAGGAGTCACAACATGAGTTCTTGCTTCACTTCTTTCTTCACCACCGTCCGTTCTTTTTCAACGAAGAGAGCTCAGCAGTCCTGCTGTCCGTGAAGAGGCGCGGTGCTGCATGAAAAACTGTCAATATGAGTCCGTCAACTGAGCCACAGAGCCGCATCAATGAATATGAATCAACATCCCTGGAAAACATTAAGTCTGAAGCCAAATATATGGAAGGATTTACGTTTGCTTTAATGTTATATTACACCACAAATGTCTTAGCCAAACGTGAAAAGTACAATTTTGAAGTACTAGGTTCTAGTTTGAGTATTTTTTAATTATCTAATTATTATTTTTGAATTATAATTAAATAAATGACAAAAAAAAAGATAATCTTTTCATAAAAATGAAATACAAATAAACAGATATTCTCTTGTTTCTTGAAAACTTGAAAAATGATTTAAATATTACCCAGTTCGTAATCAAGTTTACTTCCATGCTTAGTTCTTCTATTTACAGTAGTTGTTTTTCGGTCACCATTGTTGTGTGCTTTGCTTACAAAATGTTTTTGGTAGCTACCTACCGACACATCGTTTTTTAAATCAGCTCTTCAATAGGTTTATTTGCTGTTACTTTTATATGTGTAATATTAACTAATAGGAGAAAGAAAAAAACATGTTCTATTTATTCATGTGTTCAGCTCTGGACCCTAGCACGCTGAAGTGAACAGTCGAACTCAAACGCAGCACTGTCGTGTTGTCATTACATTTTATTGCAGTTGAGGTTTACTTAGTGTTTAGAAAACCGGAGCGTATTGCAAGCGTCCATGGGGAGTGAGAGAAGTGGGACCTTCATGTGCTCGCTTCACATCAGCATGCTGCGTCAGGTAAAGGTCTGCAGCTTCACCCTGAAACATTCACACCTCATCCAGGTACACCTTCACAAGCACATCTCAAATGCAAAAGGGACCTTTTTTTAAGCAGCACTCTGTACAAAATCCCTTTCAGTTGACCAAAAATAAATGTCATTGTTCTGCGTACAAGCCTATCATTTTACAACTCTGTGTCCTAAGTTACATTCATGACAAACAAGGCAACCAAAGAGAGCTAAAATGATGTACAGCGTTACATGTTTACGTTATGCTGCGCGGCAATTGTCCTCAAATTACCACCACCACCTACTTTCTCACAGTGTTTACTCCCACATCACCCTCACTTTCCTCACCCGGGGTCATGTTGCTGTAGGTAAAGCAGTTACAGAACTGATGGTTACTCCAACATTACAAAGTGACTATAGGAAGCCTCTATGCGTGTGCACTGAAACATCTGAATCGTTGACTCTAATTAAATTAATTAGGTCAACAGATTTCACATAACTGCATTAGGTTAGTTGAAAGATATAATACTAAGTTTAAATAAAAAATATTAAGTTCAACTTAATATAATTGCTTTCCACTAACCTAATACAGTTATTTGAAATCTGTTGACTTAGTACATTTAATTAGAGTCAGTGTTTCAGTTTTTTCAGTGTGTGTGTGTGTGTGTGTGTGTGTGTGTGGGGGGGGGGGATAAAAGGTCAGCCAATCTACTCATTGGTTGTTGATGGTGTGGAGAGGAGCCGGGGATGACGCATTAGGCCGCAGCTGCTGTCGATGATTGGACTGTGGAGGGAGCTGGGGGGGGGGCACTGTGACTATGGGTGAGGTGGAGGGGGACATTGAGGGTGAGGGTCAGTCTCGAGGTGTGATTGGCGCTGCAGCTGTGGTCTCTGAGGGGCCATGGCCCTGGCCTCCCTCTTGGGGGTGTTGTTGAGGATGTCCACGCTGCGGCGGCTGGAGGAGATGACGTCCGCCACAAACTTGGTGCACTCAGCGCAGACGTCCCGCAGCGTGCAGCCCTGAGCGTACAGGTGGGGGAACTCCTCCTCCACCGAGTGGCGGGATAGGCTGCGCAGAGACCTGCAGAGGGGGGGATAGGTTTGTGTGTGTTTAATGCGAATACAGAGGTTCAATACAGTTTTATTTTGGACTGATTTGTATTGAGCTAATTCATAGCTGACTCAGCTGCTCATTTTAGTCTGACAAAATAAAGTTGTTTAACTTTATTGAACAACAGTTTCAACATCAGAAAAAGCACATCTCATCCATGTTCATTTATTGGAATTAAGCTAAGGGGATAAGAGACAGAAAATAAGAAAAATCAATAAATATAATAAAAAATAGAAGGGAACTAACGTGAACAGATATTTGTCATATAGCTACATTTAATAGATTTTTTATAAAGTACTATGTCACTAAAGAATATGATAATTACGGGAGACATTCTGTGAAACGACATTTGTGAGTGTAACAAAGTAAAGTATAAATTGGTTTCTGCTGCTTTGTTTTTTTCTATTATTTTAAATTCTGTCTCTTGGAAGTCCTCCAGACTTTATGGAAGTATCAATAAAAAAAACGAAATTCATAATTTTTTTGGGGATACTTAAGGGAGTTATTAAAAGAAAAACAAAAATGCAATTCTGTTTCTATAACATAAACCTAAATGGTAAATAAAATATAAAAACAGAAGAAGAAATAAATGAACGAATTAACAAGCAATCACTACTTAAAAGCGAGTAACCAAATCATTTCTTAAAATGTAAAAACAAATGAAGGAACTTTCAAAAGGTTGAAGGTCACATATCTCACAATAACAAATGAAAAATGAAGTTAGACTGTTTCACAGTTTCATTTCTTAGCTTATGAAATATAAACACAACCAAATAAAAAGTGGAAGTATCACTACTGAACAGCTCAGGGTCATCTGATTCAAATAGTCTCTCTCTCTCTTTCTCTCTCTCTCTCTTTCTCTCTACTGTCCAGCTCTCTCCATCCTTCTCCAGCCTCCCTGTCAGGAGCAGTGAGTGGATTACTGCAGCTGGGTAATTATGTTTGCTCAGAGGCTGCTCAGATGACATAACAAAGGAGGGGTGGGGTCGCCGCTGCTGATTGGATTGAGTCGGCTATCTATGATTGGTTGGGTCACTGCTTATGCTGCAGCAGGTTATCAATCAGCTGCAGACTGAAATAGATCTGACCCGAGTTCTTAACCCAGAGCTGCTCTGTCCTTGGAGGGAACATGCTCAGTGACTGGCTGAGCGTACGTCGAGGAAACTGTGTCACACAAAGGTGGGAAGTAACTAAGTACATTTACTCACGTACTGCACTTAACTACATTTTACTCTAGTATTTCCATTTTATGCTACTTTGTACTTATACTCCACTACAATTCAGAGGTAAATGGTGTACTTCTACTCCACTACAATTCAGAGGTAAATGGTGTACTTTTACTCCACTACATGTATTTAATCCCTTTAGTTACTTGACAGATCTGGATTAATGATGGTAAATATAATCTCCCTTAAATCAGACTTTAGTTCACCTGCAGTAAATTCAGCAGCTACCCTGCAGTATACAAAGCCATTCAAACTAGCTGCACCTTTACCAGCTCTGAGAACACTTTAATGATCAATCATTATAAAACATATCAGAGATATTATTCTGAAATGGACCAATCAAACAATGACTACTTTTGTGACTACTGTCACAAGATCTGAGTACTTCTACTTTAACTCAAGTACAAGATCTGAGTACTTCTCCCACCTATGGTGTCACAATGTGTGTCAAACTGGAGGTCCATTCGACTTCAAGTAAACTTTGAGCAGCTTTCCTGCGCTTAGGTGGGGAGCAGTTATTAAATAGCCTCCTCAGCATCAGTAAAAAGTCACCTCCAGTAGAAGAACAATAATATAGGGATAGAGTCCTGCTGGAGACTGCCGCTTATATTACATATAACCGGATTACATAATAAAAGGTCATTTAATATTTTTTAAAATCAGATTACTATTTATAATATATATATAAATATAAATAATTTATAAAAAAGGGATGACTAGCAGGATTAGTAAAACATAAATAAGTATAAGCATTGAGTTGTAGTAAAGGATCAGATGTTCTCTCTCCTCTGTCAGCTGTTCTGTTCTGTAAGCTAATACTTTCAGTGTGAATCTATAGGCCTACTGCCTGAATCCGCTTTATGGTTTTCTCTTTCATTGGTTCATTTGTTCAGTGTATAGGCCTGAATATGCTTCATGAAAGGCAGCTTTTCCTATCAAAAACAATCATTTGTACAGGTCATTGTAACGGAACACATTAAAGTAACCCTCCCAGCACTGTGCATACGTCACCTGCCAGTTCAAACACTTTTCCCTCTGAGATAAAACTCCAGGGGCCATAAGATGAAACTTTTTTTGGCTCATTAATATTGAAAGCTCTAATTTTAAGTAATCTTTAAACTGCACATGGCTCTTACATTCTCCATGGTGACAGACTCACTTGTACACTTGGCTCTTGTGTCCGTGGCTCTTTGGAGTGCTGTGGAAGCCCACAGTGTACACAGGGATGTGGGCCATCTTCTTCGAGGGGATCTTCATCTGCAGCAGAGGAAGAGGAGCACAAGGAGGGTAGAGAATGTTACTTTGAGGAGACACAAGAAGGCCAAATACATTCAAGGTATTTAGTGAGGGTTAGGGTTGTCTTTTTTCTCAGAACTAAAAAAGAATTGCTTTTGGTCAGATGTCAAAAATACATTTCACATGTGGACCAAATCCTTTCCGTAGTTTCTGGTTACTTTTTAAATGTTTATATAAAGTGTGCTTGTCTTTTTGTTATATACAGCCCCAGAAAAATTTAAAAGACCACTTCAGCATTATCATTTTCTCTTGTTTATTATTTATAGGTTTGTCTTTGAGTTAAATGATTTATTATTATTTTTTATTGTGTTCTTTAAACTACTGACAACATTTCTCTGTGTTGGAATTCAACAGACTCTGGAATGGCTGCCATACATGTAGAGATCAAGATTCAACAAACATTTAGAGTGGCCTCTAAAGGTTTTTTTCTACTAAGTCTACTCTTTTTCATTTTGCCTTTTATCTGCACTGTCCCTTTGCTGCTGTGGGCAGAATAAAGGATTTCTGATTCTGGCTTCTCAGCAAATAACCACAACCTTTAGATATCACACTGAAGAACATGTAAGCTGAACACACATGTGTACATCAAACTGAAATAATGTCACACACCACAAATGATTCACAGCACACACGTCACTTAAAATCACAGCAAAAACAGCCTTCAAACCTACAGAGCACAGAACCAGACATCCAACAGGGTCTGAGACTGAAGCGATCAAAAGAACAAAAGAAATGAGGTGATCAGAAGCACAGATTTCAAATAAGTTGTAAAAAGCAGTAGATATCCCATCTCAATTATCGGATTTGTTTTGCAGAACAATAGCCAAATAAGTAAAGAATCATACCTAAAAAAAATACAATAAAGAAAAAAAGCCATCACCAAACACAGAATAAAGTTACCTTTGCACTGCAGGAACTACAGACAGATCTGTAAGAGAAAGACCAATAATCAGCACACCTGAACCCTGAATGTCAACGGGTCTGAAGTATGATTTTTGTTATATACGATGATACATCTGCATGTTCACTGGGCTGTTCATAAATACCACAAACAATCATGTGATTTTTTTATTATTTTATTAACTCTGCTTCATTTAATATTTAATGTAAGCTTCCCGAAACTTCCACTGAATAACTTTATAATAAAGTGTCGCCAGATTTGAAAAAGAATAACTAATTGTGAATATCTCTTTCTGAAATTGAAACCGTGATATTAGAGGGATTGAACCTTCTTTGCATCATATTCTCATTATCATTTAAGAAGACATATTTCACATGATACTGTGGGAAACACTACAACCAAAACATTTTTATTTTGACATTTTTTTAGGCAAATATAAATGAAATAAATACAATATTTTCCACACCTGGTAATTTGGTCATTGTGGAATCCATTTTAAACTTTCCTACATTATTTTTATCCTTAGTAAGAATCATGTTTCACAACCTGATTAACTTCATGTGTAAAATGATCATTAAATAAAGATTTTAAAAAGTGTATCAGCGCAAAACTAAAGTTGTTGTTTGAAATAAAGATATTTAATAGTATCTACTGAATCTGTAGGCCAGTCACTCTGTGCGCAACAGCCCACAATCCTTAATTCATAACATCATTTACATATTATATTTGAGCCTACTATGATACGAATATTGCGATTTCAATTGGCTTCAGATGAGTTGTGCAGCCTTTTTATTGAGTGCAACAAATTCCTCATTTGATAGTTTGGAAGCTTTGAGACAGCACGTAAACACTCATTGTTGTGAAATCACAACACAGAAAATATATTTACAATTCATAAACTGAATATATTAACCATAAATCGGGGGGGAGGGTGCTTTCGCCTTGAAGCAAACATCAAGTGGCAAAGGAAAGGATCGGTTTCTCTGATACCTTTTACACAGTAGGCAGGTAGACGGCCACGAGAAGAGAGGGAACTTCACTCTGCAGCAGCAGCAAACCTGAAACACACACACACACACATATTGGGTCCATCCACAGTGAACAGAGCACAGTGGTAGATGCAGTGTGTGTGTGTGTGGGGGGGGGGGGGCTCCACTTTGTTACCCTGCCTCTCTTCAGGTTGTTGTAGAGCTCTTTGCTCTGAAGGAACTTCTCCATCTCTGCTTTGACCAGCACTCTGCGCACGTTGATGACCTCATCCACCGTCAGTGCCAGACTGCCCACAGGGTGGCTGAACTCCTCCTGAGCAGAAGAGAGGAGAGCTCACACGCTGAAATCTCAACACAGTGCATGAGGTATACGTTATGGTGGTTGTTAGTGCGAGCTAAATGAAGCTTGTAGTAAGATGCATTAAGTTAATATCAATGTGTTGATTTTGATTTGTTTTGAGACGTTTTAAAAGTGTATTTTTTTTCTGGAATCTTGCATATCAACCTATCATTTTTAAATGCAAATTTTCAATTTATCAACCAGATATGTAAACTGAGGATTGTTGGGTGTACAGAAATACCATCCAATTTAGCGGTTCCATCAGCTCTAAAGAGCATTTTTGAGTCTTTCAGCACATTGTTTTGGTTTTATGTCAACCAAATGTAGAGTTGTAGTAAAATCTAGCTACCCTCAATGTCGTCTCCAGATGCAGAGAGCTGTTTCCAGTAAATACAAAGTGGGATTACTTTCACCAGGTGGACATGATTTCTTATGACTACTGGTGTTTCTCATTGTCTTCTTGGGGTTTTAACAAAGGCAACTTAATAAGGTGTTAAATGTCACTGGGACATGAGAGGTCAATAAGCCAAGCGCAGACCTCCCTTATTCTTCAGGAGGAAAACAAACTATAACACAAAAGACACTAAAAAATCATCCAATCAATAGACAATAATCCAATAAAACCCCAAATAATTCCTGCTCTGTCATTTAGCAAATCTAACGGTGGGACTGTGGAGACGAGAACACATCACAGTATGACTCACACTACTGACAGACAGATGGTTTCTGGGAAATGCAGTACTGTAAGTTTTCTGATGAGCAAATGAAAGCAGCTTCTAAATAGAGCTTGTGGTGAGATGAATAAAGACCAAGTGTTGTTTTTGAATACTTTTGAGGACTTTCTTAATTTAAGTGTGTTTTTTTCTGGGATTTAGTATATCAATCTGTCATATTACAAAGCTCATTTTCACAAAATATTGGAAACATATTGATATAAACTACACTTGTTTTAAAAAAAAGAGTCTTTAATAGACCACTTGAATCGTGTTGCAGTGCTTTGGGACTCTTTGGTGCTATCTCACCATCAGCTGCAGTTCGTACCCCCCTCTGGAGCTAGATGTCTCTGACCCCTCGGTGGTCTCGTCCACTGAACTCAGAGAGAGGCGGGCCGGAGAGGGCGGCACCCAGCCGTGAACCGGGAAGGAGGCTGTCAGAGGAAATTAATGAAAAGAGTTTAACACGGGTTAACTAAAGAGGACAAATCACATGAGGACATCATCAGCCAGAGGAGGAGAGGAGGACACACATCCCAGACTGAAGTCCATGAATTACCCAACAGCCTCTTTCCTCGAACTCCACAGTGCATGTCCATCGACTCTTACTCTCACATGTTTTATTCATCTAGTTTCAGTGAGTGATTCTGCCCACGCTGCTACATCTGTAACCCAGATCACAGGGGGAGACTCAGCAGCTGCTCTTAGAGACAAAGGGGGGGGGGGGGGGGGAGGAATCAGAATCCCTTTATTAGTGGGGGAATGAACAGTGCTACAGCAAAGGTAGCAAAGCAGGTAAAACTTGTAAGAGTAAGCCAACATATTAAATACAGAAATAGAAGCACACAATAGTAATAGATTACAAATAAGGACGACTGGTTGAAACGAAACATAACGCATAACATAACCCCAACATAACGCAATGGAGAGTAAAAAAGGTCTTTATTATGGACAAAAATACAGAAAGACTTCAACTGAAACTAGAAACATTTGAGAGAAGATGGAAACCAATAACACAAGTGATATCTGAGCTCTAAACACCTCCTTTTATTTTTTTCCTTTTATTTACATATCATTTTTGGTTGGGTATTATTTTCTTTTATATATTAAATGTTTAACTTGCACCTCGATCGGATTTGTGAGCATACCTGTCTGTACCGACTACCCAGGGAAAGGTCAGAGTATTTAAATTAATGTCTGTATTTATGTATAATTTGCCAAGACTTGGAAGGAAAGGGGTATTGTATGTATGCATGTGTATGTGTGAGTGGACTGCATACTGAGATCTCCATGTATGTTATATATTTGTGGAATAAATAAAAAATGCTAAAAATAATAATTCAAAACAGAGATGGTAACGTTTCTACACATTATAAAACTGTTGGGACATTTATAACAGCGTACGGTTGATTACTGCACAGCATTCCAAAAAATGGTTTATTTTGCACATTGCAGGTTTGCAACAGTCTGTGTTGTGTGGGGGTCTGCCATGGTCCCCCGTGCTGAAGCCTGTTCCCTCCTACAAAGGGAAAGGGTGAATGTGGCTCTAATGGAAAGCAAACAGGCTGGGAGGAGGGCTGGTAAACATTATCAGTACATCTCATTCCGATCAGCGCTGACAGCCTGCCTGACCTCCTCACAGGGAAGACTGCAGATCCCCCTGTTGGCAGAGCCAGGAACTACAGAACACATCTACGGCTCCGCAAAACATTAAGAGACCACTGAAGCAGTATCAGTTTCTATTTATAGTCTTTGAGTCAAATGATTTTTTTATTTTATTGTATTCTATAAAACTGATTTAATTCATCAATGAATTCAGCAGACACTTGAAAGGCTGCAACACATGAAGAGATTGGGATTCTTTTTGTTTTTGTTTTTGAGTGGTCTCTTAATTTTTTCCAGAGCTGTATTCTGCTCTACTCTGAGGTAGGGGTCAGCTGATTTTAGTTCAGGGGCCACATACAGCCCCAATTTTAACTCAAGTTGGCTGGACCAGTAAAATCATAGCATAATAACCTATAGATAACTCCAAATGATTCCCTTTGTTTTAGAGCAAAACTTTTCAAATTTAATTAACTATCTTTTTGAAAAACAACCTGAAATCTCTTAATCAAAATACTGTCATGCCCCAGTTTATCATTTACACATTACAACTCACAGATCACACAGTGTCTACAAAGACATTTAGTCAGCAGTATCTGGAGCTGAACAATATAGTGTTTTATTTCATGATTTAAACAATTTCTCAAGATCTAGAATTTATTTTAAATACATTTCCAAATCTGTGTTAGCCTGACACCACCGTACAAACTGAAATGGGGACTATTTCATTTATTTTATAAATACTGCTGCTGCTAACTTATCTACCTAAATCTGCACATTGTAATTTTATATACAGTGGGGCAACAAAGTATTTAGTCAGCCACCAATTGTGCAAGTTCTCCCATTTAAAAAGATGAGAGAGGCCTGTAATTTTCATCATAGGTACACTTCAACTATGAGAGACAGAATGGGGGAAACAATCCAGGAAATCACATTGTAGGATTTTTAATGAATTAATTGTAAATTCCTCGGTAAAATAAGTATTTGGTCACCTACAAACAAGCAAGATTTCTGGCTCTCACAGACCTGTAACTTCTTCTTTAAGAGGCTCCTCTGTCCTCCACTCGTTACCTGTATTAATGGCACCTTTTTGAATTTGTTATCAGTATAAAAGACACCTGTCCACAACCTCAAACAGTCATACTCCAAACTCCACTATGGCCAAGACCAAAGAGCTGTCAAAGGAGACCAGAGACAACATTGTAGACCTGCACCAGGCTGGGAAAACTGAATCTGCAATAGGTAGATACATACAAGACCACTGCTAATCTCCCTCCATCTGGGGCTCCACGCAAGATCTCACCCCGTGGGGTCAAAATGATCACAAGAACGGTGAGCAAAAATCCCAGAACCACACGGGGGGACCTAGTGAATGACCTGCAGAGAGCTGGGACCAAAGTAACAGAGGCTACCATCAGTAACACACTACGCCGCTAGGGACTTAAATCCTGCAGTTCCAGACGTGTCCCCCTGCTTAAGCCAGTACATGTCCAGGCCCGTCTGAAGTTTGCTAGAGGGCATTTGGATGATCCAGAAGAGGATTGGGAGAATGTCATATGGTCAGATGAAACCAAAATAGAACTTTTTGGTAAAAACTCAACTCGTCGTGTTTGGAGGAGAAAGAATGCAGAGTTGCATCCAAAGAACACCATACCTACTGTGAAGCATGGGGGTGGAAACATCATGCTTTGGGGCTGTTTTTCTGCAAAGGGACCAGGACGACTGATCCGTGCAAAGGAAAGAATGAATGGGGCCATGTATCGTGAGATTTTGAGTGAAAACCTCCTTCCATCAGCAAGGGCACTGAAGATGAAGCGTGGCTGGATCTTTCAGCATGACGATGATCCCAACACACCGCCAGGGCAACGAAGGAGTGGCTTCGTAAGAAGCATTTCAAGGTCCTGGAGTGGCCTAGCCAGTCTCCAGATCTCAACCCCATAGAAAATCTTTGGAGGGAGTTGAAAGTCCGTGTTGCCCAGCGACAGCCCCAAAACATCACTGCTTTAGAGGAGATCTGCATGGAGGAATGGGCCAAAATACCAGCAACAGTGTGTGAAAACCTTGTGAAGACTTACAGAAAACGTTTGACCTCTGTCATTGCCAACAAAGGGTATATAACATACAAATATATACAAAGTATTGAGATGAACTTTTGTTATTGACCAAATACTTATTTTCCACAATCATTTGAAAATAAATTCTTTAAAAATCCTACAATGTGATTTTCTGGATTGTTTCCCCCATTCTGTCTCTCATAGTTGAGGTATACCTATGATAAAAATTACAGGCCTCTCATCTTTTTAAATGGGAGAACTTGCACAATTGGTGGCTGACTAAATACTTTTTTGCCCCACTGTATGTATATATATATATATATATATATAAATAAAAAGAATCCCAATCTCTTCATCCGTGGGACAAATAAAGGAATTCTGACTAAACCTGATTACTTCTGTTACTTCACTAACAAATGCGATGTAAATAGATACAAGAGAAAATAAATATCAATACGATGTTTTTTACTTAAGTGTTTAATGTAAGACAATAGAACAATATAACCTTAGAAAAGAATAAAAGCAAGATATTTAAGATCAAATGTGTCCTGTTAAATTATAGTCTAAGCATACAGGATAGTAAAGTTTATAAATGATGTTTTAGTAGAATACAAGTATTAAAAGCAAACAGTACTTCAGTTTGATAAACAGGTGTCCACCAACAAAAGAATGAATGGATATCAAAAAGAAAAAATGACCGGAGTACTCAATCTATACTTTATCAATCTTTATTTTAAAATGATTGTAACTTCGCAATCCTGCAAGTAATCCCAGTACTGATGGAGCAGTTTTTTTTACATAACTGTAAGAGAATACAGTTACCTTCTTTTTTTAACCTGATTATGTAAACCTGTTACATGTAATCCATTACTCCCTAAACCTGGTGACATGCAGCCCTCCAGAGACTGAGAATGGATCCGTGTAATGAGCTCTGGATATGGAGCAGGCTGCTGAAGCATGAATCCTGACCATCAGACATCCTCCACAACTCAAACCCATTTACCTCCACCCTTATCCACACATCTTTATATTTGATTATGAACTACAGCTGTAATCTCCTGTCAGGGGAGGCTGTGAGTCTGCAGGACTGTGAATCTTTTAATGAGGTCAATGGTTCTGCCATGACAGAGGACAGATCAGAGGCCGTTTTGTCTGAAAAATGTTATTGCCTTTAAAGATTTAAATAAAAACCCTGAATTTGTTTCATTTCCAATAGAGTAGATATTACATTTCAAGAGTTATACAGAGTAGAGGTGGTTGTTGGGTTTTGTGTTAACCTCTAGTTGATGCATCAAGCGTGTATCCTTTGACACAGGGTCAATAGTCTTATTGCAAGCAAACAAAAACAGCAGCTGATCCATTGATTATAATAAACAAATATATATTAGAATGAATAATTATTTTCCTTTTTTCCAGGTAAATAGGGAAAATATCACTAATGTAATGTACTGCAGCAGTGACTGGTTGGATGGTCTGCAAATAACAGTCTATTTTTGCTTAAGTTATATTGCGTGAGCTCAGGTAACCTTATTTTAATCACATTAGTGCTGTTCATTTATGATGATCTACATGTTTCATGTAGAATCATTTGTATTTGCATTTTTAGGCCTGCCTATTATAGTCCTTACTCAGAAGCAGAGGTGGGAAGTAACTAAGTACATTTACTCAAGTACTGTACACAAGTAAAATTTTGAGACACTTGTACTTAACTTGAGTATTTTATGCTACGTTGTACTTCTACTCTACTACAGTTCAGAGGTAAATGGTGTGCTTTTACTCCTCTACATGTATTTAATCCCTTTAGTTACAGATCTGGATTACTGATGGTAAATATAATCAGCCCTTAAATCAGACTTTAGTTCACCTGCAGTAAATTCAGCAGCTACCCTGCAGTATACAAAGCCATTCAAACTAGCTGCACCTTTACCAGCTCTGAGAACACTTTAATGATCAATCATTATAAAACATATCAGAGATATTATTCTGAAATGGACCAATCAAACAATGACTACTTTTACTGTCGCTACTTTAAGTACATTTAGATGAGAGTGCTTTCTACTTTTACTGGAGGAACATTTAGAATACTTTTACTGTGACAGTATTCCTACACTGGTACTTCTACTTTACTCAGGTACAAGATCTGAGTACTTCTACTTTTACTCAAGTACAAGATTTGAGTACTTCTACTTTACTCAGGTACAAGATCTGAGTACTTCTACTTTTACTCAAGTACAAGATCTGAGTACTTCTACTTTACTCAAGTACAAGATCTGAGTACTTCTACTTTTACTCAAGTACAAGATCTGAGTACTTCTACTTTACTCAGGTACAAGATCTGAGTACTTCTACTTTTACTCAAGTACAAGATCTGAGTACTTCTACTTTACTCAGGTACAACATCTGAGTACTTCTACTTTTACTCAAGTACAAGATCTGAGTACTTCTACTTTACTCAAGTACAAGATCTGAGTACTTCTACTTTTACTCAAGTACAAGATCTGAGTACTTCTCCACCTCAGCTAAGAAGAACCTCAATGCCTCTTCATAAAAGCATAAAGTGAAATAATTGGTATCATCATTGGTTACATTTCTGACGAAAGAGCCATGGAGAATAATATTAGAATAACAATATCCAGGACATCAGCTGCATTTTCCTTTCACATGTTACTCATTCTGACGGTGGTTGACGCGCTACAACGGCCCAGAACGCGCTGTACTTTCAAAAACTTTGCAAATATAGAAACACAAATGTGCTCAAAACACATCAGAGACCAGGGGACTGAAGAGACAGTGTGTGGACGTTCGGGGATTTTAAAGTCGTCCAATTGTAGCGCACTTTTCCTTTTTTTCCCTGATAAAACCATCAGTCTTGTATTGTTAGTGACAACACGTCAAAATGTCTGTTAAAAAAATGTATTTAAATGATGTTGCACTCCTCTCCCCCCGCCATCCTGTCATGCTGCCATACTTCAATATGAAATTCAGAGTGAGTCACAGAGCAGATTTTAATTTAATATAGATGATATGCATGAAGCTCATTGAAGCAATCCCACACAAATGTAATGGCAAGTTGACTGCGAGTGTTGCTATGACAAGGTGATACTTTGAAACGGATAACTCAATGGTAATTATAGGGACTCACTCATTCATTGGGTCCCTTTGAATATGATTGATTCTTGTTTGGGTTGATGCTGATAAAATCCTTGCACACTGACCTCTGTGAATAGGAGGCGGCCCGGCACCGGTCAGAGTCCTGGACCGAGGCCTCTCCCCCCGCAGTCGGACTGCCCCCCCCAGCTGGCCTGTCTCAGAGAGCGAGGGGAGCATCTCGGCACGCAGCAGGGCCAGGTCGTGTTCTGAGAAGGAGCGGTCTCTCTTCAGCGGGGTGGGGGAGCTCTCTGCCCGCCTCAGCTCCCCGTTTTCTGGGGACTCTTCCTCCTGTGGGGGTAGAAGGCAGCACTGGATAGCACCTATTCGGCTTGTAGTGGTGCTCCCTCTCCTGCAGTTTGTTCTATAGGTTTTAGTGCATGTCAATGGTCTGCAGAGGCTAAAATCCCTGTGTTCCCTCCAGAGGGAGAGACTAATGCTCACAATGCAACAGTAAAGAGGTGGTAACTGTACTTCAGTCTGAGGTGAAGCTGCACCTGAACACGTCCCAGATCAGGAGCAGGTTAGGCTGGAGGGGTATGTTTCCATGGTAACCTCAAGGTTTCCTGCGGAGTTTTACATCTGTAGCGATGCAGAACTGGGTTTGTTTATCTCATGCATGCACCTCATCAGTGCACACAGACAACTGAAGCCACACACACACACACTCCTACCAGTGGTGCCCCCCCATCCCACTGATCAACAGGTGGCGGTAACATGCAGAGCCAGCAGAGGCAGGAGAGAAAAAAACATACAATGAATTTTGTGAGTAATACTAAATGGAACTAGTTGTGACACTTCTTTGAAGGTGGAAATAAGTGTCATTTTTTTGGCTCTAATGAGGACCTATTTTGCACATGTTCAGGTTCATATTAGTATTTAGTGCCTCTACTGCGACATCTTTCGGAGAGACACTCCCTCTGGAGGGAACACAGGGATTTTCGCCTTTGCAGACCATTTACATGCACACGCACCTTAGCACTTAAGGAGAGGGACAGCCCAAAAAGAAGAATAGGGCCTATTTAAATCTCCTCATTTTTCTCAAAATTTCCATTTCGGGCCAAACAATAACAAAACAATTGGCCGTTCTAAAGTATGGGAGACTGAGCGTTGATTCCATTTTGAACTGAATTTGGCCAACATCTAAAATACATTATTGAGCAGCCTCGAAGAAACATTTTTAGAACATAAAACTTAAATGTGTGTGGGAGTGCAGGAGTAACACCTTCAACCTTTGATGTTAAACAACTGAAGACAAAAAAGTCTTTGTACAAAAGAAACGAGCATTCATCTCAAAAATATTTTCCCTTTCCATCTTTCCCTCCGAGCTGGGATCCCACACATGTGCTACTTTCAGGGACCCCGCCCCTCTCAGCGCTGCAGCTCCTGACCGGCCTCACCTCGGATATGTTCATCTCCTCCATCTCGGCCAGAGTGGGAGCTTTAAGCAGGACGCGAGGGCGGGGCGGCTGCCGGGGCCCAGGCTCCGACACGGACAGGTCGATGCACGAAGTGGATTTGATGTTAGAAGGACGAGTCTGAGCCAGGCAGGGCAGAGAGCCAAACGCTGAGAGGAGAGAAACCAAAGACGCTTTCAGTGAACAGAGACGTAGGAAACAGAGCATAGGGCAGCCATTCTGAGCTAGACCCTGTGTTCATTACAGTCAAATTCGGACCCGTGAGCTCAAGGTGAAGATATTTTTATAATACAGGACTCTTTCTCTTTCATATACATGGATTGTGTCTCTGCTGCGTTTTGAAACTCCTCTGGTTTATACCCAACACAAACACAACCCACAAACACTGGCTTTGGGCTAGTTTCACCATTAAGATCATGATATTATTATTCAATAATTGTAATTACATTTATTTTATTTCGATGACTAGTCGCTAGCTGACAATTAGCGACTACTTGATGAACACAGTATGCAGCGGCTAAGGACCTAGCTTTTCCCCTCAGGAATAGTGAAAGATCAAAAGTGAGCTTAAAGGAGTGTGTACTCTAATTCTCCAGGTTATTAATGCATAGTATACATAATATATTAAATCATTCTCGCAAATAACTGATGGGAGAATGATTTAAAATCCTGAGGCAGTTCACTGCTTTTAAAATGCCACAACATATACATTATATTTATTTTCAATTATGGAGCATTTCTTAAACATGCAAATAATTTAATCCTTTTTTGGCTGCTTTAGTTTTTTTAACACTAAAAACTAGAAAAATATCTGTTAATGATTTAGAGCATTTCCCATGGATCAGCAGTAACGATACTGTAGTGAACTCAGTTTCTGAAGAAACAGTTCCTCTAACCCAGGGGGGTCCGAACATTTTTCACTGAGGGCCACATGCAAACAAATATACAAAGGGCTGGGCCCCTCACTAGAGGTGAGGTATATTGCCTCATAAGTTAAGTTATGTTAATGTAAAATCAATCAAATGTAAGTCAATTATTCCTAATGGAATATGCTTTGAGAAACAAACAGCCTTCATCACAGCTCTCCACAGGGTTTCATTTATTTTGTTGGCAGCTCATCCCTTAAAACAGAAGCCTCAGATTGCGTATAACAAGGGGAAATATGAAGGGTCTATTTCAAGCGTATCATGAAAATAATGTATTGTTTTTTTTATCAACTAAGATTTGTTAGAAAATGTTTTCAACTTTAATTGACTGAATTTATTTGCAAAGGCTTATTAACACATGGATATTATTGTGTAATATATGTTTACATATATATTTAAGAAGCACAATATAAGACGAGCACAAGTCTCATGTGTGGGTCATATTCCATTATACTTTTAGAATTAACAGAGGGCCAAATAAAAAGTTTGGACACCCCTGCTCAAAGCATTAGGTCACTATTCCATACAGCGTATAATTAAAGCTCTGCTGAAAATGTAACTTCCAGAACTCTGATATGCTGTTGTAATTGCTGTTTTTTTTTACAAATATCCCATCGCAGCTCTGAAGCAATGTGTGTCTCTTTTATCAGTGGCCTTAAACTGACCTTCATCTATAAATATCTGGTCAATATTATTGAAACACAATGCCACCTCCACATGGACTGGAGCTATAAAGGGAAAATACTCCTGTTTCACACTCCAGCAGAAAACAGCAGCACTGAACAGTGGAGTGACCCTCAGCGGCTGCAGGACGGAATAAGAGTGTCATTATTGTTTATTACCTTGGGTTTGTCCATTCAGCTTCAGTACTATATTTATTTTCTGCATAGAGCAGCACGAGCAAAACACTGAAAGTCCTTGTCATCATCGTTTGAGTTCCATCAAGCAACCGGTCCCTCGGTAAACATGTTTCTATCTCGTTCATGATCCCTGTTGCTTCCTGTTTTTGTATCACAGCCTTCAACCTTTCACATGGAGTTAGTTTTGGTCGCCTGAAAAAATTGACGTCATATTTTCCCAAACTCAAAGCTTCAAAATGGTAGTCTACAAATCAATAGGTGACGTCAGTTGTTTGACTTGTATATTGTTTTATATTATTTAATAGTTAAACATTTATTTTCTTGCTGTTTTTGTTTATTGTTAATGTACCTTTCACCCATTTAGTGTAAGTTAAGGTAGTTCTTTTATGCTTTTATTTTGAAGGCAGTTTTGGGCACCTGGTGATCATGTATGCTGTATATTGGAGTGGTGGTGGGATTAGCGCACCAGTATAGGCAAATGTTTTTTTGTGTTTAATTGTTCATTGTAATTTGTTTATTGGAATTAAATGTATGGAAAGGATATTCTTGCCTGGACTTGGATCATTTCCCCTGCGCAAGAATCGCTAGTGTCTCAGCGGCCCTTTTACTTTGAGTTCTTTTTCAGTTTTATTTCCTTATCCCTCCCTTTCCCTATCCTTGACTAGTCCAAATACCTCCTGGCTGGTATACCTTTATTGCCATCCAGCCTGACTTATTTCCAACCTCCCGAATTTCTCTCACACTGCACCGCTCCTGTGCTCCCTTCACTGGCTGCCAGTAGCTAACCAAATCCTCTTCAAGCCACTGACACCCGCCTACCTACCGTGTTATGAATGGATCCGGATCTTCCAACATCCAGGACATGGTTAAACCATACACTCCAGCACATTCAAGTCGCTCTGCATCAGCCAATCAGCTCTCTACTCACTCACTGTGAATGTGATCCAGGTTCCCCTCAACAGAAACAAGCTCTTTTTTGCTAACCTGGCTCAAAAATGGTGGAACAAGCTCTCCATTAACATCAGGAGAGCAGAGAGTCTACATATATCTTCTGAGTTTGTATTTTTATGGTTTATTGCACTCATTGTAAGATGCTATGGATAAAAGCATCAGCTAAATGTAATGTAATGAAAACCCATGATGGTCCAACAAAGTGGATTCCTTTAGATATGAAGAGCTGGTTGCAAGGACAACAAAGACAACAGTTCTTAGTTTAGGTAAATATACCCTAATAATATAATACATTTCTGCCATGTAACCCCCCCCTCACCAATCCTACCCAGTAAATGTGCCCGGTGATGCAGCTTTACTTTAGTTTTGGCGTGTTGTAAAAGTTATTTCCTCTTACGTCTGGAGCTGGGCAGGAGCACAGGCCGGAGCTTTCTCTCCTGCTTGATCTCAGCCAGGACCTTATCATGGAGGCACTGCTCCTGCAGGGGGGCAGGGGGGAGGCTGCGCTCTGAAACCTTACGAGGAGAAATAACAATGACACAATCATTATTTAAATAGGATAAGCAATAAAATGTGCTGACTGCTTCACACTGCTGCAGTGAAGGTCTATTAAAAGGTGAAACCAACTTACTGGTTTCAGTGGGGGTCTTGATCTGATGAAATCTAGGATGAGTTCATGGGCGTTTCTCTTCACTATCATGGGAATGTCACCATCCACCTGAGTATTCAAAGAAACACAACACAGGATGAAGTTCTGTGTCTGTAATTACACAGTGTCAGGGTTGGGGAAAAAGGACCCAAGTGCAGTAAATCAAGGGGAAGCAGGTAAGGGTTCAAACAAAAAGCGAGCTTTATTCAAAAGCTGTTGATGAAATCACGAAGCCAGCGGAACACAGGACATGAAAAACAATTAGCTTCAGACATGAAGGGCGACAGGAACAGGCAGGTAACATGGACAAGATCAGGGAAGAAATGACGACGACCGAACAACAGACAAAAGGGAAACAGGGACTAAATACACATGGGTAATCACAAGACGAGAGACAGCTGGAAGGGGGAGGAGAAACACAGGGCAACAGGTGAACACAATGACACAATCAGGCACAGGAGGGAAACGCAGACAGGAAGTGAAGCTTAACATGACACAAGTGGGGAAAACATTTCAAAATAAAATACACAACACAAGGACATGACAGATACGAAACAAGGACATGACATACGAAACAAGGATCATGACATACGAAACAAGGATCATGACACACAGTGATGCACCATTAGCATATAATAGCATATTAAGGGATTTATACTTGAGGTAATCTACCTGGTTACTTTACACCACTGTGAGCTAAAGAGCTGTTGGTCATAGCTTAATATAGGACTGTTTATCTGTTCAATTATCCAATATCTGCCATTTTTAAAGCAGGCAGTGGTATTATAAGAGCTCAGTGAAAACAGCTGATGCTGGATGCAATCACAGCTGTGGAAACCAAACCAAGCAGAGGGGGACGGCACGGTCGGTGATGCTTTTCTGTGCCAACGCTGAGGGAACAGAAGGCTGAGAGACGCGTTCATTAATATTTGTGAGTGGATGCTCAATTATGGATCTGCCCTTTAGGAAGGCCTCAAGGTGTATGCATGTAATATAACATTGACTTCCTGTAATACAGTATATGGAGCAGTGGACTGCCTGAGAGAGAAAAGTGGCTTCAAGGTCTTCATATGACAAACAGGCGCCACAGGCTCACTCCTGTCTGCACTCCATGTCCTCCTGCCTCATTTCAACAAAGTCAAGTGATTACGAAATATCATCAAGTCCTCAAGATCACTGATGCTTTGATTGAGCTGATACTGCAGTTAACATTTTCATACATTTCCACTGCTTCTACCATTTATGACTCAACTGTGCTTCGTGAATTACCGCTCATTTACGGTTTCATATGCTTTCATCTCTTTATCTGACATTTCATCTCTTACGCTGATTATACATTGGCGCAAAGTAATTCATGCCTCATGTTACAAGCTCGCTGAGTTTCACAGTGATGTATTCACTGCCTTCAGCAAGTCTGGCATCGGCTAAATGAGTCTTGTTCAGCCCATGGTAAACAGATTTAGCTGTGATTTGTTTGCAACAAATGTATGAAAGGGATGCCAAAGTAACCACAAAGTGAAAGTGATTTAAAAATGAAGAATTTCTCAGATCTTCTGCAAGAGGACCAGCAAAGCATTCTTCTTTTCTGAATGGAGTGTGAATGCATCAGGGCTAGGCTTAGCTAACTTTACCACTTAATATAAAAAAATCTAGGCTACATTTTTGTCATTTTTGGGTTCTTGTCTGGTCCCAATAGAAATATGAGCTACTGTAGACCTCCAGGGCCCACAGAGGGCTGCTGTTTCCTTCCATTTCAGATTCAACTGAGTCAGCATGTCAGTGACGACACAGGATAATCTCAACTCCTACGGCTTTCTTAAGTTAAAGTATCTCAACTCCTGTCATTATTCAAAACATTCAAATCGGCCGCCTCTGGTTCATTAGCTTCATTTCTAGTTAACTTTGCACACTTTTTCTCTACAGCTGACATTTCACACACATGACTCGTCAACTGACAATGCTGTTAAACCACTCCTTGTCTCTCACCATGACTTTGCGCAGCTGGAACTTGCGTGTCCGGATGTCCTGCATCAGCATCTCGAAGGGTGTGAGGCTGAACTCTGTGGGCAGCAGGTTGAAGGGCTGCTCCTGGACCTTCTTCAGCTTCACCCCCTGCCTCAGGTCCTTCATTAGCTGCACCCACAGACGCGCCTGGAAACCAAGCAACACACACATTGACATGTTGCAAAAAAGACAATACACACTTCTTTAATAAAACACACTGCTGTATTGTCCTCCCTGTCTCTGTCTCTCACCCAGTCTCTGTGTTTCAGTGCGTCCAGCTCCGCTGTTGACCTGTCCTCCACAGCTTCCTCTGATGTGATCTTCTTCAGCATCTGTGCAACACATAGAACAATAGAGCATGACTCCAAGCAAAGGTTTATTTTTGATTATAATATTGTGATAGCATGATGATTAGTATAAATTACATTTTATTACATATACTTAATTGATACAAATTCTAAGACAAACAGCAGCATGTCAACGAGGCATTGCACATGGGTTAAAATGTGCTAAGTAGTTGCATTTTAGTCAATTAAAATGTTAATGCAATGAGGATCTGTGAGTACAATATGTACAAATTGTTCAGGGTTATGTAAGGGGAAAAAGAATGTAGTTTATTGAAGACATGTTCTGCTGATTTTCACGTGTATATCAGTATGTAGAGTCTCTACTTTAAAGAGTCCTCTCCTGCTGATGTTCAGGTGTATATCAGTATGTAGTGTCTCTACTTTAAAGAGTCCTCTCCTGTTGATGTTCAGGTGTATATCAGTATGTAGTGTCTCTACTTTAAAGAGTCCTCTCCTGCTGATGTTCAGGTGTATATCAGTATGTAGTGTCTCTACTTTAAAGAGTCCTCTCCTGCTGATGTTCAGGTGTATATCAGTATGTAGTGTCTCTACTTTAAAGAGTCCTCTCCTGCTGATGTTCAGGTGTATATCAGTATGTAGTGTCTCTACTTTAAAGAGTCCTCTCCTGCTGATGTTCAGGTGTATATCAGTATGTAGTGTCTCTACTTTAAAGAGTCCTCTCCTGCTGATGTTCAGGTGTATATCAGTATGTAGTGTCTCTACTTTAAAGAGTCCTCTCCTGCTGATGTTCAGGTGTATATCAGTTTGTAGTGTCTCTACTTTAAAGAGTCCTCTCCTGCTGATGTTCAGGTGTATATCAGTATGTAGTGTCTCTACTTTAAAGAGTCCTCTCCTGCTGATGTTCAGGTGTATATCAGTATATAGTGTCTCTACTTTAAAGAGTCCTCTCCTGCTGATATTCAGGTGTATATCAGTATGTAGTGTCTCTACTTTAAAGAGTCCTCTCCTGCTGATGTTCAGGTGTATATCAGTATGTAGCGTCTCTACTTTAAAGAGTCCTCTGCTGCTGATGTTCAGGTGTATATCAGTTTGTAGTGTCTCTACTTTAAAGAGTCCTTCCCTGCTGATGTTCAGGTGTATATCAGTATGTAGTGTCTCTCCTGGGACATGTCTCCATGCTTTAAAGGTTAAAAAGCTCTTTATTCTCATACTGCCTGTGCTGCAGCACCTCTTTTCATCCTCTGTCTGAAACCAGAGTCAGTCTGCTCTGATTGTTTAGCTGGCTGGCTCTGTTGTGATTGGTCAACTGCTTTGAGATGTCCCGCCTCTTAGTCTATCACGTACAATGTGTTGTAGCACTAGCCAATAGAAGTGCCAGTGTTACATAGTGATGTCACTATGTAATTGAGGTAAACAAAGGAGTTCAAAGGAGGTGTTTTAGGCGGGGGGAAAGAAACTCCCTTTGGAGGGAACACAGGGATTTTAGCCTCTGCAGACCATTTACTCTATATGCACCCTTTAATTGCTGCTATAGTCAAGTTAAAACATTTTAGGGGAGACATTTTTAAGTAAAGGTGATCTTCAAGGGTTATATATGTTGCCATGACAACCTAACGCACCTGCTTTGCATCTCTGATCTTGATGAGGAAGGTCTGCAGCTCCAGAGTCTCCACAAACAGAGCCCTGCACACCGCCTGGTAGTGATCTGCAGCCAGGCCTGTGTTAGCCAGCCGAGACGCACACAGCGCCATCACCTGGCGGATGGTACACACCGGCCTTGTCCCTCCCTGCTGCTCCTCCTCTTCCTCCTCTTCCTCCTCCTGGCCGCTGTAGCCCTCATCTGTGGTACCGTTCCTGGCAGTGCTGAGCCCCTCTCCACCCTGGTCCTCCCCCGCCATGCGTTCGATGAGGTGCTCCAGCTGCGGGCTGAGCTCCCGCTCCTCGCTGTCGTCCAGTCCCCAGTCCAGAGCTCGATAGATGGCCACACCCAGCGACCGCACCAGCTGGAGGTGGAGACACAAGGGAGTAAATATTGTCCTTTTCCATCCAGAAACAAGACGGTCAAAATCCTGCCCAATTAAATTCAACCAATCCACTCAGACCAAACCCTAACAATGAACATAAAAGACTTCCGATTGGTCAGCCAGTGGTGGAATGAAACCAAGCACAGGGTTCAGGTACTGGTTCAGTATTTAGATTTCATGTTTTACTTTTGCTGTGCCAAGATTATTTGATATCTTTAAATACTTTACAAATATAGTTTTTTAATACAAAATGCAAATTAACTCATGAACTCTATTGCAAGTTCAGTCAGGAAAACTAACCTCTTCTGATTTCTCATGTTTACTTCCATCACTTCCGACACACCTACCACGTTACATGTATGTATGCAAAAGCTCCATCTATTCAGACAATAACTTTTAATTGTTGTACTTTAAGTATATTCTAATGCTCATACTTTTAGTAAATGAAGTACAATTTTGAATGCAAGATTATTTAAACTGTAGTAATGCCACTTAATTTAGGAGATCAGAATACTTCTTCCATCGCTAAAGACAGCAGATCATGTAAGATTGTGTTATTTTTAATATAGGAAAACTTATTTCAAGGTAGAATTTACTATTTTAAAATGCATTTCATAGTGCTTTGTGTCTTTTTTGTTTTTTCTCACCTGACGCTCTGCAGCAGCTGGAGAGGGAGCTCCATCTGTGTCATCTGAGGAGAGAAAGGAGGGAACAGGCAACCAATAAGGATCAAGGAAAAGACAAAACATTTGACTCAAAAGACAATTCTAGGTGATGTTAACCTTTGATTCAATTAAAATCTTCATTGTAGTTTTTATACTGGCTATTTCTGACAAAACTTTAGAGTTAATAATAGAAAGAAACTCAAAAACAGCATAGAAAATAACAACTCCGACTCAGGCTTGAAATGTTTATACAGAGTGATAAACTAAAGACCTGTAAAAAAAAAGTTACCACACTTAGAAAAAGGTGCTAGATGGAACTGTTCATCTTTGCTTGTGAGGACAGATTGTCCTGATTCCCCTGGACAGGGGTAGTGTCCTTCTTGTCTTCCATAATTAATGAGAACTTGTGATGTACAGCCGTGTTAACATTTCTTGCGCTGATGTCTTAAGTCTTATGTGAATGTAAAAAATTGGGAAGAGACAAAACAGTAACCACTTAAGGTTGCGTTTCCGTTGATTTCTTTTCAAAATAAAGCTTTCAATTAACAGCTGATCTGTACATATTTATACATCACGTTAGCTGTGATTTGTCACTTGATGGGGTCGGACACACAGATAGATATCACGTAACATAACAAAGATCAGAAATGCCCTTACATTGAACTGGGTGATTACTCAGCAGGTTGTTGGGCGGCTGTTTTTAAGGGGGTTTAATGATCTGATCTGGCAACCAGACCTGTCTCTGTATTAAAATGTATATTCCGCTTTGGATAAACCAGCAGCGAAATCAAATGTAATGTAATGCAAAAGAAAAACCTGCTATCTGTGTGGTGCTGTGGACTTTATAGCAATAGTTAAAACGATGTCTTCTAGTCATTAAATCAGTTACTCCATCTGTCCTACAGTCATAACTTAGGCATGCATTATTGTCGCAGCTATGTTTAGTGTGTGTGTGTGTGTGTGTGTGTGTGTGTGTGTGTGTGTGTGTGTGTGTGTGTGTGTGTGTGTGTGCGAGACAGTAAAAAGCTCTTTCTCCCAGCTCAGATATCAGTAATGACACCCGAGAGGCCTGAAACTCCACCATCAGCAGCTCTCACTGCAGAGTGTCAGGAGAATGGACGGACAAGAGAAGAAGGGGACGGAGACAAAGGGGGGGGGGGGGACGACTTGTGGAAACATCAGAGACGAGAGGGATGAAAAGAGTGGGAGAAAAAGCGAGAGAGGTGAAAGATCAGCAGAAAGATGAGAAACGGGCAGCGTGGGTCAGGAAGTAGTGATGAGGGTGGGTGTGTGTGTGTGTGTGGGGGGGGGGTTCTGTCTTCCACAGCATCCTCCCCTGTCAACAACAGAGTGCTGCGCCCCCCACCCAACAGCCCCCGTCTGTTCCCTGGGAAACACCGACTCTCTTTAATGTGCAACAAAAGCAGCTCCTCGCCCTGGAGGAGGAGACTCTATTATGGGATGATAACATGAACCCCTGCAAACCTGTCAGACGGGTCAGCCCGTGAAACCATGATCCCTCTGCCACTTTCCCACAGACACAGGTCAGCAAGCACAAAGGACAGGAATCTGCATCGAAAACAGAGTCTTCACACACAACCCAGTGAGTCCATCAGGACAAGGGGAGGATGCTCGGCCTTGGCTCTATCACATCAGCTTCACAGTAAAAAGGTAATGATTGCATCTCTAAAGCATCCAGGGAAACAGAGACACTACATACTGATATACACCTGAACATCAGCAGGAGAGGACTCTTTAAAGTAGAGACATTACATACTGATATACACCTGAACATCAGCAGGAGAGGACTCTTTAAAGTAGAGACATTACATACTGATATACACCTGAACATCAGCAGGAGAGGACTCTTTAAAGTAGAGACACTACATACTGATATACACCTGAACATCAGCAGGAGAGGACTCTTTAAAGTAGAGACACTACATACTGATATACACCTGAACATCAGCAGGAGAGGACTCTTTAAAGTAGAGACACTACATACTGATATACACCTGAACATCAGCAGGAGAGGACTCTTTAAAGTAGAGACACTACATACTGATATACACCTGAACATCAGCAGGAGAGGACTCTTTAAAGTAGAGACACTACATACTGATATACACCTGAACATCAGCAGGAGAGGACTCTTTAAAGTAGAGACACTACATACTGATATACACCTGAACATCAGCAGGAGAGGACTCTTTAAAGTAGAGACACTACATACTGATATGGACCAGAACATCAGCAGAATATGGGTTGCTGGATAGCTCAGCGGTTGGTGCTGGTTATCCAGATGCCTAAACGGCTGCCTAGTACGCTGGTTCAAATCCCGTGCATCCCAAACATTCAGACAATGTCCTCCCCTCTGTTTCCCCCTGATCAACTCTATACATCTCGAATAAAGGTATTTTAAAATACAAAAGCAGAATATGTCCTTTCTCATGGCTTTCTGTAACATCAGGATAACTGCTCATCGGTCAGGGTTTCTTTTCTCATTATTGATTGGCTCGCTGCACATTATCCCTTACAGAGCTTTCCATTCATTCGTAGAACAGATTTAGCCATTGGATAATGACAGGTTTAAAATGTAGGTTTAATTTAGTTGAAATATTAAAATGAAGGGTCTTCACTTAATCAGAGTATTCTGTCCAAAACCGAGAGAATACTTTCAAAATATAAATGTAAAAAAGTTTAAAAAATAATGTATATGAAGCTATCAATCCCAGAAGATGTAAGGAATCAGTCTTAGAAAATGTTTTATTCAAACCATTAGATCCATCCATCCATCTTCTCCCACTTTACCGTCAGGGTCGCGGAGGTAACAGCTCCAGCAGAGAGCCCCAAACTTCTCTTTCCCTGGCCACATCAACCAGCTCTGACTGGGGGATTCCGAGTGGACAGTCCATCGGTTTCCTGCTGAGAACCATGGCCTCAGATTTGGAGGTGCTGATCCTCATCCCAGCCGCTTCACACTCGGCCGCGAACCGATCCAGTGAGTGCTGAAGGTCACAGACCGATGAAGCCATTAGGACCACATCATCTGCAAAAAACAGTGGTGCAATCCTTAGCCCACCGAACTGCAGACCCCCTCCCCCACGACTATGCCTAGGAATCCTGTCCATGAATATCACAAACAGGATTGGTGACAAAGTGCAGCCCTGGCGGAGGCCAACCCTCACCGGAAATCGGTCCGACGTGCTACCGAGGACCCGGACACAGCTCTCGCTTTGAGAGTACAGAGATTGGATGGCCCTGAGCAGAGACCCCCTCACCCCATACTCCAGCAGCACCTCCCACAGTATCTCCCTGGGAACCCGGTCATACGCCTTCTCCAAATCCACAAAGCACATGTAGACCGGATGAGCGTACTCCCAGGCCCCCTCCAGGATCTTTGCGAGAGTGAAAAGCTGGTCCGTCGTTCCACGACCAGGACGAAAACCGCATTGTTCTGTTCAATCTGAGGTTCGACAATCGGCCGGACCCTCCTTTCCAGCCCCTTAGAGTAAACTTTCCCGGGGAGGCTGAGTAATGTGATGCCTCTGTAATTGGCACACACCCTCTGATCCCCCTTTTTAAAAAGGGGAACCACCACCCGGTCTGCCACTCCTTCGGTACTGTTTCCGACTTCCACGCAATGTTGATGAGACGTGTCAACCATGACAGTCCCTCAACACCCAGAGCCTTCAGCATTTCTGGGCGGATCTCATCCACCCCCGGGGCTTTGCCACTGTGGAGCTGTTTAACTACCTCAGTGACTCAGTGTCTCAGTGGGCGGGGTTGTCGGATTCAGGAGTTCCTCAAAGTGTTCCTTCCACCGCCCTAACACCCTATCAGTTGAGGTCAACAGCGTCCTATCCTTACTGTACACAGCTTGGATGGTTCCCTGCTTCCCCCTCCTGAGGTGTCAGACGGTTTTCCAGAACAGCTTTGGTGCCGACCAAAAGTCCTTCTCCATGGCTTCTCCGAACTTCTCCCACACCTGCTGCTTTGCCTTGGCCACGGCTGAGGCTGCTGCCCTTCGGGCCTGTCGATACCTTGCAACTGCGTCAGAAGTACCCAGGGATAACATATCCCGAAAGGCCTCCTTCTTCAGTCGGACGGCTTCTCTGACCACCGGTGTCCACCAGGAGGTTCGAGGGTTACCGCCCCTTGAGGCACCTAAGACCTTGAGACCACAGCTCCCCGCCGCAGCTTCGGTAATGGAGGCTTTGAACACCGCCCACTCTGGTTCAATGTCCCCAGCCTCCACAGGGATGCCTGAAAAGCTCCGCCGGAGGTGTGAGTTGAAGGCCTCCTGGACATGGGACTCCTCCAGACGTTCCCAATTCACCCGCACTTGACGTTTGGGCTTACCAGGTCTGTCCAGAGGCTTCCCCTGCAACTCGACCCAACTCACCACCAGATGGTGATCAGTTGACAACTCCGCCCCTCTCTTCACCCGAGTGTCCAAAACATGCGGCCTCAGGTCCGATGATACGATAACAAAATCGATCATGGACCTTCTGCCTAGGGTGCTCTGGTACCACGTACACTTATGAGCATCCTTATGTTCAAACATGGTGTTTGTTATGGCCAATCCATGACTAGCACAGAAGTCCAGTAGCAAACCACCACTCCGGTTCAGATCAGGGGGGCCGTTCCTCCCAATCACGCCCCTCCAAGTGTCTCCATCATTGCCCACGTGTGCGTTGAAGTCTCCCAGCAAGACTAAGGAGTCCCCTTCAGGAGCCCCATACAGGACTTCTTTCAGGGTCTCCAAGAAGGCCGAATACTCTGAACTGCTGTCTGGTGCATAAGCACAGACAACAGTCAGAGTTTTCCCCCCCATAACCCGCAGGCGTAGGGAGGCGACCCTCTCGTCCACTGGGGTAAACTCCAACAAAGCGGCACTCAATCGGGGGCTTGTGAGTATCCCCACAACCGCTCGGCGCCTCACACCTTGGGCAACTCCGGAGAAGAAAAGAGTCCAACCCCCTATCCAGAAGTAAGGTTCCAGAGCCGACGCTGTGCGTAGAGGTGAGCCCCACCACATCCAACTGGTAACGCTCCACCTCCCGCACAAGCTCCGGCTCCTTCCCCCCCAGAGAGGTGACGTTCCACGTCCTCAAAGGTAGCTTCTGTCGCCTGAGTCTGGTCCGTCGAGACCCTCTGCTTTCACTGCCACCCTTCTGGCAACGCACCCGACCCCATCGTTGTTTCCAGTAGGTGGTGGGCCCTCGGGACCGGGAAGCGGAGGTGTTGCCCACGTTGCTTTTTCGGGCTGTGCCCGGCCGGGCTCCATGGCAAGCCCGGCCACCAGACGCTCGCTGACAAGTCCTCATTCTGGGCCTGGCTCCAGAAGGGGACCCCGGGCTTCATCCGGGCCGGATAGCCTCGCTTTTAAGTGTGTTTTTCATGAGGTCTTTTGTACTATATTTCTTGTTCTCTTTTTATTCTCTCTCTCTCTCTTATCATACGTTGTAACTACAGCACCTTGAACATGCCGCTATGAGTCAAACATGCTTTATAAATAAGACTGCCCCACTCATTTACAGCTGTCCCGTGAAATGACCTTTGTCCCATACAGCCGGGTGGAGCCCTCAGACCTCCATCTGCATGTCGAATCGAAGCTGACCTGCACTTTCTTATGTGAAATCTGTTGACATAATACAATTAATTAAAGTCAACGTTATAGCATTAATGTGCTCCTCATGAGATTAAGCCAAATTTATCGCACACAGAGAGGAGCTTCACTACAGCTGTCAGTACAATGAAAAATCTGAAACATTGACTTTAATTAATTGTATTATGTCAGCAGATTTCACATAACTGTATTAGGTTAGTTGAAAGCAGCAATATTACGTTTAAATATAAAATATTAGGTTTAACTTAATGTCAATGCTTTCAAGTAAACTAATTTTATTACATTTTTTGACATTATACACTTCATTAAAGTCAACGTTTCAGTTTTTTCATTGTACTGACATCTGTATTTAAACTCCCCTCTGTGTGAGATAAATTTGGCTTAATCTCATGAGGAGCACATTAATGCCATAGTGGTTAAACCTAATACAAATTTCTGGAGTCATCGATAGGTTGGCAAGATCAGAAAGGTTGCTTTTTCATCTATCAGAGCAAAATTAAGTTGACTTTGCAATTTTTTCCTGGCCACCAGTGTCTGTAGTGAAGAGACAGTGTTGAAAGTGGGACACAGAGGGGAGGAAATGCCAAAAAAGTGTCCCAGTCCAATCCAACCCCAGGACTTCCGCAAGGGGACCAGTATATGGATCTCCAGCTGTATCAAGGGAGCTATACAGTGGCATGTGATGCAAGCTTTTTATCGGAAAGAAGCCACATGTATCTGGACTCTGACCTCACACTGGCCTCTAGTGAATGACATCATCACCTTCAGCCTTGTTCTGTAATGTGTTTCAGCTCCTATTGCTTCTATATCTCATCCCTTACTTCATATGTTTGCCGTTCACAGATTAGGATACAGCTCTTTGACCCAGGAAGAGACGTGAAATAGATGACATATCAGGAGCTTTTCAGCGCCTCAAACCAACACAGGTAAAACTCACCACTTACGGGACGACGCAGCTACAGTGAGCACAGTCTCTTTTTACAAGTGACAATACCATTTCCATTAGACCCACTTAGTCATAAATGTATTAATGAGGATGAAGGGACTGTGCCGTTAAAGTGATCCTGACTCGCATTAGGGTGGTGCTGCACTCGCCATGGGACGGGACAAACGTCACATACTCAGGTTACAATGAAAAAAAGTGATTCCATTTGGGCTGACTGCTATGATCAATGCTTTTGAAATCTCACTTATGAATGAAAATAGGCTAAAACTATATTAGCATTCTATATGGACTAATCCCGGTTTATTGTGAAATGTATTCTTTTACGTCCTGTCTGATTGTTTGCTCCACTGTGTGGGATCTCCTCGCTGCCCTTTTGTCTTTACCAGTCCTCTCCAGCTGTGTCTTGTCATGTAATTGTCTCTATATTCCTGTATCTATAACTCCCCAAGTTTTCTGTGTCGGTCCGTCCTCGTACCTGTCATTGTTTCTGGCCGTCATTGTCTTCCCCGGTGCGGTTCAGCTTCCCAATTTTCCTGTATTCTGATTATTCATCAGGTGGCATCCTTTTTTGAGTCTTTCCCTTTCCTTTTTGTTGTTACTTTCCTGCTTATTTAATGTATTAAACCTGCTCTAAATTAAAAAAGCTCTTTTGTTTATGGGTCATTCCAGAATCAGAGGGCATTTTCTATCCCACTTAAGAAATGTCAAATAATTTGAGCCCGAAATGCTCAAACATTCACTTGTTGTGTTAAAATGTTAATAAAGTTGTAGGAAAAGTGGTTTCAAAATATGATTTAAAATATCAAATAGCTAAAACTTGCATGTCAAATCAAAACATTTATAATAGGCTTATTATTTACTTATTCTGCTATTATTTTGTTGATATACGGCTCCTGTAATGGTCAAAGCAATTTGTTAAATCATAAACATATTTTAAGTAATTTTACTCTGAAGGTGTGTCCACAACATGCACACAACTCTGTTACCAAAACCAGTAAAGCTCGGCAGAAGAAGTGAAAATACCAGCAACCAACTTATATACCTTTGCTGTGATGTTTACCTTCACACAAACACAGCAACAGTTGGACAGTGACAATGTGTTGGGGGGTTATATTTTATATCCAGAAAATAAAAGACAAACACCAAAGATAGATGGTTTTTATCAGAACTTGCTCACTGGGAAAATAGCATTTCTGCCTTTCTTAATGCAGACCCATGATTCAGTTTGTCTACAGCTGTTTCAGGAGTGGGTTAGTCCCTACACCAGCTGGTGTCAGAGCATCAGTAAATTGCACACACACTGATTTTTACCAACAGAGACGGTCCGTCATGATTTATACCAAAGAAGATTTAGGATGGAGAAGCAGAAGCAGAAATATTGGTGGGCTTAGCTTTGTGCTCACAGGTTCGATAGTACTACCCAGCATGTACCTGCAGCAGGTCACTGAGGATCAGCTGCTTCTCTCTGTTGCACTCTCACTTGGTGACTCAGGCTGATCGTTTACATTCAGCCCCGGATCGCGTCTGGATTCATATTCACTCCCTTCCCTTTGCAGTCTGTTGTAAAACTGGATTCAGTTTAGAATTCCATAAATAGGAAGTTGTTTTCCTCCCCAGGCTACCTGATGTGAACAGGGTTGGGAAGTAACAGGTTACATGTAAGAGACCCACTGAGTGTCTGTTCATTAAGACAAAGCACATTCTTGGACATCCCCAAACTGGACCTTTGTTTGGAACATTTTAGCTCGTATTGTAATTATTTCAATATCTGAAAGCAGATTAAACGTATCTCAGCAGGCATTGACATTTATTTTTTATCTAATTTTGGCAGAATTTGGGTATATTTGGGTAATTCATTTGGGGCGTTTTTTCCCTAATTTAGAGATGGACATTAGAGAGGTGACAGAAAGTAGGAGCGAGAGAAGGAGGGGGAAAGACATGTGATAAAGGTCACCTACAGTACCAGAAAAAATCCAGGTCAGAGTATTTGTCCCAACACATCTTGCTTTGAACTGTGGCACTTTTGTGGTAGTTTATGGATTATAAAACATATCCTATTATAAATCATCAACCACATCTGGGTTACACTTTCAAAGCCAACTTCATTCCAACTCATAACCACAAGTTTTACTCATCTCTGAATGTATCTAAATGGATCTATAGAGCGCATTAACTCATAGTTAATCTTCAGATTGAGTTTATAAAAATTGCAAAAATGTGTATTATTTTGACTATAGTTAAAAAAGGCCCTATTCTGGTTTTTGGGGTTTCCCTTTTCTTTAATGTTTTTTATATATGTTTTTGTGCATGTAAATGATTTGCAAAAGCTAAAAGGCCTTTGTTTACTTCTGTAACATAATGACATCACTATGTAACACTTACTTCTATTGGTTAGCCCTCCAACACATTGTATGTGATATAGGCTAAGGGGTGGGACATCTCTTATTGGTTGACCAATAACAACAGAGCCGGCCAGCTAACCAATCAGAGCAGACTGGGCTCTGGTTTCAGACAGAGGGTGAAAAGAGGTGCTGCAGCACAGTATTCTACTCGACCTGTCATCTCTTTTCTCTGTACGACAGCTATAATACAGGATAAAAAAACTCCCTCACAGTAAGCATGAATCGTCTCTTCACTGCTAAAACTAGTTTGGGTTCTTGTGAAGTCTAAAGGCTAAAATGCCTATGTTTACTTCTGTAACATAATGACATCACTATGTAACACTTGCTTCTATTGGTTAGCCCTTCAACACATCGTATGTGAAGGGGCGGGACATCTCTAATCGCCCTCATCATGAAATGAAAGCTTGAATTGATCGTTTTGTGAGTTCAGAATGATTATATATTACAGGTTATTATATATTGATACAAAGCTAGGCTAATGTCTGACTCACTGCTGCTGCTTTTCTTCCGAGTCTGAGAAAGGAACACATGTTGTCGGGGATAATAAAGCTCCCTGTTCTGATATGATTGCATGGATACGGAGGCGACATTTTTCCAGCGGAGTTTGCATAAAACCTTGTGGGGTTTGTTTACTCGCTCACAAGGATCGCACACTTTGGATATACTGCCCGAGAAAATTAACTGAAGGACCAGGCACAGATCTGCGGGGGTTTCCGGCTGACGCGTCACAGCACATGCAGGGCGCAGAAGGACCCTCTTTCTTTTTCTTTCGACTAATCGACGAATATTTTTTCGGCTAACGACTAGTCGACTAATGGGGGACAGCGCTATTTAAAACCATTTAAATACTTTAGTGGAAGCAAATAATGACACACACTGCCATATATTTAAATAAAACACACATTATTCAATACAATTCAGAGATCATTATTGAGAAAGAAAGTATTATGAAAACTATCCATGTTATTTTCTTAACCTGTTTCTCAAGACATAAACATTTAGAAGTGGGTCGAATTTGACCAGAAGACAACAGGAATGTCAGTATGAACAGTATATCTTTTTAGAATATTATAAAATTATAATATATTTAGAATTTTGAGATACAGCTCCGAAAAAAACACTCCAAGTTTTTCTTAAATTTGAATCTCTACATGTATGGCAGCCAATCCAGTGTCTGTTGAATTCCAACACAGAGAAATGTTGTCAGTAGTTTATAGAATACAATTTTAAAAATCCTGTAACTCAAAGACAAACCTATAAATAATAAAACCAGAGGAACTGATAATGCTGAAGTGGTCTCTTCATTTTTTCCGGAGCTGTATGAATACTCTTGGGAAGTTATGTTAAGACACATTTTGGATGTTTTATAGTAGCGTGTGTGTTATTTAAATATATGCTTTAACATTTGGAAGTACTTGTTATAAGCCAAACTATCACAATTAAAGAGATCAATTGCAACAGTGTGCATTAATAATGAAGCCTGGCCTCAGATCAGTGTTTATTATTAGATTATTCCTCTAACGGGCTCAGTGGTTTGGGATGAATTTGGCCACTAAAATAATGTAAATGGTCCTCTAGCTGACTGACTGCTTTAATAATAGAGACAGGCTGACTAAAATACACTCACCTCATGTTAGTTAAGGGATTTGCAACACCGCTGTTACATGGTTTGTGTTTACTTATGGATCAGTGGAGTGTGAACACACAGAGGCTACAGTGATAAACAGCTGCGTTAATGAGAGCTCAACATCTCCTCAGTGAGCGCTGACAAATAAAGATCACAGCAAGTGTTTGCAACTTGTGTCATGAGGGGGTCTAATGGATGCCCCGAAAAAATAAAGGTTTTCACCCTCTGTCTGAAACCAGAGCCCCGTCTGTTTTGATTGGTCAACAGCTTAGAGATATCCCGCCCCTAATCCTATCATTTACATTGTGTTGGAGTGCTAGCCAATAGACGCGCGAGTGTTACAGTGATGTCACTATGTTTCTGAAGGAAACAAAGGAGTCCAATGCCAAACAAAGCAGGTACTATATGAAACAACAGCACAAAAAAGCGTGGTTTTATTTGGTTGTGATGACTTGAGCTGGGTCTATCTGCTTTATTACTCAGATTTGATAACTTGCTTTTGAGATTTGATGTTTTTAATATTTAGCAGACCTTCTCTGGTGTCTCATGTATGTCTCTGGACATGCAGATATGCTTTTAGCTTGTTGCAATACGGCAGAATTACAGCTAAAGTAGTTCAGAATATGACTTAAGACCTGAGAGGCCTTCTCTGACTACAGCATATTCGCTGCAATCCGATGATATCAGCAGTACTGGCATAAAAATCAATTTCTGGAAATAATAGCTGTCCGTGACCAAGACTGTGGGAGTAAAGTTGAGACATCCTTCAGAGGAGTATGCAGTTGATAGACTTTATATAAACTGTCTCTTAAAAGTTCTTGAAGTCGGCATGTGAGTTTACCATCAGGACATATACAGTGTAAATACTAATATTATTCAAGTTAAGTTTCCGTGCTGGTCTGACTTTTGGAACAGGTTTCCTAAGCACAACCTGCAGTGAAGACATAATACTTCACATACAGTAGGACATTATGCAGGTACAGGCTAATTTAAGTGTGTGTGTGTGTGTGTGTGTGTGTGTGTGTGTGTGTGTGTGTGTGTGTGTGTGGGGGGGGGGGTGTTCTCTATATCCTTTGAAGTATCCCAACAGTATTTGCAAAACGGGATGCTAGGGTAAGGTTGTACAGCAGCTCTATAAATAATTAATCATTTACCGGTATACAAGTCATCCTTGCTGGCATAGATAATGCGACACAATGACTGTCCTGATCATAACACTGTGTCTGTTTGTGTAAGGTCAGTTAAGGTCTTAGACGATCCGAATCGGATTTATTACCAAGTAGGTTTACACATACGAGGAATTTGATATAAATGGTGTATACAAACACACATGAAGAAAAATATGTAGCAAAAAAAAAAGTACAAATATAAAAGCTATATTTAAAAAAAACGATTGCAGAATATTGTAACAATGGAAAAACAGTGACAATGTTTACACCAAATATAATCAGAAACAGAGCACAGTACAATATAATAAAAATACTGACAAATAATAATGTGCTATTATTCAATACTGTAAATAAAGGTCGGTGAGCAGGGGATATTAAGTTGTTAGGGACGGGATAGCATCAATGCGTCTAACGAGGATGTTCCTGTGTACCAAACTCCGCATGAAATTCAGCTACTTTCAAGTAGCATTGCCTTAGTTCAAGGTCCCTGCTACATTAAACCTTATTTTATATATTTTATAAGACAACGATAGACATATTTAAATTCTGCAATGTTGGTTAGCCAAGTTGGACGTGTTCTAGAATGCCAACAATGTGCTGAGTTAAGTTGCAGGTGTTATGGCGGAGTGATTTGAAGGAGGAAGACAGCGGGAATCAGTCGGAGCAGTTAAAAAGACATTTAACTAAAACAGTGCTGATTCGTGGCGATAGATATAAGCCGAATTGAACAATGGCTCGTTATTCAACACACAATGTTTTGTGAAACGGTAAGCGAAAACTCAATTGGTACAGAAAAGGCAAATTGTTAAATGTGTATTTTTAAAGTGTTTGTTTCTATAACTGACAGGCGACAGAGAGAAGTTGGCGGCAGTAACGGTCAGATGTCCTACCGTGTGGGGTCTCCTGCTGCAGTGACACGGTTCCGTCCCGGTGCAGGAGGATGGAGGACGGGTCCTTCAGCCCGGTGAATCCCCCGGCCGCCGGACGGGGCAGCTTCCTCAGCCCGCTGCAGCACTGGTAACACACCGCCCATGCCTGCTCCTCGTTGATGGGCTGCTCGTAGGACTTCAGCACCTCCTCCAGAGACAGTTCCCGGGGCTCGGCCAGGTCCCGCACCTCTCCACGCTCCGTGGGGGCGGTTACCCGTGAGTCCCCGTCCTCGGCGCTTCTGTTAGTGGATCTGGCCATGGCTGCGATAGCGTGGAGCCCATTATTTACTCCTTAGGCACCAAGGCCATTTATATGCTGCCCCTGTCTCGTGTTGGGCCCGATCTCCTCTCCTGTCCTCTACTTGGCGTATACCGCTCCTCAACTACCGCAACTGCACCTCGCTACCAAAACATTGTCTAGGTAGCCCTTCCGAACACAGCTCTTCCGGTCCAAATTTAAAAAAATAAAATATGTAATTATTTTTTGAGTAATGTTTATCATAAGTAAAACACTTATGTGACGATAATGTTTTTTCAAAAGAAATATTATTTCATTTTTTATTCATATTTCTTAATTTCATATTTTTTCTTCAGAAGTATGAAAACAGTGTTGAAGTGTACGTAGCCTAAGTACAATTTCGAGGTAATCAATTTAGTTCTAATTCATACTCAATTTGGAATTAAATATTGTGATGTTCACTTTTTACTATCTTTGGTTCGTAATACAAAAATATAAATCAACTAATACTATATATTATAGGCTACTATTATGGATTAAGATTCCTGATAGTATTAAAAATACATTAGTCAGCTCCACCTTTACCAGCAGCAACATTTCAATAATTTACACTTTCATAATTCATTATAATCACTAAAATGATATATTTTGTTTTGAAAATAGGCATTCAGCATAATGATTACTTTTACTTTTGGTGCTGTAAGTATATGTATACCTATACTTTTTTAATGCTCCATAAGTATATGAATATTTCTGTACTGAGGCATTAATACCTTTACTTAAGTAAAGAAACCGAGTACCTCCTTCACCATATAAGTGAGTTGCGATATAACCTTGTGGCAACTTATTTAAATAAATTCTTATTCATTTACAAGGGTCAAACATTAGGTGCATATAATCATGGTTGGAGTTTCCCTTTGCTTTTATTTTGACAGTAAAGCCACTAGGTTTCCGGTTACAGTGTGGCTAAATATGGCTGACTTGATTCAGCTTGTTGCGGTATCAGCAAATGAGAGCGACTGTAGGGTCTGCGGGAAAATGTCAATCACCCGCCGCTGAGCGGAAACCATCCTCCGGGCTGTCGCATTATCCACCTGCTCCAGCTGAAGACTCATCTTCCTCAGTCAGTTCAATGACGATATACTATCACAATATTCTATATTATTTGGGGTCTGGGTGCTTTACTGCAGGCATCACGCCCATTCTCTCCCCTTTATTCTTTTCACTTGTTTTCACTTGACAATTCACAAGAATATAATACAAATTCCCAACAATTTTAGATAATTAGGCTAATTAAATCAGTTTAAATACTGTACTTTTGATGTTGCAATACTACCTATATCAAAATATTCCTGTTTCCTGTTTTTGTAGTCATCATTGAGTCTATAGGCTTTCACCAGTCACGTTCCATGAAGGCAACATTTCTGAGCATGTTACAGGTGACTTTCTACTTTATTTTTGTTCTTTTTATAACAAAAATAAATTACAACAAAAGTGTTCCTTATACTGCATTATTGATCATATAAAACCAATTCTAAAACAAATGTTTTTGTTATAATACTCAAACAAAACAGTAAGCTGCATAAAATATGTTGTGTTCATTAACCTGATGTAAGTATCACAAAATTAACGTAATGAAACCTGCTTACTTTACATCATCTTTGTATTACATCAATATCAAATACAATTCGAATAAATACAAATGACAATAAAAATCAATAAGATGTTTTTTACTTAAGTGTATTATGTAAGACAACATCACAACATAACCTTAGAAAAGAAGGTACCAGGATATTTAGGATAGAAATTGAGTCGTAATAACAATAGTATAAATTACAAATCATTTTTTGGTTTAAGCAAACACAGTATTTTTGCTGCATGAAAAACATATATTTAAAGTAGAATAAAGAATAGCCTACATTATAAAAGTAGCCTAATTAAAAACAAAAGACAATTCAGTCAGTACAGTACATCTACCTATAATATATGGATCTTTATTTTGAAATATATTCTAACATTTTAGTACTGCTATCGCCATGATTTAAAAATGTAATAGTAATCTTATTAAATCTTCATGCTGCTTCATTGACCTGTCCAAACTTTTACTTTGAAGGCAAAAATAACCTCTTCCTGTTTTAATCTGACACCTTTGTTGCTGCATCCTTTCTCTGCTACTCCGATTGCACCTACAGGAGCTGCAGTCACACTGAACCTGAACATAAAAACTGCGTATGTATATTGACAACATAAATGTTAATGATAATTTATGGATTGTTGTTTTTGCTAATTTTATATGGATACACTTTCCAATAAATTCTGAAATACATGCTCAAAAACAGCTCCAAATAACCAACATTATTTGCTTATCTTTCAGTTTGGCAAACGTCACTTTATACAAAAATAACTTTCAGAGACTAAATTGTTACCTTTATGGGATATGAGAATCTGTAAGAAAAAAGATCCAAGCAGGCCAGCCTGCAGCTGAATGGATGAGGTTGAAGGTGAACTGTTCCATCCCACCAGCTCCTGGTTCATTGACAAAAAAAAACGCCTGACCAAAACAATCCCTCAAATCCAACTGGGTTAAATAGCTGGATCTGACTTAACCTGCTTTTCTTAGTTTTATTTATTTTATAGTATTTCGTCTTTTAATGTAATCATTAATTTTCTCTTATGTCTTGTTTGCTTTTACTGAGTGAATTAAGTATTATCAAAATATTTATTACGTGCCTATTTTAGCTCCCTGTCTTCCTATAAATCTAATATGTGATGTTATATGCTGCGTGCGTTAAAATTGTTTAAACATTTGATCTGAATTTCATTGCTTGTTTTCTGTTGGTCTTGTGTTTTGTGAAAGTATATGAAACAACATAATAACATATGGCAATTCTGTTGATAGATACTGGTATTAGAATGTGTAATATTAGATTATTGTTCGGAGAAGTTGATTTATGTGAAGTGAGTCATTCCGAAAAGTGTTTCTATCTAAAGGGATCACTTTGGGGTTTCAAAGCTTTTCGTACAGGGTCCTTCCTCAGTTAGTAAATCTTTTAAATCATTAATGAATATAGGGTGATGTGTCATTTCTATTTTATACAGTAGTAGAATCCACCAACAGATGGCGCCCAAACGTGACTAATTTACTTCTGAGAAATTCTGGTGATCTTTTTACAGACCAGATTTCAGTTAAAAGGCAACAGAATATACTGTGACCAAAAAGTGACAAGTAATACTTATTGCAGTCATTTGTACCGTATAGTTTCCGCTTCATAAGTCACCTTCATATAAATACATGAACAAACTGGCAGCTCTGAAAGGCACCCGACATAGTCACCTGACTCTTCATACAAATTGGAGCATAGAAAGGGAGACGTGTGGTTGAACATAACAGTCTCATATGTTTCACAATACACATCAACACATGTTCAATGTGCAGGCACTTTATGAAATCAGTGGCAACATTTTCCCAAACATTTGATTAATTTTACATTAAAAAAACACATTATGTTAATAATAACTTACCCGGGTCAGGTCATTAAACATCATCAGATTATCTACACATGACTGCTGATCACTTTTTGGTTGAAGCATCACAGTTTAGAAACGTATTATGATATTCTCACTCTTCGTGTGTGATTGTTACAGAAGCAAAAGGAAAACAACTCCCTATAATTCATCTTAACACCGATACCAGTGCGGTTGCACACTTAATTTTAAACAGAATTATTAATGCAAAGGTTTGGTTACCTCACAAACGCACACAGTATTTAACAGTCTGTCCACTGGGAAATACATACATACCAGCATTTGTGCAGACACTGAGAGAACACAATGTACTCAGACGCACTGTTCCACATGTTCCACACAGGCAGGCAGACTCTCATCTTCAGACATGTTAACTCTTTCAACACAGTCCCCTAACTGTATGTGTTGAATGTTAATCTACTATTCACCGTAAGCAGGTACATATCTCCAGTAGGCGATTAAACCGTGTCAAACTGACACAAAGGGCTTGTACAGCTTTCACTAAAATGCGTCTGCTGAAGCCAAACAACAACTTCACAATGTGACACCAATGCTCAGGACATTCTAGCATTTTGTGATGAGCTGCTTTTAATGAAGAATGCTTGATTCTCCTCCCTTGAGAAATTCTTAGTCACATTATAATTCATGCCTCTGAGTTCCTCTTTCTTCATGTAAGCCGCTCTGTGGCTCCATCTGTGATTTTTTTTAAACAGCTGGTGGAAACAAGGCTGTTGCGTTACTGAGCAGTAAACTACCACACTGAGCTGAGAGACGTTTAAACTCTCTGGCTGTTTCTATCAAAAACTATTTCCACAGCCTGCTGCACATTAAAATCATAAAGACATTAAACAATGCTCAATTTTAGGTTTAAACGAAACTAATGGGAAGAAAAGAATTATACCTCTTATCAGAAAGCACTTTATAAAATAAATGGGTACTACTAAAATGAGTTAATTCGGCTTGTAAGATTTAAATCAACATGATTTATCATCTTTATTAAGAAGCTTGGATTAAAACTTGATTATGATTGGTTCATTTGGAAATTCCAGAGGTCTGCTAATTTGTACTAACAGACCGCTGCTAAGGAGAACAGACTGTCGCTAACGAAAACAGACCGTTGCTAAGGAGAACAGTGCTGCTAAGGAGAATCAAGTCAAAGTCTGCTCAATCTAATATCAGCTGTGGACAACAGAAATTAGTTTTCTCCGTCAGAAAACTCAGTGGAATACTTTTTGAACATTCCTTTTATATTTGTGGAGATGGCTAAACTGTCTCCAGTAAAGAAAAGACCTCAGAGAAATCACCCGAAGAAGACAGACAGGAAGTAAACACTAACTGAGAAAAAAGAACACTGACTGCTTAGTGGCGGTGATCACCCTGTCAGTGAAAACTAGCCATTGACTGTGTCAGAGTAATGATTAATCAACCAAGGAAAGAGAACCAATCCTTTAGACAAATATAACTGGGGTATTCCAGGAAGCAGATTAAGAGTTAGCTAGTTAACACTTTTATACAACTTCATAACAATGAAACATTGTACCCCGTCATGAATTACTACTCATAGTCACAAGTAAATGTTTTTATCTTTTAACAGTATCTACCCTGAAGTGTAATAGGATGGAGGTTCATCCAGTCTCCAACAGAGCGCTCAGTGACTGGCTTCTCTTCTCTGATTCAAGTTCACTTCGTCGCGCTACTATCAGACCTCCGCACCTCTCTAGCAAATAATGTTAGGTTACTTCCTGCCCCCCGAACACCATCAGCTGCACATCAAAAACCCTAGCAAAATTCTTGTCTCTCCTCCTCTGTGGGAGCGTCATCAGTGACCAGGCCCTCAGGGGGAAACTGGCATGGGGCCCAGCTCCAAACAATGGGCATTCAAATGCAGTGAATAAACATCAGCTCTCTGGTACACTGAGTGAGGGCAGCAGCAGGACTGGCAGGGACCCTGCACTGCTCAATATGCTCCGACTATCACCAACACTGTGGAAAACCCTGGCTCTGAACCAAAGTGGGAAAAAAACGTAGTGGCTTTAAGAAAATAGTTTGTCCATGTAGTAATCTGTCCTTGTTTACAACAGAATTATTTTCATGTGGGGCCAAGAAACACAATTCCCTATTTGTGTTTGACTATATATCGTACACTGGCTCTGTTCACCACGTATATACTGCTCTGATTAAATTTAAATTCCCTTTGTAAGCATTGGGCATACATCTAGGGGCTTTTATTGTGAAAGGATGAACATGGGAGAAGATAAGCTGTAATGCGCTGCTGTTAGAAAGAGTTGGGTTCAGAATGAAGGCTTCATGTTGTTATTCTATTATATTTTATAACCAACTGGAGGAAAGGAGGAAGAAAACAAGGGAAGGGGTTCTAATGACTAATTTTCCTGTTTTTATCTTGTTGACATGCATCAGGACACATTTTGATACGCTATACAAATATATGTGGTCAAATCCCAGACCACCCTGGCAAGTGTTTTGATTATGGGATCATACAGCGTCTTGGTTTTGCTTATAATTCTAAAGCTGTGCACTCTGATTGGCCAAGATGCATGTTGACGCCAGCTGGAAACAGGGTCTTGGTCAATGCGTCTTCCAGTTTGGTTCTGAATGTATTTTATAGCCCTTCATCAGTCTTAAATGTACAAAGTGTACTGTCATTCATTATGCTGTGCTGTCATTTCACATTTAAATCCCATCATTCCAATCAGGCCAGTGTTCCTTCAGTTGTAGCACATATTAAAAACTATGAAGAACATGGACTTCAGTCCCGTGTAGCCTCTTGATATCTTTGCCATTCAAGAAACAGAATGTATTTTAAGCATTACTGGGATGCTCTGTCTTAGCTGGCAACCAGCTGAACTGATACGGTTCCCGAGGCACAAGTAGATCTATGTCAAGTCTCTTCTGTTCTTTTTCACTGTTAACGTTTCTGTACCCGAGCAATGACATGGCACTTTTACACACTTCCTGGATGCGTTTGACCTTGCTGTGTGGCAGCGAGGTACGCCAAGCCTGTGAGACGTCAGCAGCATTCCTTGACGAGATTTCAAAGGCATCTCTCTTGGAGCCTTTGCCTTTTCCGTGCGTCACCTTGAAGATCCACTCCTCCAGCTGTTTGGTCATCTCTAGACCTACAAACTCATACATGGCGTTTATCTCCTCGAGAGGGTTGTGTGCCACGTCCTCGTAGCGCACCATTTTGTAGCGACCTTTCAGAAACGGAGGGGGCTTCAGGATGGCCCTCTCATGGATGCTGACATGGCTACGGCAGATCTCCTGCATGGCCTGATACTGCACCTCTGCTGCTGGGACGTTCCTCTGCTCCAAGACGGCAGAGTTATCATGTACAAAGGCGTTGGCTGATGCCTCTCTGGACCGCACCACGGCCCGGGGGTCTCTGACCAGGTGGATGATGCGGAGGTCTAGGTTTGGATCCTGCAGCAACGGATAGAGGGATTCCAGCTCAAAGAATCTCACTTCCTTTAGTACCACATGACTGTAAGTGCTGCAGGCATCCTCAGCCCTATGCAGGCCGCGAATATCACATGCGTGTTGGCACTGAGTCTGGTTGCTTAACTGGTTACGTGGCGTGAGAGAACAGGCTGGCGGTGAGCACAGTGCTCTGCTGTGACTCCACATAAACAAAAAGGACATGTTGATCTGCTCCGGCATGTAGGCCTCCATCACAGACATGTCGCACTGGAACACGCTCCGAAACAGATCCCTCACCGCCATGCGCAGCGCCCGCGCTCCGTGCTTCTGCAGTTTGGTCCACACGTGCCACGCAGGCTCCATGAGGTAGAAGACAGACGGGTGCTGACTGAACACCTGACCCACGAAGGACGAGCCTGACCTCCAGGAGGACAGCAGCAGGACATGAACTTTGCCACCATTGGAGGGGGGGGAGCCGCAGGGGCTGAGCTGGACGTACCAGCCGCAGAACAGCACCACCGCCGCCCCCTGGAGGATGACCAGGAAGATCATGGTGCTGAGGTTCACTCTGCAGCGGGGCATCATGGCCGCGGAGGTTTCTGCTGCTTTATGTGGAGCTCTTTATTTTGGCCCTCGGTGGAGCTGTGTGTTCCTTTGGCTGCAGGAACAGAAAGGGCTGAGGGTAGAAGAGAGATAGAGAAATAGAGCACAAAAAAACAATGTTTAGGTTCTTGAGCGAAACGTTTTATCTTCAGTTTCACAAGCTGTTTTCTGAAGTTTTGAACAGTGTAGCACCTGCCAAAAGCAAGCTATCAAACACAGCACTCACACCTCAGAAGCTAAGGCAGCACACACCTCAGTGTGAGAGGCCTGTGTGTTCTCCCTGGGACAGTGATAAGCTATGACATCATGCAAATGTCCTCTGACTTATAATCATAAAGTTATTGGGTAATGCACATCTTCAGATCACCATTATGCCTGTTATCTCCCTATCACTGAGAGGACTGTAAGCAACATTGGGAATACATTACAGTATAATAACCTTAAAATATTTCTAGATTTTTCCCTGAGGGTCTGAATGAGTTGCTTCATTGCCCCTAGCTTGACTTTGTTCTAACCTTTCTTTACTCATTTATAATGTATTTAAATAACTGATTGTATCACAGTCAACTCACAAAACAATACCCTGTAAACAGAACAAGTTCACCAATTAAAAAACATTTATCATTAAAAAGGGAACTAAAGGTTTAATTAAAAACACACAGGGTATATACAGACATTTTTAAGTTGAATTTAATACCTTTTTTAATACCTTCACAATATTTTTTAATACCAACACCACTTCGAGCTGCAACTGTAGTGGCAACCTTTCGAACTTCAGTGTTGGGGGTAACTAATTATAAAGTAATGGATTACTGTCTTTTGTTACTTAACTTTCTGAGTGAGTAAGTGTAGTAATGCTTACAATTCAAATCGAGTAGCTATTATTACAGTTACTGGATACTTTGTTACTTTTTTGCCTCAATAAAAACACTGACCTATGTATACACAATTGTTTGTTTTTTAATCCTAACCCAAGACAAAAACTTAGTTCATTGTTATGTGTAGGAAGAGCACACACCACTTCTCCAGTGCTACACTCTTTCTTTCACTATCATTTTATCTCAGTGAAGACAAAATGTCCTCACGTTCGACAGAAGTCTTAATACATGTAAAAAAAAAACAACAGATGGACATACACGTTCATCTCTTGGAGGAAGGTTGTGTGACGTCAAGGTACTTTGGTTTCGAATTCATGGGACATGCGAGGGCAGTTGACCTGTTGCAGCACATCAAAGTAAGAACATTTTCTTATAATATTTGGTATATGCTAACATAGGGGCATTGTTTGCATTTGAACATTTTCATGGATTTGTGATGATTTAATTGATTTAACCTACTGTGGATTTTCTGTAATAGTAGATATAATATTGGCACATTTATTTAATGTCTAGGTTAATAATCATTAAACATATACAATACAATCTTTCAAACAACATTAAGTTTGGCTTTATCAGATCAATGCATAACCTTCTGATTAAGCATTAAGGTTACAACACTTAGCCCATCACAAGCCATGCTACTGTAGTTCAATGTTAGTCACAATGGTGGTACCTGCAAGCCAAATTTGAGAACCACTGGGCTAGATATTGAGCCAATATGAGAGGTTGAGCATGACCCTGAGGCCTGCCTGATGTACTTCTACTTTGTGGCCTAGACTGGAGCTACTGAACCTGAATTAGTAGGTATATTTATTTTGCAGGTACTCTACTCCAACTTCCATAAAGTAACTAGCTTTGTCGGCTGATTACAGCCCTTCTAATTAAATAAATGTGCCAATATTATATCTACTATTACAGAAAATCCACAGTAGGTTAAATCAATTAAATCATCACAAATCCATGAAAATGTTCAAATGCAAACAATGCCTCTATGTTAGCATATACCAAATATTATAAGAAAATGTACTTACTTTGATGTGCTGCAACAGGTCAACTGCCCTCGCATTTCCCATGAATTCGAAACCAAAGTACCTTGCCGCACACAACCTTCCTCCAAGAGATGAACGTGTATGTCCATCTGTTTTGTTTTTTTTACATGTATTAAGACTTCCGTCGAACGTGAGGACACTAGTTTCTTCTTAAAGTATGGTGCTATACCCAATTTGATGATGTAGCTCGTCTTGTCCTTGCCACACGCGGAGATTTTGCTATCTCTGAATCAGTAAACATGTTCTGGAAGAGCTCTCCTATCCCCTCATTAGAGTTATACGAGTGGTGTTTAGTCGCTGTTTCCAAGCACCACAGAACCTCAGCTTGCAACGTTGAAGTGGGGCATGGAGTTTGATGTCTAACATCTGTCGTAGGCCTACTCACGGTGCTGGTAGGCCTACCGCTGGCAGTGGCATGTGGGAGAATGGTGGAGGTTTGGGGGAGAGCGTGGTTTGCGGTGATGTCATGTCAATTTCAACATCGAAATAGGTAGTTGCTCACTTCGTCCGCGCATTCTTGTTTGGTGGCTATTAGACTCCATGTGTGACCTGACAGCATTCACTCCCATCCAGGTGACATTTATTGTCTTTTTACAGACGTTGCAATAAGCCTCTCGGCTGCTACCAACTGCTGGCCTAAGCCAGTCTTTGAATCTCGAGTCCTCTAACCAGAGGTACGAAAAATTAAATAAAATTTCCCCATGACTTCAATAGTAGCGAACTTTTGGTAACTTTTGTCAGCAAGCCAGCCGTGTAAGCTATCCTCTTGAAGCATAGACTGAGTCGCCGCGCACTGACGTCACATCATTGATATCGTTCAGGTCCTACTCTCACATATAATTTATATAATATAGGCTAATTAAATTCAAGCGATTTTTAGGAGATAGGCCTGCACTTAACACAAATGGAAAAAAAACTCATAGTTGGATTGTGGTTCGAAAATGTGATACCTCGTCAGATAGGGCCTAACGTTTATTACTTTTTAAGACTTTTTAATGGCCTTCATTTTTTTGCTCATTTGATTTACTACCTTTTACAACCCTGTGTATACAATATGTTTATGGGGCGAAAAATCAAATCCTCCTGTAAGATGATAAATCGCATGATTTTTTAAAGAGAAAACGTTTTTTATTGACACATCATAATACCTGCAAGATAGTTTCAGGATTGTGTTTTTTTTTATAGGCCAAAAATAATACATTTTCAGTCCACACAATATAGCAATATGAAGTTAAAACTTTTAGATTGTAATTGTTATTAGTCATTTTTATCAAATACTCCACATATTTAACTGCTAGAAAGAAATCTCAATATATATTTTTGTGTTTTGGTTCAAAATCCTCCTCAACAACAACCTTGCTCTCTCCCATGCTGTTAACTTTACTTTTATTGCAATAAAACATGTAAAGGATATTGTCCTGACGTTTTCTATTTTATTTACCTTTGCAGTTTATGATTTAAATACTTATAGCATTTACTTGAAGTTACCTGCATGATTAATATCTTATCTCATCATTATCTCCCAGGCTGCAGACAGGTGAAAGAGAGCTGAAAGATTTAAGGGAACAAGTACTAAAGGGAACCAAAAAGCTCTCCTCCCACATGTGCACGTGCAACTAGGTATGTGTGTCAAAGGAAAAACACGTGGACATGTATCGTGCAAAATGCACTTTTTGTTGTCTTTTATACATAAATATGTGTCCCCGGTGTGTAAGGAGACTCACAAAGTGTCAGAAAACAAAACCCTCTCTCTTTTCCTCCTAACCCACATCTCTAAAAACGGGGGTACAAACGATAAAAGGTCCTGTCCTTGTTGTAAACCCGCGAGAGAGTAACGTTTGAGCTCCAGACTGTTTCAGAAATAATGCTGGATGTGGTTTGGAACATAATATGGCGTTTAATCACGGCAGCGTTTAGCTGAGTTTCTCCCGGTAGAAAACTCTCTTCAGAGGAGAGATCATGACGCTCCAAAGGGGCGTGGCCAGCAGCAGCTCCTAAGGGGCGTGGTCAGCAGCAGCTCCAAGGGGGCGTGGCCAGCAGCAGCTAGTTCATTTAAAGCTACAGTCACAGAATCAGCACTTCAGGAACAAGGCTGAGATAGAGGGGGATGATGGGGGATCTGTTTGTATTTTGAGCAAAACACTTCATACATGTTTTGTTTAGATATGGCTCTACAGTATATTGTTCAAATATAGCATGATAGGAGACCTTTAAAGTAAAAAAAACCAAAACATTTGTTCATGCCTTGTTTTATTTTATATATTCAGAGTGCATTCATTGATCTATTGTTGCTTATATTACATTATATTATATATCCATTGCACCTACTCAGTGGCCAATCCCTGCCTCTCAATGAATCCATTCAGCGAACAGTGAAAAGAAACCAGAGTAAAAAGATGAAACAAGCAGTGTCAGGACTAGGGATGTTAACGGTTAATCGACTATCGATTAATTGTCGAAAAGAATTTACTCGATTAAATTAAATTAATTGTGACTAATTGAACATTGTAATCTATGACCGTTTCCCACAGGACGTTCTTGAACGTGACCCGAGATTCTCGCGAGCCGCTAGAGCTAGACACAAACTTGAGGCGGCAAAAAAACTAAAACAAACAATGATGAGGCGGTCAAAACGGAGTGGAGTGTGGGAGCATTTTAGATTAATTAACGATGAAAAAGACGCACAATGCAAACTTTGCGGTGCTACATTTAAATACAACAGCTCTACAAGTTCGTTAAGATACCACCTGAACAACTTGCATGTAACGTTAGCCATTCCGTCGCCTTCACAACCTACAATTGCTGCTGTGCTGGGAAGGCGAGTATGCGACCAAAGAAAAGCAGACGGCATTACTCAGAGAATTTGCGGGATGATTGAAAGAGATATAATGCCAATTAGCACCACCGAGGCCGAGGGATTTCGGGAGCTGATACAATTCATGGAGCCAGGATATAACATCCCTTCGCGAGCGACTGTGACTTCCAACTTGGAGGCACGCTACGAAATTAAGAAGGCTAAGCTAAAAACATGTTTGTCCGCGGCTAATGTGGCTCTGACGACGGATTGTTGGACAGCACTGACTACAGAAAGCTACATCACGATTACTTGCCACTATATTGAAAACGACTGGCAGGTAAAGTCGGCAGTCCTTCTTACGGAGAGCTTATCCGAGAGACATACAGCTGATAATTTAGCTGCCAAACTGAACCAGGCTGTGGAGTCATGGGGACTCACCGGCCGTGTAGTAGCCTGTGTGCACGACAATGCTCGGAACATTGTTTCAGCAAACAACCCCGCACGAGTCAGTTGGAAGTCAGTGTGTTGCTTTGCTCATACTTTAAATCTGGCCGTCAATGACGGATTCGCTGCTGCTGGTGTCAACCGAGTAATTGGAGCTGCTGGCAGGCTGGTCAAGCACTTCAATCACAGCACACCAGCAACGAAAGCGCTAGAAGCAAAACAAAGACAAATGCAGCTACCAGCTCATCGGCTCATTCAGTCCTGTAAGACCAGGTGGAACTCTGTACATGCGATGTTTGGCAGACTCGTAGAACAGCGATGGGCCGTGTGTGCTGTGCTATCAGACCGCTCAGAGACCAAGCTTTCAGATGCGAGGACGCTGGAGTTGAGAGACGACTTCTGGCAGCTTATGGAGGACATAGCGCCAGCACTAGAGGCTCTCCAATGTGCTACTACTGTAATGTCAGCAGAGGCGGAGGTATCCATATCCAACACGTACCCCATCACATTTAGTCTGATTAACACGCATCTCAAGATGGCAAATGGAGACAGCAACAGAGTGGCGGAATTCAAATCTAAAGTGCGCACTTCGTTGGGGGAACGGATGAAGGTAAGCTATGGCCATTAATTAATTAAACTCTTCGATCACATTTGAGCTATATAACAGATTATGGGGTGAATCACTTATCACCAACACATTGTCACAGTGTAAACTGCGTTTTTATGCAGTTGTACCCTTGTCATGTCAAACCTTATTAAATAAAACTCTAATGCTAGCTTTCTCCTTTATTTAATTTTAACAGGTTGAGTCTGAAGACCTCACATCAACAACACCAATGATAGCAACGATGCTGGACCCACGGCATAAGCACCTGGGATTTCTAAGCCCAGCAAGCAGGATCTCAGCTAATACCAAACTGCTTGAACTGGCTATGGAAGAACATGTGGACTCCACATCAACAAATGAAGCCACCACTGGAGATGATGTGCCAGTCCAGGGAGCTACACTTCAGAGACACACTTCTGCTATGACTCTTCTACTGGGTGAAAACTATACCACCAGCAGCAACGATGACATTAAAGAGGAAGTGGACATGTTTCTGAAGGATGCCTCACCACTCCTTGATTCCAGTCCCACAGAATGGTGGAAAGTCAATGAAGGAAGATTTCCGAGGCTGGCAAATGTGGCACGACGATATCTGTGCATACCGGGCACGTCTGTCCCATCAGAACGTGTATTCTCAGCAGCTGGCCTGACTGTAAACAGGCTGCGCACACGACTTACTCCTGACCACGTTAATATGCTTATTTTCTTGAACAAAAATAGAGGGGTCTAGGTCAGGAGCCTATTCAAAACACATTGAGACAGGAATGTTTTTGTTTCAGGAGAGGTAGCCTATATCTTCATTTGACTGTTCTAAGGGTCGCCCTCTAATGTTACTGTCACCTTCCTCAGGGATGATTTAAGTTGTGTTCAGAATATATTTGAAGTTTCCAGGGCTAGTTATCTTACTGTTACCTTTCTCAGACCAAAGGGGATTATAAATGCTGCTAATGTTTCAAGTTTTACATATGTAGTTAACCAGATTATAATGTGTAGGCTTAATATTGTGTAGGCTAGGCCTACCCATATTGTTTAGATTTCTATTTAAAATTAATTTTATTTTGCTTAATGTTTCACATGCGACAGGTGAGCCAGTGCACAATTATTTTGTTATGTATTTTAATTTTCTGTGCTTAATGTATTTTGTTAAACTACATAAATGCCATTATCTGCACATTATCCTAACTGGTACAATAAAACATCAATTGTGCAATATAGCATGCATTTTTATTCAGTAAATAAGCAATATTTAGCTTTTAATGTTAAAGACACTATTGATACACTGAGAAATTTACATTCTCAGGAAAAAAGCCGTTTATATCAGTTAATCGTTAATCGATCGATAAGGTCAATCAACTAATGATTAATGAATTAATCGATAATTTGCATCCCTAGTCAGGACTGTCCTTCAAAGTTTGCAAATCCACATCACTGCTGCCTCGTGATCCATGCGAGCATAAGGTAAGATGTTGTGCTTATCGAACAAGTCCTGACATGATCTGCTCACACTCAAAGCCTCAGGACACACACACACACACACACCCACACACACACACCCTATTTACTTCATCCTCTTCCTGTCATTCACTCTCCACTGTCCTCAACAGCCTTTCTAAAAGTGAGCGGTTTAAAAATGTGTCATCTCATCTCCTAAACTAATATATTGGCAACCTAGCGGAAATACACTGCAATCCACCTACAGCATCACAAACTCCCTATGAGTTCTGCTGCTGAGAGGCTAAAACTTGCTTTTCACTGGGATGCGTTCCACACAAGGTGACCTAAACACCAATAAAACACACCCATGTGACAATTGCCAGAAGTGATAACCAACAGCAATTAAACAGAGTGTAAACTGGAATGAAGATAATAATATAATTAATAAGCTATGGCAAAACAAACATTTTGGCTCCTACACCACCAGTGGACATTTTTAAACGCTAAAGACACATATATTAGCTTTTTATCAGCGACACCCAACTTTTAAATGGTCTTAAAATCATTTTTTTTATGTTTATATGGTTTTATCTATTTAAACAATTTTACAATTTTATTAGCGAAATTCCCTTTTAAGTTGGTCTTTTAACCTTTTAACCGTTTATTATTCTTATAATTTATTTCGTTTTTATTATTATTATTATTTTATCTGGGTTTTTATTTTTATTTTCTATTGGTCAGCTAGCCGAATGTATATGGGGGACGATAGGTTTGGGGCCGGGGTTTTTTGTTAAAATTTTAAAATTAAACCCACCCCACAAAATTTCCCCAATTCTTACTAAATTCGCACCCTTTCTTCAAATTTTTAAAAAAAAAAATTTTTTCCCCCATTTTTCCCCTTAAAAAACCCCCCAAACAAAAATTTTTAAAAAAACCCCCCTTTTTTAATTAAATCCCTTTTAAAAAACCCCCATAAAAATAAATTTTTAACAAAATAAAAAACCCCAAATCCCCTCCCCCCCCAAAACAAATTTTTCCCCAAAACTTAAAAAACCAAATTTTTTTTAACCCAACCCCTTAACCCCCCAATTCCTCCCTAAAATTTACTTCCCCCTAAATTTCCTAATTTTAAAAACAAAAAAACCTTAAAAATTCCTTCCAAAACCTTTTAAAAACCCTAAAAAAAACTCTTTTAAAAAAATAATTAAAAAAAATTTTAAAATTAAAAAAAATAAATTTTAAACCTTTCCCTTTTAAACTTTTTAAAATACAAAAAATTTTTAAAATTAATTTAAAAAATTTAAAAATTTTTTTTTTTTAAAAATTTTCCCCCCCTTTTCCTTTAAACCCAACCTTTCCAAAAAATTTAAAATTTTAACCCTACAAACAACTCCTTTTTGAAAGAACATATTTCTTTTACACTGGGGAAAAGACAACAATAAAAACAGAATTACTTGCCCAAATAAAATAACCCTTCATTTAAAAAAAATCAAAAAAATAACACTTTCAATTCCCCCTCCCCCCAAAACCCCAATTCTTTTTTCTCCCCAAAAAAGCGGGCCCCAAGCTCAAAAGTGCTTGCCGAATAAGGGAACCGGGAAGCCCCAAACCCCCCTAGGATAGAAAAAGTAAAAAAAAGGGGGCTTAGGCTGAAACCCTAGCCATCCCCTTTTAAAGGGCACGGGAAGCTGAGCCGAAAAGTGCTGGGCCCCCATTTAGGAACCCCCAAAAATTTAAAATTGGGTCGGATGAAAAAAAATTCCCCGAAAAAGCAAACTAAAGGGGGAAAAATAAATGCATCCAAACTCATTCCTTCCACTAACCCCTTTCCAAACAAACAGCCTTTAAAGGCTAGTTCCCACCAACTCAACCAATTACCTATGCCACCCCATTAAAGCCCGAAAAACCCCCCTTTTTTTTCACCCCATCAGCCCCCGGTTTTTTTCTTTCCAGAAACCAGTGCCGCCGCCCCATAACGCGCTTTACGCGCTGGGGCGTAGGGCCCCAAAGGGTTTTCCGGGGGGAAACCCCCCAAAACCCAAAAATTAGCCTAATGAAAAAATCTTAAAAAAAAATTTTTAAAAGGCCGAAATTTTATTTCTTTAAAACTATAAAAAATATGAGGCACTTTTTAGGCATACTACTCAAGGTACCGATGGTGCCCCCCTCCCTCCCCACTCACTCATCACAACTCATAATGTTTTTTTATTGGGGGGGGGGGGGGGGAGGGCATCATGAAGGAATTATGCTTAGGGCACCAAAATGGCTAGCAGCGGCACTGGACAGCACAACAATGTGGATTTTACAGACTATGACTTAGACTATGCGCCACCAGCAGCCAAAGAGTCAGTCAGCCAGAATCCATTTACCCGAGAAGGTCCGCGGGTTATTCCCAAGACTCTTACCTCGCAGATCAGTGACTTGAATATTGGAGCTCCATCCTTCAACCCCCAGCCAACAAATACTCAAAGTATGCCTGCAACTGAACACCTGGCACAATATTTAGCTCGGCGTGACCTAGTGAATACAAGTTTGTACGAGTTTGATGATAAACCTGAAAATTATCGTGCTTGGCTGTCATCATACAAAAATGCCACTCAAGGACTTGGTCTCACAGCCACTGAGGAATTGGACTTGATGACGCGATGGCTTGGAAAAGAGTCCAGCAACCAGGTGAAACGTCTCCGTGCAGTGCACATAGCAAGTCCACAAATAGCACTGGGGAAAGCTTGGGAACGTCTTCAGGAGTGTTATGCAGCCCCAGAGGTGATTGAAAAGGCCCTCTTTACCCGACTGGATGCATTTCCCAGAGTCTCAGCCAAGGAAAATCTGAAGCTACGAGAGCTAGCTGACCTGCTTATGGAAGTGCAGTGTGCTAAAGAAGATGGCTACTTACCAGGCCTGTCCTACCTGGACACGACACGCGGAATTGAACCCATAGTGACCAAGCTGCCTTATGGACTCCAGGAAAAATGGATCTCGGCCGGTTCTAAGTATAAAGAAGCAAATGGAGGACGGTTCCCACCGTTTGATTACTTCACGAAACTCATATGCTATGAGGCCAAGAAGAGAAATGACCCTAGCTTTGCCTTTTTAAATACCACCACAATGTCATCTGTCAGAGCTGAAGGTGCCTTTCCTAAAACCTTCAAGAAACCCATTGCAGTTCACAAGATCAATGTCACTCCCACAGAGTCAAATGTCTCTAGTGATCCGAGTAAGATCTGCCCAATACATGCAAAACCCCACCCACTGAAGAAGTGCAAAGCCTTCAGAGCCGAAACTCTTGATGACAGAAAGGTATTTCTGAAAGAAAACGGAATCTGCTTTAAGTGCTGTAGCTCAACCAACCATATGGCAAAGGACTGCACTACAATTGTTAAGTGTTTTGAGTGTGACAGCACCCGACATATCTCAGCTATGCACCCAGGACCAGCACCGCACCTCACGACTCCTCTGACCTCGCCACAGCATGGCGGGGAGGGAGAAGAGGTAAACGACACCAGTGAGGTTAGCGCAAGCTGCACAGCAGTATGTGGTACAGGACAAGTCGGACGGTCATGCTCCAAGATATGCCTGGCAAGAGTGTACCAGAAAGACCACCCAGAGGAAGCCATCAAGGCCTACGTCGTGTTAGACGACCAAAGCAACCGATCGTTGGCCAAGTCCAGTTTCTTTGACAAGTTTGACATCCACACTAAGCCATATCCTTACCAACTGAAAACATGTTCTGGTATAGTAGACACTTTCGGCAGAAGGGCATCAGATTTTATCGTGGAGTCCCTCAATGGAAAAGTTAGGATTCCCTTACCACCACTCACTGAGTGTAATGACTTACCTGATAATCGGTCTGAAATTCCCACACCAAATGCCGCTCTGCATCAGCCTCACCTGTCAAAGGTAGCAGAACACATCCCAAAGCTGGACCCCACTGCTGAAATCCTCTGCTGCTAGGGAGAGACGCAATCAGAGCACACAAAGTAAGGGAACAAATAAATGGCCCCCGCCAATGCACCCCTTCGCACAACGCCTTGACTTAGGCTGGGTGCTGGTCGGAGAAGTCTGTCTAGGGAGCACACACAAGCCGAACGTCAGTTCCTTCCGGACGGCCATGGTCGACTGTCATCGGCCCTCACTCTTCCAGCCATGCACAAGCCTTTTGCACATTAAAGAGGAACTTCACGACAGACTGCCAGGAAACAGTGCCTTACCACCCAGAGCTAAGGAACACAGTCTGGGTCAAAATGTGTTTGACTGCACGGAACAGGACAATAAGCTAGCACCTTCAATCGAAGATGAAACTTTCCTCAAAATGATGGACAAAGACGTCTACAGAAACGATTCACACAGCTGGGTTGCTCCATTGCCGTTCAGACTACCTAGGCAACAGCTTCCCAACAACCGCGAGCAAGCACTCAAGCGGTTTGGCTCACTCCAACGCCAATTCAAAAGAAAGCCAGAAATGCAACAGCAATACGTGGAATTTATGGGTAAACTGCTGAAAAACAACCATGCTGAGGTGGCACCAGAGCTAAGAGAAGAAGAGTGCTGGTATTTACCAAGCTTTGCCGTGTATCACCCACAGAAACCCGATCAAATCAGGGTAGTGTTTGATTCAAGTGCCCAACAGTCTGGGATCTCCTTGAATAACGTGCTCTTGACTGGACCGGATCTGAACAACACCCTTCTAGGAGTGCTCATGCGGTTCCGAAAGGACAAGGTCGCTGTGATGGCAGACATTCAACAAATGTTTTACTGCTTCCTTGTGGACGAAAAGCACAGAAACTACCTGCGATTCTTATGGTTCAAGGACAACAACGTAGCCAACGAGGTCATTGACTACAGAATGAAAGTTCATGTTTTCGGGAACAGCCCATCTCCTGCAGTGTCGATCTATGGGCTCAGAAGAGCCATCAGAGATGGCGCAGAAAAATATGGAACAGACACAGTCAACTTCGTCGAACGGCACTTTTATGTTGATGACGGCCTCTGTTCTGTCCCAACTGATGCAGAGGCTATTGGGCTGCTTCATAGGACTCAAGCCTCACTTGCTGAGTCTAACTTGAGGCTCCACAAATTTGTCTCAAACAGTCAGGCTGTCTTGGAAGCCTTCCCAAGTGAGGACTGCGTACAAGCCAAAAGGGATGTAGACCTCAGTGGAGATGAGTCACCCACCCAACGCAGCTTGGGGCTCCTGTGGGAAATAGCAAGTGACACATTCACCTTCTCTGTGTCAACCGACACCAAACCATTCACCCGTCGAGGGGTTCTTTCAATGGTGAACAGTGTCTTCGACCCTTTAGGGTTTCTGGCTCCAGTAACGATCCAAGGCAGGGGCCTTCTCAGAGAGTTGAATTCTGAGACATCGGAGTGGGACACCCCATTGCCTGAAGATAAGTTAGGCAAGTGGGAAGCTTGGAGAAACTCGCTTCAAGACTTGAGGCACTTTCATATACCTAGGATGTACACAGGCATCTGCCCAGCCAAGGCTGAGCGAGTAGAACTCCACGTCTTTAGCGATGCATCTGTGAAGGCCATTGGTGCCGTAGCCTACCTGAAAGCCATCCAAGAAGACACAGTAGACGTGGGATTTGTCATGGCAAAAGCCAAACTTGCCCCTCAATCAGACCCGACCATTCCCAGACTTGAACTGTGTGCAGCAGTCTTAGCAGTGGAAATAGCTGAGCTGATTCAGGATGAACTGGATCTAAAGCTGGATGCCACAAAGTTCTACACTGATAGCAAAGTTGTCCTTGGATACATTTACAACCAGTCCAGACGGTTCTATGTGTACGTCCATAATCGGGTCCAGCGTATACGCCAGTCTACCATCCCTGAACAATGGCACTACGTGAACACCGAAGACAATCGGCTGACCTGGCGTCGCGGTCGGTCCCAGCAGCACACCTCACAAAGACAATGTGGTTCAACGGACCAACCTTCCTGCGCAAGCCCTCTGTTCAGCCAGACCCTGCCTCAGTCATACCTCAGTCATTCAGCATAGTCTCACCAGAGTCAGATGCAGAGGTCCGTCCAGCGGTGAAGAGCTACATTACTGATCTACAAGGGAAAGTTCTCAGCACAGAGCGCTTTGAAAGGTTCTCCACATTCGACACTCTCCAACGAGCCATCGCACTCCTTATTCATATAGGGAGATCCTTCAGCACTCCGACAGGCAAGTGCAAGGGATGGCATCACTGTGACTTACCTCGTTCAGTGGATGAGCTTTCCCAAGCAAGAGAAGTCATCATCAGAGCTGTTCAGAGGAATACTTTGTGAAGGAATTTGAAGCTCTGGAGAGAGGAAAGCAAGTTCCGTTAAGCAGCTGCCTACGCTCTCTCAACCCAGTCTTACAGGATGACCTCCTCTGCCTTGGAGGCAGACTGAAGAATGCAGATGTGTCCATTGAACAAAAGAACCCTGTCATTCTCCCCAAAAGAACACCATGTGTCCTTGCTTCTCACCAGATACCACCATGCCCAAGTAAGCATCAGGGTCGCCAGTTAACAGAAGGTGCTGTACGAGCTGCTGGGCTCTGGATCCTGGGAGGCAAGCGGCTCGTTAACTCAACTATTCACAAGTGCATCACCTGTCGCAGACTTAGAGGACGGATGCAGGAACAAAAAATGGCAGATTTGCCCACAGAACGCCTTACAACCTGCCCTCCCTTCACGTATGTGGGACTGGATGTCTTCGGACCCTGGCACGTCTCCACCAGACGCACCAGAGGGACACAACCTCAGAGCAAGTGCTGGGCCATACTATTCTGCTGCATGAGCTCCAGGGCAGTTCACATCGAGGTGATTACCTCAATGGACACCTCAAGCTGCATAAACGCATTGACGCGTTTCTTTGCCATAAGAGGACCAGCCAAACAACTGAGGTCAGACTGCGGCACAAATTTCATTGGGGCTTGCAAAGAACTTGGGCTGAGTGCAGATCAACCAGACAGCACAGTGCAGAGGTATCTGCAACATCAAGGATGCTCCTGGGTGTTTAACCCGCCTCATGCCTCACACATGGGGGGTTCATGGGAGCGCCTCATTGGGTTAGCCCGAAGAATCCTGGATTCGACGCTCCGCGAACACAGCACGCGCCTAACTCATGATGTTCTGTGCACACTAATGGCAGAAGTGACAGCAATTCTGAACGCAAGACCACTAGTTCCAGTATCGAATGATCCCGAGAATCCATTCATCCTCACACCATCGATGCTGTTAACGCAGAAAGTGGGCGTCCCACCACCTCCAGGTGACTTCACAGGCAGAGACCTCCTCACGAAGCAGTGGAGACAAGTACAAGCATTATCCAACTTGTTCTGGAACCGTTGGAGACAAGTGTACCTGTCAACCTTACAAAGCCGCAAGAAATGGACAAGGTCCCACCAGAACCTGCAAGACGGTGACATCGTCCTCCTCAAAGACAACCAAGCTGCCCGCAACAACTGGCCTTTGGCAGTGGTCACAAAGGCTATTCCAGGAACAGATGGAAGAGTCCGTAAGGTGGAACTAAAGACAGCAAACCAAGGCCAACCAAAGACTTACCTTAGACCAGTGACGGAAACGGTTTTGCTTCTTCATAAGAACTGATGTTTCAGTTGTAGATCTTAGTTGAATGTAATGTTCATGCTAGTATAGTGACCTCACAGTGGTCACAGCGGGGAGTGTGTCGCCATTAGGGCGATATATTTTGACTTTTATTTTGACACATTGAGAAAGAATACAAACTTTTACTTTGATACAATTTCCTGTAACTTCCTTACCACTTCCTGCCTTGTCATCAGTTACTTCCCACTCAGTTCCTATCTGTTGAAAACAGTTAATACTTAAGAATTCCTGTCCGTGAAAGATGCTAGAAGCAAAGTCGTAAGTAAAACTCATTGTTAAGTTAAATAATTGATAGATTAAGTTAAGTTTAAAGTTGAAAGAGAAGGTAATAATAGTCTTAAAAGATCGTTTTTATTTACATGTATTTACAAGGATATTTCATAAGACTTCATGTGAAGCTGAACTTTATGTTAAAAAATGTCAAACTTTGTTTTGTTGCAGTTTTCACTCTGCCATGTAATGCTGGAATCTTCAGTAAACAACAGTGAAATGTTAACTACGACACAGACTCCTGGTTATTGCATCAGAGTTTAACTTGTTGGATAGCTTCAGTTGTTACACTGCAGTGAAGACAACACACCGTCCCTTATTTCGAAAAAAACAAATTCAGTATTTCATCAAATGTTTAATTGTTGAATGTTAGCTTTACATGCCACACAGGGCAGACAACTCCAATTACATCATTAAACCACAACACATCTGAAATCACACAGACAGTCACACAGACTGAAAATGATGTAAAACAGAGCAAAATACAGTTACGTATTACTTTCTTTTAAATGATGTTGCTATTGCCAATAGCAACATCATTTGCGTATAAATACAAGCATCTGAAGTTTTTGTCTGAATCTCTGACCTGAAGCAGGACAGTTCCAATTCCTCTAAGTGGGTGCAGCATTGATCTACAGAGACTGGATCAAGATAATTGGCAGTTTGAAATACCTTTTTTACTTCCTAAATATAGGTCATGTTGGAAACTGTAGAATCAGCTCAAAAATAGGAGAGAGCTTCCCTTCCTCACTAACATGAGGACGATACCCTCTACTTGGCAATAACAGCACTTTCCTCCTGTTCCTCTTTCATTACATGTTACACACTTTTACCCAAAGCGATCACATACACATGCTGCAATAAGAGTTGAACTAGCGCTCCCCTAATCCGAAGATCAACGCACTAGACCACTGAGCCACAGCCTCCCATGTACTCATTTAAAATACTAACATGTTCTGCAGTGTCACAAACCGCCATGCAGTTTAACAGGTGTGGTGTACTCATGCTTTCAAGAAACAAGAAGAGAACACTTGAATCCACCATAAGATGAATCCACCAATCCATTTTGACATGCAAAAATGGCATCAATCTTATTAAGGGGAATATACTGTAATTTTGGTATTGGATTGACGAAACAAGACATCACCTTGGATTTTGAGATGGACATTTTTTTTTTTTACAATTAACAAATATTTTATCGAACAAACGCAGAGATACGCAGATACAGTGAAAATATGTGTTTGTTTAAACCACAATTTGAAATGTCTTCTCACAAGTTTAAATTGCAGTAATAAAGTATTTCTGTATTGTATAGTATAGTATAGTATAGTATATTCAGGGCTAGGAGGGTTATTTCAAATATATATTCTGTAAAATAACTAGTTATGTGTAAAAAATGCATTCAGAAACCTAATCTGAGTATCACACTATCAAAGTAATGTGACCTGATCACTTTCTGTTACTTCGGTTACAACAGAAAAATGTGACCTTAGAAAAGAAGAAACAAAAATAATTTAGGATAACAAATGTGTCCTCTTGAGAGGCTAAGCAAGTGTAGTACAATATATACTACAGTATACAAAGGCTGTTTTAGTAAGTGAAAAAATCAGGTGTCCGCCTTCTGCATTTAAAAGAAAGATATTTAAAATTAAAATAATGAAAGTAGACCAAAAATCTAAAATGAAAGTCAGAAAGTCTACCTATTATAAATTGATTGTTATTTAATTTATTGTGACATTGTAAACCTGCTTATAATACAATACGATGTACCATTAAAACTGGTTACACATTTTATTTTGTAACTGTAAGGAAATAGAGTTACATCCTGATTACATAATCCATTTTACATTTTTACAATACGGTACTTCCCTATTCTGAGTAAAGTAAAGTATAATATAGTGTAGCATAGTATAGGATAGTATAATTTACTATAGTTTAGTATAGTATAGGATAGTATAGTGTACTATAGTATAGTTAAGTATAGTATAGGATAGTATAGTGTACTATAGTATAGTTAAGTATAGTATAGGATAGTATAGTTAAGTATAGTATAGTAAAGTATAGTTTAATATAGTATAGTAAAGTATAGTTTAGTATAGTATAGTAAAGTATAGTTTAGTATAGTATAGTATAGTTTAGTATAGTATAGTATAGTTTAATATAGTATAGTAAAGTATAGTTAAGTATAGTATAGTAAAGTATAGTTTAATATAGTATAGTAAAGTATAGTTTAGTATAGTATAGTAAAGTATAGTTTAGTATAGTATAGTATAGTTTAGTATAGTATAATAAAGCGTAGTTTAGTATAATATAGTATAGTATTGTAAAGTATAGGATAGTATAATTTACTATAGTTTAGTATAGTATAGGATAGTATAGTGTACTATAGTATAGTTAAGTATAGTATAGGATAGTATAGTGTACTATAGTATAGTTAAGCATAGTATAGGATAGTATAGTGTACTATAGTATAGTTAAGTATAGTATAGGATAGTATAGTTAAGTATAGTTAAGTATAGTATAGTAAAGTATAGTTTAGTATAGTATAGTAAAGTATAGTTTAGTATAGTATAGTAAAGTATAGTTTAGTATAGTATAGTATAGTTTAGTATAGTATAATAAAGCATAGTTTAGTATAATATAGTATAGTATTGTAAAGTATAGGATAGTATAGTATTGTAAAGTATAGGATAGTATAGTTAAGCATATTATAGCTGAGTATAGTATACTAAAGTGTAGCATAGTATAATATTATACAGTATAGGATAGTATAGTGTAGTATAGCTTAGTATAGTATAGGATAGGATAGGATAGTGTAGTATAGTATAGTGTAGTATAGCTTAGTATAGTATAGTGTAGTATAGCTTAGTATAGTGTAGTATAGTTAAGTATAGGATAGTGTAGTATAGATAAGTATAGTATAGTTAAGTATAGTATAGGATAGTATACTATAGGGTAGTATAGTATAACTCAGCGACTCAGTTAGACAATACAGTCTGACTGAAATGACATTAATGGTAGGTTACAAAATGGATCTGCAGGAAAGCATTCATCCTGATCAAGAAACAGCCCCAGTATATAATAATAATAACAATAATCATAATACTTTACCTTTATATACCGTTTTCTAAGTATTCAAAGACGCAGTTACAAGCTTTTGTTGTTCTGCTTATTTCTGAGGATGCAGTTACCCAGAAACTTGCTGTGCTCAGCTGTCTAAACTCATGAACAATTACCCAAGAAGCTTCTCACGGTGTTTCAGGGTGTCACGCAGCTGCAAATAAAGCCATGACAATCAGTGGGAAGAGCAATTTGTTCAGAGGAACAATAAACTAAGACTATCTTCTTCAGCTAAATTCTCAAACAACATCCCACTTCTTCTTGCTAGCTTCAATGATTGCTGGTAATGCAAGGCAAACATTTTAATCACATTTAAACGTCAGAACTAGCTATGCGAGATCCAGCTTCTGATAGAACAAACAGCATTTGGTCAATTGAAATTAATGTACGCAATTACTTCATCAAAACACTCCTGTCATGCACAAAGGTTTTGTTTGTTGAGGGATTAGTGATGGAATCGTTGATGACACGACCTCATCATTCTTAAAGACCTCTGCTGTCAGAGTGGAGATCTCTGTTTGCATAAGATACTCATTCAAATTCATTATTTAAAATTAGATACATCTGATGTTGCCGTAATCAAATTTAGAAAAGTCATCCAATATTTTTTTCTTGTACCCTTATACATTCCACCATACTGCCCAGCAATACAGACCCTTCCCCACAGAGAGTACTCACATTACCCAGATGAGCCTGTCCCTTCCGGGGTCTATTGTAAGGCTGAAGGCTGAACCTGGGATGCCTCAGGGTATACAGTAGATGTTCATTCAGACAGAGTTTTCCAGAAAATGTGGATGTTCTTTTTCTTAATAGGAATCACCGCAGTTAGTTAATGAATTAATTGTTGGCACCACAAATGTGCCATTTAGTGAAGCACTTTGAGCTGCACCTGCTGTATGAAAAGTGCTTTATAAATAAAGCTTTATTATCATTATTATTATTATTACTACTATTACTATTATTATTGTTATTATTACTACTACTATTATTATTATTGTTATTATTATTATTATATCTGTAACCAGTGGTTTAAAGTCACTTAGAACTGTACTTAAGAAACATTTTGAGGAACTTGTACTTTACTTTATTTATTCAATTTGTTGTTACTTTGTACTTATAACCCTCTACAATTCAGAGGTAAATGGTGTAGTTTTACTCCTAAATTTATTTAATCCCTTTAGTTTCTTTACAGATCTGGATTAATGATGGTAAATATAATCAGCCCTTAAATCAGACTTTAGTTCACCTGGAGTAAATCCAGCAGCTACCCTGCAGTATACAAAGCCATTAAAACTAGCTGCACCTTTACCAGCTCTGAGAACACTTTAATGATCAATAATTATAAAACATATCAGAGATATTATTCTGAAATGGACCAATCAAACAATGACTACTTTTACTGTCGCTACTTTAAGCATACTTGTATTTCTACAGTCTGGTACTTCTACTTACTTCTCTGAGTACTTCTTCCCCCTCGGTTTGTAGACCAGAGTAAACGGGTGTCATGGTGCCCCCTCCGTCAAACCAAACAGAGAGGTTTATTTAAAGTCTGCTTCGAGAGGTTGATTCTGAATATGTAAGCATTAACAAACAGCACGCCGTTAAATCCCGAACGGCTCTTTTGCTTGGACTAACACGCCGAGGGTAGTGATGTTTGTCCGCTAACGTCCTCCCCCGGTCCCACGGTAACTACACGGATCACCAAGGTGCACAGAGACGGTCCTGTCCGGAGAAATGGGATTAAATAATGTTTACCCCTCTTCCAGAATGTTTTACCTTCAGCTGGGTTTTCGGTCGTGGTGCCTAGAGCTCAGTCCTCTCTCTCCTCTGTCCGGCAGCTCGGAGGCTCTGCCCGGTGTCGCCGTGTTTTGAGACGTGGCCAGCGGCAGTGCGGGCTGAGGCAGTGGGCTGGCTGGGGGCTGGTGTTCAGAGACAGGAGTGGTAAATGGGGTGGGAGTGGGGTACTGAGCGGGCGGGACCTGATCTGTCGCTGCAGCAGTAGATAAGCAGATAACCAGAGGACATGTCACATATGCTGATCCAGGACCAGGCCACAGAACAGATAGGATCCTCAACTCAACAGTGATGGAAAGTAACCAAGTGCATTTACTCAAGTACTGTCCTTAAGAACACATGTTGTTCTTTGGTTATACTGTGAGCCATGTTCATGCTCAGCTCTCTGAATATATGTTGCACATTGTTGCACACGTCTGCGCAGCCTTCCACTTTAAAACAAAATACACTGCAGTGTGTCATATATTAATTGTGCTATTTAAAAAAAAAGTTTTTTAGGTTTTTTAGTATATTGAAATTTAAATGTGGTGTAAATAGTTGTCTTGTTTATTTCTTAAAAATACTTCTTGTTATTATTGTTATTTGTTTAAACTACACTGAAAGAACTGAACATTGACTTTAAGTAAAGGTATTATGTCAACACGTTTCATCTAACTATATTAGGTTAGTTGAAATCACTAATATTATGTGTAAATAAACAATATCAGGTTCAACTTAATATTATTGCTTTCTACTAACCTAATACCAGGGTTCGAAATAACGACACGCCCGCAAGCCCGGGTCTAGTAACTTTCTTACCGGGCTAGTAACTCTATGCACTTGCCTGCCCGTGTGTCTGGCAATTTTACAGCCCCTTTGCACGGAGCGTCTATTACAAGCATTACGGCCGTCATCGCGAACCTATTTTTGCTATTGTAAACCTCTCTTGCACAACATAAGATTGGTCTTATTTCGCACACGCTGCATTCGTGTCTTATTAATTTGTTTATTCAAATGTTTTTGTCCCTTCTGATAACCCGTAGGGTTCATGCTGTGTGTTGCCCACGATAACATGTAATAAAGTTAGCGTTCAATCTTATAGGTAAGCCACGTCATTTTACGGTGAACATAATCTTGGTTTTAGAAGTTAAGGTCACACAGGAGTATATTTGTAATGAGTTTGCCTGAATGCTAATCGTGTACACTGTTAAATGTTGGGTGATTTGTATAACTAGCACTTTTAAATCATTTGTAAAACATAAAAAATGGATGGAGATGTCAATGAGGAGATGTTAGATCTAGCAGTGACATACGGTGAGGTTCGTGGCTGGCGAGGCAGACACTTCCACTTTCAGTCAGATTTACGAGTAGGCCTATCTTAATCACTATAAAATCTGCCATTTTGACGAACAAGGTCATAAACGTCAAAGACATAACGTAGCCTCATAACGTAGCTCAGATCAACGGCAGAACAAGCATAACCCCGACTGGTGCGCTCTCGCACGTCCCCCTCATTGAGGCAGAGCTAGCTACTGTGTTTGCCTCCCTTCTGCGTTTTCACTGCAGTTGATCTAGTAATGGCCCTATTCACTTTTGATTTTATTTAAGGTTTGTCTTAGGGATTTCGCAGATTATTATACAAAAAAACTCCAAACTCCATACACCCACCATAATAATAATAATAGGCCTATAGAAAAAAAAATGACTATAACAAGTCAACAAGTTTAGTAGTCCAAGGGCTTGGCCCTATACCACATTTAGCTCTGCCTCCTCTGCCTCCCCTGACTGCAAGTCTGTGAGTAATAGTAGTAATATAATCAGAACTAGCATTAAATGTACTGTATAAAGAATGAATAAATACATGTTCACAATCAATCTTATAGATGCTGTGCAAGAGAGGTTGACAATAACAAAGCAAAATCATGCTCCGTCAGTGGTGTGGTCTCACGCCTAACCAACCACCTGAAAAGAAAAAGAAAATGGATTTAAAGGAAGTGAATAAGGCATACGATGCCACTAAAAGGAAACGAAGTGTAGTGCCTGCATGGAAAGCAGAATTTCCTTGGTTGATTGTGGACGAAAGTGAAACTTTATTCTGCCTGCCATGTCAAACTGTATACGGCCCCCATGCTGAAACCCAACAACAGAGGGATATCTTCAGAAAGCGAAGTCAAGGTTCCTTTGTCAAAGGGTGTCAAAACCTGAAGCATGACACTTTAGTCTGTCACCAACGATCTGACGGCCACAAGGAAGCCCAGGAGAAGTATGAGGCCAGGAATAAGAAGAAAGGTGAGAGCATAGCCGAGAAGACCATTGAGACTTTGAATACTAAAGTATTTCAGAAGCTCAAGATACTCTTCATAAATGCCCACGCCCTTGCCATGCACTGCAGACCAGTTTCTGATTTCAAATGGATGTGTGAGATGGATGAGAAGAAGGGCCTGGATCTCGGCAGCACCTACAGAAATGAAAAGAGCTGTAAGGAGTTTTTGGTTGCTATAGCCGAAATCACCCGTCTAGCAATTGAAGACAAGGTAAAGAGTGCTAAGTTTATCACAATAATGTCCGACGGATCAACAGATGTCTCTGCCACTGAACAAGAGATTGTTTACTTGCACTTTGCAGTGGATGGCAAGACTCACTGCAATTTCCTTGGACTTGTACAGTGTGACAAACCAGATGCCAATGGCATCTATGATGCTATAATGCAAGCTGTAAAGCTCCCGGGGATCCCAAAGGAAGAAATGATGAAGAAGATTGTGGGATTTGCTGGCGATGGGGCGGCTGTCAACACCGGGAAAAAGGCTGGGGTGATCGCTCTCATGCGGGAAAGAATCAGTGGAGACATACTGATGGTGCAGTGCATGGCCCATAGGGTGGAATTGGCCTTCAAAGAAGCCATGAAACAAGCCTCTTTGTTCATCAAAGTCTATGTCCTCCTGGATGCTCTGTACAAGCTTTACAGGATCCCTAAACAGGCCGCTGGTTTGAAGGCAGCTTTCAGTACCACCAACATCTCCAAGATCTGGCCTGTCCGAGTTGGAGGAACACGCTGGGTTAGCCATACCCACACAGCACTGCAAAACATGTTGCGTGGTTACCGTGCAATTGTTCTTCATCTCAGTCAAGTAAGACATTTGATAATAATAACATGTTATTAACAGCCCGATGAATTTTCTGTTGCATGAATGATATCATCTGATATCCACTGTGGCAACATATTGAAATACATTTTTGTAAATTGAAATTAAAAAAAATATTAAATGAATTGCAGGTTGCCACCACCAGGACAGCTAGTGGTATGCAAGCAAAGGCAAAAGGTCTCCTGAAAACGCTGCGCTCCAAAGATGCCATGACTTTTGCCCACTTCCTAAGTGACATTCTGGCCGTTCTCTCCAAACTGTCGAAGACGCTGCAGCAGAGAGAAGTTTGTACCTATCATGTACATGAAGCACTGAAGGCCACAATGACCAGCATCAACAAATTCAAGGACCGGTAATATAGATACATTGCTCATTAAATCATGAAGTCATTTCCTGCTCTAATTAGTTGTTTAACCACTTGCTTATTTACGTAAATGCTCTTTGCTATTGCTGGTTCTTTTGTAAATCACAACTGTTTTATGCCTTTATTTTTGGTGGTGATGGTTTTGGTGCTGGTTTCACTATTTCAGGGCAGGACCTGAGCAGCGGAAACTCCAGCAGGGAGACTGTAACTCCTTTGAAGGTCAGACCCTAACAGGGGTAGACTACTCTTCAGGCCAGATTGAGAAGGTCGTTGAGGCATTGGTTGGTTCACTAGCCCGGAGATTCAGTGACATGGGAGGTGAAGTCCTCAAAGCTACAAAAATAGCGGACATGCAGTCATGGCCTCAGGAGCATGAAGATGATTTTGGGGATGACTTCATTGGAGTGATTATCGACCACTACAGGGAGCACTTCGACAATGTTGGAGTAGATGTAAGTGCAATCGAAGCAGAGTGGACTTCCCTCAAACAAGCATTGTACGAAAACCAGGGGAACAAGATTCACTCCATGTCCTGGCCATCTGTGTTTGAGCTTTACAAGAGCACGTTTCCAAATATCCTGCATGTAATTGATCTGGTCTTATCACTCCCTGCCGCCACCTCTGAGTGTGAGAGAGGATTCTCTCAAATGAAGATTACCAAGTCCCAGTACAGGAATAGACTGAAGGCTACCACCATGACAATGCTCATGACAATTCAGCTGCACTCAGAACCTACAAAGGATTTTGATCCATCATCTGCCATTCACCAGTGGAATCAAAACCACAATCGCAGACCCAACTTCATGGAGGGAAGAAAGAAAGGCAGAATGGCAGCTTTGGAGGGAGCCAAACAAGTGCAGGAAGAGATTGATGGAGTTGACGGAGTGGATGGTGCTCAAATGGTTGCTGAAGCTGCTGGGGGTGCAGTAGTTGAAGCTGAAACCAAGGAGATAAACTCTGATGACTCAGACTGGTTTAAAGACATGGAGGATAATGTAGATTCTGACGATGGTGAGATGGAAGATAGAGGTCTTGTTGGTGAGGATGAGGAATGATTGTGGTAGTCTGTTGTAGACCAATTACTACTGCTATTACAGCAAGTATTACGGTTTGTATTACCATTTTGCCTAAATGAACTGATGTTGATCGTTTGATCCACTGCTAATATTGTTCATGTCCCTTGTTCTCAGTCTGTTGTTCTACTTTAATAAATTATTGTTTGTAATCTGCTGTGTTTTTTCTTTGAAGAAAATGTAAAGCGCTGTCACTTATCCCAGCCTAAAGTATACTGATAATACAATCATGCCAAAAATAGCTGAAAACACAAATACAAAATAACAATAATGTCCAATTTGATCTTTTCTGAGCTGAAAGTCCGCCAAATCGCTTTTTTTATTATTATTATTATGAAAATTGTGGTGTATGATGTGAAAACGTGATGCGCGTGCCTACGACATACATTGATTTGCTTGGTCTAGTAACTTTACACCAGGGCTAGTAACTTTTGAAAGTTACTAGCCCTGTGGTCTAGCTCCTATTTTGGCCGAATTTCATACACTGCTAATACAGTTATGTGAAATTACTTGACATAATACATTTAATTAAAGTCAACGTTTCAGTTTCAGTGTACTCTTACAACTTATTCTCTTAGATTGTTTATGTTTGCACCACCACACCCCAAAGCACATTCCTTGTATGTCGATACGTACCTGGCAAAGAACTTGATTCTTAATTACAAATTGTAGGTACTACACTCCTTCTTTACATTTTAGCCAAATTTGTACTTTTCATTTCACTACATTTATTTTACAGAGTTTTTTATGAGTTACTTTATACAATACTTAAAACGTCATCCATAATTATTTGGTATAGATTCACCTCCAACAATATATTTAAGTAACTAAAACTGAAAACTGAAACATTAATTGTAATTAGGATTTTTTTTGTTCAAAAACATTTCAGTTTCAGCTTCTTAAATGTTAAAATTTGTGACATCTGATCTGACAATAACTGAAAGATATGAGAACTTAAATACCAGCAGGAGTAATCACGAAGACAAGACACAGGTGGGGAGGGAGGAAAAGCATGGAGTAGAGAGTTATTCCACTGAGCCGGTCGAACCTGCTGGTGACAAGAAATGAATCGGTTTGTTGAGTGCAGGTTTTTTGATTCATCGACCGATCACATAATCCATTGCACAGGAGCATTAGATTAGATTAGATTAGATTCAACTTTATTGTCATTGCACAGAGTACAAGTACTAGGACAACGAAATGCAGTTTAGTATCCAACCAGAAGTGCAAGTAAAGCAGTAAAAGTGCAGAGAATGTATATACATATGAAGGTAGTGATATATAAATAATAAAGGATATGAACAGCTCGAATAAGGTATGTGCAGTAGAATGGTAAAAAGTAAACAGAGATGAGTTTATGGTATGTATGAGTAAACAGCAGCAAGGTAGTGCAAATGGCATAATGTATGTAAAGTGCAGTTAAATTCAAGTGATGGTAGAGGTAGAAATTGCAGAATGAGGTAGGTAATGAGGTGCTGAGGTAGGTACAGTGTATAAACGGAATAAATATAAAGTATGTACAGTAACATTTGTAATTAGTGCAAAAAGTTCAGTGGCTGGGGGAAGGTGCATGGCCGTACAGGCCAGGGTGGGGTAACCAGGGGGGCCATCACCGTGGTGCGGAGTTCAGCAGGATGACAGCCGAAGGGAAGAAGCTGTTCCTGAACCTGCTGGTCCGGGATCGGAGGGCCCTGTAGCGCCTCCCAGAGGGGAGGAGGGCAAACAGTCTGTGGTTGGGGTGAGAGATGTCCTTGACAACACTGCGTGCCCTCCGCAGACACCTCTTGTGCTGTACAGTCTCAATGGTGGGAAGTGAAGAAGCAGTGATGCGCTGGGCAGTTTTCACCACCCTCTGAAGCGATTTCCGGTCCGCAGAAGAGCAACTGCCATACCACACCGAGATGCAGTTGGTGAGGATGCTCTCGATGGTGCAGCGGTAGAAGTTCTCCAGGATCTGAGGGGACAGATGAGCCTTCTTCAGTCTCCTCAGGAAGAAGAGGCGCTGGTGAGCCTTCTTGACTAGAGTTGAGGTGTTGAGTGTCCAAGAGAGGTCCTCGGAGATGTGGACACCCAGGAACTCAAAGCTGGCGACACGCTCAACCTCCGTCCCGTTGATATGGATGGGGGTGTGTGTGCCACCTTTGGTTCTCCTGAAGTCCACAATGAGCTCCTTGGTCTTCTTTGTGTTGAGAGCCAGGTTGTTGTTGGCGCACCACTCAGCCAGGCGCTGGACCTCATCCCTGTAGGCCGACTCATCGTTGTTGCTGATGAGGCCAATCACCGTAGTGTCGTCTGCAAACTTGATGATGGTATTAGAACCATGTACAGGTATGCAGTCGTAGGTGAAAAGAGAGTAGAGGAGAGGGCTCAGCACACAGCCCTGTGGGACACCAGTGTTCAATGTGAGGGTTGAGGAGGTGTAGTTCTCTAACCTGACAGATTGGGGTCTGTTGGTTAGGAAGTCCAGTATCCAGTTACTGAGGGAAGGGCTGATGCCCAGATCCCTCAGTTTAGTGATCAGTTTGGAGGGGATGATGGTGTTAAATGCTGAACTGAAGTCTATGAACAGCATTCTCACATAAGTGTTTTTATTGTCCAGGTGAGAGAGGGCGGAGTCAAGTGCCGTGGAGATGGCATCCTCTGTACTCCTTTTCTTGCGGTAGGCAAACTGTAGGGGGTCCAGTGTGGGTGGTAAACAGGATTTGAGGTGAGCCAGGACCAGCCTCTCGAAGCACTTCATGATGGTGGGGGTGAGTGCAACGGGGCGGAAGTCACTGCCTTGGAGTGTTTGGGCACCGGCACGATGGAGGTGGTCTTGAAGCACGTGGGGACCACTGCCTGGGCCAGTGACAGGTTGAAGATGTCCGTCAGGACCTCAGTCAGCTGCCCAGCACAGGCCCTGAGCGCGCGTCCGGGGATGCCATCAGGGCCAGCAGCCTTACGTGCATTTATCCGGCTCAGTGCAGCACACACATCGGTGGGGGAGAGTGTGAGGGGCTGATGGTCTGTTGTGAGCACAGCCTTGATGGCCACCTCCTGATTGTCCCTGTCAAAGCGGGCATAGAAGCTGTTCAGCTCATCAGGGAAGGAGGTGACACTGCTTTGGGGGGAAGGGTTGATTGGTTTGTAGTCTGTGATGGCCTGGATGCCTTGCCACATGCGTCGGGGGTCGGAGCCGCTCTTGAAGTGCTCCTCGATCCGAAGCTTGTGGCTGTGCTTGGCCTTTTTGATGTCTAAATTTGTCTCGGTTACAGGGCTCTCTTGCGGAGTAGTGCTGTGGTTCACGGCAGGTTTGAGTCAGACTGACGGTAAAACTAACCAATCCCATAAACCATTGCAATGTTATTGTTAATGAGTGTAGTTTGCCAATGAAGCTGTGTACAAATGCGGGGTGCCTATTTTACACGCAACAGTCAAATTTAGAGATAGATGCTTTTTCAGAATTCCTACAGTTAAGTGGGACAGTGAAGTGCTCTCAGGTATGTGTGTGGGCGATCAAGAAAAGACAGCGAGTGGCGCATGCGAATTTACCGAGCAGATGAATAGAAACAGAACGACACAAGTAAAAGGACAAGTAAATATATATTTATTTGTCCTTTTACTTTGTAAGTTAACGACAGTTTCAAGAAAAATTAAGGCCCCTTAGAATTGGGGGACGTAATAATTAATAGTTATTTAATAATTGTGACATATTTTGTACTTTTTGATGGATGTATGAGGATCAAACTGAGGGGGCAAAAAATTCAACTGAGCTTTTGCTCCCTCGTGGCGCCGGTCCGCTCTGCGTGAATGATTAAATATGTTTTAGGTATGAATTCTTGTGACGTTAGTGATGTGTTACTGTTAGCACGGAAGTAATATGGGTGGCCAGTTACCTGTACAATGCTAATAGACACTGCGGTCAAGCCAACCCCCTCGGTGTTTTGCAGTGCGCGTTTATCCTATGCATTACGGTAACAACGTGGAGGAACAGATTTCAAAATAAAGCTGGTGAATGTAAACAAAAATGCAAATATAATAACAATAATAATAATATTAACAAATGAAACTAAATGAATAAATATTAAACAATAAATGAAATAATAGTAAAAAGCTACCACATCCAAACTGTATTTCAGAGAACATTTTAATTATAATTGTGTGTATAATAAGTCAAATTTAAAAAAGTCCAACCCGACATCCAAATGACAGACCAAGTGTCAAGTCAAAGTCAAAGGCAAAGTCCAAGTCCACTTTATTGTCAAATTTTCCACATGTGTTATACATACAGAAAATTGAAATACCGTTTCTGGCAGTCCCACAGTGCAAATATAAACAAGAACATTCAGGACATTCTGATGTGGAATTTCAAAAATAAAAGCCCTTCAAAATGTCTTGTTAAAGCAATATTTTTACTCATTTTCAGGTTAGACTTAAAAGGAAACGGTGTGTTGCCATGAACCCATTCAACTTCAGACTGATAGAAAACCACCACAGTGTTACTCAGAAAGCATCAGGACATTCTGAAGTGGGATTTCAAAATAAAAGCCCGTCTTATACCACAGGCTATAAGACTGCTGAACTCCTGACCTGTGAATGTCTACTCACATGTTTTTACACACATACATATATATATATATATATATATATTATACACATCTGCCATACATATCTGTTTATAGTACATATATCTATATATTATACATATCTGCCATATACATCTGCTATACATAATATATGCATCTGCCCATACCTCCTCATTCCACAAGTATTTAAATACTCTCAATGTATTCCACATATGTATATATTTCACATCCTCAAATCTTTATTGTTGTTACTGTAAATATTCTTCTCTCTTTTTGCACTATTTTATTTATGTTATTTGCACCATGTATGTTGAGTTGTTGGAGGAGCACGCGACATAAGATTTTCATTGCCAACATATACGCTGTATCTGCTGTGCATATGACAAATAAAACCTTGAAACCTCAAAGTTGTACTCAGCAAGCCAACCGAGACGAGGAAGTATTGCGGGGTAGCCAAAACTCAGCTGACAGCACCACTTTTTGCTGCCTGCTTCCATTTTTTTTTGGGCTTGCACGTACCGGTCCCTCATCTGCTTCCACTTTTTTTTGATGGTATCACCATCGATATCTAGGTCCAGTGCTATTTCTCGCCATGCATTTTCAACTGCGTTTCTGTCTGAATGTGAAGCGCTCGCAGTGTCATAAAGATCCTGGTGCACACTAACTAATTCACAGAGACGCTCCTCGTTGTCAGCCATGGTAGTACTTCTTCTGTTAATAGCGACTTAGTAAAGTACAGTACCGTACAGTACAGTACATTCTCATCAGCGGCTCTATTGGAAACGCGTGAAATGGCAGTCGCGCTTGCGTCGCGTTACACAAATCTGGACTACACATTTTGCTACGCTAGTACGCGTCAAACCCTCCTTGCATAGCTTGATGCGTTCGCGTAGCTTGCGTAGACTATGAAAGGGCCCTAATGCATAGGATATACGCGCACTGCAAAACACAGAGGGGGCTGGCTTGACTACGTTTTCCGAAGACGGGGCTGGCTTGACCGCAGTTAATAGACTACCCAGGACCTTAACCGGTTGATCCTATTTAACGTCAGCTCTAAGTCCTCTATGTCAATGCCTTATGTTGAAAAGCAACTACATTTATCAGGTCAATGTAGTGAAAAAGTATCTTACAAAGCATGTGAGTATGTGTATAATGTAGGGTAAGAAGTGAGCAGAATGGACTGGAGCGCAGTTCTTCTGGGCCTTTCAGAATGTCAAGCAGGAAGTGATATTGATTTGAAGATTCACCCAAATAATAATAACACATCACCAAACAAAAAGGATGCACCTGGTTCCTGTATAAACCAAACTCATATCCTGTCCTCCTCTGCAGCTACAGCCAAGGCTCTCTGGACACCAGATAATGTCTGCTGGGTGAGGAGAGAGGAGAGGAGGGGGGAGGGGATGACTCTGCCCCAGGGCATTATCATGGAATCACTTATAACCACCCTCAGTAAGGTGTAAAGAGAACACAGTGCTCTGAGTTTAAACAATTGCCACTCACGGCCTCTGTAACTGTGATGGCGCTTTCATTGATTCTGACTAACTGGCTAAAGTACTGTTTTTATATTTAGTCACTTTATTACCCAAAAATAAACACACTTATAGTTTTATGGGCCACAGTTTGAGTATCAATAGCATTGGTTTGCAGGTTTAAATTTAAAGTATGTCAACTATTAGATTGGCACCTTAAAATCACATTCATGACACCCTTGGATTCTGTCTGCGGAGGAGAGACTGTAGGGACCGACAACAAACTACATTATTGTAGTGTTCTCGTGCAGTGTGTCGAAACTCTGACTAAACACTGAGTTAAACCGTAGCCAATGAGACAAAGTCGTAGTAAGCTTGACCTTTTACTTTCACTTCTTCATCAACAGACGGTGAAAACTGCAAAACTGCAAATACAAAAATATTGTGTCTATTTATGACAACCTTATGACTAACATCACGTTATGCATAGTTATAAATAACAACAGAAACTGTCCAATACTGAAATGAGGCATTCTGATTGACAATTGCATCACTTTTTAGCTTGTATACAACACATCAAACAGTTTTTCGAACTAAATCCATCATAATATAACATCTTCAACATGTCCTTTAACAATCAAACAACTCACGGCATTGCCACTCTGATGCCTCCAAGTGGATGCTGATTGATTATGTTCCGATGCACATGTCGGCCATTCTTTCTACCCAGCTAAGTTCAACAGGAAGATCGCCGGAAGAGACTGAACCGGAAGTGACTAAACCGGAAGTGACGTCGTCGCAAAAACTAAAACAACAAAATAATATTAATTTTTACATTAGCTAATTTAAACTGTAAAGTAATTATCTAAGAAATAAATGTAATAATATTAAATGCCTGGAGAGGCAACACACTCCCCGCCTGACCTATGTGAGGTCACTTAGAACTTGTACAGATCTTAAATATAGTCTGTCTATCAGTCTTTAGGAAGGAGCAGAACAATTTCTGCAGTCGGCCGGAGAAAGGTTTTGACCTTGCCTTGGTCAGTTGTTTTCACTTCGACCTTCCTTACATGTCCATCTTTCCCAGGGAAAGTGGCATTGACTCTGGCCATAGGCCAATAGTTGCGAGCGGCCTGCTTGTCCCTGAGCAGAACCAGATCTCCAACCTGAAGGTTTCTTCGGGGCACTGTCCACTTCTGTCTGTGCTGCAACGAAGGTAGGTATTCTCGACTCCAGCGGGTCCAGAACTGGTTTGCAAGGGCCTGGACTTGCCTCCATTGTTTTGTGTACAGGTCTTTGTCGGAAAAGTCTCCGGGGGGAGGTGGAACCCCCGACTTTTGTGTGAGGATCATGGATGGAGAAAGTATGAAGGGCTTCTCGGGATCCGTAGACACAGGTAAGAGTGGGCGTGCATTCATGATCGCTATGACCTCCGCCATTAGTGTGCATAGCACTTCATGGGTCAAGCGAGTGTTTTGCCGTTGAAACATTGAATCGAGGATTCTTCTGGCAACGCCGATCATACGCTCCCAGGAACCTCCCATATGAGAGGCGTGCGGAGGGTTGAATTCCCAGTCAGATAGTTCAGAGGTAAGCTCTCTAAGGAGGGCTCTTCCCTGGATCGTGACAGGTGCCAGTAGACCCAGGGGATCAAAAATACTGTTGACTGTGGATAGGACTCCACGTCGAGTGAATGGTTTATCCACGGTTGATGCAGAGTAGGTGAACGTGTCAGACGTGATCTCCCACAGTAGACCTAAGCTCCGTTGTGTGGGTGCAGTTTCTCCACTTAAATCCAGGTCTTTGACGACTGGAGCACAATCTTCCAGTGGAAAAGCCTCTGTGACTTCTGGACTGTTTGATACGAACTTGTGCAAGTGCAGGTTTGATTCTGCGAGAGAGGCCTGTGTTCGCTGGAGGAGGTCGATGGCTTTGGCTTCAGATGGTAGGGATATTAGGCCATCATCCACGTAGAAGTGTCTTTCTACAAACGCGACAGTATCGGCTCCATGCTCTCGTGAGCCCTCTCTTATGGCTCTTCGTAGCCCATAAGTCGCAACAGCAGGAGATGGTGAGTTGCCAAAGACGTGGACCTTCATCCGGTACTCAACAACTTCCTTGTTCACATCACTGTCCTTATACCACAAAAACCGGAGGAAGTTGCGATGGTTTTCGTGCACTAAGAAACAATGAAACATCTGTTGGATGTCTGCAAGAATTGCAACCCTCTCTTTCCGGAAGCGTAAAAGCACTCCAAGGAGGGAGTTGTTGAGATCGGGTCCAGTGAGGAGCACGTCATTGAGGGAGACGCCGGAGTACTGGGCACTGGAATCAAAGACAACCCTGATCTGATTGGGTTTCTGTGGGTGATAAACCCCAAACGTTGGGAGATACCAGCACTCCTCCCCTTCTGTCAGCGATGGTGCTTCCTCTGCATGTCCATTTGCAAATATCTTCTTCATGAATGTCACGTACTGTTCTTCCATTTCTGGTTTTCTTTTCAAGGTTCGTTGCAAGGATGCGAACCGATTGACTGCCTGCCCTTTGTTATTTGGTAAAGGCTGGCGTAGTTCTCTGAAGGGCAGTGGGGCGACCCAACTGTTAGCTTCGTCTCTGTAGACGTTTGTGTCCATTATCTTCATGAAGATGGTGTCTTCCACTGATGGAGCAGGTTTGTTGTCGTTCTCAGTACGGTTGAACACTGTCTGTCCTAGCATACTCTCTGGTGCTGTACCAGACCTGTTAAGGCTACGGGGCGTCTCCTTGACATGCATGAAGCTTGTACAGGGTTGAAAGATTGAGTGGCGACCGCTGTCTAGCACGTTTGTCTTGAACGTGTTGACTGTTGGTTTATGTACATTACCCAAGCACACTTCTCCTATCACTACCCAACCTAAATCCAGACGTTGGGCAAAGGGGGCATTATGCGGTCCGTTGACCTGCTGCCTTACCTTGTGTGCCCTAAGGACATCTCTTCCGAGCAGCAGTAGTATTTCTGCCTCTGGGTCCAGTTCAGGGATGTGCTCGGCAATGTGATGGAGATGAGGCTGATGAAGAACAGCGTTCGGTGTTGGAATCTCAGACCGATTATTCGGGATCTCATGACACTCAATGAGTGGTGGGAGAGAAATGAGCACTGTGCCATCCAGTGACTCGATTTCGAATCCTTCTGCCCTCTTGCCGGATGTTTCTATGATGCCGGAGCAAGTTCTGAGATGGTACGGGAATGGTTTGCTCTTCACACTGAACAGCTTGAAGAACTCTGGTCTTGCTAATGAGCGATTGCTCTGGTCATCCAGGATCACATAGGCTTTGATGGCCATGTCCTTTGAACCCTTGGGGTAAAGCTTTGCGAGACACATCTTTGAGCATGAGCGGCTCCACTGGCCTGGACTGCAAACTTCTGTGCAGCTTGCTCCAACGACAGCAATGTCGGGATCGTCTTCTCCCTCCCCGCCGTACTCTCGTGACGGTGAAGGAGCCTTGACGGTTTGAGGAGGTGGGCCAGGGTGCATGGCTGTATCATGACTGGTGCTGTTGCATTCAAAGCACTTCACAGAGAACCTGCAGTCTTTGGCAAGGTGAGAGATGGAGGCGCAACACTTAAAACATATTCCTTTCTCTCTGAGGAAGGCCTTTCTATCATCGAGGAGTTTATTCCTGAATGTTCTACACCTTTTAAGGGGATGGGGTTTGTTATGTAACGGGCAGTTCTTGTAAGGGTCGTTGGTTGTGGAAAGATCCGTTTTGTGCACTGAGATGGGTTTGTTGGTGTTAAAGTTCCGTGAAAATGGTTTGTCAGGTTTGGTGGGTGTTGTGGTGCTGCCTTGATGAATGAAGCTAGGGTCGCTACGCTTTTTTGCCTCGTAGCTAACAAAGTTGCAAAAATACTCGAAGGGGGGGAAACGCCCGTCGCTTCCTTCTTTGTACCGTGACCCTGCGGACACCCACTTCTCCTGAAGCCCGTAAGGGAGTTTGTCCACGATTGGTCCTATCCCGCGAGAGGTGTCCAGATAGGACAAGCCGGTCAGATATCCATCTTCTTTAGCACCTTGGATCTCTGCAAGTAGATCCCCAAGCTCACGTAACTTCAAGTGATCCTTGGCTGAAATCTTAGGAAAGTTGTCCAGGCGCTGGAACATTGACTTTTCGATGACTTCGGGGGCAGCATAAGATTCACGCAACCGTTCCCATGCTTTGTCTAGAGCCAGATTGGGGTTGTTGACATGCACCGATCGCATGCGTTTAACCTGTTCACTAGATTCTTTTCCAAGCCATTTGGTCATGAGGTCCAACTGTTGGGTTGCTGTTAGGTTGACTTCGTTGGCTGCACTTGAGAAGGAGGAGTACCATGCACGATAATTCTCGGGCTTGTCATCAAACTGGTACAGCCCTGAAGTCACAAGGTCTCTTCGTACCAAATACTGTGCCAAAGGCTCCCCTAAATTGGACGTGGGTGTGCCAGTTTGAGGGAAATGTCGTGGAGTATACGACGGAGCATGAGCATTCATGGTGGGGTTGGCTCTACTAACCTTAGCCTTTGTTTCAGTTTTAGTTGGGTCAAATAATTCTGGTGGAGACGATTGCTTGATGTCTGCATTTTCCCTGCTGACAGGTTGTAATTGTGAATCGTCTTCCACAGGTGGATGCCATGATATGAAGCTGTCATGTGACCTTGCTTTTAGTGAGGGAGCAACGGGTAAGGGTGAGGAAGGAGAACGATTTTTAAGGCTGATCTGGGATAGAACGTATTCACTGGTGCGTTCGATTTTCCCCTTTTCGGATTCAGATTTCCCGTCTTCGATAACAGACTGCATCGCCTCTGCGTCTTCCAACACTCGAGCTGTCACTATGGCTGCGTCAGCTTCTCTATGAAGGGTTAGCACTTCCAACTCTGTGTCTAACCTTATAGTTTCCAATTTATTTTGAGCGTCTCTAGTAGCTCTTTCTGCTTCTCTAGCAGCCTTTTCCAATTTTAGCTTAGCCTCCTGGCTGGCATATGAAGCTCTCACCTTTGCTGCTTCTGCTTCAGCCCGAGCATGGGCTGCCCTTACTGATGATGCTGATGTTTTGCTGCTCCTAGCACTGCCGACAGCCGACCTGTTGCTTGTTGCCATCGCGACCACTTCAAAACATCCAATGCTGCCTTTTCACTGTAGTGTTCTCGTGCAGTGTGTCGAAACTCTGACTAAACACTGAGTTAAACCGTAGCCAATGAGACAAAGTCGTAGTAAGCTTGACCTTTTACTTTCACTTCTTCATCAACAGACGGTGAAAACTGCAAATACAATAATACAAAAATATTGTGTCTATTTATGACAACCTTATGACTAACATCACGTTATGCATAGTTATAAATAACAACAGAAACTGTCCAATACTGAAATGAGGCATTCTGATTGACAATTGCATCACTTTTTAGCTTGTATACAACACATCAAACAGTTTTTCGAACTAAATCCATCATAATATAACATCTTCAACATGTCCTTTAACAATCAAACAACTCACGGCATTGCCACTCTGATGCCTCCAAGTGGATGCTGATTGATTATGTTCCGATGCACATGTCGGCCATTCTTTCTACCCAGCTAAGTTCAACAGGAAGATCGCCGGAAGAGACTGAACCGGAAGTGACTAAACCGGAAGTGACGTCGTCGCAAAAACTAAAACAACAAAATAATATTAATTTTTACATTAGCTAATTTAAACTGTAAAGTAATTATCTAAGAAATAAATGTAATAATATTAAATGCCTGGAGAGGCAACACAATTATCAACCAAACCTTTTGGTGTAGTCCAAACAGCAAGAATCCCTGAATGTGTGAAATGACTTTGTTTGCACTACATGGTAAAGCAGTGAAGCTATGTAAAATATTTCAAAATAAATATTTTACCAGCCTTTTGGGTGAAGTCCAAAAGAGGAGTCTAATAATGAGTGTGATGAGTTTGGTTGCACTTCAAAGTAAAATGTTCTATTCCTTCAAAACTACTGGTTTAGTGCCACCAGCAGGAGCCCATTGATGTCTGAAATAAGTTTGGTTGCAATATGATATTAGTGCTAGGTTATTAAATAAAAAAGTATACATACAAAAAATCTCCACAATGTTTAAAAGTATATTTCCATAAAACTTCTCTGAGCAGCAATGCACCATTGATGTGTGAAAGGGGTTTGGTTACACTGCATTATTGTTTAAGTAATTGAAAATAGTTTGAAATGAAAAAGCAAGAATTGATGATCATATATATCCGGCGTTGCAGTTTGGGTTGTCGGTCCCTACCGTCTCTGTTCCGCATGCAGAAACCAATGAATGAACTCGCGTGGAGGACGGAGCTTATCGGAACTGTTCTGATAAAGACTGCTCTGTAGCTCGTTGTCTACCTTGCTATGGATGTAAAAGCAATGAGTTATTGAGCCGCGAAGTTCGAATCTGTCAATATCTTTATAACTTTATCGAACTTTAAACCCCTTCCTTTCTCATCACTCCCCAGCAGCTCTCTATTCTTTGATTGAATTAAAACGTGCGAATGTTAGAATTTTATCATTTCATCAGCTACCAAAATGTATTTTTTTACATTTATAGTTCAGTTTTTCTGCATAAATAATTTCATTAACATCACTTTGAGCGTAGAAGTTCTGTTAGCATGGCTAGTCATGTATGTATTTACTACTAAAAAGCACATGACACTTCCACTCCCCCTAAGATTTAAACACAATATCACAAACATCAGTATATCTTATGAAGTGATACATAAAGCATCAGTGTAGCCTCCACGTAACATTATATAGCACAGGCTATCTTTATGTTTATGACAGTTTAATAGCGTACAACTCTTGCACCGTTAGCGGCATAGTAACCTGACTGAACCTGAACCGTTTCAGGTCAATGCCACACCGTAACCATAACGCAAAATCCTGTACAATTGACAGTTAGCCTACCATCTGAATGCCTGATGTTACAGAAAATACGACAAAAGATATCCTGCTATCGTTTGTGGTCATTCTAGTTTAAAACCCCTAGTAGTACAACAGCTATCTGTAACTGCTATTAGACTGTATCAACCTACATGAGACGGGCAGCAGTGGATGAAATGTTTGAGGTAGAGAAGTTTTAAGAAACAGGGTGTGCCACTTACTAAATGTCTTGTCCAGCCCAAACTGGCAGAGAGAGTGGCCCAAATGAGCTAATACAGTGGGACCAGTCCACACACACACACACACACACACACACACACACACACACACACACACACACACACACACACACACACACACACACACACACACACACACACACACACACACACACACACACACACACACACACACACACACACACACACACACAGGCCTTTGGGACAGTGAGTCAGAGGGGAAACTGAAAAACATGACTCTTCTAGTTTTGCAGATTATCCTCCCATAAATGAGCACACATTCCTTTCATAAGTTTTTAGAGAAAAGTAGATTAAAGGTGTCATTTTGAATCATGTTTTTGTTTCGGTTGTGAATGTTTAAAGAGGCCCTATTCTGCTTTTTGGGGTTTTCCCCCTTCTGTAGTGTGTTCTATATCTTTTTGTGCTTGTAAATCGTCTGCAAAGGCTAAAATCCCTGTTTTCCTTCCAGAGCAGGAGTTTCTCTCCAATACAGCCCCCCCCCCAGAAACACCTCCATTGGTCTCCTGTTTACTTCTGTAACATAGTGACATCACTATGTAACACTTGTGCCTCTATTGGCTAGCGCTCCAACACATTGTATGTGATAATTTGAGGGGGCGGCATCTCTTAATTGTTGGCCAATCACAACAGAGCCAGCCAGCTAACCAATCAGAGCAGACTGAACTCTGGTTTCAGACAGAGGATGAAAAGAGGTGCTGCAGCACAGACAGTATGAGAAAAATAAAGAGCTTTATAACCATTAAAGCATGGAGACATGTCACAGGAGAGACAGTACATACTGATATACACCTGAACATCAGCAGGAGAGGACTCTTTAAAGTAGAGACACTACATACTGATATACACCTGAACATCAGCAGGAGAGGACTCTTTAAAGTAGAGAAGCTACATACTGATATACACCTGAACATCAGCAGGAGAGGACTCTTTAAAGTAGAGACACTACATACTGATATACACCTGAACATCAGCAGGAGAGGACTCTTTACAGTAGAGACACTACATACTGATATACACCTGAACATCAGCAGGAGAGGACTCTTTAAAGTAGAGACACTACATACTGATATACACCTGAACATCAGCAGGAGAGGACTCTTTAAAGTAGAGACATTACATACTGATATACACCTGAACATCAGCAGGAGAGGACTCTTTAAAGTAGAGACACTACATACTGATATACACCTGAACATCAGCAGGAGAGGACTCTTTAAAGTAGAGACACTACATACTGATATACACCTGAACATCAGCAGGAGAGGACTCTTTAAAGTAGAGACACTACATACTGATATACACCTGAACATCAGCAGGAGAGGACTCTTTACAGTAGAGACACTACATACTGATATACACCTGAACATCAGCAGGAGAGGACTCTTTAAAGTAGAGACACTACATACTGATATACACCTGAACATCAGCAGGAGAGGACTCTTTAAAGTAGAGACACTACATACTGATATACACCTGAACATCAGCAGGAGAGGACTCTTTAAAGTAGAGACGCTACATACTGATATACACCTGAACATCAGCAGGAGAGGACTCTTTAAAGTAGAGACACTACATACTGATATGACCTCAGCTGTGCAGAACCAAAACTTCATCGCTTGTATTATCAGTATCAGAAGTACTTTATTTATCCCAAACTGGGATATTTTTTAGTCAAACATTAGTGGGTTTTGTGCTCAGGTGTATGCTGTTGACACTGTGGCATAGAGGAAATGTAATCAGTCACATACAGTATTAATAAGCCTTAAGGAAGACCAGAAGAATGTTATTGACAAATTGAGAATGAAAAGGTCTGTCCTTCACCCTTTTGACTACAATTGGTCTTAATTGCATTATTACATTTGTCAAACAAATGAAAACTTTCACTATAAAAAAGTACCCAAAAAGCATTCAAAGACAAAGCAGAGGAGAGCATTATAGTGGAAACAACTTTTACTAACCAACATCTAAAGCTTTGTACAATACAAAAATGCACTTAATATTACTGTCACAAATTGTCATAAACATAAAAATTGTACAAATATAGAGAAATATTATAAGTATTTGCAATGCATTTTCATTGCTTCAAAGAACCCTCAAAAAAGAAGAAATGCATTTTCCATGGCAACAACCAGTGTACTTCCTGTAGAGAAGCAGCTGCATAAAAACATGTCCAGGAAAAAAATGACTTGTTGCAAAAATGTGTTGTTTATGTATGATGAAATTACAAAACAGACCTAATGGCTAATCCCTGACACTAAAACAGTTGTTCATTTGGTATTACGTTCAGTCACAGAGTATGAATGATGGTAGAGAATAGTGAGACATTTAATAGTGTGCCTAATATTGCAACCTGGTGCTTCTTGTATTTCAAATGACGCCGACTGCATCAGGACTGGTGAGGTTTTCCCACTGGTATGGGTACTGTGGTTAGAACCTGGTTCTGGAAAACAAATCTCTGAATGCGTTCAAAGACCCAGAGGAAGATGAGGAGCACACTGACGTACTGAATCCAGGCGAACTTGATAGTTTCCCAGAAGCTCGGTCGATAGGTGGCGCTAGGTTAAGGAAAAACTCTGAGGAAGACTTCACAGGCCAGACAGGGTGTTATTGTTACTTTAACCACTGTTTTAATGTAGGGAGGAACAACTCCAAATGTATGAATCATTTGCAAAGCATGTGGGTCTGTTCCCCTAGACGAAACAAACATTTGTCAAACAGACTGCATGCAGTGTTTCCCACAAGTATACACCTCTAAAATTTCCCCTCTGTGGGAGGAATAAAGGTATTCTGATCTAAGAGGAAAAAAATTGTGTACTACCAAAAGATACATTTGACACAAAAAGCTAAGTAAAGAAATGATTGATGTCTCTGCACTGCAGCTGGAGTTTCTTTCACTTTTCTTTTCACAACTAGCTGGGGCAATGTGCGGTAAAATATATCAGGTAATCTAAATATTGTGTATAAAAATAACAATTGATGAATACAGCTAAAATTAATTATAAGCAGCTATAATGTAGCCATAAGGATGCTGTATAACCTGATAGTGAATGACAACATAATGAAACAAACTTCTAATAATATTCAGTATGTTGTCATATGATATGTTCAAATACTGTACATCAACATACGGTTAACAACATTATAATGTGTTATAAACTATATATGAATGTCGACATTACAAAGCTTTGTTGAGTACTTGATTCTGATTGGTCACTAACTGCATTCGTTCTAGACAGGTCTGTTACACCTGTCTAGAAAACTGCTGCTATGGATGCAGGTTGGATTATAGACTCTAGAGGAGTCGATAAACGACTTACAAATCAATAATTAGTCTCAAATGATTTGCAGAAGAGTTTTGAATCACTCTGAAGCGGTTCATTTTGTGATATTATTCGCTCAGTTTTCATTATCCCTTATATTAAGCATTAAATCGGAGGATGAAAGTAAGTGCGGAAAGCATAGATATATAAAAAAAGAACACAGCTTCTTGCATTGAGTAAAGGATATCTGATGACTTCCACAGGGTATCGGATCTGTGCATTAATCTGAAAGGGAGAGCCAGCAGCTCGTCCCACTGTCCACACTGGCATGGGACAGGAGAGCACTGTGGTCACTGGGGGGGAGAAAAAGGGACAAAAAGACAGAGAGAAAAGTCAGAGTGGTCTAATTTCATAATGAAGCCTGAGTTGACCCTGGGTTTTATCACAAAGCACACTCAGTAATAAAATAAGAGTCAACTTACAGTTTCTCTCCTGGTAGCTCCTGATTATGTTGTCAAGATCATACGCACTGGCAAAGGGGCTGGAGCCATCGACCACTGACACCTAGGTATCAACAGAGAAAAAAAAGAACAACAGCTCAACAAGATCCAATGTTCCTGTCACAGCATGTGGGAGACCCACGCAGAGGTTTTTGCAGTAAGATATTTTATGATGGCTAGAACAAATCTGTGCAGGTACAGGCTGGCTGATATGCAATGTGACTGCAGGAAACATGATTTGTGATCTTTTGCAAATTGGCATCACAAACAGGCTGCCCAGTTTCTGTTTACCCTGGGATGTACAGACAACTATCACTGGATAAGTTAGACACTTACATCATTAAAGACATGATGATTCTCAGGCCAGCACTTCAGTTATAAGGAGCAAAGATGGGGATGGCTTTAGCCTCAACATGGACGGACAACATGAACATATAAAACGCAAGCCAAAAATGATACACAAAAAAAACAACCTAGACCCGACTGTCTTTAGTTTTGTTGACTGAAATTGACAAAAAAAATGATGACAAAGTACGCGTTACATTTCATTTGGCTGGCACTTTTATCCAGAGTGATTTACCATAAGTGCAAAAACCATAATGATTCACACTCTGAACAACAAGGAAAGTGCAGATACATTCACTTCAGATATATTCACTATGTATTTAATTTGTTATCTTAATAGTTATTAGCAGATCAAACTGTATTTAATTGCACTTCACTGTAAATTCTTTAATCTTAACTCTTACATTCTGTTATTATATATTTAATTCTAGTACATGTACACAGAATCCTGCATATACGTGATCACTTCAGACATTCCACGCATAATTTAGCTTACTGTGATTATATTCTATTGACCATTTTACTCTAATTTAAACTACCCTGTTTCATTTTGCACTACTTTTTATTTTTATTTATTATTTTTGTTTCTATTTTATTATTATTTTGTCTTATGTCCTTTTATAATAAGTTGCATTGTTCGAGGAGCTCAGGACCTTAGATTTTCATTGCCATAACTACACTGCTACTATGAACATGATAATCAAAACCCTTGAACCTTGAACCTAAATTAACTTTTTTTTAAGTGTTTAAAAAAAAAAGAAAAAGATTGTTAGAATTGAATTGCCCAGGTACAGTTAAAACAGAGGACACATGGAGAGGATATTCTGGAATATGGGAAACGTGAAGTCTCAGTGTGATCATATACACCGCCCGGCCAAAAAAAAGGTCACACTCTAATATTGGTTGGACCGCCTTTAGCTTTGATTACAGCACGTATTCTCTGTGGCATCGTTTCCACAAGCTTCTGCAATGTCACAACATTTATTTCTGTCCAGAGTTGCATTAAAAAAAAATTGATCTAGTATTGATGACGGGAGATTCGGACCACTGCGCAAAGTCTTCTCCAGCACATCCCAAAGATTCTCAATCGGGTTCAGGTCTGGACTCTGTGGGGGCCAATCCATGTGTGAAAATGATGTCTCATGCTCCCTGAGCCACTCTTTCACAATTTGAGCCCGATGGATCCTGGCATTATCATCTTGGGACGTGCCCGTGCCATCAGGTAAGAAGAAATCCATTGATGGAATAACCTGGTGATTCAGTATATTCAGGGAGTCAGCTGACCTCATTCTTTGGGCACGTTGCTGAACCTAGACCAGACCCACTGCAGCAACCCCAGATCATAGCACTGCCCCCACAGACTTGTGACCTTTTTTTTTGGCCGGGAAGTGTATTTCTTCATGTCATTCACTATCTTTTCTACTTGAGAATTGATTTATGCAATAAAGCAGAAAAACATGAGAAAGACACGCAGTGGACAGAGAGAGAGAGAGAGTGAGTCGGTGTGCTCTCACGTTGTAAACGTTGTAGACCCCCCGGTGAGGCAGGGGGGTCCTCTGCTGCAGCTTCAGGTCTCCGCTGATGAACAGCTTAGCTCCGGGGACAGAAGAAGAGTGCTGCACATACGCCAGGCTCTGCATCACCACTGTGGACATCCTCTGGAAGGAAACAACACTGTTTACTTTAACATAGACTGAGGCCGGACTGAATACACCAGCTGTTCTACTGCAGTTAAAATACAGTTGAGTTAAATTGACTTATTACTTCCTGCCATCTACAGCTGTCCCATGGTGTTTCTCAGGCACAGACAAGTGAGGCATCTACAGATCAAGTACTGCAGTGGACAGAGGTGAGAGAAGTACTCAGATCCTGTACTTAAGTTAAAGTATAAGTACCCGACAGGGTTTCCGTTAGCGTTTTTTAGCTGGTAAAATGTGTAATAAACCGTTAAATTCAAAACCTGCCGGTCAAAATGTCCAGTAATAATACCCCTACAACCCTTAGATAATGTAGGCTAACCCTAGACATTTGTGTTTTGACAGCTACATTACTGGTGCTACATCATGACATCACTGTTTACTTCGCTGATTTTCTCCCCAACGCCGCTCACAACAACAACTGTTGGAGACTGCGTCGGGTCGATGATCGTGTTGCTTTTAGTCATACGAAGCCAGATTGGATTAAACAACTACTTCTGAAAACCTTATCCTTTTCTCCAGAGCGCCGTGGTTCATTGTTTATTACAGTTTTTTACGGTTGCTAGGACACTAAAATGACATGCATAGCACACTTATTTAAACTGACACACAGAGAGCAAAACCTCTTCTCAAGTCTCCAAAACTCTAAACACATTTTCTGCTTTACACACATTTTGCAATCCAAAATGGCACTTTTTAAATGCACTGAACACGGTTCTCTGCATAAGACACAAAGTCACATGTTTGCCATATCAAAACACTGCCATTCAAAATAACACTTCATGAGCTAATTGGCCAAAATATGTGTGCCACCTGGCCAAACACCTCAATGCTTAATTGTTAGCACTTCAATCAGGAAGTAAGCACTATAAAAGCACCACAGGTGAGCATCTTTGTTTTACAACAACAATGGAAAACGTCGCAGAGAGAGGAAGAGGAAGGGGGAGAATGAGAGGAGGAGGAAGAGTGAGAGATAGGGGTAGAGCTGGTAGAGGAGCTCATGGCCAAAGACAACAACTTTCAAATGAAATCAAAGCAACCTGAGTTGATCATGTCATCAACCATGGGCTGACAATGCGAGAGGCTTGACAGAGTTCAGCCCAACTTGAGCTGTTTTACTGTCGCCTCTGTCATCCGGACATTTAGACTGGAGCACAGGTATGCAACCAACATTTCTTTCACACTTTGTAGCACACGCCATTTCATAGTGTATCAGTTGGGTGACACCTGTTTACTTCATGAATGGCTGATGTCATACACTTACTGTACACGTTTCCTGTATCATTTACTCTACTGTGGGGGAAATATCTTCAGGCTGCAGTGCCCTATGTTTTAGTTGTTTTGTTTTTCTAAAGGACTGAGAGACGCAACCATGGTGGAGGAAGGGGCCTAATGTTCACCGGGGTACAGGAAGCTGCCATTGTAAACTTGGTTTTGGAAAGTAATGAAATCAGATTACTGTAAGAGATATTCAAAGTCACATCATCCAAGACAACACCGTATTCAACAACATTCAACAAGTCAGTTTGTCCACATTGGCTCGCGTTCTCGAGCGAAACCAAATCAGTATGAAACAACTTTATAAGGTGCCTTTTGAGAGAAACTCTCAAAGAAACAAAGAGCTCAGAAGAGCATATGTGGATGTGAGTACAATATTGACTACAGTACACTACATGCAACATGGTTTTCCCAGTGTACTGATAACACCAAGTTGACTGATGTTTGTTCTTTGTTTCTAGGGAGTTCTGGAAAGGGATGCTCGTGCAATCCCGCATGAGTTCATCTTTGTAGATGAGGCTGGGTTCAACTTAGCAAAGACCAGAAGAAGGGGAAGGAACGTCATTGGCCACAGAGCCATTATAGATGTTCCTGGCCAACGTGGTAGGAACATCACAATGTGCACTGCCATCTCCAATACGCATGGTGTCCTCCACCGTCATGCCAACCTTGGACCATACAACACAGCCCATTGTCTCACATTTCTGGACAGACTCCACAATATTCTCATACCACCAGAGCGTATGAATGATGCAGAGCATCGAAGAAACAGGTATGTTATAGTATGGGACAACGTGAGCTTTCATCCTGCAGCCCCAGTCCAACCTGGTTTGCTGACCACCCACCATTTGTCGTGCAATACCTCCCACCATACTCACCATTTTTGAACCCCATAGAAGAGTTCTTTTCAGCATGGCGGTGGAAGGTTTACGACCGGCAGCCCTTTGTGCACATGCCTCTTTTGCAGGCTATGGAAGAGGCATGTGATGAAATTGATGCGGGTGCGATTCAGGAATGGATAAGGCACTCAAGGCGCTTCTTCTCTCGATGTCTGTCAAGGGAAGATATTGCCTGTGATGTGGACGAGGCGTTGTGGCCAGATCCAGCTATGCGGCAAGATGCTGCCTAATTACAGTATTTTTCTCGTGCATATTTTGCATTGACTTTTTGTTGAAAAATAAAAAATAACAGCAGCATGTGTGTGTATCTACAAATATTTCTGTGCATGTGAACAATCTGAAGAATTTTCAACGATTTGAACTATTTTAGTATTATGGCAAAGCTTACTAAAGAGGTTAGTGCTTTACATTTTGCCCAACAGTGTGTAGTTGGTGAGACAAAAATCTGGTAATATGAATGAAGTGTGTGCCGTTTGGTGCAAAAGTTAGATTTTCATAATGGTATATGTAGTTTTGGTTGCAGTGCTTCATTTTGCAGCATATATGAGGTATTTTGCAGTTTGGGTGTGTGGTTATGTGAATTGTGGCAAGTATTTTGATAAACCAGGATGGTTTCCAAAATTGTGTTTAAGCAATTGTAAAAAAGTGTAATGTGGTTCAGCGGCATTAACCGCCCGCTGCAGTGCTGCTCGTCCACCAGCGTTTAGTCTGCCGTTAGCTCACGGCAGCGGCCGCTGGAAAGTATTCACTGCCTGACTGTCACACGAGCAGCTGATGCATGACCCCCCATCCCCATCAGTGAATGTGTTTCAGTCTGAACTGATGCTGTTTGGAATCACAACGCTGTTATGAAAGTTTCTCTGGTATAAGACAGGTGATGTTAGTATGGCAGCCGAAGCTAATCTGACTATCTTGACTACCTGTTGCTATCTTATTGTGAAGCCGTTCTCTACAGGCATTTTTTACCGGCGAAGAACCAGAGCTTAATCAGCCTCTAGCCTCTAACTATAAAAACATTATAGTTGCATTTGTAACATCTGTTATTGAAACATGACCGGTAAAATTAATTATTTCCGGACACTTGACCGGCAAGAAAAAATCCTAGCGGAAACCCTGGTACCCGAGTGTAGGAATACTCTGTTATAAGTCCTGCAATCAAATGTTACTCAACTAAAAGTACTCGTTATGCAGATTGGTCCATTTCCGAATAATACATTGGAGGAAATAAGTATTTGATCCCCTTGCAACCAACAAGAATTCTGGCTCCCACGGACCGGTTAAATAAGTAGGTGCCAGTGATCCTCTGAATGATTCAGAGAAGGCTTATGAGAAGGTGATGTGGTCAGATGAGACCAAAATCAAGATCTTAGGCATCAACTCCACATGTCGTGTTTGGAGGAAGAGAAATGCTGACTATGACCCCAAGAACACCAACCCCAGCGTCAAGCATGGACGTGGAACCATTATGCTTTGGGGGGGTTTCTCTGCTAAGGGTACAGGGCGGTTCACCGCATCGAGGGGAGGATGGAGGGGGCCATGTAACGTAGAATATTGGCTAATAACCTTCCCTCAGCCAGGACACTGGAAATGGGACATGGATAGGTCTTCCAGCACGACAATGACCCAAAACATACGGCCAAGGCAACTAAGGAGTGGCTACAGAAGAAGAAGCCCATTAAGGTGATGGAGGGGCCTAGCAAGTCTCTGGACCTCCATCCCATAGAACATCTGTCGAGGGAGCTGAAGCTTCCAGTGGCCCAGCATCAGCCTCCAAACTGGATTTTCTTTTTGATATTCTGTCTCTCACTGTTAAAATAAAGCTACCATTAAAAGTATAGACTGTTCAGTTCTTGTAAGTGGGCAAACCCGCAGGGGATCAAATACTTCTTTCCTTGACTGTATATATGATATTGTTGGGGAAAATACAGAATGTATCAAGGACAGAGGTGCACATGATAATGAAGGCCCAAATGTATAACACAACAGTGTATATGTCAGGATTTATGTTACCTACAAGAGAAGCAGGACACACTGTTTTAGGGATATGATAGCTATGTGACAACACGATTGTTCAGCCTTTTAGGGAAATATCATAGATCATTTCTGACGTGGGCCTCAGCTAATCTGAACAAAGCATTCCATACTGCTTTGAACTGGTAATTTTCCATCTTGTGACCTTGTAACACCCTCTCTTATATATGAGCATGTGAAGGGACACTGTTCGGGGAACTATGGGGTCAGATCAGTCTCATAATACACAAATGCACACAGAAGGATTCACACTTGTATTTCATGATCCACACAAATGTGTTGCGTTTCACATTTGTGTGGATCATGAAATACAAGTGTAAAATCCAAATATAGAAAAAAGTTTAACCTGCATACACAAACCGCTCTTTGTGCATGGATCGCTGTGCATTCCTGTGTGGGTGTTTTGAGACTGACCAGGCCCGTCGCGTTCAGGTAGGCATGGTAGGCAATTGCCTAGGGCCCCCGAGTAGGAGGAGGCCCCCCAAAGACGACAGGTTAAGATTTTTTTTTTTTTTTTTTTTTTTTTTTTTCAAAATTCAAAGAAAAGTCTGATACAAATGCAACATGAATCAAACAACATGCATACCAATAAGACAGGTCATGTATTCAACAGCAATGACGATTTTAAATAGCTTCATAATAATAAGCAGTCATCTGTATATGAAGGGCTCTGCTGCGACTGCGAGGGCAGCAACAGCGCCTCCCTAGAGCATGCGATGTCCGAAAAGCGCAACGACACATTGTAGTCGAAATACCCAGCTCGAGGGGGCCCCCCTTTCCCATGCATTAGCGCGACAGCGTCAAGTGCAAGTGAAAAGTGAAAAATTAAAATGAAGCGAAATTATCTCTCCGGCAATCAAAAAAAGAAGAAGAAAAGGGAAGAGGAGCAGAAAAGAAAACAAGACACCGGTAAGTAGAATATACACAATCAACATGAAAATTGTGCCAGGCAGGGTATACCATATTTTGCTAGAGTAGCGAGGTTGTAACGACGACTAGCTAGGAACCAGTGGTTTGGCATGCTAGCATGCTAACCAAACTTAAACTGCTACCTTTGACTTCACTATAAGTTCATAACGTTATCAGCAGGCCAAATTGATCAACGATTAATTCCTCTTAATATCCTAAATAAACTTCACATATGTTTTCAGTCGTTAGAGCCTTGAGACAACCAGTGAAATAGTTATTCCTGTAGTAGCTAGCTATTTAATAGGAGATTAACATGGGAGTTTACAATAATTTTGCTAGAATACCATTGGGTTGATTTACTTACTTTATTTACATTTTAACGGTTAACATCCCGGCGCAGATCAGCCACATGAAGAAAACAGCCACTTTAGTGTCAATTAATCCTTTTCTAAACCTATTCTGCTGTTTGTTGTTGTTGGTCTCCATGATAGCTGTAAATACCACTGGACCACCGTTAAAAACTGTACCGATAGCTTTGAGCTTTTTCTATGGGACACAGACAGTACACAGACACACACAGACACACCACGGGTGCGGGGATGGCGCTGTTGCCACTCACAGAATTGATTTCAGGAAAACAGCTCGTCTTAGTGACTGTATTTCTGTTTTCAAACCAGTGAAAACGGGATTATTGTAAGATTTTATTATTATTATTTTTTTTACTTTTTTTTGGTGAAGCAGTGCTTCACCTGTAGTCGTATAGAAACCGCCACTAAACCGCCTAGTAGGAACTGTGTGTAATGCTTTTAATATCTATTTCACCACAATTATCAGACTGTAAAATGATAGGATTTCAAAAGCATTTGAAAAATAACCAAGCTAATCATACAGTACTTATTCTTTCTCCAAGGGGCATTGCTGAAATTTCTTCATCCCGCTCTACCAAGTGTTGTCTCTGGTGCTACTGAAGGTAACGTTCTTTTCTACCTATTATTAGTGCCTTCTATCAACACACTTGATGTTATCAAAATGACTTTACATTTTTCTAATTCAAGTCATAGTTGTGTGTATTCATTCCACTTGCCCACAGAGTCTTCTGGACATTTCAAATATGTGGGACATTCACTAATGTTAATGAATAACTGAGTTGTTGAGATCAATGCATGCAAAATGTGCAATATAAATAAAAAGAATATTATTTATGTATTTATTTATTTTTGCACCAGGGCCATCAACATCGTCTTCGTCACATGTTTATGAGGAGGAGCAAGTGGAAGACAACATTGCGGCGTCCACACCACTTCCCAGCAGTGGTTCAACAGAAGGTGCATTAAGCCGCACAATTTCAACTTATCACCTATCATAGTGACCCAAAGTTATAGCAGCATGTGCTGTGAAAGTGTATTAAAATGACCATTTGCTATAAAGCGTTACACAAGTAGATCACCATACCTTAAGCATTTAGTTGTCGTACTTCACACATGAAACTGTGCCATGAATTAATTTGTAATTACATATTTTTCAGCAGTGCCATCAACTCCATCACGACTTGAGGAGGAGCAAGTGGAAGCATCCACAACCACTTCCCAGCAGTGGTTCAACAGAAGGTGCATTAAGCCGCACAATTTCAACTTATCACCTAACACCCATGTGCTATGAAAGTGTATTAAAATGACCCTTTCTTTTTAAAGCATTATACAAGTAGATCACCATTCCCTAGTTGCTGTACTTACCACATGGCAATTGTGCTATAAATTAATTTGCAACTATATGTTTTCAACAGTGCCATCAACTCCATCTCCACTTCATGAGGAGGACAAAGAGGAAGATGACATTGACATGGCAGAGACCACCCCACCATCCAGAACTGGGGTACCTGTAGGTATTGCAAGCACCACATTAAGTGATGACCCAGGATGTTGGCCCAGTGTCCTAACAAGCAGTATGCGCTGTGAAATAGTCAAAAAAGGACCTGTGCAAATCATGGACATTGAATTCCCGCAAAACTTAGACAATCCTCCTCGAAGATTCACCAAGGACAGTTACAAAAGAACCATGAAAAATGGTGAGAATATACATCGATCGTGGCTGGTGTATTCCATCCACACAGATGGAGTGTTCTGTTTCCCTTGTACTGTTTTCGGGAAGCGTGAGCGTGACAATGCCTTAACGACCTGTGGCTACGGTGGATGGAAGAACCTTTCCTATCGCCTAAAAAAACACGAGTGCACAAAGGTGCACTGTGACAATGTGAAAAAGTGGCACGACCTTCAGAGGAGACTGCAAACCAGTACACTGATTGATCAAAGACAGATGGAGTTGATGCAACTTGAAGTTGAACACTGGAAAGGCGTGATTCGGAGAGTGATTGCCATAGTTTCCCATCTGGCAGAACGCAACCAGGCTTTGAGAGGAACTACCAGTACCGTGTATGATCGCCACAATGGGAATTTTCTGGCTCAAGTGGAACTCCTAGCACAGTTTGATCCGGTAATGAATGAACACATCAGACGAATACAATGCAAAGAGACAAAGGTGCATTACCTGAGTGGAGTCATTCAGAACGAAATCATTCAGCTGGTCGGAGACAAAATCCTACAGGAGATTGCAAGAAGAGTGCACAAAGCAAAATACTTCTCCGTGATCATGGATTGCACTCCTGACATCAGCCACAAGGAACAACTTTCTGTTGTTCTCAGGATTGTCAACTGTGAAACACCTGTTTCTATTGCTGAGCATTTTTTGGGATTTGTACATGTTGAAGACACAACTGGTAAAGGGCTCAGTGAAATCCTGCTTGACCAGTTGGAGAAGCACAACCTCAGCATTTCAGATTGCCGTGGGCAGTCATACGACAATGGCAGCAATATGATGGGCCACAAACAGGGTGTGCAGGCAAGAATTTTAGAGCTGAACAACAAGGCGCTATGCATCCCATGCAGCAGTCACACACTAAATCTGGTTGTGTCAGATGCTGCCAAGTCTTCAGTGTTGTCCATGTCTTTTTTTGGTATGCTGCAACGACTGTACAACCTTTTCAGTTCCTCTGTGCACCGCTGGGCAATTTTGAAGCAGCATGTGAAGCAGCTCACCCTTAAGCCACTTTCAGGGACGAGATGGGAGGCCCGAATTGACAGTGTGAAGGTAGTGCGGTACCATCTACCTGAAATACTAGACGGACTGTCAGCACTGGAGACATATGCTACAGAGAAGGGGGACTCAGAGACCATGTCCTCAGCAAAAAGCTTACATGGTGAGCTTAAAACATGGTCCTTTCTTCTGTGCACAATAACCTGGTACAACGTTTTGTATCAGGTTAACCATATGAGCAAGCTCCTCCAGAGCCCGGATGTTTCAATGCAAACACTGAAAAAAGAAACCGAGGGAGTGACAGAGTACCTAGAAGATTTCAGGGAAAATGGACTCGCATCAAGCCAAACGGATGCAATGGAGATTGCAGAAGATCTGGAAATTGAGAGGAAATTGCCTGAGAAAAGGCAACGTAAAAAGAAAAGGCAGTTCCTTTACGAGAGTACAGATGAAACCCAATCGACCCCAGAAGAGGCCTTCAGAAGGGACTTCTTCCTGCCTTTGGTTGACACTGCCATCACCAGCCTAAAAGACAGATTTTCCAGACTGGAGGGGGTGTATGCCCTGTACGACTTCCTGTTCAGCATTGATATCATGAGGGCCACAATCAAGACTGGGAAATTGCATGAGAGATGCAGGAAAGTGGAACAAACCCTCCATGATATTGATGCAGACGACTTGGCATTGGAGATCAACTCTGCTGTCCACACCTTTCCAGATGAAGTATCCAGGTGCCCATTTAAAATGCTGGACTACATATACAGTGAGAAGCTGTTGGACCTGTACAGCAATTTAAGCATTGCACTGCGCCTACTTCTGACCCTTCCTGTCTCGGTTGCCTCCGGAGAGAGGAGCTTTTCATCTCTGAAGCGCATAAAGAATTACATGAGGTCAACTATGAGCCAAGAGAGGCTCTCTGGACTGGCACTCATGTCAATTGAGAGTGACGTCCGCAGGTCTTTGGACTTGGAGGGGATTGTGTCTGCATTTGCTGAGGCCAAGGGCCGCAAGCAGCAGTTTCAGTAGGAAATAAAAAAAATAATAAAGGCTACTTTTCAGTGTATGTTTGACCTCTTTTGTGATTAAAACGCACAGAATTGCGGAAATTTTTTTTTTAAAGGCCCCCAACAACTTCTTTGCCTAGGGCCCCCAAAATCCTAGAAACGGGCCTGTGAGACTCCAACTAAAGCCAATCAGATGTCTCCTCCATTCTAAGCCACTCACATGAGCACGCCCCCACGAGGGGTATGATTTCTTGCGTTCATGACGTAGCGCTTCATATACGCATTTTGCGCTGTCCGGAGCTGACAGGTCAACTTCAACATGGCGTCTAGCACAAGTTAAGTGACTCTGCGTGAATGATTCAATATTTTTTAGGTAGGAATTCTTGTAACGTTAGTGATGTGTTACTGTTAGCATGGAAGTACTATAGGTGGCAAGCTAGCTACATAATGCTAATAGACTACCTAGGACCGTAACCAATTAATCCTATTTAACGTCAGCTAACTTGAGCAGGAAACTTTGGATTCGTTCTTGCTAAGCTGTCCCCAAAAAAGAAAACAAGAGAATGAAAGAAGGTAAAGACATTTATGGATAATGTTAGTGTTAGCAGGAGTACTGCCAACACACAGCAGGAGTCCAATAATGCAACACTAGAAAGGTAGACGAGACGAATTCTTCCTTAAGCCTTTAGGGCATATTTATTATATAGCAAACCAAGGAACTGCTCTTCCAGCCTTCATCATATTGGGAGCGGGCAAAGAGAAAAATCACGCGCAGAACATTCATATATATAGGGGGTGTGACGTCACCAATCATATTCATCTCATATAAAATCAATAGCACCCCCTTATGGTGTGGAGCAGGTAAGTAGTACAGAATACATCTCAGTCAATCATACACACATATGTCAACAGTTAGCTATTTAAGGTAATGAGCCTAGGTAGTCTATTAGCATTATATAGCTAACTTGCCAGAAAATGCTAGCATTACATGCCACCCATATCACTTCCATGCTAACAGTAACACATCCCTAACGTCACAAGAAATACAAGTACGAATCGGGTGACCATCAGGGGAGTCTCGAAAAATCCAAACAGGAATGCACAGCGATCCATGCACAGTAAGTGGTTTGTGTATGCAGGTTCAGCGATTTGAAACGGAAAACAAATGTCTGGTTCAAAAATACCAGCCGCGGCTTGCCCATAGAGGGCGCTGACCTCCCGCCGACCTATTTTTTTTGGTATAATCTTTTTCATTTTGAAAAATAATCTTTGTTAATCACATGCTAATAATGATTTTCCTTTAGAATGTGTTTAGAACTCTTCAGAATGAGATTTGCATTCACTTTCATGTGTTCAATGTTTATCATTTTGGTAGCCAATAGGCTGTCTTCCCTGGGCTCCAGTTCACTCAGCACTACCACTGCTGGAATTTAAGCCAATGGTTCCCCGGTTGCTACGCAAAAAAGTACATATTTTGCCAATCACCGTGGTCAAATTTCATGGTTTGGGGCTCTGAAAATATTGCCCAAGCTTAGAGCAGTGCACTGCAAGTTACGGACATTTACCTCAGAGAGGAGCAGCATGGCGAAGTTGAGTAGCACTAATGTAGTTCAGCTAGCCTCAAATTCAGTTAAATCTCTACACCTGTACCCTTTCAAAAGAAGAATATTAGCGGAAAAACTAATTCTAAAAGAACTCAGACCAGAAGTGAATATAACCCAACAGGCACGAGAAAAGGAGAACTCCTACAAGAGAGACTTTGCGAGAGGTTGTTCGATCGAAAGTCTTGGCTAACCAGCTGTGGGCACGCCAATGCAATCTTTTGCTTCCCTTGTTTACTTTTTAAAACAAGTGCTTGTGATAGTTCGTGGACACAGACAGGGCAGACCTGAAACGTATGTCAGAACGCATTAAGAAACATGAGTGGGCAAGAGTGCATATGGACAACTGTGTGAAGCTAGCCATGCTAGGCCGAATCAGCATAGCCACACAGTTAGATGAGGGACACCACATTGCCATAAGAAGGCACAACGAGGAGGTGGACAGTGTCCACCTTCTCGTTGTGCCCCACCTACAATATTTTTCACCAGCCGCCACTGAAAAATATATATGAAAAAAATGTGTTCTGTATTTGGATTTCATTTACATACATGAAACGGAACAACTAACCAAAAATATTACAAAATGACACTCTGTAGCCTAATACAGTATATTCAATTACAATGTAGTTTCTCAATTTAGTTACACTCACTCAGTGTGAAACCTAGGCCTGTTTAGATGAACACAAAGCCGATATCCTGGCAGGAATGGAATAAAGACACACACGAAGCTCTTCCTCAACATTTCTCAGTCTCTGTTTTTTGTTTTTATCGCAGTTAGGCTTGAAAAGCTCAGCTCACACAGATATGTTGTGGAAAATGGGAGCAATGTCAGAACAGCTTTGTTGGCCAAAATGGGGAACTCCTTGGAAGCAGTCAGCCAAAATCTGTCCAAAGGAAGATCAGCAAATCTTATCATTAACCCACGATTTTGTTTCAGTTCAGTTAGTTCCTCCTGCTCCTTTAAAGGCATGTCCTTTCCAACAACTGATACTGAACATTCAGTGGAGGCTGAATGTTTCGACAAATGTTTATCTATTACCTCGCACAGTGCAGCAGTGTGATGTTGCCGTTTGTCTGTGAGTAGGAACATCTCAAGGTTGGCCCTTTGCACATGTTGTTGCCAGAGACGCACCTTTAAACGGAATCCGTTTATTTTATCAGTGCTTGTAAGCAGGTTTTCATTTCGGCCTTGTATCCGGGTGTTGAGTTTATTCAGATGATGAAATATATCTGCCAGGTATGCCAGCTTTGGACACCACTCATCATTTGAAAAGAGTAATCGGACCTCTCGTTTGTCAGAAACACCTTAAGTTCCTCCCGCAGCTCATACACACGGGCCAGCACCTTGCCGCGCGACAACCATCAGACATCCGTATGGAGCAGTAGGGCTGTATGCTCCGCTCCCATTTCCTCACACAAAGATGCAAATATACGACTTTTCAAAGGTTGTGTCTTTACAAAGTTCACTATGCGCACAACATCATCCAACACAGGAACTAGTTCTGCTGGTTAAGTCGTCACGGTGCAAAAAACAGTGCGATCAGATCAGGGTTTGTTTCCTTCACTCTGTTAAAGAAGCCTTTGGTGCGCCCGACCATGGCTACAGCTCCATCAGTGCAAACACTTGCGCAATTTGTAATGTAAGTCCTCCCTGGTCAAGATATTACGATGCGACCCGAAAAATGTCCTCTCCTGCCGTTTTCTCTGGCAGTGTCTTGCAAAATAGGAAGTTTTCTCTCATGGCATTTCCATCCACAAAACGCACATTGGCCAACAGCTGAGCATGAACACTAATGTCCGTAGACTCGTCAAGTTGCAATGCAAATTTCCCACTGATGCGTATCTTTTCCAAAACATAACTTTCGATGTCTGTAGACATGTCATTAATACGTCTGGCAATTGTGTGGGACTTTAGCTATGTCTTTAACCGCGTCAGGGCCGAGCATCTCTGTGGCAGCCGGGTGTGGCTAGAGCGCCGGCTGCTGGGGTGAGGGGAGTGGCTCGGCCGGAGACCAGACAGCTGATCGGAATCAGGTAATCAGTCAGTTAATATAAAGCATGTCGGTAACCTGGTTCTGGTCTGTCTTGCAGTAGGCTGGGTCCTGGGAAGCCGACACACACCGTCCTGGCCTTGCCCGTCCTGGAAGTGCCGGGGAGCTGTCTTTTGTTTGCACGTTTCTGACGAAATAAACGCTATTATTTTTGCCCAACCCCGAACCCTTCCGTCTCTTGTCTTCAACCTGAGTGATCCTGCTCACAATCTCGTTGACTATGGCTTTGCAGGCAGGTAGTATTAATGTACCTGCCAGTGTGGGACTTTTTCGATTTAGCTACGAGTTCAGCAACTAGGTAACTAGCTTTGAGGGCTTTCTCATTTACCTTTGTGGTTTTTATCATAAAGTTGCCTGTTTCGCTGTGTTTTCACGCAGGCGAACAAAATAGTCCATCGACTTGTTAAGAAGCGACGGGTGTTAGTGTGGAGATGGCGTTTAAGCTTGCTTGGCACCATGGCACTGTTGGACAGCTTCTCCCCACACACCAAGCATAATGGAGTCGGTGTCGTCTCATCCCCGGTGAAAGTAAATCCGAACGAAAGATAGCTCTCGTTGTACTGCCTCGAGCTCACCGTCTTTGCTTTCTTTTTACCACCACTCGTACTAGGGCCTTCATCTGGGTCAGAATGTTGTCCAGGGCCAAGTTCGGAGTTTGCACTTTTCCTTTTTAAAAACTTCTCCATCACTGTCACCACGACCTGTCGCAGGCATCACTCTTGTCTCTAAGAAGGAACGAGGCAATTAGCTACCTGTTGCCACCCGGACGAATATCACATTACCCTGCCAGTAACTGTATTACAGCACAGACACTCCACGATGGCATATTATTTGCAGACAATAATTAATACTAGTGTGCCGCGGCACAGTGGTTGAAAATCACTGCCCTAGGCTGTATGTGATGACTACTTCCATTCTTGCAAGGATAATAAATACATGTGTCCTGTTTTGAAACTCAAGTCGGTGGCGAGTGAAACAGATATGTTATGTAGTGGAGTAAAAGTACACCATTTACCTCTGAATTGTAGTGGAGTACTGTATAAGTACAAAGTAGCATAAAATGAAAATACTCAAGTAAAGTACAAGTATCTCGAAATTGTACATCGGTACAGTACTTGAGTAAATGTACTTAGTTACTTTACTGGCAGTGGAATACATACAAAGAGCTTGTAGCTGAAGGTGAGCAGCAGCTGGACGCTGTACACCTGCTCCTCTGGTTTTAGAGGCAGCTGCAGCTGAAAATTCAGGAGGTCCAACTTCCCATCCTGGTTCTGGTCCTCTTCTCTCACCTAGTGTTCACCCACACAGAAAAGAGAAAGTAAAAAATAGTCGTTTTTTTCATTGACAGTGTTGTAAATGAGCAATATTTATTTTGATCATTATCAAAATACGGACACACAGGGCCAGGGGATGTGTCCTTACAGAGACAGCAGGGATCCGGAGATTGGCGCCCAGCATGTTGTTGAGATGGGGGAAAGTGCTCCAGGCCACGTAGTCTCCCTGAGTGTTGGTGGCTGCCAGCAGCAGAGTCTGGTACTGGAACCTCACAACCGGCTGTTCCTCATACGTGCTTCTTTTTATCCAGAAACCTTAAATTACACGGCTATTAACAGGAGGCAAACATTTCTACGTCTTGAACCACAGTGTCGGAACTGGGAATATTTATAATTCAAGGGACATACAGTTGTCTGAAGTAACTTAGTAAATATACTCAAGTACTGTTCTTACGTACTTACTTTATTTGAGTATTTCCTACTTTATACTTCCATTCAACTACATTTAGGTAGCAAATACTGTACTTTTTACTCACTACTAATTATTTTGCAACATTAGTATAATTTTGTATACAAACATATAATATTAACACAAACACTACATTAAATACAATGTTATCAATGTTATCTCATCCATCACCAGCTGCTAAATTAAAATTTTAGACACATTATTATCACTTATAATACACCAATGATATGATATATATTATTCTGAAAATGACCACTTTGGATAATGAGTACTATTAGATTTGGTACTAGAGCACATTTCATGTCTAATAGTTTTGGACCTTTACTTGAGTGACATTCTGAATGCAGGACTTTTACTTGTAACACAGCATTTCTACACTGTAATAGTTCTACTTTTTTTTTATTTTTTTAGAACTTTTACTTAATTATAAGATCTGAATTTCCACCACCAGACATCTGCAGTTTCTCAGCGATGGCGACGGAAGCCTACTTGTTTGATACATTGATATTACTACAACATTAAGTTCGTTTCATAAAACGTTACTGTACCTTGGCTTCTGTATGCAACGAGGAGAGGTGGGATGTATGTAAGGCACAAAACAACAACCAGGAACAGGGTGGCTTTTGTGCAAACACTCGTTTTGTACCGAATCAAAGCCGGATGAGAATATACTTCATAGAAAGCCATAGATAAGTAAATAAAGAGCGTGCTGAACGGCCAGTGTTATCCAGTCAGTCGGCTAGCTAATGCTAGGTTGCTAATGTTCGAGCAGCAAAGATGCTAACTGAGTGGCTGCATCCGGAGGACTAACGTAAGTAGACACTCATAGACAACACACCGACAAACAAACACATGCTTAAGTATTTAAGAGCGTATTTTGGCAGACAACCTCGAGCGTGTAAACGTACTATTTACGTTAGCCCCCTGGCTAATCTAGAGCCATACCCTGCGCCATGTTTCAGTTTAGCTTCTCACGGTTACCATGGCTGCCATTACCATTAATGCTGCGTTCAATACATGTCGGTATAATCGGATGAACAGGAACACTATTTGTTATTCAGATAGCCAACATTAGCTACCTTTGTAGTGTCAGTGATATAAATGTGTTTTTATTTAATATAAGAGATATGAATGGTAGCTATTCAACTACTTTGGTCAGTTTCTGTAGTTATTTTCACCGAGTGGAGCAGTTGTTAGGGTAGTATGCAGCCTCGGCCCCCTTTCCCCTTTTAAGTACATTTTGAACAGGATATTTACTTGTAACGGAGCTTTCCTACACTTTAGAATGGCTACTTTTACATTGGAAAATAACTACTTTTACATGTACCCCTGCTGGGCTCTTCATGTACTTTCTGCATTGTTTACTTTAAATTATGGTTTATGACTGATGCTAATTCTTTCCTGGAGAACTTGAAGGCAGCATTATTATCACCACCCTCTGTCACAGTGACGTCACCGCACAGCTAGACGGACAGTTGCAAGCTTCGGGCAGAGAAATTGTTGACGTTCTGTTTTGATCGCTTTCGTCTGGATTTTTGGACATTACGCCGAAACTACCCGCTAATATAGAAGCCTGCCTATCGACTCTACCATCACGCCTCAGTGCAGGGATCCAGCAAAGATGAAATGGATGTTTAAAGAGGACCATTCCCTCGGTAAAGGGGATTGGATTATTATGAAACAAGAGATGCTCTTGTCATGTCATGCGCCCTTTCTGTTTTGCTCTCTATGCTATTCTGCCATATCATTCCACACTGGTGCAGCGATGCATGCTTCTCAAAGCAGATGAATGATCCACAAGGCCTAAAGTTGCATGACTAGCAACAAATCCTTTATTTAAAGTCAAATGACCGCTGTCAACATCGGGTTCACCTTTTATAAATTAGTCAGCTGTTTTGAGCTCATGAAACGTGCCTTTCTTTTGCATGGAGACAGTTCTTTGCCAATTTCTATATTAGCTTGTGACAATTAAGTGTCGATTTGTACATTATATTGATAGATAATTGCTATTACTGTAAGTTAATTCGCCTAAAATAACCTATTCCACAAAGCACTTTTACTCTAAACTATATTTGAATTGTAACTTTTTGCATTGCTTCACACTGCATGGTACCGTCCTACTGCTCTGATTTTGAGAAAGTTAGAGAACATGTAAAGCAGGAGAAATTAAAAAAAGACATTTGTTTGAAATTAGTTGTGACAGTGTAGCAGAGGTGGGAGAAGTACTAGGAGCTTGTACTTAAATCAAGGGAGTACCCGAATGTAGGAACAGTCAAATTGCAAGTACAAATATTAGCATACAAATATACCAAATAGTAAAAGTAGTCATTGTTTGATTGGTCCATTTCAGAATAATATCTCTGATATGTTTTATAATGATTGATCATTAAAGTGTTCTCAGAGCTGGTAAAGGTGCAGCTAGTTTGAATGGCTTTGTATACTGCAGGGTAGCTGCTGAGTTTACTCCAGGTGAACTAAAGTCTGATTTAAGGGCTGATTATATTTACCATCAGTAATCCAAAACTATAAAGTAACTGAAGGGATTAAATACATGTAGTGAAGTAAAAGTACACCATTTACCTTTGAAATGTGGTGGAGTAAATACTGAAACACTGAAGTGCAAGTACCTCAAAATAATACTTCATTACATTACTTGAGTAAATGTACTTAGTTACTTTACACCACTGCGGTGTACTACATAGAGTTTACAAGGGTTTGAAAAGTATTTGATCTACAGCTTGTAATGTTTCCTCTTGCTGAACATTTTAAGGGGGAATATTCAGTTACCAACATTTCTTAAAAGTTCAACCAGTTGTCAGACAGCTGGGGTAGATTGTTTTGCAACTCCAGACTTTATTTTTGTCTCATAGTCCCTCTTGGTTCAGATCCTCTTCAGATAACTTCTCCTTTTTAAAGAGACTCTGGTCTGGTAGAGGTGTTTCCAAAATTAGGCCTCTTATCTGGGCTAATGAAGGCCTGCGAAGTGTTGAACCTAAATGGATCCGCCACATCTTATCAGCCATCACCCACCCTCCTCTATGTGGCCTGTTCAGTGTCTGCCTGCTGCACCAGCTGCTGTGGTGTCATGTATTGAAATATACTACAATTACTCAAGTATTGTACTTACGTAAGATTTGGAGGTACTTATTACTTAACTTGAATATTTTATTTTGTGCCACTTTTGCTTCTACTCCACTACGTTTTGTATGCCAATATTGTTCTGTTTACTCAACTTCATTTATCTGACAACATTAGTTACGAAACATCTGAACAAACTATGATATAATTATAAGTTAAGAATTCATCAGTAGTTTACGCTTAAAAAAACAGAAACGTTGACTTTAATTAAATGTATTATGTCAACAAATTTCCCATAACTGTATTAGGTTAGTTGAAATCAATAATATTAAGTTGAACCTCATATTTTGTATTTAAAATGAATATTATTGCTTTCAACTAACCTAATACAGTTGTGTGGAATATGTCGACATAATACACCTAATTAAAGTCAATGTTTCAGTTTTTAGAGTGTGTAAAGCAATTCAAATGACTTTCACCTTTACCAGATGTGATGAACACATCAACGCATCAATAAACATAATCCAGTCATTTAATATACAGTATATGATTCCGAATTAAGCTACAATGCACAATTAGTACTTTTGGTTCTTCAAGTATATTTTGAAGCTGATACTTTGCAATTTCACTTAAGTAAGATTTTAAAGGCTTGACTATTACTTGTAACTGAGTATTTGTACACTGTAGTAGTTCTATTTTCACTCGAGTACAATATCTGAGTACTTCTTACACTACTGATCAGCTGCTGCACACTAAGCAGAGGTGTTCTGGAAATAGATGAATAAAATTATCCACACTTGGTGTAAATTTGCATCCTGTACAAAGCATCCTCTCCTTTGTTTGGCCAGGCTGCTGTTAATGCTGTGCTTGGTGTTGCTCATGGAGCACTGCGTCAGTCTTGGAGGCTCCCAAGAGGCCTCACTCATCCCTTTAATCCTGACTTCCTGTTTGTTTCCTGTCTCTCCCTCAGAGCACCGATGTGTGGAGTCAGCCAAAATACGCAACAAATATCCGGACAGAGTACCGGTGAGTAGTGCGGAGGAGGGTTTAAGCTTTGGGAGGTTATGGGTGCCGAGAGAGTGACAGAATCAATATGTTAGTGAGTGGGTGAGTGTGTGACAGTTAGGGAGGGAAAGAGGAGAATAAGTTACCAATGAAACCTGCATATTTGCAATTTTTCTTTTTTCAAATTCTAGTAGCTTTAAGGTAACGTTAGAAAATTGGCAACTTAAGATAGGTCCATTCAACAAGTTTGATTTTAGGATAAGATTAGATACGTTTAATGATCCTGCTCCCAGAAGAACAAAAAGAAGAGGAGATGTATTTAACTAATTAAGATATATTGTTTTAAAAACTATAATATTATATTGTGAAATTGAAAAAATACCAAACACTACAGCAACATTAAAAGAGCCTTTTATATGTATTTAAATAAATAAAAATGTAGTTAATGAAATGTATTTGACATCTTTCTATATTTTGTAATCAAATTTAAAATATTTCCAAGTAAACTAAACTAAATTGAAGCTGTAACCCTGGTCTCAATGTTCAACAGAGAAACATCCAACAGATTACATTTTGGGGAATACAAATAACATGCTGTATATACAAATCATAACATCCTATGCAATATCAACATCATACGTTATAAACTCCAAAGAAATAGTCTTTAAAGCCCTTTGCTATTGTTGATATGTTGCTGATGGAACACTACATACAGATGTAAATATATCTTACACTGGTGTACAGTAAATCACACACACCTTTGAAAAGTGTGTGTGGTGGATTTGATAACATATTAAGGTGTTTAACTGCCTGCGTAAACACACACCCAGAGCTTCTTTGTGGATGATAATGCTTCTATATACAGTCTGAAGGTGGCTGTAAAACTCACTCTGGATTATTATACTGTGAATGTCTGTGCTCCAGGTGATCGTGGAGAAAGTTTCTGGCTCTCAGATTGTGGACATCGATAAGAGGAAGTACCTGGTGCCCTCTGACATCACAGTGGCCCAGTTCATGTGGATCATCAGGAAACGTATCCAACTGCCTTCGGAGAAAGCCATCTTCCTCTTCGTCGACAAAACCGTGCCCCAATCCAGGTGAGAGCACCCCTACATCCTGCAGCTGGAATGAGGGCAGAAATATTTCCCTTTGCTCTTCATATATCTATATCCTATCTGGCATGAAGCACTAAAACCAACTTGTTCACCACAGTACCAAAGGGTTTGATTATTATAGATGGTATACTTCTGGGTTATTAAAATACTTATTGCATGAATAGATCAAACTAGATAAATTGAGCTCTGTAAATACACCTTAAATTGAACTGAAACCGAGATGACTATTTACCAAGAAACCATGACTACACCTTCCTCTCTTAACAAAAATCACTTGGAGGGCCAAAATCCTTCCCCCCCAGGGCCGGCCCTCAACACCAGGTCTGTCTCAGGGGAAGACCATGTTTGTGTTGTCTGCGTAGGACAGAAGGGAGAGGTTGTGCTGTTAGATTACTTTTAAGTGAGGCAACTCAGGTAATGTGAGTAAAGAAGGTTAGTGGTTGGCCAGGTAAGTTCTGTCTAAAAGTAAAAATGAAACCAATGTGTAGTATTCCTGGTTTTAAGGAGGTAAACCGGCATTAACTAATATTGCAGAGCATAATCAGCTGCTAGGAGTTTTTTTATTGTGTAAGTCTGGCACTGATCGTGATGAATGTGCTCTCCATCATAGGATCTAGCGCAGCCAGTATAAGAGAGGTTTCCTCGGTTGGGAGTGTGATACAAAATGGAAAACCAAACGTAATAAGGCACTTATTACAACGTGTGACTTTTTAGACAGGATATATATCAGAGGACTTGCGAAATAATTGCAGGTAGCTGGTCTGTTCTGGTTTCAGAGTGTGCAGGTTTAGCAAAACTGGACAAATAAAGGACTCTGACACCCAAACCAATAAATAATTACAAATATGCACACGCCTTATACCAATGATTTGGAAAATCAGAAAGTCCATCTGTTTCAACTTAAAGAAATGGCTGGAGGGCTTTCTCAACCTGTTAAGTACGGAAAGGGCTGCCTCCTCCCTGTCATGTTTTGTAAGGGTGGATAGCAGGTTATGGGTCACCATAGGCTGGTTCCTGGACTTAAACCATCTCAGCCGCTCGCCCTTGTAAAAAAACAACAAAGAACAACAAGTGAGACTATACAGAGAACACATTTATAACAGGGTCAAATCTTAATAATAAAATGAAAGTAAATCTATGCTTTGGAGTAAATCATGATACAAGACCATCCGCCTTCATGCTATTGCTCTGTTGAGTTTTTTGTATTTGTGCCTGCCTTGCCCTTGTATCGCTGTTGTTGCAAAATTTAAGTGTTAGAATAAATATATAGGCACAATATATCAAGGTTCAAGGTATTATCATGTGCTCAGTATCTACAGTGTAGTAATGTATCTACAGTGTAGTTATGGCAATGGAAATCTTAGATCCCGAGCTCCTCCAACAATGTTTTGTAAAATGTATGTATTGTAAAAGGAGACAAGACAAAATAAGAAAATAAAAATAATCCTAAAAAATAGTGCAAAATAGTACAGACTAGTTTGAATTATAATGAAATAGTGCTGGTTATGTTGTTGGACCAGTCTAAAAGTGAAGAATATACATGTCAGAAAAGTAAATAAGCTGAATTATGCAAGGAATGTTGAAAATAATGCAGAATTCTATGTACATGTAAATATGATTAAATATACAATAACGGAACGTAAGATTAAGCTGGACTGATTGATGTTTAGTCATTTACCAGTTTATTAGATACTCAGTTATACACCAAGCAACAAATAATGGAGTCTATAACAAGAGTCCTGCATTATGTCTCCCTTTTTGAAGGTTAAGGTTCTGTTTTTGTATTGCTACCAATCTTTCGTCTACCCCTCAATGAGGATAGACAGATTATAGGAAATTAAAGGAATATAGGAAACACTTCTCGGACTCTTCCTAAATGATTTACAGTTGAATCAACACATGCATTTAGACCTCATGGTGTATGTGTGTAACCAATCTCCCTGAGAAAGAGGAGGAACCTTCTCTCTTTATGATATTGATCAATACACTCCATTTCAGTGTTTACTCAGCTATTGTCATGGAATCTGACCTGACCCGTCTTCTGTGTTGTATTGATCATGCTTCTGTTGTTGAAGCTGGGTTCCACTTAGGGAGGATCAGTAAACTCACTGCTTGAACGATTATCCAGCTTTCTCTTTCTGGGTGTGGTCACGAGCAGGACAGAGCAAACCTGGACACACCAAACTGTGATGTCGTCTTCAGATGGTTTTATTTTCTTTATGCATCAAGCTGCCCTGCACGGCTCAGGTTTTGCAAATCCAAAGCACGAAACTCAGAAGCAACCTAATACCTGTCAAATCCGGACACCCTCTGATGATATCAGCCCCGTGACCCCCTGTGATTAAGCACACAGGTTACTAAATCACTCAATTTAAAGTTCAATATGTTTTTCATTGTTTGAGCTGGATGCCATTCAGTTGACATATTTACCTTTTTAGTTTCATGCTAATAATGGAAATAGATTCAAGAGGGAAGCAGAGGGCTCTGAAGCCGGCTTAGAGAGGCCTGCTCCCAGATGGATTTAATACAAAGAAAGAGAGAGAGCGATGCAATGGCCCTATATGGATACTTTTCACCATACTTTTAATAAAGGATGTGTGGTGACTAAAATAAAATTAGATGCAAGTTTTAGCTAAATATAATGCAGTTATTTGAAAAACACTTATGTCAGAACATGTAACACAATTAGAATAATATAATACCATATAACACAATATCATGTCAAAACTAGAGGTTTGGCTCCATATAAGGTTGTGTGTGTGTGTGTGTTGCTGAAGCATGACGATCATGTATGTTGGAGCAACTAATGCTTTTGGTTTTTTCAATGAGAAAATCTAATCCTAATACCTAAAAACAGGTACATTTGAAATTGTGCTTCAAATTGTGAGACATATTATTTATAGCTTTTAAATGTTCTGTAAGCCAGTGTTTAAACACTGTTTGATAATGGACCTTTTAGTGGGGAAGCTGCTATTGTTTAAATACACAGGGAAATAACTTTTCAGTTATACTAATGTGTGCATTTTTAGAAATGTCAGCAAAATAAAAATATTGCCAAAAATAATATCTTGACAATTTAAACTGTTAATAACGTATATAAGCTGACATAATATAATATGGTTGTTTATACATCATTTTAAGCTTTTAGTACATTTGGCATTTCTGGTATAAATTTGCTGACATATACATTTAGCCAACAACATGCTAGCTCAGAATAGCAGGGAGTTTTTTAAGTATTTTTTTACCTGCTATGCCACTTTTGATGTAACACTAATTTTCCCGCTAATTCTGATTCTGATTCATTTCCTCCACTGTCGCCTGTAAATCTGAGATGAGCTAAACTGTTAATGTCACTCACTGATTTGCTGGTTGTGCTCTAATGCTTAGCATGATGAATTATGCCAAGAAAGAAATTACAGTTATAATATTTAAATATTTTTGAGTCTATGTGTTGTTCTTCTAGACTGAACAAGCCTCATTTGAAGCACCATTTTGGATCGATTAGGCCTCTTTTACTTTTTTTTTTTTACCTCAAATGTTTCTGCTTTGCTTTTAGAATATGTTTGGTCCTTAGATACTGCAGATCTAACTGTTGTGCTTCCTGCTGTGTTGCAGTCTGACTATGGGCCAGCTGTACGACAAGGAGAAGGATGAGGACGGCTTCCTGTATGTGGCCTACAGCGGAGAGAACACCTTTGGTTACAAAGCCTTTTATACAACACGGGGTTAATACTTCACTGAATACCAGTTACTCAGAGACACACACAAACACACACACACACACACACACACACACACACACACACACACACACACACACACACACACACACACACACACACACACACACACACACACACACACACACATACTAGGGCCCTACATATACTGATGCAAAATGTTACAAATACAAGCTTTTTCCTGTGATACTCAAGTAACGCACCTGCACACTTGGCATAGTTATTGATGGTCAATTTTTTGATACTAGAAAATATACATTTTATGGCGAAAATTAACCTACACCAATATGCTACAATGATCAACAATGAAGTAACACACTTGTATTTTTGGAAGGCTCAGATAATCATCAGTGTCAAGACATGATTGGTCTTCAGCCATGGTTACTGTTTCAGGATCAGTTGTGGAGAGAAATATCTGTAACACTGCCGTTAAAAATAAATAATGCACCCTGTAGGCACATTAAATATCATTAACATTAAATATCATTGATAAGTACATGCCAATCTTCACTCATTACACATCATGCTACATTTTGGTAAGGTCTGGCTTTGCTTTCACAGATATTTGTGTTGAAGCTGAAGTTAGCAAGAAACTCTATAACCATGTGACTAGAATCATTAACCACGTTATGGATGTATTTGTATGGCTTATTGTATCGTGTATAAAAAATGAAGTATTTAACTAGAATGCCGCAGCGCTATGATTGGCTATAAGAACAGCTATAAGCAGCTAATGCTATTTAGCTGGTGAATGATAATGGATGTCTGCTAGCAGAGAGGCAGCCTGTTTAAAGTGTCCCCCCCTGAGGGCCAGGGACCAGCAGTGTTACAGAGTGCTTCCAAGCCTGGCTCTTATGTATTTTAATGCATTATGTCAGATGTTGGTTAGCCCCGAACGGGATTCATACTCATGATGCCAACAGCAAGCCATGAACCTCAGTGACCCGCTGAAGAAATTAACACTTTACTTGAAGTATGATGTGTTTTAGTGTTCTCATCCCACTTACAGGAAAACTCAAGCGGAACCTCTAGTACAATGCACTTTACATGTTCTCCGCCTACACCAATTGTCTAGCCCTACATAAGTAAGAGGTTTCTACACCCCCCCTCACATTGTCACTTTAATTTGTCAAACACAACTCTTACTCAAAGTGATAATATTTACAGCATTTGGGTGTTAGCTTCTAGTTGTCTTTTTTTTTTAACCAGTGGCATTGATTTTGAGACAACAAAAAGACTTCATGAACCCAACATCGTTAAGCCCAGCAGTCGTCATCCTTCTACAGATATGGAGGGCTAAATGAAAAAGTTGTGGCAGAGCCACTGTGCGGCACCCGCTTAGCTGATAACAGCACAATTAGCGGCTAGGAGAATTAAACGTTGTTGAGTTTTGAGTAAAAGTTAGTAGGCGATTGTTCTTCAGTTCTTCAGGAGGCTCCAACATGACTTCAAATGAATGTTGCTCAATGTCTGCTAGATGCTACATAGACAACTTTTAGTGCTAGAAAAAAACCACTTATGTCTTGTAATATTCAATGTGTCAGGCTTGCCCAGCTTTAAACACGTTATGGTATTTCATCTATTTTGTTGTTTAGTATGTTTTCCTTTTTTTTTCCTTTCTCACAGCTTGAGCCACGCAGTCATTATCAAAAAGTGGACGGATAAAAAGCTAATGGCAATGCATTAGTCATTCCTCTTTAGTTCTTTTTCGGTATTCTGAAAAATGTTATGTCCCAGAGGAAGCAGGCAAGACATTGAGTCAGTCAGTATATAGCAGTGGAACAACACCCCCCCCCCCACACACACACACACATTGCTTGATTGCTTGGCCTTGAATAAGGTAAATTTGTGTTTAACAGAAAAACTGCAAATACACTGTGAGCCACACCTAGGTACATAACATAAGATTTACTTTATTAATCCCAGACTGGAAACATGCCCATTATATCTTTTTATATGTTAATAATTAAAGCACACAGGGCTCAGTGGAAATAATAGTGAATAGAAAGTGTTTTCCACGTGTTAATGATTAAACTTGATACTTAATGAACACTGTGTTCATGGGTGAAATGTACTGCAGCTTTATTCACGTTTTAAATGCTTCAAGTAAAGTGTTGCTCATGTGTTTTGCTTTATGAGTGTTTGAGCCTCATGACCTTATCTGTAGTTTTTGGTGCTGAATCAGAGTCAAAGTCATCAGGCATTTTTCCATCCTTGACTTGACCCATAAAAGTATTCATAAATGTGCACCATGAGCTGATTCAGGCTTTAAACACAGTATGTAGATGTGTAATATATTGCTATACTATTCTGTATTGTTTTATTTCTTCAGTGTTGTATGTTGGTTAAATATTACTTAAAGACATTTTAAATATTTGACCAAGGTAAGGTAGCTGGAAGAGCTGACCAATAAAAATAAATGATACACGAATCGTCATGTGTTTCTGTTTTATTAAAAAAGGAATATTTTTTATTTTATTGAAAAATGTGACTGTTCAGTGATATAGAGCAATGTTTTACAAACCTGTCAAATTGTGATGACAAAACACAAAACAAGTCCAGTGAAGTTTATTTGTTACGGACAATTTCACAAATCTGTGGGGGCTTTACAATCCGCACAAGATAAAACCCCCTCTGTCACAGCAGATGTGTGTAGATTTGTCAGACGTTACAAAAGCTGAAATCAAAACACAAACCCTGTCCTTTAATTGCTCTGCAAGGAACACAACAGAAAATTGTTAATACAAACATGACAAACTGATGTGATGTGTAAATCTTTGGCTGGCTAGTTCAGACCAATAAGACCATAAAAAAAGGAAGTTGAACCCAGAAGATTTTCCACTTGAGGACAGGTACGTCCAGCTGTGTTTTTGAGAACATGAGAGCCAGCCAGCTGCAGTCACAACATGTCTCACACTGTGAAACTAAGCTTCATCCGAGGACACGGAGCCGGGTCACCCCCCCCCCTGCTGAACAGTGTGACAGCAGAGCGACCTGCTGCTGCATGCAGTGACATCAGGGACTAAGAAGAGTCCAACAATTCTTATCCAAAGCAGACCCCACAGATTGGAGCTTGAGAAGGACACTTCAGCTGCAGAGTGTTTCAGGAGAAGGCCTTCAGTGGAACAGCAGGAGGCCCCTGTCTGTGCGGGGCCACAGAGGGAAGGCCTGGCTTTGGAGTTGCTGCCAGGCCTGCTGGTAACTCTGCGCCGCCTGCTTGTAGTCCCAGTACGTGTGCAGCTCTGCTCCCCTGAAACAAGAGGGAGAAAGATGAGAGGAGGAGAAGATGATGCTTTGATCATATAAACCCATCTCCCTGCTTCAGTTCATTCAAACTAAAGTCACTTCTGGTACGTATAAGGTAAGCAATGGTGTTTGTGATGATGCACAATATACAGTTTGTCAGAGGGAAATGATTGGGAAATGTTTATTATAGGTTTGTAGGCCCTTAATGTATGCACACGTTTAGTTGCAGAATTCCTGTATTAGCCCCGCAGCAGAGACATTTACAGTGTTACATAGAGATATAGAGAATATTAACAGAGGGGAATGTTGAGGTTGGCTTTTTAAACTGTTATTAAAACTATTGTATTGAATAACGTTCAGCTGTTTTTACCAAATAAGGAGTCTGGTGTTTTCTTTATCATCAATAAAACTCTCAAATAAGTAAACCAACAATGAACTCACACTAACAAATGGTGAAAACCATTTTTCTTTTGCTCATTCTTTGATGTGAGGTGTTTTGTATTTGTAAATTACACCTGGGTTAAATCTAATAAATGTAAAATCCCCATAAAATGTTGATAACACTGATATATGGATCTAAAGTAAGCAGGTTTCTCTTAAGTCACAGGATTAGTCTGATTACAGTGAAACTGATGTCTGAATTCACAGCAGTTGGGGATCAAGTTACCTTTGTCACTGTCGTGTTACTGGGACGCTTGAGCTGCCAAATGAAAAACTCTGTTCTCCAGAGTGACGTAGCTAATAGTATGACAATAGGGGTTAGTGTTTGCATGAAGCATCTCCTCCTCCTCCTGTTTCCTAACTCCAGCTGCTGCCTGTAGGTAGTAATCCACCTGTCTCACCTGTAACATTCCCTGATGCATATTCCCCCATAAAATAAATATAGTTTTTGGTTTTCACTAGCAATGTTTGGCAAAATAGCGCCCTAAAACGTACTTTACTGTGCAATAGTATAGTGAAGGTAGTTTTTTGGTATATCCAGATTCATGTAAATCATTTTTCTATATCTTAACGTTTTAAAGTTTTAAAAAAAATAGTTCCTTATAATTCTTTTGATTTCATTTTTTGGTTGTTTTTCTTACCTTTAATCTTCTTTAACTGTGTATATGTCTGCACCATATACACAAAGGCAAACTCCTCGTATGCGTAAACCTTTAAACCGGATTCTGATTTCTGAATAAAGGTTTGATGTGAAGTTTTTTGTAATACATGGATGATGTTAGCCAAGCCAAAGACGCTGGTCTGACTAATAAATAACAAGTTAAAGCCAACCAACTAAATAATACTTTTTAACGAAAAAATTCAGAGACCACTGCAGAATAATCAGTTTCCCTGGTTTTACTTTTTAAAGGTATGTCTTTGAGGTAAATGATTTTTAAATGTATTTTATTTTATTCTATAAACTACTGAAAACATTTCTCTGTGTTGGAATTCAACAGACACTTGATTAATTTTTTCTTGAGCTGTATAAGTAAGGAAAATGATCCCTGCAGACATGGCATATTCATTATTCACCATGAATAACACATTGTTGCTACCACAATGATGGCAAAGCATGGACAATTATGAGTAATATATGTCTAGGTTTATGGTGTTTCATATATAATGTGTGTGGTTGAGCTGTAGCCTGTGATCTCAGAGCTAAAGCTTCTGATGCACGCAGCTCTCGGCTTTCGGCGCTTTTCGGGCAACAACTTGCTGATTGAGTTGAAACAGTTTTCAGGGCCAAGAGCCAGCGCCGCAGCAGCGAAACACTAAAACCTGGTTCACAATCGGGCAGTGACTTTCAACCAGCCCTGGAACCGCCTTGATAGACAAAGGGTAATAAATCCCGGAAACTGTGTGTGTGTGTGTGTGTGTGTGTGTGTGTGTGTGTGTGTGTGTGTGTGTGTGTGTGTGTGTGTGTGTGTGTGTGTGCGTGTGTAGGACAGGCTGGGCTGGGATCAGGTTATTTGCTGAAATGCTGATAAACAGAGAGTTCACTGTTCTTCCTTTTGGAGACTGTCAGCCATCAGTGTCCCCCCCCCCCCTCACACACACACACACCAAAACAGACAAAATTCAAGGAGTAAATGTCACAGCACAAATACACATCTTTATGTTACTCGACAAGCTATGTGAAACTGTTTGGAAATGAATACATGGGACAGCACGAGCTTATACAACAATATTCATGTCAACGAGAAAACATGAAGGTCCCTCAGGGGCAGACACGCAGGTCTCCGGTTAAATCAGAGTTAAAGCCTGCTGCACTTTGTCTAAGGGACTGGGACTCAGAAACACGTGCTGCTGGTTTCCCCCCACAGGCTGAAGCAGCAGAGGAGAGTTACCCAAAGCTCTCATGGAGAAAAGCCAGAGCATTGCTGGGAAATCTTCATTAGAGTTTCAGGCTGAAGCTGTTTGAGTGAGTCAGATATGAAACAGTGGTTGTGTGTTACCTGAGGGAGGGGGGGAGTGCTGCAGGCTCAGTGGCTGCTACCAGAGACAGGAAGGAGTGGAAGAGCTCCAGCTTACACAGCAGAGACCTACACACACGCACGCATGCACACACACACACACACACACACACACACACACACACACACACACACACACACACACACACACACACACACACACACACACACACACACACACACACACACACACACACACACACACACACACACATTGCTCTACTTGATGGATCTTCAGTGACAGTATTCAGTAATGCATTACTTCTCATTTACTTCCTCATAGTGTCTGAAGGTGTGAGTGTACCTGGCTTTAGCCGTGCCAATGGCCTTCCTTGTGACTCCGTGTTTGTAGCCATTGGCGGTGACATCTAGTGGCTGCTCGGGTACATTACACCAGCTGATGGCTGAAACACAGGTTATATTTACTGGAGATAAATAAAAATACTTACACGCTCCAAAGTTGTGGTTCCTACCCTCCAGAACCATGAACAGCCATGAACATGTTGGCACAACTGCTACTTACACAACTGTAATTTATACACTTCCCTTTGTATTTATATACTACCTATGTGTCTATGTTTCCTGCTACTGTAATGTATTGTGGAACAGTCTAGAACATTTTATATTGAGTATTCTTGTGGCCCAGCTCCTGTATACTGTAGATATGTACATAGACTTGCTGCTGTTTATTGGTTTTGTTATTTTAGTTAATTTTATGATGTTTATACTTTCTTCCACCTTTAAGGATTTAAAGATTGTAATGCCTGCGAACTTTGCTGCTGCAACAAAATAACTTCCCAATTTAGGATCATTATCTATCCCTTCTCTTTTTCTTTTAATAATAATCGTAATAACTTCAACTTATATAGCGCCTTTCATGGTACCCAAGGTCGCTTTACAATTAGGGAGGGGAAAAGGGGAGTGGGGGTTAGGGATCAAAGGACTTAGTGCAGAGAAATGTTTTGAGGTGCTTTTTGAACATGGGCAGTGATTGAGCAGAGCGGATGTGGAGTGGTAGACTGTTCCAGAGTGTGGGAGCATTGGCAGAGAAGGCCCTGTCCCCAAAAGTTTGCAATCTGGTGCGGGGAGTGGCCAGCAGGTACTTGTCAGAGGACTGCAGGGAACGTGACTGAGTGTAAGGGTGGAGGAGATCATTTTGCACTGTACATACTATGATGATTTAAGAAAGGCACTCTTCCATGTAATGGCCCATAACAAACTTTAGAATTTCACAATGTACCTGTGATCTACATTGAAATTAATGTTGGTGTGTTTAAGTGCGCAAACTTTTTCTCAAAAATCAAGAAAAAAGCAGATCTTGCACAAGTTTTGATTTTAAATTCTCTCTATACAATAAAGGTCTGCACACACAGCCACATGTAGGCTTTGCTTTTAACCCATTCTAGTATTAGCTGCAGTGGGCAGCTATTGTACAGCACTGGGGGAGCAAAGTGGGGGTCTGGTGCCTTGCATTCATTCTTTTCATTGGAGCTGTGACCTTTCTGAGCGTGCGGTTCTTATTAACCTAAGCCTGACAAAATAAATGTATTACTGTGCAGTCTGACTCTCTGTCAGCTCACTGGGACACTCAAATGGAACAGACCCTTAATGATGTCATAAGCACCTGTGATCGCAATGGGTTGGATGAGTTAGGCGGCACTCATATAATCAGCTGTTCCCTGTGAGGTGTGTGTGTGTGTGTGTGGGAGAGGGGGTCGTTGGATTTGTGATGATCGCCACTTTAGCTGGATTATTCTGATATTTTTGTGCACTTTATGAAATTATGATTTGTTCAACACATTTTGGATCAGACAAAGCCAACCAGGCCCTCAGCCAATCAGTGACTGCGTTCCCCACAAACACAGCATTGGTGCCAGTTCTTTTCATTCAGACTAGAATGTGTGTGTGTGTGTGTGTGTATGTGTGTGTGTGTGTTGAACCTACCTGCTCCACAGGGGGAGATGCGTCCCTGTCCTGCCTGGTGGTGCAGCTCCGCCTGGGCCAGGCTGAAGGGGAACTCCAGGCTGGACTGGAGCAGCTGGGGGGGGCGGACGAAGAAACCTGCAGGAAGATCTGACACACAGGAACACCTGGGGGGTGGGGGGGGGGTGGAGGGTTGAATGTTCAGAGAGTCTGCTGCCTCCCTCACACTGAAGGAAAGACACTAAAATGATTTCATCCCTGAGGGAGCAGGTTATTGCTGTTAAAAAAGGGCGCAATAAAATAAGGAGAAAACAAATAAAAGAGAAACTTTATTTAACCGCTCTGAATGATCCTCAAGAGAAGCATGAAAGCTGCACCCCTGGTTTTAAGGTGCATTAATATATAGTTTTATATGAATAATGGGTCTAATGTCTAAGTATTACCTCACTCCACAGTGTTAGGGAATATTTGGGTGTTTAACCTTTGACACAGTTCATCATTTTCTCCTTCCTCTGTCTGCGTTCCCACGGCAGAGTTCTTCGGGCTTGGGGTTTCTGTAATCTCCCTTAAGGAGGGGCAGCTTGGGCGCTTTGTTGATGCCAGTCTATGACCGAGCACAAGCTGCCATGATATAGTTTACTGTTCAGGGACGTCTAGAAGCCCTTCTTATCTGGAACGTAGGTTCCCTGACCTACATTCTTTTCCAATGTGAGACAGCTTTAGTTAGATTCAGGGTCCATATTTGTCTAGTCTCGCTGATGATAAATGACGATTACCCATTCTGAACTAATTAAAACCTCGTGTTGTAGTAGAGATCTTCAGAATTGGTCGGGCAACCGCTGTGTCAACTCGTGGCTGCAGCAAATGTCTTGTCAATTCTCCGGCCGTTAACTTCAGAATAAACCTTCAGTGTTTGCCATCAAAGTTCCAGCTCTCCCCGCGTCTCTCTGAGTTTGGCCAAACTCAAACTACATCCTCATTCTAATAAACATATTAATGAAACATGTGAGTTGTCTGACTGAACTGTATTATCTGCAGCTGTACTCAAAGTGTTTACCGTTTCCTGTTGACAAGAAAATAAATGAGTACAGCTTGAAATATGGCATCCTCACAACAAATTCTTTATTAGGCTAAGAACATGTGACTTTACCCCGGTGATGGGGTAAAGCTACACTTGTATGTGGTTTAAAAAGGAAATAAATATCTGACATGTCTTTTTTCCAATCAAGTCGTGACTGAAACAGTGTTAAATAATTAGTGCGTTTTGAATAGTTAAATGTCCCCTATTATGCAAAATGCACTTTTTGTTGTCTTCTATACATAAATATGTGTCCCCGGTGTGTAAGGAGACTCACAAAGTGTCAGAAAATACAACCTTCTCTGTTTTCCTCCTTACCCATATCTCTAAAAACGGGGGTACAAACGAGCTGATCCAGATTTGCTTCAGTCATGACGTAATAAGGGAAATGTGGGCTGGCTTTATATTGAATTCCTGGCAGCGTCCCACCCTATCATCCCCAAAACTCTCTTCAGAGGCGAGATCATGACGCTCCAAGGGGGCGTGGCCAGCAGCAGCTCCAAAGGGGCGTGGCCAGCAGCAGCTCCAAAGGGGCGTGGCCAGCAGCAGCTAGTTCATTTAAAGCTACAGTCACAGAATCAGCACTTCAGGAACAGGGCTGAAATAGAGGGGGATGAGGCATGCTACAATGGGGGATCTGTTTGCTATTTTGAGCAAAACACTTCAGACATGTTTTGTATAGATATGGCCCTACAATATATTGTTCAAATTAGGGATGCAAATGATTAATCGACTTTAGATTAATTGTCGATCAAGAGGTTGCTCGAACAAAATGTATTAATCACGATTAATCGCTAGAGGGCGCTACTGTAGTAACTTGAAAAACAAAATGAAGCGGGTGAAAAGAAGTGCGGTGTGGGACCATTTCAACGTTGTTAATTCAGGCAAAGAAGTCAAATGTTCTCTGTGTAATGCGGAGTGGAGATTTACTTTAAGGACCCTCCTGCATTTCTTGAGTCGAACCCCACATGCTGGTGGAAAGTGAATGAAGGGAGGTTTCCGACGCTGGCAAAACTAGCAAAACGGTATTTGTGTAGCCAGGCACATCAGTCCCATCTGAGCGTCTATTTTCAGCAGCTGGCCTCACTGTAAATAGACTGCGCACACGCCTTACCCCTGACCACGTTAACATGCTAATTTTCATGAACAAAAATATATAGGTCCAGTTGTGATATGAGCTGTATAGTAATTTGCCACATTTCAGACAGGAAAGGGTAACATCATTTGATCATTACGTTATTTGATTGTTCTGGTTTGAGGCCCTGTAAGGTTTTATGTTGTGTCCAGGGACCCTGTGAACGTTTCATTCTATTTTGCTGTAAACCTATACAAATTAAGGCAGAAAATGTTTCAGTTGAGGATTTCCTAATTAATAGCCTAGATGCAGTTTCTTCATAATCTATAGGCTCAATAATATTCTGTTTGGCTCTCTATTTAATTTCTTCTATTCTTTTTAAATTTTTTAAAATATGTCTAATGTTTCAAATGCAAGAACTGAGCCAGTCATTAAAGAATGTATTTTGTTATACCATAAAAACATGTCTGCTTTCTTTTCCTAATGCATAATTACTTGAGGAATATATAATATAATATAATATAATATATACTTTTTGAACTCAGTGTTTTAACTAGGCCTAGCTGATATTTTTAAAGGCCCTATTGAAACACGCCGCTTATCAATTAATCGAAAGTCGATCGATAAGATCAGTCAACTAATGATTAATGAATTAATCAATAATTTGCATCCCTAGTTCAGATATAGCATAATAGGAGACCTTTAAATCGAATGACAGCACCCCCAGAGCCCAGGTAGGGTCTTCAAAGTCTCTGATGTGTCCCACCAACAGTTGAAGGTATTTCCTTCAAATTGATTTGTATTAATGTGCAGATCTTACCTGGTAACCAGAGCTCTGTGCATGGCCTCCTGGCTGTACGGACACCCCCCCACCACCACGGTACTGAAGTAGATCCCCTCTTGTAAGTAGTGGGACAGCAGAGCGCCCTGGAAACCCAGCACCCCCCAGCGGGCCAGCTTGTCGCTGCAGGAGAGGGACAGGGTGGGCTCCCCCCGCCCCGGCTTCAGCCGGAGCAGCCCTGTCCTGTGATAACCCTCCCCGGGGAGCAGAGGGTCAGCTGGACCCCCGGAGACACACTTGGCCCCCGTCCTGTGGATGTCTGGGATGTGTGGACACAGTCCTGCGCTGTCGAGGGGGATTTTCATCTCCCCAGGTTCTTTTGCGGGCTGAGATGCATCTTCAGTTTCACAGGAAGTTGAAAGAAGGGGGGGTGTTCTGGCTCCTCTGTCCTCCAGATGTGTCCCCTGCTCCTCCTGACGGGGACGTTTGAGGTGTTTTGCTTCCCTCGATTCATCAGCTTGTCTCTTCTGATCTCCTCTTCCTTTCTGTTCTTCGGGGCTGTGTGCGGCTGTGATGGGGGGGCAGGGCTGAGACTGGCTGCCATTCATGGCCATAATGGCGGCGTCACCACCTGGAAACACACAAGGTTTCACACTTTATAAATATATTCTACTGGTCTCACACTGAAACTGTTCCCTGAACACACCACTGGCTGAGTTGGGCTATACTTTAGTGAAGGCGGGAAGTTTTGGGATACAGCGCCACACCTTCATCACACATTTTGCCGCTTGTTTGTTCCATTTTCAGGCGATTTGGAATCTATTCCAGAAAAACCTTTAGATTTTTTGAATTTCACGAAGTGTATAAACAAAGAGTGGATGTCTTTGATGAACATTTATCCATGTTGGAAGTACATTTAGATGTTCTGGGAGTTAGAGGTTATAGATCTTATCAAGCATTATGTCTGTTGACTAATCAGAGGCTGTTGTTGGGGCTGAATAAAACCTTTTCTTTTTGTACAAAAAAAAGGTGTAGAACGTGTACTGGGGTCCTCTGGCTAGTTTCTGACAGAAAGTGTTTTGAGGAACGGCACAACTAACTTTGAGATTAAAGCGCCATGGCTTTTTTTGTTAATATTGTAAATACATGTTGATTTTGGTGCTTTGAAATATTTTATTTTTTCCTCATGGTCACCGAGACTTGAAATAATTCTTTTCTGATGTCCAGAGACGTGCAGACTACTTTTCAGTGTGGGTGATAACATTTCCGTCTTGATTTTTCTTTTGTACTGGTGTCATTACTATTCGTACATCCATGTGACATCCCTGTACATGCAGCCGCGGAAACAATGAAGAGACCACTTCAGCGCTATCATTTTCTCTGGTTTATTATTTATAGCTTTGTCTTTGAGTTAAATGATTTAATTTTTTTATAGTATTCTATAAACTACTGACAACATTTCTCTGTGTTGGAATCCAACAGACACTGGAATGGCTGCCATACATGTAGAGATAAAGATTTAAGAACAATGTGGAGTGGTCTCTTCATTTTTTCCGAAGCTGTATGCTGATAGCTTGCCTCAAAATAAATTCTGTCATCCTCAGGCGAACACATATATATTTATAATATTGATAATTACTCACATCATTTGAGCAATTTGACCTCATTCTGTTTTAATGTATTGTGTTACTTACATGTTCTATTTGTTATCCTTCATATCCCAGTGTGTACTGGAACCTTCCCTATCCTGTGTTTCCCCTCTCTCTCTTACTGCTCTGACACAGGACTATCCCTACAGGAATAAATAAAGCTTTGATCTGGCCGTGTTAAATGAACTCATGTGGAGCATGCTGGACTCACAGGGAGTGTGGCTGCTGAAGAAGAGGAAGGAGACTCCAGGTTTGAGCCTCCACTTCCCCTGCTCCTCCGCCTGACAGAACACCGCGCTGCCCCCCCCACTCACAGCCCTGTGCAGCTCCTGGGTCAGGTACCTACACAGACACACACACACACACACACACACACACACACACACACACACACACACACACACACACACACACACACACACACACACACACAGTCAAAAATAAACTGTTTGTATAAATATTTGAAATAATATATATAAAAAAACAACTGACTAAGAAAGAAAAGAAAGAGACACACACATGTGGAGCAAATACACACCTGATACACCCCCTTCTTGCAATGACTTCTGCATGGCTGTCATTCAGTATTTCACCTGAATAAAAGACAGAATAATAATCATTGTTCATCATGACTTCATGAATGCTCCACAGATTGAGAATATATTTGTTGTATACTGAGGATACCAACAGATATTTCCAACAGTAAATGTAAATGTGAAGTGAAGCTTTGAATCAATCCTCACCTTGGACTGCAACAGGGTGATTGTAAAAAAATATATAAAGACCATATCCTGTGGGGACAACTTTATTTGTCCTGCCAAAATACATTTTCTGTCCCTATTTCAGACATAGAAAAAGACACAGACATCCCAGTAGAACATACCAGAGGGACTCATAGCTGTCTGTCCGATACATTTGGTCCCAGTTCCCATAGAAACAAACTCCTTCTCAACTGTTAGAGAAAAAAGAAAAAAAACATATTCCGTCTTTACACGTGCTTCACATTTTCATATCCTTTTGAGAATATGTTCTCTAAATTATAGGAAAACATGTTGTTTATTCAGTGTGTTCCTGTGCGGTGTGTTCCGGATATAAAGGGACCATGATATCGGTTTCAGTACAAGCATAGGCAGAGGTGGAAAGTACATTTTCATTTTGTGCAAACTTTAAACTTCTACTTCTCTACATTTAGGCAGCAAATATCGTACTTTTTACTCCACAACAACTATTTCCAAACATTAGTTATTGGTTACTTTTGCAGGTTTATAATATTAACACAAACAGTACATTAAATAATACACTTTGATGACTGTTATGGATGGAGATATCTAGCAGTATGAAATGTTATCAATATTATCTCATCTGTTACCAGCTGCAAAATTAAAATGATAGACACATTAATGCATCACTTATTAAAAACCAATGATATGATATATATTATTAGCCTGTCCCTTCCGGGGTCTATTGTAAGGCTGAAGGCTGAACCTGGGATGCCTCAGGGTATACAGTAGATGTTCATTCAGACAGAGTTTTCCAGAAAATGTGGATGTTCTTTTTCTTAATAGGAATCACCGCAGTTAGTTAATGAATTAATTGTTGGCACCACAAATGTGCCATTTAGTGAAGCACTTTGAGCTGCACCTGCTGTATGAAAAGTGCTTTATAAATAAAGCTTTATTATCATTATTATTATTATTACTACTATTACTATTATTATCATTATTACTACTACTACTACTACTACTACTACTACTACTACTATTATTATTATTATTATTATTATTATTATTATTATTATTATTATCACTACTATTATTATTACTATTATTATTATCACTACTATTATTATTACTACTACTACTACTACTACTACTACTACTACTACTACTACTACTGCTACTACTATCATTATTATCATTATTATCATTATTATTATTATTATTATTATTATTATTATTATTATTATTATTATCATTATTATTTTATCTGTAACCAGTGGTTTAAAGTAACTTACTTAAGACACATTTTGAGGAACTTGTACTTTACTTTATTCAATTTGTTGCTACTTTGTACTTTTACTCCACTACATTATCTAATCCCTTTAGTTACTTTACAGCTCTGGATTAATGATGGTAAATATAATCAACTCTTTAATAAGAGATATTATTAAATTAATTATTAAGAGTACTTACCATTGGTACTTTAAGTATGTTTTGATGCTAATACTTTTGTACTATTACTTGAGTACTTTCACTTTACTTTAACAGTACCTCTCCCCGGGTAAGTGCAGGGCTCTACAGCCGTCATTCGTTCTCGTGTTTCATTGATGAACGGAAGACGATATTGAGTTGAGGAAGAAAACAATGGTTTCTCTCCGGTTACAGATCATGTTTGACATGAAGAGAACATGTAATATAGTTTTATGTTATCCAACCTGTGTCAGAGTTAGCCCTCCCGGTGATTCTGAGCACCGCGGCCAGCAGGGTCCACTCTCTGCCCGGCTCAGGCTTCCCTCTCCGGGGCAGCTGCTGGAAACGCTCGTAGCACAACTTGGCGATTTCGTCCGCGTCCACCATGTTAACCCGGGCAGGGGCGTGTGAGGGGAGGCACACGGGCATTAGAATTATAATTGATGTGTAATTGGCATTTATTTAAAAGTCACTGTGGCACATGCACAATATACCACAATACTTGGACCCAACCGGGTTGCTTGAAAGCATCTCGAGAAAACGCAGAGGTCACTTCCGGGCCGAACCAAGCGAATGATTTCAAAATAAAAGTCCTCAATAACAACATTCATATGAACAGCACGGTATTAGTAAGCACAGTTTTAGTATCCCAGTAGTAAAGCAAACAAAAACAATTATAGTAGATATTATATTAGTTAAAGTGACTGAGCACGTCAAATAAAATATAGTTTTTTTATTATTGTATTACTTGCTGCTCTTTATGAAATAAATAGGATAATTCTTTTACTTTAAAAACGTGTTTATATTTTAACAGTTGCATAATTAATATGAGGTTTTTAATGATACAGATGTTTTTTTGATCAAATGAATGGTAAAGTGCACAACAATTTCAAACGTTGAATACAATGTGTATTTTTTACATTACCTTCATATACTTCCTGCACAAGAATTGACTCCACATCACTTCCTAACACTGTCGCTGCTGTAAGCTGCAGCACAGCCTGAGAAAAAACCGAGGCTCTTTGTGCTCGTTGGATCATACTGTCACATCTCTTACGCAAAAGTGGAAACTGAATTTGCTCCAAACTGGCGTCATTCTTCTACGGACAACCTAAGCTGACACTGGCTGAAGATCTCGTTCCCAGTACCCTCTCCATCTGTCAGAGGGAGCTTCTCTGTGCTCACCTCTTCAGGACCCCTCTTCACTCTGCATGGCTCTGTTAGAGCTGCTGACCACATGCAGGGAGAACACCATTGAGCTGCAGATTTACACTTTTTTTTTCAATAATGTGTTCTCATCTTATTTTAGAAAACGTATCAACAATTTTAACAGCAGAATTGTGAATAAAACAATTGTTATTTTTTGCATTGGCATATTCAAAAGCAAAACATGTTTTTGAGGAAGGTCACATGAACCTTATCCTGTTTCCACACTATGCTGACCTGGTACATCTGGCCTGAAGCTGCAGATTGCAGTCAATGTGAGTGAAATGAAAAGATTTTTTGAAGGGGCCACATCTATATTTTCTATTATTACATCCTGCCATCCAAACCAAAGTGTGTGCCGTGTGGAAAAAGCTGCTGGTTTGGCTCGGCTTCTGCAGTCACAGTCATTACCCTTCCATCAGTTCTTACCAGTGTCACTCATCAGAATACAAACTCAGAGTTAGCTTGTAGGTCCAAACGCAGCGTCATTACAACTCAAATCCTCATGCATTTATTTCTTTCAATATCAAGAAGCGAAACCTTACCAGACCCAGAGAGATACTGCTGGGTCTGGAAGACCTTCAACTGGGCTGGACGCTTTCAGATTCAAAAGCTTCGATTAAAAACACTACATATAAGACAGACTTTAGAATAACATAAGAAGTGCTTTATTGATCCCAAACTGGGAACAAATTGTGTTGGTGCATTATAAAACAAAACAAGGCATTGCACATAATTAGAAATGTAATTAATTAAAATGAACAATTCTAAAATAGTAACATCTCAAAATAGAAATAACCCAGCATAAAAAAAATTAGTGACAAGTACGTCAGAAAGAAACTTATTTAAAGTGCACCCAAATGTATACAGTAAAATAACTCCCCATTTTGGTGGATCTTGTTTAATGGCTCCTTCCCTCATTTATCTTCACATAGTCCGAGTTATATTATGTTTATCAAAGATAATGTATTCTGGCTCAGGCTGTGCAGGTAAGTGTTACTTTACAATCTTCATATTCATACACCAAAACATTCAAGAACATTAATGAGACGATAGTTGAAATAAAATGGTGTAAATTGCCTCATAGACCTCGTAGGCATCATGACAAAATGATTCTCCAAAGAAAGCATGAACACAGCTCAAGATTGAACTCTGATTTATTTTAGTTATGTACAGAGGAAAAATGCTGAATTTCACAAGTAATAACAGAAAAATAGAAATAAAATCACAACTCTTCTCTGAAGCCCTGGGACAGAGGAGCACTAGCTCATGGTAAGGGCTCTGTCTCGTGTACAGACACACATGCACTCATTCACTGCCTCTCTCTCTCACACACTGTCTGTTGTCTCTCTCGTCTCATTAAAATGTTAAAAAAGGTAATTCTCTCTGATAGATATGTTATACTGCATTTGCGGGGAGCTGTTGTGTTGTATTGAGTCTCTGGGTCGGTTTTTGGTGCGTTTCTAAGCAGTGAGTAGAGGCGAGTGTGATGGGTGAGACCAGTCAAATATAGTTCTCTGTATGTGCCCTCCTGTCAAACCCTCATACATTCACACCATTTATATGCATATACACAATGGCATTAATGCACACACACACACACACACACACACACACACACACACACACACACACACACACACACACACACACACACACACACACACACACACACACACACACACACACACACACACACACACACACACACACACACACACACACACACACTCTGTGTCCCTGCGTCTCTTTTCCCCATCATTCCTTTCACAAACATGATCCCCTGCAGGCGAGGGGCGATGGATGATTTCTCAGCCCTGTGATTAACAAATGCAAAGTAATAATATTAATGACAAAAAAAACAGGCCCATTGAGTGGACCGTTCTCCTTTATATGTGTTGTTTCCTGCGTCACTCCTGTCCAAATCCCTCCGTCTCCTCGATGGCGAACAGGAGTTTCTCCCGGAGCTGCTCCAGGCTTCTGTAGGGCGGCAGGTCGAGACGGTTGAAGCTGAGGAGGAGACAGAGCAGACAGAATTTGAGTCATACTTCATGTGGATTTCCACGGTGAAATACTGAATCTACACACAACTGGTCTTCAGTTTAATGGTTTCACATTCCAAGATGTGTCCCTGTCCCCTGAGTCTGTCCTCACTGGGGACGTCTCTGCAGTCTCATTCCTACACACTAAGTGTCCTGATTCAAAACAAAAGACTTCCTAGTTAAGTGACTTCTTCATGAAATCAGACGAGTTTTTATACAATTTATAGACCCTTTATTCTGTGTGACTGGCAAAGCCGCACACAGTCTAGTATTTGACATAAAATTTTGTCTTGCTATTCATTGGGCAGCGTTGACACAAAACAGACAAAAACTCAAAGCGTCCCGGGTTTCGGTGTGCTACGTCTTTTATAAGGGATTTGCCAAACCGTTTTCCCGCAAATCGCAGAAAACTGCGATCATTTTCCCCAATAGGAATGAAAGGGAAATCCATTTGAACAGAGCTAAAAACACCCCACGTCGACCCCATACATATTGTGCATACTTTAACGTAGAACAAAACTTACAAGTTTAAATGGTTCTCGAGACTATGGACTTTATTAGACTTATTGGATATTTTCTGATAGCTAGTACGCTTCTCTTTCGCAGCTTACGTTTTGGTGAAAATGTCCCACTGTTTCACATTTTATAATAGGTGTGTATGGGAGAGCTCGTTCAGACTCAGAGTGGGGGGGGGGGACATCATGCCTTGATCTCTGAACACACCTGTGGGTCGTTAACTAAATCCAGTGGTAATCTAAAGATGTTCAGAAACCATGCAGGATGTGGTTCAAGAATCCAAACATGTAATAGATGAACAGTTGAAACAGTCAGCTAAAGTGAAGATAATGGCTCTAACATATTGAACAACACGCACACCCAACTTTCAGTCACAGTAACATGTCTCTGAGATTTCTAGTTCTTTATTTTAATCCTGAAATTATCTCCTTATACATTAGTTTGAATTGTTGGATACAGAGTTAAACATTTATATTATGCTCATTTTCAGGTGAGTGTTTTCCAGAATAAGTTTAAGTGCCTAAATGTTGTATTCTGCAGTGTTGGCTAACAAGAGGCATCCCAACCTTAAGGTAGTCCCGGCACGTTTAAAGGCACAGTCTCTCAATATGGACCGTGTGCATTCCTCTGTAGATTGAGCCGTTTGATACTTTAACAGTATTTATAAAGCACCTGGACCTACTTTATTATTTAAATCTCATTTTTCTTCCTTCACAAAAGGAATTCACAGGAAAAGATGAAGAGATAATCTTAGCGCTGCACGTTGGATCTGAGTCTCCCTATTGTCTTCATGTATAGAGCCTAAAGGATCCTTAAACTCTGACTCTTGTACAACAGTGTTACCATGTTCACAGATCAGAAGCAGCTCACCATGTGTGACTTCTTGGAAGCCAAGTCTCCTTCCCCACCTTGTCTATGCAGAACTTCTGGGGACCGTTACTTCCTGCACAGAGAGGGAAACAGTTATTGAATTGAAGCTGGATTTATTTGTATTATTATGCTCTTAGAATATAATGTACCTTTGGATTTTTCTAATGCTTATCGTGAATTCTTAGAAGGGAAATGATCATATAAAAGCCAGGATTCAAATAATAACAGTTGGTCTGTGGTCTAGAAACAAACAGTACATTTCAATTTGACCTAATTTCAGTAGAGCTAACTAGATCAGTCCAGCATGTTTTACCCTGAACAAGCACTCTCTTTTTGACCAAAATACTTGTTTCATCCACCTAATCATTCCACATTTTCTGTGGTCCTGACTGAGGATGCTGTTAATGAAACGTCTATAGTATTAATAATTGGAACGCTGGGATACGTAAAATGTCAAAAATCAGGAAGATGGCCGACTGAAGCCCAGGAGCTCAATATGGATTGATAAAAACCGAGAGGGAAACGACTGAAAGTAACGACTGTAGGAAACTAACAATGAACAATACAGTAATCAAAAACCCCAAAAGATAGACATTGCTCACGTCAAATAATCGTATTTCCGCAGGGACTTGGGATCAGAATGGTTCCAGTCTCAGTGTGTGTGTGTGTGTGTGTGTGTGTGTGTGTGTGTGTGTGTGTGTGTGTGTGTGTGTGTGTGTGTGTGTGTGTGTACCTATGAGCTCAGCGAAGCCTCCGACAGGCAGCCGGCACGTTCCCGTCACAAACTGCAGCAGACGGATTCTCTTCTCGTTGTCCATCTCTTTCACAACCTGCAGGAACACACCTCCATCACTCACTGAACACACCATTCAACAACTCGTGTGTGTGTGTGTGTGTGTGTGTGTGTGTGTGTGTGTGTGTGTGTGTGTCCATACCTGCCAGAACCAGTGGATCTGCTTGCTGTTCTTGGTGTAGTGTCTGTAGATGGTGTTCTTCTGCCAGTCGGCCATGTCTATCTCCTGCATCCCGCACAGCATCAGCTGCAGCACACAACAGGACACCTCAGTTACACTGCACTACCAGAGGTAAAACGCTGCCTCATTCCCAGGTTCTAGGACTCATTCCTCCACCAGGAACAGGACTGATTCACAGACTGAACCAGGAAAACCGTCAGAACATAGGCAGATAGAACAGTCAGGAGTGATAACCTGTCTCTCTTCCGTTGGTTCAGATAACTCCAGACTCTGGATAAGTAGAGCTTTTTCTAGAAACCTTTTCTATTTTTACCTCACAGTTTATTTCATTTTATTTGATATATTTTATATTTGTCTCTTTCAATGTCTCTTCTTTGTTTGCTATGTTCCAATGTCTGCCTTTTATGAGCAGATTGTTCTGCGTCCGTTTGACATATAGAAGATAAATACAGCTTTACTGCCATCCTTCATCCCATGTTAAAATAGATCGGTACCTGGAAGTACATGAATGTGAAATAAAGCTCCCCCCGTAGTTCAAAACCAATCAAACCAGTTAAATAAGGAAAAAAGGTTTTAAAAAATGGCATTTCTTCCAATATAAAGTCCATCTTTGATTAAAGTGTATTTACTATGAGAGGGAAAATGCTGAAAATCATCTCGGTAACTAATAGTTACTTTAGATCTGAGTTTGTTCTCAGTCCTTTCATTCATTCCTCCTCTTCTGACCTTTAAAGGACTTTTTCCATTTGTTTTCTTTTTGATACACTGACTCCTCCTCACCTCCAGCTCCTTCTCGTCGAAGTAGCGCAGCCACTCCAGAGGAACCACTTCATTGAAGCCGTCCAGGAAGGCTTTGGTCTGCTCCTCCACCCCCCGGGTGAACCTCCAGTCCGTCAGCAGGCTGAGGGAGAGTTGTTTTTTTAACGCTGAAATAACTGATGGTTTGGATGTCTGCTCCGTGTCTCTGTTGCTGCTTCATCACTCACCTGATGTACTCCTCCTTGTTCTCCTCCGTCACCAGCTCGTTCTCTCCGTCGTCTTTCAGCTGGTGGGTGGAAACCTTCCCGAGGATCTCCATGTCCTGTGCAAAGTAGAGCTCCACTCCACACTCCTCCAGGTTGTTGTCTCTGGAAACACACAGAGACAACTTACAGCTGCTGCGCTTCCTTCAGTGTGTGAACTCCTCCAGGTTTGAGTGAAGCATGCTCATACTTGAAGCTAACCCTCAGCTGTTTAAATCCTGATCAGGGATCTTTTTAAACATGGTTTACACATTCTAATTTGGTATTTTACCATAGTCTGGTATTTGGTATTCTGAGAAATATTTAGTAATGTGTGAACCATTTATCTAAATAAGAACCCATTTTACTATTGAGCAAACACCAGAGGAAATCAAAAAGGAGAAATCTAACTTATTTCTTGTAATAAGAGTTGCAACTATTAAACAAATTGCAAGGAACTGGTTTGAAAATAATACATTAAATCATTCAGAATGGAAACATCTGGTGAAATGAAATGTATGGAATGGAAAAAATAACCATGAGAATAAAACATCTTTTGACAATAAATGGGGAAAATTGCGAGTTAAAAACAATGAACTCACAGGTAAGATATCAATACTGAGCCTGTGGTCACTGTTAATGCAGGTCTGAGTATTAATGATGTATTTGTTATTTGTAAACTATATCCTTTATTTTTTTAATCCATTAGCTTTTTCTGATTTGTGGATTTACTTTAATGTTTTAATGAAATGATTCACAAAGCATACATAACTAAATAAACATACATAAACCAACTACATAACTGTTGACAAATCCAAGATTAAATAATAGTAATAATAATACAAATAAAAGAATGGACACAATATTAATACTACAATTCTTCTAGACTCTTCCATTGTGAGTTAATTATTATCTTTTAGGCAGCTCCTTGTAATTTCTTAAATGATCGCTATTCTTATCACAAGAAATAGCTAGGAATCTGTTTTTTACATTTCTCTTAAAACTGTTTCCCAGAAGTCACCCAAAACATTACAGGCCCAACATATCTGAGCATGGTTGGCCTTCTGCTCCCTGCATTCTCTCCAGCATTCTGAAGTGAGGTTTTGTTTGTATTTACTTTGAATTTGGGGTGTCTAAAAGTAACACATTAGAATGTGTATTCTTTCCGGTAGTTTGAGCTGGTTGTGTTATGAATGTTTCCGCACATTTGTGTCCAATCTGCTACTGGTATATTGCATGATAATTCTTTTCCCCATGTAGTTTTTACACTGATAATACTGTGTTCATCTCGTTAAATTGCAATATTTTAACCATCTTAGTTCTATAACTGATCCTGTGCATTGTGTTTGTAAATACGAAGTGTAATTGCTGTTTTTGAAAACATTTCAATGACTGATTCTATACTGACCTACATGCTGAGATCAGCTGTTTGTTTCAATTATAAAAAAAAGAAAAACATCTTGAATATTTTCCTTCAGGTGCAGATCCCAGAGGTGAGCCGTCCTGCATTACTTACTTGACCCACATGATGGAGTTAAAAAACTCGGGGTCGATGGACTCCAGGTCTTTGAGCGTGGGTTTCTTGTCCAGCATGCGCTTGTAGAACGGCAGCGTGAAGCCGGTGTCGATGAACTTCCCGTGGTACAAAGCCTGCGGGAGGATTACAGTATTTTATAACGCATGAAGACGCACATTGAAACAGTGAGACTGCAGGTTCGACTCCCTGGATCTGAAACAGTAGAGGAGTGGGGGGGTATTTGGCCCTTCAGTATTTGTGTGATACTATAGTGTTATTGTATGGGGACATATGGTTCAGATTTGTTCTTGACTTTGGATAAAAGTGTTCAGTTGCTCGGGCCTGCGCTGATGATTCACTGGGGATTGTTTTCGTGCCAATCCGGTGTTAAAATGTTTGAACAGCCAGGCACCTCACAGGAACCAGGAATGGGCTTTTTATTTCTGGAATCATGGCAGCCTCATACAACTCTGCCCAGCTCTCCTGTCCAAAGCCCCACCACACACACACACACACACACACACACACACACACACACACACACACACACACACACACACACACACACACACACACACACACACACACACACACACACACACACACACACACACACACACACACACACACACACACACACACACACACACACACACACACACACACACACACACACCTGTGTCCGACACCGGAGCTGCTGCCATGTTTACATTGGACTTATTATCCTATGTACCATCATTGTTTCATTGTGACAAACACTACGCTAACTACAGCCCATGTGTGCATTTAACACACATACCAAGTGATAATTTCTGCTTGTGTGTGTGTGTGTGTATGTGTGTGTGTGTGTGCATTCTCAGCCAGACAGAGCTGTCCAATGCTAAAAACCCACAAAGGACTCAGAGCTGCGAGGAGCCAACACCAACACAGACACCCACTGACTGAGTGTGTTGTCCTACTGTATCCTGATGGAACAAGGGTCTGTCTCACTGCCCCACACACACACACACACACACACACACACACACACACACACACACACACACACACACACACACACACACACACACACACACACACACACACACACACACACACACACACACACACACACACACACACACACACACACACACACACACACACACACACACACACACACAAAGATGTACAGACAGAGGAAAGGGTGTCAGTGGAAAGAGAGGGGCAGAGACGGAAAGTAAAAAAGGTGAGAGTAAAATGAAAAGGAGGTTCTGAAGTCGAGACCAGCATCTTTATAAGAGACGTCAGCAAAGTGAGGACTATATATAGTCAGCTGCTGCGGGTGTGGGCTGGGTGCGGCAGTGAGGTCATAGTGTGGGTGAGGGGTGGGGTGGCAGGCAGAAGGAGGGGTGTTTGGGACCTGCAGCTTTCTGGAGTTAATCCCAGAAAGAAAAAGAGACATAATAGTACATACTGTAACATACATTACATATATAAACTGTAAATGCTGAAGGTTTTAAGACGACTGAACCCTACAAATCCAGCCAGGGTTCTTTGTTTCAGTCACCCCCCCCCCTCCCCGTCTCTGTCCAGTGAAGGATAAATGTCTGTTCTGTCTGTGCTTATCTCTCAAGGGAAATAGATTTACTACCACATGCTATCACTTGAAAAAAAGAAGCCAAATCAATGCAGCAGGCTTTTCATATTCCTCTTATTCATTTTCTACTTTCACCTTCATAACCCACGATGCAACTGGGCAGGCCACAGGTCAGTCGGAAAGTCGGGTGTGTTATGCTTGTAGCAGCTAATGTAACCTCAGCATCGGCTTTCTAAAGAGACGGTCTTTGGACTAAATGTTAAACTAAATACATTTTTAGGTTTGGACAGCTCTGTAAATGAAACTAAATGAAATTAGTTATCAAAAGGACTCTTCAACGTCAGCTAAAATCTGTTTTTGAGGCAGAATATTCTGTTCTACAGTAAAAATGAGTAAACAAGAAGCTTTAAACAAACTAATTGTTCTCTATTATTAAATACAGATATAAACTGTGTACCTGCAAATCTGTAAAAATCATAGAAATGTACAACTCAACACAAACAGAACTGAATTGAATAGATTGGCGCCATATAGCTTTGGGGCGGCAGTGGCTCAGTTGGAGCGGCAGTGGCTCAGTCAGTAGGGACTTGATCTTGGGACCGAAGGGTCGCCGGTTCACGTCCCGATCGGACCAAAATAAATATGGAGTGAGCTGGTAGCTGGAGAGGTGCCAGTTCTCCTCCTAGGCCACTGCCGAGGTGCCCTTGAGCAAGGCACCTAACCTCTATCTGCTCCCTTGGCGCCGGGTACCTGGCTGCCTCTCTGCTCTGCCACCTCTCCTCTGCATGTGGTTGTGTGTGCATGTATTTCCTCTGTGTTTGTGCATGTATATCCTCTGTGTGTTTAATGTGTGTCAACACAACAGAGTAGAGAAAGCAATTTCCCTGTAAGGGATTAATAAAAGTATGTCTTCTTCTTCTTCTTCTTCTTCTTCATATCACTAATTCCTGATCCATCTTATTGAGTCGATCGTACATCCCAACTGCAGAGCCACTAGAACAGTCCACTTTTAAAGAGCTTTAACCTCCCCGAACGCAAATCAAATTAACTTAAAGTCTTCCTCAGTGAAGCTCACCATGGCGATGAAGCGTCCGATGAATCGGAAGTACGTGAGGTGGTCGGGGTTGATGGAGGAGGCGGGGTTGATCTGCAGACAGTAGTTGTTCTTGCCGGCGTATTCGAACAGACAGTACATGGGGTTCAGCACCTCGTGGGACAGCAGGAAGAACCACTCCCTGCACAGAGACACCGGGGGGACAGGTGAGACTTTTAAAGGATGTACTGGAAACATGGCAGGAAGTAACGCACACACTAGATCGTTTTCCTTTTTAATATACAGCTCCAGAAAAAAATTGAGAGACTACTTCAGCATTATCAGTTTCTCTGGTCTTATTATTTATAGGTATGTCTTCGAGTTAAATGATTTTTAAAAAACATGGCTGCCACTAGAAAAAATGTGGAGTAGTCTCTTAATTTTTTCCAGAGCTGTGTAAAGGCATAATGTTGGATGATTTTGCAATTTTAAATGATCCAGTGTGATTTTCTCCAAAGATTCATAAAGTTTCATCACTATGAGCTGAGATGGTTGGAAAAAAAAACGAAACATTTCAAAGGCATTTTGTGATGAAGAAACAACAGAAATAATAAATATGTGACGAACAGATGATGGAGAAAGACATCTTATGACAAAAACTGACAAAACATTTAATCCAGAGACATAATCCACAAGCACTGAACTCTCAGTCTGACTCAGTAACTAACTCCTCAGAGAAAGGACACCTCGTATTTTAAATTTGAAGCAAAGTAATGGTAGCTGCTGAGATCTGACTGGCAGCTTCTCCCGGATATTTCCAGCTAAAGAAGCATCAAATTATCCCTTAATTAGTCTCTGGTTGTTTGATCAGGAGATGACTGAATTCATTCATAGAGAGCCTGTTTGATCACACATCTGAGTCCACTCATGTTTGAGCAGCACACACCATTTCTTTTAGTATTGCCGTCACTTAATACGTGTTTGATATTTATTTTCTTCTCTAAGTATTTTAAATTAACCATGGTTTTATGTGATGAGCTGGTCCCAGTAAAGCGTCAAAACGGATCTCAATAAAAATAAAAATGTATTTTATATATATATATATTATTATTAATAATATATATATATATATATATATATATATTATTTTAATATTTAATATTCAATATTAATAATAATAAATCCTGAATTACATTTGGACTATTAAAGTAAATTCTCAGGTTCTTATTAAATTATTCAATACAACATTGATAAATCATACATTGTCGTTCTACAAACCATAATTCATTTATGAGTATCAAAGGTCCTACTTCCATTTAACAGTCAGGACAGGGTTGATCCTAATGTGGAACCCTTCAGAGATGAATAAGGCTAAAGCAAATAAGCAAAACGTAGAACAATAACTCAAAGTGAGGCTGATTTTCCTAATCTAGATGTTTTGTTATGTTAGTCTTGTGTGGACCAGCTATCAAAAAATAAGGATTTAATCAGCCTAGTTTGGAGAGTTGGATTTATTAGCACATGTCTACATATTAACTCTGAGACAAACACACAACATGAAGGATAAATACAGATCAAACACACACAATGAGACAGTGGAGTATCACATGTTAGACAGAATGAAGCAGCACCACCACCAGCTGCAGCACCACAACCAAGCGCTCCTTAACGCCCCGGCCTTCCCGTGGGGGTGGGGTGGGGTGTGTGTGTGTGTGGGGGGGGGGTTATGGAAAGGGGGGGATTATGGACTGACGGACGGACGGACGTACGCAGACACCTCGCAACATCCCGTCCGTGGTTCTACCCTGTGGTAGAACAGCATGATGTCACCTACCATAGGGTAAAACCACTGACGTGACACCGGAGACAGAGACACAATGCAAAACCAAACAGAACAAATGAGGAAGACCACCAACAGAAAAAATAACAACGTACACAGAGAGGAGGTACACCTGGAAACATGGGATGGGTGGGTAAAGGAAGGAAGACAGAGATGTTGCAAGAGAATTTCAAACTAACACACAGAAATACCTGACACCAAAACACTGAAGAGTTGTGTAACAATTGAAACAGATGAACAGAACGTTTTAAAAGCAGGAATCTCAACACCCTGTAAAGCCCAATGATCTTTATGATTTTTTAATAGTTTCCTGTTTGAAAGCAGGTGCAGAGATGAAGAGTGATGAAAGAGAAACACACCCTCACCATCACCAACATTACAATGAAAGGGTTAAATCACAAGCTGTAGCACCACGACTTCTAGGGGGAGGAAGAAGGTGTTTTCAAGGCTCTCACCTGGCGATACCTCCGTAGTCCAGCCCCTCCTCCCCTCTCATGATGATGTAGAGTCTGCGGCGGAGGTCGTATGGCTTCACATTCATGATCTGATGACAGAACAGCATTTATTATTAACACATACACAAAAACGTGGCAGCATCTGAGGATTGATTAAATATATTTCAGTGTGATGGGTTGGTCTCTGACCTGCTGAAAGGAGTCCTCAAACAGAGTCTGTCTGGAAACTGAGATCTTCACGTGACTGGGCAAGGCATTGGACTGCAGAGAGACACAGAAATAAATCAAGATGTTCAAATATAATAACAGCTCTCAGTCAGTAAGAGCTTATGAAACATTTCAAGATATTAACAGCTGCTGGTTAACTCTATCTTTTACTTTATTCCATTTTTACACTTACGTCTTTGCCAACACCACCCAACAGGGGCGAGTTCTTCAAGTGGGTATTTTCAGTAACATACTATAGCAGATGATAAATATATGCGGCTCAATATTATTAGATACATATCAAATGTATGCTGCTTTAAGCTAAATAACTCTGCTTTTTCCCTCTATTTGCATCTAGCCAGGCAGATTTTGTTTTCTCTGCCTAGCACTGAGTTTCTGATTCCGGTCTACACAATGGAGGTGGTTTTATGGCACAAATGATATGTTTTTGGGCAGATTAAAACTCCACATAGACTATGTTTTGTGTATTATATATCAATTCCACTATATGGAGGGGAGGAACAAATCTTGAGATATAAATATAACAAATTCTGGGAGAAATACAGACTATCTTCAAGGCGAGATACCACTCCATTTAAGTGTGAAAATGATTTTTCCAAATTAAAAAATAATATTGCAATCGTTTAAATGCTATTTTGATTAAAAACGCAGTGATACATAGATAAAGGAGAGGAGCAGGCAGGGTTTAGTTGTGACTACATATCACACTCACATGGCAGAGGAAGCGGAACTGGTGGTACTTCCACCTGAAGCTGCGGTCGTACGCTCCGGGTGAACCTCCCTGCCGTGACCTGCACACACACACACACACACACACACACAAAAGGAGAGGAAGAAGAGAGGTATTTGGTCAATTTTAAACTGCTCAAGTGATTCCCGTAGAGAATCATGATTAAAAAAACGACGGTGTTAATAAACTAACGCAAACACGCCCTGTTTCTGTTGATCAGAAGCACGGCGCTGTCCTTTAAGAAGCCCTCGTGTTCCGTGTTGCCGGCCAGAGCCTTTTCTGTTCTAAACACACACGCTGGGTCTCCAAGAGAGAGCCTGGGCCTGCAGCTGTGTTAGTATAAGCTCAACCAACACACATACACACACACACACACACGGGATATGTGCTGAGTCAGCAGCGAGGCTGAGACACAGGGAGAGAAAGATAAAGGGAGGATGGGAAGAGAGAGTGAAATGAAGGGGGAGAAGAAGATGGAGGCCTGTAATGCGTCTGGTTTATTCTCTCCTAGCTGCCAGGCTCTTCCCGGTCTGGGTTAGGAAATGGGAGACCGCAGCGGCACACACACACTGCTGCAGTGTAGAGAAGACTCAGGAGCCCTCCGTGACCACCGTGCTAAAAATATGTTCAAATATCAGCGTAAAAACGGCTTTCAGCACACACACACACACACACACACACACACACACACACACACACACACACACACACACACACACACACACACACACACACACACACACACACACACACACACACACACACACACACACACACACACACACACACACACACACACACACACACACGTCAGTGCCGTCTGCTGTGGATCAGTTGATGCACATCTGCACATTCTCCTGACGTCTGCGGTGGGATTCGAGACTGCTTCAAGCTAGGCAAACATCCACAGGCTGAGGGGAAAAGGTGTGTGTGTGTATGTGTGTGTGTATATGTGTGTGTGTGTGTGTGTGTGTGTGTGTGTGTGTGTGTGTGTGTGTGTGTGTGTGTGTGAGAGAGTGAGCTACTAGCATGAACAAGTTGAAAATATGACTTCATGTTAAAATACCTGTGAGGCTTAAGTTTATTCTGTCTGGCTCAAAGAAATATTGAGAAATAGAAATGAAAGGCAATGGATTAAACATGGACTCAATAAAAAGTTGAAATCAAAAGATGATGTGGTTTAGATTAAGACAGTTTTGACCTTTTTCAAGGTTTCTAGATCAATATTTGCATTGCAGTTATGTCAGACTAAGGCAAATCATTGTGCAATAATAACAGAAAGTCTTATCGATTGAAGAACTGAAGGACAGACTCGTCTTTGCCTCGTCCTGAGACATTTTGATTTTGAAAAAAAGCAGCTTTGGGAGGAGGAAGGGCTGAGAGAATATTTACCCTGACTCAAACCCAGGTCGAGGGTCTTTAAAGGTGGTGGTGCGCGAGTTGTGGTCCACAAAATATCTGACTCCCTCGGCGGTGTACTTCATCTCCCAGCCCGGGGGCAGGGGGTGCTCCTTGATCATCCTGCAACAGGGAGAGGGCAGTGAGCACGGTCCCAGCCACAGGGGTCCCGTCCTGGGGATGAAACTAACACCCCTCCCCTTCAATCTGTGGATCTACAGCCCTGGAACTAAATCACAGCCGTGCCCGGGGGTGGAGATAATCTCCTCTGAGAGAAATTTCAGACGGCTTCCAAACTCTGGAGATGAACTCAGAATAAAGTCCCAAGAGTCTCCGCCAGAGAGGCCCATATTCAAAGTGATCTTATTATCTTAATGTGCCCATAGTTCCTGGTCCACCCTAGCTGCAGTTTCTGCCTCATTTCACAGAGCTAACCAAATACCCAGCGACACTTAAAGACGTCCAATTAGAAAAATTATAAGCAGCTAATAATTTCAATCATATTTGTTTCACCAGATCTGAGGGTATTACTCAATTTGTGTTTTCTCCATGTCCTTGGAGTTTAAATGCAAGAAAAACATGATGCCCCCCCCCCCAGGGGCGCAGGTGAGATTCTTGAAATGGGAGGGACGAAACAGAGAAATTACCTTCACGATATTTACTTACTATTTGTTTTACTATGTGTTTTATAACCATAAGTAACATTAATCGTGAGCTCAAATCTGAACTGTTTCAAGATCAAATATAATACAATGTAAGTATGTATGTGGATTAACAAATGAATTAGTATTTAACTTTAGTTGTTCATGTGAACAAATATATATATTGAAAAAAATGATTTAATAAAATTGAATATATCTATATTATACTTTCTCCCCCCTGCCCCCCCTTTATCAAATCAAATCACTATTCTTATCTCACACTGCACTGTTTGCTTGTAACATGTAATACTTGTGTTATACTTAAAGAAGGTTTGAATTGGTATTTTCTACGCTTTTGAATGACTGATTTTGAAAGTTATTGTCATTTTACAATGTGTTTCTGTTGAACTACATGTTAGCGCTTTTTTATTTATTTGTAACGCACTTGAATGGCCATGCGTTGAAATGTGCCATTTAGTAAATACGCCCTGAAAGCCTCAGAACTGTTTGAGATCTATTGTTTGTGTATTTTATAAAATTGTGTAATTTCTGTAAATATTTTTGTATCTTGGTGTAATATTCAGCTGTCTTTGGCTCTTTCTGCTGTAACAAATGAAAATTTCCCCTCTGTGGGAGGAATAAAGGGATTCTGATTCTGCCTACAGATGGTCTTCAGTAAACCCTTTCAGAGCAGTAAGTGGGTTTGTGAAAGAATGAGTGGCTCAAACAGGGGCCACTAACACCTTTTACAGAAACATTTCTACAGACGCCCTGAAGAAGATGTGTGGTAAGCAAGAAGTTAAAGGATCAATCAGAATGAGTGAGGTGAGGGAAAGCATTCAGCTCAGGCAGCGTTCAAAGGAAGTAGAGGGTGATGCCAGAAAAATGAAACAAATTGTAGGATAAGAGCCTAAAAAGGTTCCAAATCTTGCTAATTTTCTTTTTAATGCTTTGAACAGTCCAACATTAATATAAAGTTTGTCATGCTCCTGTAAAGTCTCAATTTGAATGGACTGCTCTGGAGATTTTGTCAAATTTCAAAAGTGAGAAACATCCCACAATGTAGACGATCCCTCTCATCATACTACCTGTGTATTATAAATATAGATTTTTCAGAACGAGCAAACACCAGAAGCAGCGTACCCTCTAACACACAGGCAAACACATGCAGACACACACTCCGTCAGACACACACACACACACACACACACACACACACGCACCCACATTATTTATTTTTCTAATTCTCACCCTTGGGTCCGGGGGTCGTCCCACTGTGTGGTCCGTGTGTTGTGGTTGACAAAGTAAATTCTGCCATTGTCCTGACGCTTCTCTGTGGACACAAACAGAACATGCAGAGCATTATGGGATTTATGATCTTATGATGAGAAGTTGGAGGATTGTGAAAGAACTCTGGGAAATCTGAGCGTCTCCGTCAGCAACTACTCTGCTCACTTTTCTGATGAAGAGAAAAAAATATCTCACCACCATGATAGAGAAACCTGCAGGCCTGTGTGATATTTCGCCGAGACTTGATTTAAATACCTCACCGGGGTAAGTGTGTGTGTGATAGTGTGTTGCAACAATGGCGTGGTGGGGGTGTTTGGAAGTCAAAGATGTTGGGAGGAACATCAAATAAAAAAATCTAAAACAATGAACAATACGTTCAAAGCTACTTTTACACAGAATAGTATTCACGGAAGTGTGTGTGTGTGTGTGTGTGTGTGTGTGTACGGTAGGCCGCTGGTCCCATGAGAGAGCAGTTGGTGCCCTATCCACCTCCCTCCCTCACCCTGACATCTTTTTCTCATTAACAGGAGTGTGTGGAGGGCCCAGAAACAGTAGTGCTCACATTGCAACTCTTACTTACTGCTCCACTCACTCCACCCCCACTCTACTATCCAGTTTGAACCCCCCATCCCCCCCTTTTTTTTAGTTTCTTCCATTCACCACTAGACTAGACTTTTGCTTCTCCTCCATCTTTCCCTCTTCTCTCTTCTCCTTCTCTTTTTGAATCTGTGCCTTAAACAAAAAAAGGAAAAAGCGAGGGAAGTGACCGCAGATGAAAAGAGCGCCAGAGGAGCCGCTCTGAGCCAGTCAGATAATTGAGGTTTTCGTCTCGAGGTACCGCAACATGCTGAAAAGGCATCATGGGCAGAGGGAGGCTTTTTTCGGAGTGAACATGAAGTCTATGAAAATACTGATGGGGGGCTGCCAGCAGCGTTCCTTTATGAATGAATGAATGTGTCTGTGTGATTCTACATGGATCCCATTACATTAGTCATTTGAAGATGAAGAGTCCCATCAATAACACACAGTCTCTGTCAGCGGTGGACATAAGATCAGAGGCGGTGTATACAGTGGTGAAGTGGGATAACATGAGCAGAGTGTTGAGCCAATAGGCATTAAATCCAGTTCTCCAACAATGTAATGAACACCGGGGACTACAATAAATAAGGCAAATAATAAAGAGCCACAGAATTGTTTCTGATGTCGATGTGTGATGTGTGTGGATAAGAGAAAATGCTGAAAACATTTTGCACCAATGCTCCCAAAGCTCACTTCCTTACAGCTGTCTGTAGAAACATAAAGCACAGTTTGAAGATACTCTTTTTATGATTGGATTGCTCTGCTGCAATCAAAATTCCTTAGAGAATAATGGCCAGGTTTTCAGGTTTGATGAAATAAAAAAGTAAGAATCCAGTCCTAACTGACCACACTTAAACCCTTCCAGCAGGAATACAATCCGACAGAAGTACAACAGGTCAGACATCCTCTATGAGGGGAAATGTGTGTGTCCGACAAACTTACCCCATCCAGGAGGCAGCCCGCCCAGAGGGTCATTTTCCACCGGAGCACCGGACGGCTGAGGGAGAAACAGAGAGAGACAAAACAAATCCGGTTAGGACACCTTTCTGTCTCCGTCCACTGTTCTTCTCCTCCACGCTGCTTTCTCTCTCAAGAGTTTGTCCTCCTTGAAATTCTCCTGTCAGTCCACTGTTTCTCAAAGCCGCACGAGGAGGTGAAAAAGCAACCCAAAAAATAACGAGTTCAGGCGAATAAGAAAAAAAATAAGAAATATAAAAACTCACTCAGTAAAGTTTTCCCACATTTGGAAAATCAAGTCAAGCCTTGACCCCTCACAAAACCAGGGATGATACCTGCGGGTATGTGATGCATGTTTGTGTGTGTGTGTGAGTGTGCCTGTGCGTGTGTGTGTGTGTGTGTGTGTGTGTGTGTGTGTGTGTGTGAAGGTGTTAAGGGGTGGGGGGGCTCCTCTCTGCTGAGGCGGTCAGGGGCAACTGAGGGAGCTGTCGACCGGCGGCTCGTATGCCTTCCAAAAACTACACGCTCGGTAGGAGGATAAAACAACAACGCTGTTCCAATGAGCTCACTTGCTGGATGCAAAGCCCCGCCCCCCCCCCCGGCTTCCCGCTCACCTCCTCAAACACACCCCACCTCCTTCCTCCACCCTGGCACCCCTCCTTACTCCACCCTGAGGTCCTCCTCCTCCCTCCTTTCACTCTCTTCTAGCGCTGCTGTGAAAGTAGGCAGGAAAGTGCGATGTCTGAGGGAACTGAGGGAACATTCATGCCTGTTCCAGACTGGACACCCCCCCCCCCAGCCCGCCTCCTCACCGGTCGCCCCAACCCACCCCAGGCCTGACAAAAGGCACCTTTATTCACCCTGGGCCTGGAAACAACTGTGGGGTTTACTCAGCCTGCACTCATATACACACACACACAGAAAAAAAAGTGTGTGTGCCTCGGTGTGGAAAGTTTGTCCGTGGCAAACAGTCCGTCAATGTGTACGTTCTTATGGAATACACACACATACACTCGCATGAATAAATTAGCGAGTGGAAAAGCAGCTGAAAAGGCGCTTGTTGGGAATTAGTGGCTGCCGACGGGTCGCCATGCTACGCCGTGTTTATCAAAGGTGGAGGTGTGCTGCAAAAAACTGCAACACCATTAACTGGATCAGCAGGAGGAGCACAAGCCCCTCTATGACAACATGTAACACTGGCTACTGTTAGCCGAGCGGTACAAAAAAAGTGGAAAAGACTCTTCTCTTCTCTTAAATGACGGGTGATGGCGGCACAGTTAGTGCTTGTTGTCCTTTAGTAGCTACACTAAAGGGAAAAAATCATTTTCCAAATGAAAGCTGGTGGCGCTTCAAAGGTTTTTTCTTTCGCTGAGACATGTTGTGCCACAGAAGTGATGATTGTTTCCTGAGAAAACAGAAAGTTCAGTATTATCCACCAAACGTCAACGTCACTTTACGCCACAAAACAGAAATGTGACTGTGCCCATTTAAAGTGGCTCTGTCATGGAAACTGTGAGGGAGCGGGGATGGAAAGGACGGGGCCTGCTGGAGGGGCCAGAGCGGGCACACAGGGTTAAAGGGTGTCTGTGTGTGTGTGTCACTCCCATCAACAGCCAATCTATGCGCCTGCACCCCACCCATATGGGTTTTTCTGTGACTAAAAAAGGTAAAAGGAGAATATAATGATATAAAGACACGATGACTTCATCCTGGCTCTGACCATTCAGCTCCTCGGCAGCTTCCAGACAGAGGGAGGCTGGGGGGGAGGAAAAGAAAAGACTGAGAAAACAAGGGAGGGAGAGGAAGAGAGGGAAAGCAGCATGTTGGCAGAAACGTGTGAAATAATGGCAGGGTGTTATGGATATGGAAGTAAAACGCCATAAAGGAGCGTTTCAAGGCCAGGTACCACAGCTGAAAAAAGGCAGTTTCAGCTGGTCGCTATTCTCATGTTTTAACACTTTTACACCTCAAAGTAAAAAATAAAGTTAGGGTAAAAACTGAAGTCAAATTGCTGTTGCGTAGACGACTTGTCACTTGTTTGCAAAGAGAGGAGGCACATCTCTGCACACAGAGAGAGGAAGGGGATAACAGGAATCTCATGAACTGGAGGTCAGTGAGTTTATCAGCCTCTCAAACATGGCAGCTCAGCACTATGCTTCAGCCTGATCTAGACAAGCAAATTTAGTTTGAATAAGTTAGAAACTTCTAATGTGATTGTAACAGTGTGCATGTATAACTGCAATGTTTAGCAATGACGAATGTGATGCTGCTGAAGATTAGCATCTGCACTTCTTGCTCCCTCCATGAATTTGAAATTGAGGCAAAAAAATGTAAGCAGAGGAAGTATAAAATAGAGATAACCCACTTGATAAGGTGCACACATAGCTGTTTTTGAAGACAATTGTGCACCAAAATAACTGTTCACATAAGCCTAACACATTTCACTCCTTTAAAGAGTCCTGTCCTGCTGATGTTCAGGTGTATATCAGTATGTAGTGTCTCTACTTTAAAGAGTCCTCTCCTGCTGATGTTCAGGTGTATATCAGTATGTACTGTCTCTACTTTAAAGAGTCCTCTCTGCTGACGTTCAGGTGTATATCAGTATGTACTGTCTCTACTTTAAAGAGTCCTCTCCTGCTGATGTTCAGGTGTATATCAGTATGTAGTGTCTCTACTTTAAAGAGTCCTCTCCTGCTGATGTTCAGGTGTATATCAGTATGTAGCGTCTCTACTTTAAAGAGTCCTCTCTGCTGATGTTCAGGTGTATATCAGTATGTACTGTCTCTACTTTAAAGAGTCCTCTCCTGCTGATGTTCAGGTGTATATCAGTATGTAGTGTCTCTACTTTAAAGAGTCCTCTCCTGCTGATGTTCAGGTGTATATCAGTATGTACTGTCTCTACTTTAAAGAGTCCTCTCCTGCTGATGTTCAGGTGTATATCAGTATGTAGTGTCTCTACTTTAAAGAGTCCTCTCCTGCTGATGTTCAGGTGTATATCAGTATGTAGTGTCTCTACTTTAAAGAGTCCTCTCCTGCTGATGTTCAGGTGTATATCAGTATGTAGTGTCTCTACTTTAAAGAGTCCTCTCCTGCTGATGTTCAGGTGTATATCAGTATGTAGTGTCTCTACTTTAAAGAGTCCTCTCCTGCTGATGTTCAAGTGTATATCAGTATGTAGAGTCTCTACTTTAAAGAGTCCTCTCCTGCTGATGTTCAGGTGTATATCAGTATGTAGTGTCTCTACTTTAAAGAGTTCTCTCCTGCTGATGTTCAGGTGTATATCAGTATGTAGCGTCTCTACTTTAAAGAGTCCTCTCCTGCTGATGTTCAGGTGTATATCATGTATGATGTGTTGGATCACGAGCCAATAGAAAGTTTTACATAGTGATGTCACTAGTTACAGAAGTAAACAAAGGAGTCCAATGGAAGGGGGGGGGGTGTAGTTTGGGGAACACCATAGTAAGGCACTAAAACCTATAACTCAGTAAAGGAAAGGGAAACTAAAAAAAAGCAGAATAGGGCCTCTTTAATAACATTTTTTAAATGAGTTTTCGCAAGTAGCGAATCAGTTCTGTCACTACCCGATCTGCGTAGAACCGATTGGGTTTCCGGTACGGAATGGGTAATGACAGGTCCAATCAACCAAGGTATACTCAGTGTATCACAAAAGACAAATAACAGCTGGGAGGGAATGCCACACGTGATAGAGGATAGTTATGGTAGTTTTCCTGCTGGTTTGCTCCCTTTACAGTCAGCAGCAGCGGTGTGACGGCTCATGGAGGATATCACACTGCTTCAAAACTCTTAATGCCTTATTGCTAAATCTGCTTCATGATTCACACTCTTTCTATGAGTCATCAGGCAGTCAGACATAAACAGATCGGACACACATAGTGTGTTTTTTTAGATTTAGAGTGATTTTCCAAGGACAGCATTATAAGAAGTCTACTGCAAATAAATAACTATAAATCCTAAAGAAATATAAAAACACTTCTTATAGATCCAGGACATACAGCTCTGGAAAAAAATAAGAGACCACTGCAGCACTACCCGTTTCTCTGGTGTTACTATTTATGTGTTGGAGTTAAATTATTATTTATATTTTTTTATTGTATTCTATATATAACTACTGACAACATTTCTCTGTGTTGGAGTTCAACAAACACTGGAATGGCTGCCATACATGTAGAGATAAAGATTTACGAAACACTTGGAGTGGACTTTTCATTTTTTTCCGGAGCTGTTGATGACAATCTTTATGTTTTTAAGATCTAAAAGTAATACACTGATAGTTGTCTGCACATCCATGGGTATGTTGCAAATAGGAACAGGTAAAAGCTCACTTGGCATGCTTTTAGTGCCGTCAAAATGTCAACAAATATAGGCTTTAAATGTGTCTGTCTCTTAATGAACAACTCTTTTGTCGATGGGTAAAAATACTAGAATGGCGCTTTGTTTGGTTGTTCAATAAAACCAGCAGAGAGTAAATCCTCTTAAACTTCAGGATGAAAGGACTTTTTCTGTCTTTTATTCATAACATGTTGACAACTTCAGTGTAGTTTAAATCACTTCTGTTCATTGTCCGTTCAGAGCATAAACAACTTATGGAAACATGAGCACTGACGGGTTGTGTGTAAACATCAGTGGGCCTGACATTCAGCCGTGTGTGATAAAACACAGGGCTTATTCAGGTGCTGCTGTTAGGGCTCCTTGTCCCCGCCAGAATGGATAGAAAGTGGAGGGAGTAAAAGAGGGAGACTATGGAGAGGAGAGAGAGGAGAGAGAGGAGGGAGAGAAAGATAGAAGTTGGAGAGTTAAGGTGAAAGCAGCAAAAGAAAAAGAGGAAGATGTTTGTGAAATGACCTGAGATAAAAAGGTCTTTCCAATGCAGAAAAGGGTGATTTGGAGATTGAAATCAAGACTTGTGGGATTTTGGGGAGCTGACAGAATGATTGGAGGGGGTGGGGGTTTGGGTGGGGTTAAATGGAGGGATAGAGGTTAAAGAAAGAAAGACTGGTAAAGGTAAAGAGAAGGGGGGAAGGGAGACGGGCGAGCCGGAAACAGAAGTTAATGACCCTGAGGCTGCGCTCTCTGGGGTTCCTAACGAGCTGCAATTACTCTGAAAACACACACACACACACACACACACACACACACCCACCCATTGTGGACCAGCTGAAGAATATCTACAAGCATTCATGAGCAACTATTGCATAAACACTCTGAATGCATGCACGGTTTTGTGGTTGTGTTTATGAGTTTGCAGAGGCACAACTTTACACAATGTGTGTATGATTTTATGTGTGTGTGTTTGGGCACAGAGACACCAGTTACAGCGTCATGGGGGATGGATAGCGCCCCTGGACTCTCTTTGGTTGTCATGTGCCACAAACAAAAAATGTGGCACCTGACCTCGACATTACAGCCCTGTGAACACGTCTGCTCAAACACACACTCTGAGAGGAGGAGCATGTGATTTACACACATCAGCTTCAACACACACACACACACACACACACACACCCACCCACCCACACACACACACACACACAATATTACAGAATCGGCCACAGGAAATAAAAGTCACACAACAAGTCCAGTTGTATAATGGCAGGATAGGACAACGAATTATAGAATTATTTCTATAACTCATGCCGTGTCGCCACAGCGAGCCTGGCGGGGGGCCAGGTTAACATGTGGATGTGCTCCCAGAAACTATGAGCTCTTTTGTGTGTGTTTCCTTGTTCACACACACTGGAGCCATAAATAGTAGCTGCTATCAGCAGTGTGGGCATTCCAAGTCAGAGCAGTGTACTATCAACATGGAGGGCAGAGCTGCCTATTGGCTTTTCTCACACACACTGAGGGAGGGAGGAAACAAGTGCAGAGGAGGACGACGACATGAGGAAAAGAAGAATTCTCTGCTGCTTGTATGTTTAACTGGCCAGAAGTTTGATTAGAGTTAATGCTCAAAGTTCAACGACTCTGACTTCACTGGTGTGAGAAGAGTGAATATTCTGGTTAAAACGATTTTATAAACCTTAGTTTCAAACTTCAACAAAGACCACATAGCCACACGCAGACGGAGACAAGTCATGAAGATGGACAGAGTGTTAAATGAGTATTATTTAAATGTGAAATTGGCAATGAGTGGATAAAGATGGACATGGTTCATGAATAACGATTAAATAGATGGATGCATGGAAAGAAAGAAGTAAGGATTTTAAACACATAAACACCCAGAACACATGCAAACACACAAACAGCCTCAGTGCGCAAATGCACGCTCAATAACACACAGAGCAGGTCGGGTTATTTTTCTAGAAGCCTATAATAAGTTTTAAGGCTGGTTTCACTAATGGTCCATTGAGAATACTCTGTTGTTGAAATCCTATAACCCTTAACTGCCGGGCCGCTGCCTGACCTTGGCGTCTTCATTGGGAGGACGGCGACAGTCAGAGATACAGCTGAACCTGACTCCCCCGTAAAACACCATAAACAAAACTTAAATATCAGTTGTAACGTCCCCTGAACACGATGTCTTCTGACTGTGAGACTGTGAAAGTAGACCGCGCTGTGTTTCTCAGAACATGCACTGATGGTGTTCAGTCCCGGGTGCAATCTTAAACAAAATATATAACCTGACATTTAATTTAAAAGTATTTTTCTGTGTTTTCAATGTGTGTAACTCTGGCCAAACTTGTGTGTGTAGTGTCTCTACTTTAAAGAGTCCTCTCTTGCTGATGTTCAGGTGTATATCAGTATGTAGTGTCTCTACTTTAAAGAGTCCTCTCTTGCTGATGTTCAGGTGTATATCAGTATGTAGTGTCTCTACTTTAAAGAGTCCTCTCCTGCTGATGTTCAGGTGTATATCAGTATGTAGTGTCTCTACTTTAAAGAGTCCTCTCCTGCTGATGTTCAGGTGTATATCAGTATGTAGCGTCTCTACTTTAAAGAGTCCTCTCCTGCTGATGTTCAGGTGTATATCAGTATGTAGTGTCTCTACTTTAAAGAGTCCTCTCCTGCTGATGTTCAGGTGTATATCAGTATGTAGAGTCTCTACTTTAAAGAGTCCTCTCCTGCTGATGCTCAGGTGTATATCAGTATGTAGCGTCTCTACTTTAAAGAGTCCTCTCCTGCTGATGTTCAGGTGTATATCAGTATGTAGCGTCTCTACTTTAAAGAGTCCTCTCCTGCTTATGTTCAGGTGTATATCAGTATGTAGTGTCTCTACTTTAAAGAGTCCTCTCCTGCTGATGTTCAGGTGTATATCAGTATGTAGTGTCTCTACTTTAAAGAGTCCTCTCCTGCTGATGTTCAGGTGTATATCAGTATGTAGTGTCTCTACTTTAAAGAGTCCTCTCCTGCTGATGTTCAGGTGTATATCAGTATGTAGCGTCTCTACTTTAAAGAGTCTTCTCTGTGTGATTTTGAAGTGTAAATGCAATCACTAAAATCACAACGTTGGGCCATAATCAGACTGCATCATGGTCACAAAAAATTCACGTTAGCACTGCTAAGCTAAAGGTGGATAATGTTTGAGTTCTGTACTCTCATTTAGCCCCTGGATAGCAATCTCCATTTCTATGACACAAAGAACTTTCAGGCGTTCACCATTGGGGTATTCAGTTAAAAATAATGTAGAAAAAACTTGGAAAATCACTTTAGCTTGTGTGGACCACATACCTTACCTGACAACATTTCTCTGTGTTGGAATTTAACAGACACTGGAATGGCTGCCATACATGTAGAGATAAAGATTTAAAAAACATTTGGAGTGGTCTCTGTATGTTGATATCAAGACTAGGGAACCGGAAGTAGTAATATGCTAACTCATTCCCCTTTTGAGGGACTCATTCCTGCAACATGTACCTGGTAGAGGAAGCGCTGGCTGAACTGGTGCATGGCGCCCTGCAGCTGGCTGCGCTGGCTCTGCCACTGCTGGTAGTTGCGCACCGACTCTGCCGTGGGCCTCTGCCAGGTGGTGGTTCTGGTGTTGTGGTCGACATAGTAGTACCTTCCCCGCTGGTCCACTCGCTTCTCCCAGCTGAAAAAGAAACAGAGAGGGGTGAATCGGGGGTGGTGGCTGTGTCTTTCAACAACATCTGCTTTAGGCACGTCCAGAATTGGAGGTTGTAATAAATAGCTGGGCTGCTGATAGTAACGGTCAAGGGGTGGGGGGGAGAGGAATGAAAAAAGAGGGGATAAAAGGGTTAAAAAAGAGAGTAGGATGGGTGCGCCATGGAGAAAGAAATGATTAAATATGAAACGATAGATGTCGCTGGTTGTGAAATGTCAGATGGTTAAAATGAATACCAAAATATAAGGCTGCACACGTATGTATGTTTATAAGTATGTATAAATGTATATTTGTGAATTCCTCCCTCTGTTTTATTTGACCAACGATGAAATATAAACTGCATGAGTCGTGTTTTTGTAATCAGCTTAATGTAAATATATGACTGATTAGATTTTTGTTTCTTTACTTCACTTTGTGTTTATGTTTTATTTTTGCTTTTTCTTGTTTTCTTTGCTCTGATTTACGTACGCTATATGGAAAAATATGAGTTTGTGTTCTGAACAAGTATATCTGTTAAATAGACAGGCCAATAAAAAAAAGTGTTTAACTTTGAATAGAGCTGTATTTTGTGGTGATATGGTCTGGCTGAGTCTCAGATGTCATTAAACAGTTAATCACCTCAGAAGACAATGGCAGCCCCCGATCACACTGCTGAGGGAAACAATGGAGGTTTCTGAGTGCATCTGCTGTGTGTGTTTCTGTGTCAGTGCCTGCCAGTGGCATGACAAGATTTCTATGTATACCCTTTTCTTCCCCCGAGATGGGGGGGGTCTGGACATAGACTGAGATATACACAGTTCACACACACACAGTCACACACACACACACACACACACACACACACACACACACACACACACACACACACACACACACACACACACACACACACACACACACACACACACACACACACACACACACACACACACACACACACACACAGCTGCTATTCTCATATCTCTGACTTCAGTGCAGTAGAATTTAAAAGAGAAAACAGCATCAACGGCCGTATGCTAACAAAAACATAGAGCAGACACCAGCAGGCCTGGGAAATGAAGAGGCACGGAACCATTTACTGCAGGATGTGAGTCAGGGTGTATTGGCAAATGTTTTATTACTTATTAGCATTTATTAAGCACTATTCATTAAGAATGTCTGGAGTATTTCATGTGTTTGTCTTCAGATGAAAATGACGTGTGATTCCAACCACGGACAGTGCAGTCATTATTGTATCAGTCATGTCCAGAAATGTTCAGTGACAGCTTTTCAATATACTCCCCAGAAGTAAAAGGAGTACTCCGGTTATCAGAGGTGGGAAGTTACTAAGTACATTTAGGGCGGTGGTGGCAAAGTCCTTAGGGACTTGGCCTGGGAACTGGAAGGTCACAAGTGCTGTGGTGTCCCTTAGTAAGGCACCGTTCCCTACACTGCTCCCCGGGCGCCGTACAAATGGCAGCCTACTGCTCCTAACACTTGGATGGGTCAAATGCAGAATGTAAAATTTCCCCTCTGTGGGACAATTAAGGGTATCCTCCTACCTTCTTCTTCTTACTCAAGTACTGTTATTTTGAGGCAGGCTACTTGTACTTTAATTGAGTATTTACCTTTTGGGCTACTTCCTCCTTATACTCCACTACATTCAGAGGTAAATGGTGTACTTTTACTCCACTGCATGTATTGAATCCCTTTAGTTTCTTTACAGATCTGGATTAATGATGGTAAATATAATCAGCCCTTAAATCAGACTTTAGTTCACCTGCAGTAAATCCAGCAGCTACCCTGCAGTATACAAAGCCATTCAAACTAGCTGCACCTTTACCAGCTCTGAGAACACTTTAATGATCAATCATTATAAAACATATCAGAGATATTATTCTGAAATGGACCAATCACACAATGACTACTTTTACTGTCGCTACTTTAAGTACATTTAGATGAGAGTACTTTCTACTTTCACTGGAGGAACATTTAGAATGCAGGACTTTTACTGTGACAGAGTATTCCTACACTCTGGTACTTCTACTTTACTCAAGTACAAGACCTGAGTACTTCTACTTTACTCAAGTACAAGATCTGAGTACTTCTACTTTTACTCAAGTACAAGATCTGAGTACTTCTACTTTTACTCAAGTACAAGATCTGAGTACTTCTACTTTTACTCAAGTACAAGATCTGAGTACTTCTACTTTTACTCAAGTACAAGATCTGAGTACTTCTACTTTTACTCAAGTACAAGATCTGAGTACTTCTACTTTTACTCAAGTACAAGATCTGAGTACTTCTACTTTTACTCAAGTACAAGATCTGAGTACTTCTACTTTTACTCAAGTACAAGATCTGAGTACTTCTACTTTACTCAAGTACAAGATCTGAGTACTTCTACTTTACTCAAGTACAAGATCAGAGTACTTCTACTTTTACTCAAGTACAAGCTCTGTGTACTTGAGTAAAAGTAGAAGTACATTAAGTATAGTACTTAATTAAAGGTAGTGATACTGCACTATAAACACTCAGTTAAGTAAAAGTCATACATTCTAAATAGCACTTAAGTAAAAAGTAAAAAAAAAAAAGTTCTGGTAGCAAAATATATTGTAATACCCAAAAGTAAAAGCACTCATTATGCAGAACGGACCAAATATTCTTAATTATTTTTATAAAAATATTTTTTTTTGTTTATATATTTGAATGACTTGATATACTACTGTGTAGGTTAACCTAGAGACCACTTCAGCATAATCAGTTTCTCTGGTTTTATTATTTATAGATACTGTATTTCTTTGAGTTGAATGTTTTTATTTTATGTTATTGTATTCTTTAAACTACTGACAACATTTCTCTGTGTTGGAGTTCAACAGACACTGGAATGGCTGCCATACATGTAGAGATAAAGATTTAAGAAACATTTGGAGTGGTCTCTTCATTTGAGCTGTATATGATAATGTATTAACTGATTTGTATTTTGTATAAATGATCTAAATCTGCAAAGTAGATAGTAACTAAATCTGTAAAATAAATGGTAGTGGAGTAAAAGTATAAAGTAGCATAACGTCGAAATACTATGTGAAAGTACTTAGTTACATTCCACCACTGATATTCACAACCTCTCACTGTCCCTGTAGTTTCACCGTTGTTACATGCGGGGTTGGGAGGGATATTTTAACAATGTTACGCAACAGAACAGCTCACAGAGAACAGATCAAATCTGATCCTTCACAACAAACACTATATGATCTTCTCAGTGTTTTACTGACATTGTAATCCTGCTAGTAATCCCCAACTTTTTAAAAATGTAACGGTAATCTGCTTACGTCTTTTAAGGTTACTGTAAGGGAATTACTGATATCTGTCCTTCTGCAATATCTCACTAACGCTGTCCACTCTTTTATCCTCACTACTGAGCACCTTCTATGTGAGACTGACACTGGGACCTCAAAGTATTAGTCTCAGGGGTTAGTGACTATATCGTGCATTAAAATGAACATACAACAACAATAAGAATAATAAGAACGAACAATTGTGTGTGTTTATAATCCCTCATGTTGTGTTTGCTGTATGAAATTAGGTGTTTCTGGCATTTCTGGATCCAACCATGCTAAACCAGCAATATGACAGTCTTCAAAAAACTAATTGGCACAATGAATCCTTTTAGTTTTGCTGTACTATAAAAAAATGTAAAAAAGGGTCACAAATATAAACCTACATTTTCTTAAATAATTATTAAGTTCACAAAACAACAGAACCCTTTTGTTTTTAGAAAAAGTTACTCAACGGGAGGGTCTGACTATTTGTTGGCACAATTTTCTGTGGCGGGTTAATCTGCATTTTGTGCTCAAGTGAGTTATGGGGCAGTAGGACAGTGTGTAAGGATTGGGTCAAAATAATATATGTGTTAAGCAGTCCTTTAATAAGCCATAGAAATGGTCTGGTTCTTTATAATATGTGTTTGCACCACCACTGGTATTTACTAGGGTCTAAAACTCCAAATGTATTTACCAGTTTAGCCACTGAGTCCACATGGTGCACATTATCAGCTGAACATTTCAGATCCCAAACAACAGATCACTCGATGAGCTGATGTGAGGATTTGCAAACATTTATTCTAAAAGGGGAACATCTATTTTGTTTTGTGGTCAGAAGTCTCAGCTACGTGACAGCACCCAGAGACCTGGTAGGTTTCTGTATCTGGCTCAAGGACACCTCAGCTGAGGGGATGATTGCAAACAGGGAGTTATTCGGTCTCTCTGACCACTATGCCTCTGAGCTTCCTCTTAAAAAGGGAAGTAAATACTGTTCCCTCTTTGATATTAGCATTAGCTAGTTATTTACTGGAGCCAGGGAAAAACCCAGAGCCCAACATGTCTGAGAGTCTCTACTTAGTTCCGCTATCTCACTTTAACTCTTCGCACTCATCTTGTCATTGACTATCTACTCCATGCATATCTGGGAACCGGTGGTGGAATGCATTTAAGTACTATTTTGAGGCACTTTATCTGAGCATTTTCTATTTATTCTACTTTACATTTCTACTCCACTACAGTTTGAAAGGCACATTGCACTTTTTACCCCTAACCTTATTAGCTAATTATTTTAAAGATTGAAATGTGAATGTAAAACATGACTCAATAATTAATGACAAACTGTATATATATTAAGGTCTAGATATGCAGTATCAATAATCAAAACCCAGTGATTTATTATACGTGATCCTAAAACGGGCAATAATGTGCAAGAAGTACTTGTTTGTAAAATGTAGTAATGGTACTTTTACTTAGGTAAAATATCTGAGAAATTCTTCCATCTCTGAAGTACATTTAGAAGTAAACGTATTTATACCATGAATTGTCCACATTATCACTTCACAGCACGTCCTTTCCATTGTTCACCATGTCTGATCCTCCAAGAGAGTATGCCTATTGATTAGTATCTTTGCAGGAATATAAGAACCAATAATGCTTTGTTTTATGTTTTCCATGTTGTAATATTTGCCTGTATGTGGCATTCAAGCTTTGTGCTAAAACAGTCCAGAGATGTCGAGCTATTAAATGTTTCTGTTCTGTAGTTTCAGACACAATACTGCCGATCTCTTCATGTGAACTGTCAGATATCTCTGTCCGTCCTGCAGTGAAGGGGCCATGTTTGTGTTTTACTCTCCGTCCGGATGATTGACTGGCGTTTGGTGATCAACTTCAAACACATTAAAAAGAATTGCCAATCATTAACAAAGGCAAATTAACACACAAGGCCAGCATCAAAATGCCACAAGCCCCCGACCGGGATCAGAGGCACTGCAGATCAAAGTCCGGCTCTGCTCTGATGAAGTTGTGGAAAGAGCTCGAGCAGCCTCTGTACGCTTGTTCCTGCTACAGGCTTGGTGCAGCTGTCCTTCTAGGATGGGATTTCCTTCTAATAAAACTATAGTTTATTAGTTCAAATCTAAGCTAGATGTTTGAAAATGAAATGCTTATTATTTTTAGCTTACAAATGCATTCTGTATTCTGCATTTTGTATATTTTGTAAGAAATCTAATAAAAAAGGAGAAAAGGCCACTGTGCATATTTAGTATATTTAGGTTATTATTCTACTTTTCTACCATTTTGCATGAAGGAGTTTCACTTGTAATGGAGTATTTTAAGACTATAGTGGTTGTACTTCTTCTTAAATAAAGGAGTACTTGTTCCGCTGTATCCTGCTCCGTTTGGTAAGCAGCAGTGAGGAGCTCTCTTCAGTCTGGCCTGGGATGGCTTTCATTATTTTAGCTTCCAAACCTCGATTGCCAAACACCCCCCACCCTGCCCCCGGACCCCCCCAGCTTCTAAACAGTTCCTGGTGTGTGCATCTAGAGCCCGGCATTAGCTTGCTAATTGACCCTCTGAAGGGCCACGCCGGCCGGCAGCCAGCAGCGTGGTGGAGGGAGGTCCATGTGGCTCTAAGAAAGGACTTTTGTTCTCCGGGCCCCCGTGCTCTCGTTCCTTGTGTGGAAAAATTCAGATGGGGAGGTGAAGTTTGGGTAAAAGGGGGGTAAACCTTTCACTAAGAGCAGCCTCTCTTTTTTTTTCTGTCACCCAGTCTCACCCACACTCATATGTGATGCAAGAGTGTGTTCCTGTGCTGCTCTCTACAAAGAGAGGCAGAGAACTGTTCTCAATCATGACGCCTGCACACAAACACTGGTCCCAATGAGGGATTCATGAACAATTACAATGTATTGAGTTAGGAATGAGAACATATGCCTTTTTAAACATACAAACAAGAAGCCTCTTTATTCTCTGCATTCGCTCTGCTCAATTTGGAGGAAAATTCACTTAATTTCACTGGAATCGCTGAAATCAGATTAATTCCTTATCTAAAGAACAATTTATTTGTGTTTGTATAAACACACAAAAATACTCCCAAAGCTAATAAACAACAAGGCTTTTAACATTCAGGGTAACAACATTCTTTCTGTTGCTGAAATAACTATTACAACTTTTAATCCCTCAATTTATCTAAGCGGTTAAAACAAACTCTTCTCAAAGGGCTTATGAACTCTTTACAAGATTGAATGTAATCCATCTCAACTGCATTTCCTTATTTGTGGCATGATATGGAGAAATCCCAGTTTTTTGCAGGTTGGAGGGATGACAGGCTGAAGAATATCTGATTTTAAGCCGAGCTTATTGGTCAGCCTAACACGGGTTTACTGTAATGTGTGAAACAAAAAAAATCAATGCATCAATCAAAAAACACATATAAAAATGTAGCAGGCGTACCCTGGTGGCAGTGGTCTCTCCCAGGTTGTGGTTTTGGTGTTGTGGTCGACGTAGTACACTCTGCCATGAGGCAACACCCTCTGCTCCCAGCTGAAGAGAGAGGGAGGGAGAGAGAGAAAGTGGATGAGAAACTCCCTCTGGAGGGAACACAGGGCTATGGTGGAATACTCAGTTAAGTTTCCTAATGGAGTGAAATGGCCCGTAAGTACCTCAGTGGCAGCCATGATAAGAGCTCTTTGAATTCTCTAGAGGATAGGAAAGGAGCTCTGAAACTTCCTTTATAACCTCCTTTAGGAAACACGGAAACAACCAAACGTGACGGAAAAATGCGTATCATGAAAGTTACGGTTCTTATTAAGCAGTTTAAAACATATGCCGTAACCTGCCAAAGTGCTTTGTTTTTGTTTTCAGCTCTATGTTAATCAAAAGGAGAAATATGAACGTTACTTTTGAACTGAAATGATAAAATAAGGTCTACATTTCACATTGTTTGTCACAGGTATCAGTTTCACTTTCCTTTTTTATTTCCGTAAAATACCACCCTAATGAAGAATAAAGGTCTCTCTGTTGTCCTCGTTCATAACGCATAAACAACACCATCAGAGAGCATGGTGCAGAGTCTCTAGAGTCTTTCAGTAGTCCTGTACAGAGAACTGTAGGTTCCCCACAGCAGATGTACGTTAATAACGTCCGTTGGCGCATCATAGATACGTGGGATAGTGTCAGTGCAGTCGGATTCTCAAAGCACTGCAGTCTCTTTTCCTAAATCGTTTTGAATTCTCCTATTCCTTTACCCTGTGACGTTTCACACAGAGGCCAAGGAATAGAGCATAGGAGAAGAGGATAGGAGCTGATTTTTGGACAATTGGACCGTACCCAGGAATTCTTAACTAATGTAAGAGCAACCTGCTCAATATGCAACCTGGATAGACCCTCAAAGCATTACTTAATCTCCTGCACTCATTCACTAACACTAACATAAGAGGTTTTGTACCCTTGCATTATTTCCATATAAATATCACATACCTTTGCAACTATTATTTTTTGGAATTTGATTTGCCAACAAAACTTATTTAGTCACTGCTGATGTATTTAATGTCGTAGAACAAAACGTGATCCGTCTCTAAATTTGTCTCAACCAGAGATCTTATTTCCAGCTATTTTCCAAAATTCTACGGAGAAATCCCACTGACTCTGAGACAAGGGAACCGGAAGTGGTAAAATGCTAACTCACTTCTGGGTTATACGACTCGCTCCTGCACCACTTTATTCACAAATAAAAGTGTTCACACAATATCCAATATTGTATTGTATTCACATGTGTGACTCAGGTTGAACATCACTATTCCATCTCATGCCGAGCTCATGGGGCTGATAAAAACACTTTGATTCCTCTCAGTGAAGGACAGGTGTGTTTATAGATGTCCCATGCCTGGCTAAAGGGCTGGATGAGGTTTATTACAAGCTGTTGCTTTGTCTCTGCACTGATCTCACCCTGTGGGCAGTGTCTCTGTGGAGGGCTCCGTGCTGCTGTTGCTGGCCGGCTCTGTATTGGGGGGAGGGTTAGGGCCAGGCTCTGCGGGCGGTGCCGGTCCCAGAGCGTCCTGCCCCGGAGAGGGGCTACTGCTGCTGCTGCTGGCAGCCGGGGATCGGCCCGACGGAGAGGGGGGAGGAGGGATGTGACGGGCCACCCCACCACGACTGCTCTCCAGCCCGTTAGACGTCAACTCCACTTTGTCTGAGAGGAGAGGAATCAGAAACAGGTTTATTGCCAAGTAGGTTAACACATACGAGGATTTTTTTTTGTCGTGTGAATATATATACATACATAAAAATAAAACAAGAATTGTAGCTGTGATAAAATATGGCTAAAATATAAGTATACCCGTAGAGATTAAATTAAAATTGGAACAAGAGAGAATACTCATCCCAAACCAGAATCAGGAAGCAGAGGGTAGGGATTGGTCCTTTTTTAGTCATAGAAGTGTAATACCGATTCATGTGCCACTGAGAAGGTCATTTTGTTTATATTTTTATTGCAGCATGTATATTTTCTACTTTTTTTAATGCTAGTTTATTTTTATCGAGAGGTTTCCATTTTGAATTTTTTATTTCTAGTCTTTTAATTTGACTGTGTACAATGCCTTGTCTTTTTATGCTGCTGCCATGCAAACAAATCCCAAATTGGGATTAATAAAGTACTTCTTATCAAAGCTGGTTGCTAAAGCTGAACTGTAGAAAAGTAAAGCAGTAGATAGACATTTTGTTCTGAGGCCTGGGCTGAAGAGCTGCTCAGTGTTAGCAGAGCCCCACACACACACACACACACACACACACACACACACACACACACACACACACACACACACACACACACACACACACACACACACACACACACACACACACACACACACACACACACACACACACACACACACACACACACACACACACACACACACACACACACACACACACACCTCTTCTCTAGCTATGTATATTCTCATGGGGCTGATTCACACAACCATGATTTTAACTATGATTTAAGAATAGTTTAGAGGATTTATTCAAAAAGGTTACCTGGATGAACTCATGTTAATGTGTTAATATAGGGCAGTGGGACATATTTTAGTTATCACATGGATACACTGGATTTTATTCAGCTTTTGTTACTTTACCCGGACGTTGAAGCAAATTTTAGTCGCGGCCAAACAGTGGTACTACAAAACCAGTCCGTGACTTTTTCCCATTTTTCCTAACATTAGGAAAGACATCATTTTATTTAGCTAAATCAACTAACCAGTATGAACACTTTTATAGCCCTTATTTAAATAATTAGGGCTTGAAAGTTATGCGCTGTTATTTTCCCTCTGCATTCATGTGACTGCGCTGAGACTGGCCGCGACGATGCGGACTAGAAGCGGGGCTTAAGCAAAACGTGCACGCTCTTTAGGCCCAGATACGGGTGCTTTTCAACTTAGGTCATCTTCTCTTAATACATCCATGGTCAGAACTCTTATGGGTTGGATCCAGTTCACAACCCAAACAGTTAACAGTTTTTGTGACCAATTTTGTATTATTTTCTTGTCCTCACAGAGAATATACATGAATACAAACTATAAAGACAATAATACAAAAAGAAAAGGAAAAAACGAAGAATAAAAATAGGGAGCCCCTATCCCACGCCACCCCGTCCCTCCCGCTTCCCATTTCACAGCAATCATACCTGGTGTGCGTTACCAATCGTCAGAGTTCAACTATCTATTATATTATTTATAGTATAGCATAACCAAATAAACACTAACAAAGAAATTGTACATAACATTTCATCTGTTCAAGATTGACTCCTAATCACCAACAAATGCACAAATCTTAATTTACATCAATGATATTAGCAGATCAGCAGATCTTTTATCAGCCTTATTGTTAGCAGGAGTGATTGACAGCTCTGATATTAATATGTCATGGGAGGATGATATCCACTGCTTAATAAATTCCATTATCTTTCTAAGAAATGTAAACTGATATAAAAGACAGCTACAGAAATCACAACCAACTGCAATGGGGAGGTTGATTGTGTTTGGTGTATTCCAGTGTGTGTTCAATAAAAAACAAGCGTTAGAGCAAAAGAGAGAAAGATAATATAACTGTTTCACCCCTTAAAAGATACAGGATCTCTTCATAACTATTTATCAGCAGCATGTCCCTTCCACTCTGATTCAACCTGTAGTGAGAGAGAGAGGGTGTAACTGTACCTGCGCTGCTTCCTGGGCTCCCGTGACTTTTGGAGGAGCGACGGTGAGCAGACGAGTCCAGGGCCGGGGATCTGCTCCTCACTCAGCTCCCCGTTGGTCAGAGAGCCCCCTCTGGGGCCCCCTGGGGAGCCGCCCTGTGTTCCCCCCACTGAGTGCCTGTTACTCCTGCAAAAGAGAAAGAAAAGAAGATGAAGAAGAGGGGGGGAGAAGGGAAGTGGGATGAGGCATAAGAGAGAGATGACAAAGAAATATGAACATCTGCAACATTTGTGTTTGTGTCAGTTGCAAAAGTTTAGTCATAATAACAAATAGCAAAAAGGAATAAAAAAATATTTACATTGACATAAGTAGTTAAAACTAAAAATGTGCAACAAAAATATAAAATAAAATAAAATAGAATTAAAGTATTTATATGAATATAAGAAGTAAAAATGAGCATATTGTACCACAATATATGACGACAACAAATCTATAAAAATGTGCATTGTTACACTAAAGTGGAATGAGTATTGCAGAGTTGAACAATTCTACAGGCTATACAGCCCCAGTATTGTCCGCTAGGCTTGGGGAGTAATACATGACATTTTACAGGAGGTAATACAAAAGTAATGGAAAGTAAACAGGTTACTTAACTTGTATATCTAAATACACAGGTTACAGGTAACTTGTAATTGTAAAGGTACCATTTTTTTGTGACCCTCTCAACCTTGCATACCGCACATACAAGCCTTTGGCTGCTGATGGGGAAGTCTCAGTGTAAGTGGGACAGACAGACGCTCTGAGGGAGGAGACAAACATCACTGGCCTTTGGATCAGTTTTCTTTGGCTACTTTTGTTCTCTGAACAACCTCATATTTTCCGAAACATAAAATATATCTTTGCTTTTCGGAACTATATACCAAAACACAATCATGCTGTCTTCCCTCCCCAGGACCGTAATGCTGAGCCAGAGCTTGGGCGGCCATTAACAAACCGGATTCAAATCTGCACTGGGTTTAATCGCTGTGATAAAGAAAAGCAGAGAACGGAACTAACCATTTCACATTGACACTGTGTATGTTGTGTGTGTGTGTGTGTGTGTGTGTGTGTGTGTGTGTGTGTGTGTGTGTGTGTGTGTGTGTGTGTGTGTGTGTGTGTGTGTGTGTGTGTGTGTTTCTAATGAATGTGCTTCTGCAGCGAGCTCCTCTCTGCTTCTGTTGCTGCATAACTCCATGGAGATGTTGATCCTCTTCCTGACTGCTGTGGTTTGGAGTCTTGGCTGACCTGTGTTTAATGCCCCCCACAATGCTTTGAGGGAAATACCATCCGACCCCGTGCACCTCACCACAAAGCTTTGAAATGAGTGCAGTCTGCTCCACTACATATCATCCCACCAGCACTGTAGCTGGTGAGCAGCGTCTGAAACCACATTTAGGGGAATAACAGGCTGACACTCGCATGCAGCCAAACTCACTCATTCCTTTTCTTCTTTCCTTTTTATTATTACAATTATGCTTCTGGTTTATGTTTTTCACATAAGCACTTTGGAAACAGTATTTTTACAGTGAGTTTGCTTGCGTGCATGTCTGTGTGTGCCATGGCCTTTTTCAAAGTTGGTAGAGGGCTAACTGTCTTGCTTAATCTTATGTATTATTAGGGTTTGGAGGGTTACTATTAACATGTATTTTGTTACAATTACCACTTACAAATAAATGTAACCAGTAACGTAATCTATGTAACACAATATAAAAGTCATGTCACCTGATTACTTTCCGTTACTTTTGGATGACATTAATACAATATGCAAAGCAAATCAACAAAACACTAGAGAAATATCAATAAGATATTTTTACTAAGTAAGACCAGGTCAATGTGTCATCTTAAATGAAGGCAAGGCCTACAGAAAACTATAGTTTACAAATGCTGTTTCAGTTTAAGACTGTAATAGAAAGTTAACGAGCATTAAAAAACTAAATATGTATAAAAAGAATAAAAGTAGCTTTATAGTATCTTTATTTCAAAATGTTTTGTTACATTGTAATCCTGCTAGTAATCCCTATTTTAAAGAATGTACCAGTAATCTGATTACATACATGTTTTATATAACTGTAAGAGAATACAGTTACTTATTTTTGTACCATGATCACATAATCCCATTACATGTCATCTGTTACTCCCTAATCCTGGTTATTGTTTCAAAATGTTATGTGCATACTGTGAGGCTGGTTCAAAACACAAACTTCCAAATTGCGGTTATGAAATTCAGTAATATCAAAAACAAAAAAGCAATCTTAAAGCTGGTAATGTGAAGCTTTGACCGATTTCAGGCAAACACACTCACAGATTTTCAATGGCAGCTTTACACCATTGAAGTTTGCTGCCCTGACTTATTACCGGAATGAAAATGAGAAACATGATGGCTGAATCCAACAGTCAGCCTGAGCTCAAAGACAGATCTGATGCATCTTGTCAATTATGACAAAAGATGATAATAATGAAAGTTATCTTTATGAATTATTATTATTAATTGACGTTCTTTGTGTGCTCTTACTCCATGACGTTTTGGAGTTGTATGTTATTTTATGTGTTGTGATTTTTTATTTTTTTTATATATATTTCTACAGACTAAAGTTTCAGTTTTAATACATTTTCCAAGAAATTCCAATTTTCCATTTGCCTCGTAAACTGTGAAATACAAGAGGTGATTGATTTGTATTATGTGGCAGCAGCATATGCATTTTCTAGGCTCTCAGCACGATCTAAGGACATCTAACAAACAAAGAGTGCTCAAAATGATGGTTTATTAATTATGTATACATTTGCTGATCTAAAAGGTATGTTTTGTCTGTTAAAAAAGGAATACATATTGTTTGTGCTGTGCAGATCTATACAAAAATTCAGAAGTAAAACCTGTTTCCTATTTAAGCAAACTGGTATAAAACTATTTTCCTCTCCTTAAGTATTACAATATGGCTTGTTCAGATCTGTGTGTGTGTGTGTGTGTGTGTGTGTGTGTGTGTGTGTGTACCGACCTGTTGTGAGATCCAGGTGTACCCGGGGACTCCTCACTCTGTGTCCTCCTCAGGTTGGGTCTGTCAGACTGCAGTATCTCTGCAAAGACACAGAACATCATCACTGTAAACACACGCTGTCAATCACAACACACACAGCATGTTCATCTAGGAGAGAGAGAGAGAGAGAGAGAGAGAGAGAGAGAGAGAGAGAGAGAGAGAGAGAGAGAGAGAGAGAGAGAGAGAGAGAGAGAGAGAGAGAGAGAGAGAGGCTGCTCCAAAAAAATCATAGCTCCTGTTGTGAATTATTATTTGAATCCAATAGTAAAATTGACATGATTATATTGTTTAGTTTAAAAACAGTTAGGAGAAAAGTATTTACATTATTTACAGTAGATATTTGGAGAATGTTACTTCCTGATGGTAAAATTATTAGTTTGAATGTGATAATGTGAGACCTTTATTTTGATGAACAGGAAGTAATGTGTAATGCGTATTCGTTGTATGAAGGATTCCAGAGATGAAGTCGCAAGTCGCAACCTGCCTTAGTTTAAATAAATACTACTTCTTTGTAATACTGTAATATTGCATTTGGAAATAAAGTTCCGTTCAAAGAAAACGTTTGATCATCATTAGAAGCTTAAAACTACACAACAGCTCCCCATAGAGGAGCGTTCTGTCAGCTGTGCAAAGTACACAAAGTAGAAACAGAGTTGCACTGGACTCCTATGACAGTTAACATGTTTACATTACCCAAAATGCATCTTGGGAATCAAGTGTGGCATGCTAGTATGCTAATGAAGCCTTGAGTGTTTATCTAGTATATAAACAACATTTTCACAATTTGCAATGCACTCCCCATCTGTTACCAGATTTTGATGTATAAAATCAGTTCACCTTTGACCTCTAACACTTTGTGTCCCAAACAGCTTTCCTAACACCATGGTGCAGTTAGTTCTCAATGAAACTCAACGTCACTTGCTTGACTCCTGCCGGAGAACGTTGTGGAAAATAATTACTCGCCTCTCTCTCCTCTCATTTCCTGTCATCTATCTGCTGCCACCTTGGTAATAAAAGTATAATATGCCTCTAACTCTAATATGACGACAAAGAACGACAGCAGCTTCCCATGCGACTATTCAAATTAGCATGAAGTATTTCGTACTCTGAAACACTCTGCCAAGAAAAGAAACATGCCGTAGCAACAAATTGAGTTTCCCTAACACCAGCGTGTCTCTCAACACCTTCTGTTGTTTGAAGCCTTGTAGAGAATAAGTACATTTTCATAGCAAGCATCAGACTTTTCATAGACCCAATGCAGACCTGAAACGAGGCATAAATACAGTGAGTTAGTGGTTTAATAAAGGCCATTCAGCCTTGTACGGATAGAGCCGTGTGCTGGTGTTGTCTGCATACGATCTTGGTGGTGTGAGGGAATGTGTGACTATGCTCAGTCCCAACAGTGACTGAAAACCACAGGCCTATAACATGCTTTTCATTAACACTCACTTTCTCCTTTACACACACAAACACAGCCCCTTCCTATGTGGAACACAGTCCCGCTGCAGGCATCACAACCTCAAACACTATCCACATTTACACACACATCCTGCTATCTGAAGAGAAGCAAACAGGTCATTTCTCTCTCTCTCTCTCTTCCTCTCTCTCTCTCTCTCTCTCTCTCTCTCAGACACACACACAGGCTATGAAAGGGTTTCTTGTGTGCATACCCGATGGATATACAGAAAAATAAACATTGGTTTAGAAGAGAAACTATTGTGTCATAGCCTGCTCACTGAGTTCAAACCCCCCCAACCCCCTCCCTCTTAAAGCCTCGGGTCTAATTACTGTTCTGGTGTGGGTTTGTGCGCATAAGTGAGTCTATGTAGGGGTTTCAATTCCAATGTATAGTTAGTGACTATCATCTCAAAAACATCTCAGCAGCTAAACTATAGCATAGATATCAGTCCAGCAGCTGCTATGGAAACGTTGGGTTATTTGTGTAACCCCAGTTCACTAAATACAACAGAGACAGATTAATATGCTATGAAAGGGAACACCTCGCATTTACACTTTCATTATATTGACCATCTATTAATCTGCGGTTAACTGCTTTTGATCAATCAATTCATCATTTTGCCAATAGAAGATTAAATAAAAATGCCCAAGGAGAGGTTTTCAAACGTAATCAGTTCATTAAAGAAGCAAACTCTTGCATTTAAGAAGTTGCAATCATTGAAGTTAAATAAATAAATCATGTTAAAAGGTATATCAAAGGGGAATGGGAAAAGACAAGATGTATACGCTCAGAGTTCTGTCCCATAACATGATTACTATAAACTGGCTTAAACCTCACCCTCCTACCTTGGACCAATGGACACAGAGACTGAAGGCTGTAAACTGTATGGAAAATATGACAGCGAAACTACAACTCAAGATGGAAGTGTATCTAGACAAATGGTCGCCTGTTATAAAGGTATCTAGCAAAGTGAACATATTGTAAACCTCTAATGGGACTCTATTTTAAAAAAATATATATATATTATACACTTTATTGACAATTGCTATAGTGTATTTCACTTTTGGATCATACAATATACATATTTGTATATATAACTTGATTATATTGTATCTGTACCATGTTGTGCGAGATTCACTGTCTGGAACTTTTTCTAATAAATGCAACAAAAAAAAAAGGTATATCCAAATCAGTTTTGATGGATGCAGTTGAAGATAAGAACATCATTTTTTAGGTTGGATTTGTGATCTCCACCTCGCTCTTAATGTCATTAAATAACAGATCAACTTCTTCTCTTCCATTGTATTGCAACATTTCCCACAGTATCATTACCATAGAGGATGTTACAGGATTTTGCAGTGTTTTTGTAGATTTTGGGTGATAGATGCAGAAAAAGATACGGCCAGAACGCACCCGGAGAATATGCATCCGGGTACTTTCAGCCACTTCCTGCAGTTTCTTTAGCAGTATTCAGTCTCATACTCTTAAGCTACAGTTCTTCGGCACATACAGCCTAGAAAATCGAGCATGAAGATCACGATGATGGGAGTCAGACTGATTGCTGCGGTGTACATGTGGCTTCTTTTTCTGAGGGATAGGAAGTTGACTATTTGGAAAAGTTTGTACGAATCGAACTTTTACAAAGTGTTCCAGTATTCCCAAAATGTAAATAGTTCTGGCTTCTGTTTCCTACCATCTTTCAGTACAAGGATTTGTCCATTAAACCCGCTATGTGTGCGTGTGTGTGTGTGTGTATGTCTGTGTGTGTGCAAGTGACAGAAAAGCTGCCAGTGGAAATGAGTAAAACTTCCAATCTAACAGAGGTGCGTTCACAGCGAGAACACAGAGCTCCTTAACACCAGCAGAAGGCAACACACTTCCACCTTTATGCACTTTATATATTCAAGCAGCCCACATATGCCTGCACACACTGCAGAATGCAAAACACATGTACATGCACAGCCACCAACACACACGCTCAGAAACACACACTTGTATCTACACTCATGAGACCCATAAAACACACTGCTCCGGGATCTGAGGAGTCGATTGTGCGATGGCGCTGCAAGCACTGAGGCTAGATTACGCAATTCTCAAAAAGAAATTAGACAAAAGCATGCCTGATGTGTGTGTGTGTGTAGCTTTTTTAGGGGACTCAAAAAAGGCTCCTTAGAGTACCAGATCTTGCTCTTGAGTAAAATACCAGTGTTTAGGAATATTCTGTTACAACTAAAGGTCATACATTCATATTTTACTGGATCTACATTTTTTCTGTTGGTTTTATATTAAGAACTGCATTAATATAGTCAACATGAGCGAACATTTACAGAGCTCATCTTGCTTTACACAAAAACCTGTATTGCATTGTTTTGGAAAAAAGGCTCACAGCCCAAGCATCACTCATAACCCTTTCCCACCAAACTGGATCCTGGGCCAGCTCGGAGCTAGAGCCCGATAACACCGGTTCTTCTTGTTCCCACCGCAGCGGAGCCGACTCTTGGCGCTGAAAATCCGAGTTTACCTGGCTCCAAAAAACTGTCGGTCTAGAGACAAGAACCAAATACGTCACGCTTACGTTAGATAGAGGCTTGGTTTTTACAAAGCAAAAGTAAAATGAGCAGCGTTTGGATACAATCTCCCATTGTTGTTGTTGATGTGAGGGATTTGGGCGAGGTGTCATGACGCATCACCACTCGGGCTCTGGGAGGTGGAAACACAATTGGGGTAAAAAGAAGAGCCGGTTCAGAAGCAGAAGAGCTTTAACACGGAGCTAGAGTTGGAGCTGGTTTGGTGGGAAATAGGCATCATTGGTTGTGACGGGTGCTGTCAGGGCTCCCATTGGAGAAGATATCCTATATATTAAGGTCCAGACAGCATGTATGGAAGCCCTTCAGTGGTTCTGTAAAGGATCTGAATGTATCTAATGTTCAAGAGGATGAATAGATGCAGTTACTGAGACTTTGTGATTGTGTCTGTGTTATGTTTTCATATGATTGCCTTGTGTTATACAGAAGAAGCATGTTTGTTTTTTTTTGGTATAGAGCAGTGCAGGAACGAGTCCTAAAACTCTGAAGTGAGTTAGCATTTTACCACTTCTGGTTCCCTCGTCTCAGAGTCAGTGGGATTTCTCCGTAGGATTTTGGAAAATAGCTGGAAATAAGGTCTGTGGTTGACACAAGTTTAAGAGATGGATCACGTTTTGTTCTACCCCCCCCCCCCACCTTCTTCTGGCGATTATTTATGATTTGAAAATGATAAAAGTAGGGCAGACATGTGGAGATTATCCGGCTGAACAAAACGTGCATTCATCAAACAGGTTTGTTTTCCACAGATCTTATTTTTTACAATATTCCAGAATCTATCGAGAAATTGCACTGCTTTTTTGTCGAGGGAACACATATAGCTTACTTCTGGGTCGGCCTACAGAAATATGTCATCCCCGCACCCCTCTATTGAGGTTATCCAATAGTAAGGGGAAAGTAATCAGGTTACATTATTTTTATATTTGAATACTCAGATTACATTTTAACATGCAACTACATTACGTTTTTTAAGTGACCCTCCCAGCCCTGCTTGTGGTACAAACAGCATGCACACACACGGTGCCTCATAACACACTTCCTGTTAACCTCTCCTCACATTTGACCAGCCACAAAGAAACACATTTATAGAGCCCATACGGGGGCCAGGCCTGGGCCCTTAATGCTGGCGCTGTGTTCATTCAGCGGAACACACTGTAGGCTCTGTGAGGCGCTCTATGAAAGCCTTGTGTGTGTGTGTGTGTGTGTGTGTGTGTGTGTGTGTGTGTGTGTGTGTGTGTGTGTGTGTGTGTGTGTGTGTGTGTGTGTGTGTGTGTGTGTGTGTGTGTGTGGAGATGGATGCATGGATTCTACTGAGATTTTAAGAGTAGCTTAATACCTGTATGTTTATTAAAGAGACACCTAGTATTTGCTCCCACACCATAAAAGGAAAGTAGAATGTTAGCCTAGTGCCTAGATGAGGAAAGTACTGTTGACCTACAGTCCTTAAGTGTGTAGGGTTTGAAATCCTTCCTCTTAGGACAGTGGAAGGACTTTATATTGGTTTGGAAATAGTAATATTAAGTGGTCTCTGATGTCAGTGTTTAAATGTAATGAATGCGTGATGAAAACCGACATGGTAGCGACAGTGCAGCTGTGGATAGTCAATATTTGTGCGCTGGTATCGAGTTACTTTAAGTTTCACAATATTTTTGACATGTTACTTTTGGCATGTCGGTACGCTTCTGACACACTATTCAAACAACGTTAAAAGTCTCCACTTACACTCAGATCTTGCAAAGAGAAACAAATACACATATAGGCTGACCCTAAACCTTGTGCAGACTGGATTATTGCTCAGTTGGACACAATGCAGCAGAGACACTAGAGCAGGGGGGTCCAAACCTTTGTCAGTGAGGGCCACATACAGAAAAACCTACGAAGGGCTGGGCCCCTCACTAGAGGGGAGGTATAATGCCTCGTAAGTTAAGTAAGCAAAATCAATCAAATGTAGGCACATTATTCTTGATACTTGAAAATGCTTTAAGAAAACAAACTGCCTACATCACATCTCTCTATGGGGTTTCATTTATGTTTTGGGCAGCTCATCCCTCACAACACAAGCCCCAGATTGCTGATAATAAAGGGAAAAATGCTTGTTATGCAAATACGTTTTGGTTCAACTTTGAATTTATTTGTAAAGTGGGCTTATTAACACATGAATACTACTGCATTATATATTTAAGTTAATACATTTAAGAAGTACAACATAAAAAAGCAGAAGTTTCCTGTGTGGGCCATATGACGTTAAACTTTTTTAATTTGCTGAAGGCCGATTCAAAATGGACCACGGGCCGTAGTTTGGACACCCCCTGCACTAAAGCTACAGATCCATTAACAAACAACAAACAGGTTTATTTACTTCTAATACCTGAGGACTGCAGGTAAAAGCATTTTGCGAAGATAAATGACAAACAGCAACAAATCAGAATGGTCCAGAAAACATATTTTAAATAAATAATATACAAGATTCATAACAGCCGATAGTCACATGGAGACACACAGCAATCACTGCATTCTGCTGATCTAGGGGTTGAAATAGCAACAAAGCAATCAGACTTTAATTTCAGTGTGTGAAAGATCTAGCTTTCCTATGTGTGACTGCAGCCATCACACACTGATGCTAAAACAGAGCAGTCACTAGGATTGAGTTGTCATGGGGCCATCCAAGGGACATTTGTTGAGCCTGACACGAGGCCAGCTGATGCTCTCTGACTACCCATCAGGAGTGAGAGGGTTATGCAGCTGATGCCACAACACAGGGGAGTATAATGGCTCTGTCCATCTAGAAGTAACACATAGCCTTTGCTAATAAAAACTAAAAGAGAAGACTTGAATCCTGGAGAGACGGGTTTCTTCACATCTTCAAAGGTTAAAAGGACAGTACGGCAGGTTCTTTCTCCCAGCAGCGGTCAGACTGTACAACCATCAGGGCCCCTGGTACACCCCCATACACATAGACTGCAATACCCCTGACGTGCAATAACACTGCCTGTTAATATAAGACTTATATACCCTCGTGCAATTCACGCTTCATTTTTTCCACCAATTTCTTTAAAATCTGCAATATACTGCTACTTTTTATACCATGGTGTACTTAGCTGCTATTTGTTTTATTACCTGCTGTGTTTTTATTATAAATAACAGGTGCATAGTTTGTTTTTTTATTGAATTTCATAAGCACGTGTATTCTCTTTACTTTATCTGCACTCTACTTCTGCAGGTGTAATAATGTACATTTCCCTGTTGTGGGACAAATAAATAAATTCTGATTCTGATAGCATTCGGCTCTCCTATAGAAGTTCTAAACATTACAGGCTGGTTCTGGTTCCCATTCTTGTCTTTCTCCAGTGACCATGATGCCTCGAGCTGTCTCTGCACCCTGGACAGTGAATCTGAACAGTGATGACACTCAGCTCATCCCACAGCTCACAGAAGTGGAAAACGGGCACGGCAGCTACACCGTCAGCCTTTCATGCACAAGTATCATTCTGAGAGTAATAGTTATTTCAGGGGTGAACTCTGCATCCCCTGCATGTGATGTTAAATATTAAATATACAATAGATAGAGTTCTAGTCCGGAGTTGAACCTTGGGGCATGTTGCAGGTGATGCTGACATGAAAACACACACCAGCAGGATGTTTAAGAGGAGTGTGTAAAGCCACGGAATACAGTACAACAATGTTCAGAACACTATTCCCTTAGGTGTAATAAAACAATATTTAGACTCAGGGCCTTTTGTTGCAAGTTCATAATATAGTGAGCTCTGAAGCATTTGCCATTATTGGAATTATGGATTATGTGATTACAATCTACAATGAGTATTGATCTGATTTACAATGAATATGAAGCTAATTTCCTTGGAATATTTTATGAGTTGTAAGGTGTGCTTGGGTGCTTTGAAAGGTGCCTCTAAATATAATTTATTATTATTATTTAAGCTCATCATGTCAAAAGTTAAAGTTGACCCTAAAAATAAATAAATATTATTAAATAAATAAATACATTTAAAATATAAATAGATGCATTTTATAAACTCCTTAAATTTATAATAACATAATAAACTAATTAGCCTCAAGAAATAACATAACAACACATTTCACTTCTTACAAAATACACCAATACATCGTTATTTCAGCAACAAACACCATGTGGGTGTGGACTGGGAAAAGTTCTGTTTGTGTGCTTGTGTGTACACGTGTGTGTGTGAACAAGTGTGTGCATGTGTTTGTGTGTTGGCGATCAGGAAGGGAAAGAGTGAGAGGAGGAGTAATACTGTTGTGTATTCTGTACTCAAGGCTTGTCTAAACCTCTGTAGGAAAACAGTGTGAGCATGTTCCCTTTAATATATTTTCGCTGACAAGTTAAATCCTGGTCTTCCCAAATTGCCAAGAAGCCGGTCCTTATGTTAGCTTTGGCCTGCGTCTGTGTAAAAGTCCAAAGGTTGCAGAGTTTTTTAAACAATGTATTAATTTGTTATTGATAACATTCACTTTGTGAAGTTTTCTAAATTAAATTGTGTTTTCTTTGAGAATATTGTAGTGGTGCTTCAAACCTTTCTATTGTGAAATGGGTGCACATGGCTTCTTGAGGTTTTCTTTACATTTCTGTTATAACCTCCACTGTGTGCGTGTGCGGTAAAAAGGCGGGACTCACTGTCTGCTGCCGTGCTGCCATTGGGCAACGTGCCAAGATCAACAGCCATGCCGTCCAGACAGACGTTGAGCTCGCCTCCCACTACAACCGAGCCTTTGTTCTCCGTCTGCAGCACCAGACTCAGCTGGACATTCTCCACTAGAGGGGGGAGGAGAACAGAGGGAGAGGATGAGTGGTTGAGATGGTGGAGGAGGAGGAAGGTGGTGAGGAAGGGGAGAATGGGTGAGTGGAGATGGAAATTAGGAAATCTGACATCCTCTGTTACTGCTACTAATGTGTGAACCCACAGTGGTTCTGCGACGCTGGTAACAGAAGAGGAGTCAGATTACACAACAGAGCTGAACCATTTGATCTTTATGAATGTTGGGCTTAACTTCAGTGGGTTCGGAAGCAGGTTCTGCAGCAGGAAGGGCCATTTCTCCAGGTGGCTACTGACTAACTTGTTCAATAGCACAGGAACAGAAAGTGCTGAATATGGTCCTGAATAGAATGGTGCAGGGATGATGTATTTCTGTAGGTCGACCCGGAAGTAAGCTGCATGTGTTCCCTCGAGAAAAGAGCAATGTGATTTCTCCATAGGATTCTGGAATATTGTAAAAAATAAGATCTGTGGAAAACAAACCTGTTTGATAAATGCACGTTTGGTTCAGCCGGATGATCTCCACATGTCTGCCCTACTTTTATCATTTCAAATTATAAATCTAATCGCCGGAAGCAAAATGCTAACGTTATGCTATAAAGGAACTACAGAGGAATACAGCAGGGTCGCACGACTTCACGCCAACTTAAGATCCTTTCAACGGACAAAAATACAGATTCAAAATTATACAAGTTGAAGAGTTTGTTTTATTCGTTTGAAAGAGTGCAGGTACTTGCTTTCAAGCAGAACAGGGACAAACAAACTTAGCGGGAGAGTTTACGTGTTCGGTGTAATAGCGTACAGCTTCTGTAGTCCTATTCAGCCACTTGTTAACAACCATCGTTTTTCAGACACGTAAACTCTTCAAAAATCTCCACTGACTCTGGGACGAGGGAACCAGAAGTGGTAAAATGCTAACTCACTTCCGGGATTTAGGACTCATTCCTGCACCACTTTATGCCTAGCCAGATTTAGCCTCTCATATTATCAAAATTGCCAAGTGTTAATGTTGTAACTGTTTTTTATATACACAGATGTTAAGAGTAGATAGCAAATTAAGGGAAATTCACTCCTGGCAGGTTGAGAAATCGACCAGTAAGGGCACCACGACATACTGCTGCAGCTGCTCCAACAAACGGTTAAACAGAAAGTCAGTGATGCCAGTAAGAAAAGCAAGTCAGTCACCATTTCAAGGAAACACCAGAGAAAACCTGAATGAGCCATGTTAGCGTGATGAAGCTAAGCACAATTGAGGCAATTCTCCTGAAGAACATTATCAAATGATTCATTTAGATCACAGTCAGGCTGACCAGAACACAGTCACTGTGATATAATTCAACCTCACAGCTTATAAGCAGCAACAGAGAAATACGTTTAGAGTCCTGAAAACGGAAATGGAGCAGACCTATTACACCTCAGACTCAAAGGCTTTGAATGTGGTTCAGGAATGCAGTGGTAATGCAGAACATATCCTGTGTATCTTTTGCTATTGGTTTCTCATTATCCATTAAAGGCCAGTCAGATTTCATTGTGAAGTGTTTAAGTAATCCTCATTAACACATAATCACATAACCGCTATTAAGCCATTAAACGCTATTTGGGAACCACTTTACAATAAGACTACCCTTATAAATGGTTTACGAATAGTTTGTAATTCATTTATTAATTAGGTTGTGAACACCTTATAAATCACTAATAAGCTTTTATAAGACATGAGATAAATAGGGCAACTGTGACCGGTTGCTTGCCAAATAGTGAGCCCACATTAATTTGTACTGCTAAGCCTTATATCGGCTACCTAGCTTACTTCGTGTTCTTCATCAGCCAGCATCCTTGGTATCTGTTGTCCACTGAGTTGATCCCCCCCCCCCCCCCCTCGAATGAACAACAGATACCACGGATGCTGGCTGATGAAGAACACGAAGTAAGCTAGGTAACCACTATAAGGCTTAGTCATATTGCCAAATAGTGAGCCTGTGTTGATGTATGAAAACTATGTTAGAAGTGGTTTATAAATGGTTCCTAATGATTAATAAATGTTTACAACCTAATTAATACTCAATTATAAACCTTTTATAAGGGTAGTCCTGTTGTAAAGTGGTACCAACTTCTGGTGGTCACCTGGCTATCACATGAAGATGCCACTATAGTAAAGGAAGCCAGATTTAAACTGCTGTTGATAAATTAATTGACTTTTACACTTAAAAATTCCAATTTGTTTTATGGAACAGATTAAACCTTACTGTTATATCATACCTTACTATATATCAGAATGTTGTGGACCTGGAGATAAATGTAGAAAGATTTTGAGCAACCAAACAAACACAGAAGTCTAATTTGGAGAAGAGCAGGTATAGAGATTGTGAACAGATTTAGCTATGGCTACAATGGACGAAATATAATCGTATCAATATTAATTTTGTGTCTTACATGTCAAGAGGCACTGGAATAGTTTGTATCGTCACGTCTGTAATAAAGGCTTAAAAACTATATGCTTGTCTTTATTCATTTTATTTCATATTTAAAAAATGAAATAAAATACTTTTAAAGGAAATACAAAAATGGAACACTTTCACACGGGGACACGCTTTCTCTTCTCCTGTTCTCTACATACTCTTCTTTCTAATCTTATTCTCTGTATGAATAATATGGCTGCAAATTCATACTTGTCTCATGTTTTTGTTCCAGTTTATTAACATAATTAGCAAAGGTTATGCAGTTTTAAACCCTATTGAGAAAAGTCATCAGAATATTTTTAAGTTTTCTGTGTGTCCTTACTCTTGCCGTGGTGTGTGCGCAGCGTGTCCAGCAGGTCGATGGTGGCGCTGCCTAGGAGCTCCTTCCTCAGGGTGTGGCAGCTCCACAGCTTCAGGTCCAGACGACTCTGAGGCGTCACATTACTGCGGAACACACAGCAACACACACATAATCTACTGTGTTCTAACACACTAACACACATCATCAAAAGTACAACAAATACTTCAAAACTGTTTACCCCCTTGGTATTTCTTTTTTTATTTGCTTCAATTTAAAAAACTTAGCAAATCCAACCGAATTTTCAAAATAAAGCACCTCTACTGGGGGGAATATTTCTTATTTAGAACCTTTTTATCAAGTACACAACAGAGAGGGAGGAATGCAAAATAGTTTGAGTAAGTTTAAAAGCAATAAAAGAACAGGATTGTATGAATGTCAGTGTGTTTGTCTGTGTGTGTTCTCACAGGGTGAGGTCTTCGTTCCACTGCAGCTCGAGGTGTCCGGTGCGTTTGCCGGTTTTTTTGGTTTCGCTGCTCAGGCCATCTGCAGTCACCTCGACGAAGGAGCTGAGTCTGGAGGGACGGTTTGGCAGCTTTGGAGACTGAGGCTTTGCTGAAACCACTGAGAGCACACACACACAAAACAATAAGAAAGAAAGGAATATATTAGATTTGTAAAATGTGTTCTTTTCTTTGTAAATCTCTTGAAAAGTACAAAACATAGCGTAGCATTAAGATACACACGGTTCGACTGTGGCCACAGTTCAACCACAATAAGGAAATGTATTTCTGTTTATGTACACGTTACAGGTCAAAGGTTCCATATCAGAGGAAACAAAAACCAGCTGATCCCAATCAAACATCCTCACATAGACAAGCCAATGACTCGACCACTCTAAACACTTCTTTGGCTCACAGTAAAATACAGATTATTGTTTTTGTATACCTCTTGATGTAACTGTTTACAGTAAGATCTCGATCTGGTGAAGGAGCTTTTAGTTGTTCTGCTGCTCTGGAACAAACTGCTCGATGACCTGAGGCCTGTCCCTCTGTATCCTCATTCATAAGAAGGCACCATTGTCCATTTTTAATTGGCCCTCGGCTAATTAAAAAAACGTAATATGGTCCACACATTAAACTTGTGCTTGACTTATGTTGTACTTCTTAAATATATGTATGTATATATGTAAAAATACTGTATATTACACAGTATTCATGTGTCAATAACACCACTTTTCAAATAAATTCAGTCAATTAAAGTTGAAAACGTTTTCTAACAAATCTTAGTAGAGAAAAAAAACCTATTTACATAACCAGCTTGAAACAGACCGTTCATTTTTCCACTTATAAACAATCTGAGGCTTCTGATTTAAGGAATGAGCTGCTAACAGTTTTTGTGACAAGACAAATGAGACCCTATGGAGAGCTGTGATGTAAGCAGTTTTTTTTAAAGTTTTTTTTTTCTTAAAGCATATTCAAGTGTGTCTGCGTGTAAATCATACTACTTTATTTTTAAGGTAGTTTTTCTATGAAATACAATTATCTTGGCGGTCTCATGTTTTTTAGTTATCCGTTTAAAAAAAAATCAGTTTTCATTATGTACATTTTTCAAACCATTTGAGCATAATAGTAGAGACAAAAACAATTTAGAAAATCTGGAAAGCAGGAACAATAAGTATTAGTAATAATTAGTTCTTTTTCTGCCTGTGATGTGATGTCAGTTTCAGGGCAGGGCCACTAAAGTGTGACACATTATATAATCACTACACATATATCAGTAGTAGAGTAAAAACATTAGGCTCTCTTAGGTCACGGGTTATCATTTGTACTTATTTAAAGATGTACTTTGTCAAATAAAGTTAAAACTAGTACTTTTCCAATGTTCTGCTATCCATCGTGTTATTAAGCACTTCTTCTCACAGGCTTACACTTCATGTGGTACTTTGAATCGAATTTATTGGCCGAGTATTTCACTTCATGCAGAAGGAAGGCCATCTTACAGAGATTTCTTCTTCAGCATCACGGTCACTAGAGTGATCTGTTTCCGCAGTGTGTATAGAGGATGTCTACAAATGTCATAACAATGACACCTTCAGATCAAATTCAATCAATCAAACTGCCAAATCCAGTCATAATTAAAAAAGACAGACTTCCAAAATTCAAGCATTCTTTTTTCCCTTTGTGAGGTGTATGAGCTGGTTTACAACTGTTCAAAAACATTTTTTACAGATGTGTGACAATTAGCCCTGAGCCATGCCTTATGGGCAAACTGTCCAGAAATCGTTTTTTCTTCTGCATGCTTTCTGACTTTTTGATGTATACTTTGAGGTCCACCCTCCATCAGCATGAATTAGTATGGTGGATGCATTTGGGACCAAACTCCTCTGCTGTTGGTAAGGCAAGCAAACAGACAAACATAAACATTGCCCTCTAGTGGAAAAAAGGAAAGAACATCTGGGGTACAAATTGAGTTAATTCTTGTGAGACTTGAATCAAGGAAAATAATTAAGACACCAACACTGTGTTGTTGACGTACAGAGTGCTTCTGGGGACAAAGACTTTTGATTTATGTTTTCTTTGCTCACCATTTGAACCTAATGAAGTGAAACAAATGCAACAACTGCTGTCTGATCCTCGTGTAAAGACTTACTGGTCTTCTGTGGCCTACAGACAGCGCCATATTAGTGATAGTTTGCTAAATGTCAGCTCTGCAATTTATTTAAAAGCCCACAGCTGGGCTTGGACAGGCTTAGTGACTTCCTGTGTGCCTGCAGAGAATCGGTCATATGATAGACGGTTTATTCATCCTGAATCACTTCTGGAGGCCTGGTAGTGTTTCAGGGTAACAGTGGTCAGGACAGGTGATGCATGAGTACATGATGGGAGAGAGAGAAAGTCTATAGAGTGGTGCAGGAACGAGTCCTATAACCCGGAGGTAATTAGCATTTTACCACATCCGGTTCCCTCTTTTCAGAGTCAGTGGGATTTCTCCTTAGGATTTTGGAAAATAGCTGGAAATAAGGTCTGTGGTTGACACACATTTAAGAGACTGATCACGTTTTGTTCTACGGCGTTAAATACATCACCACTCTATTCTGTCACACACAACACATTTGCAGATCTCTGAAGAGGAGAAGGAAAGGAGGAGTGAGAGGAGGGGGACAGCAGATCCATGGTGACGTAGAGGAGGAGGGTAGTAGGGTAGAAAAGAGGAAACAGGGAGACGCTTAGTCACCACTGTTGGGCAAGTTCCTTCCAAAATTATAATAAATATAAAATATAAAAATATAAATATTATATAATAAAGTAATAAGTTACATTACATTATTACTGTCTCTGAACTGTAATGCGTTACACTACATTTGCGTCACTTTGAGTTACTTTCACCAAAAATAACCGCAAAAGTTTGGCTTTAAATGCTAAAATGTAGTTTATTGCAGCTCATTAATTAAAGCTATCTATCTATCTATCTATCTATCTATCTATCTATCAGGCAGTACATGCTGAAAATTAGGAAAAGAGCTAGAGATTAAACTCATGCTCTGTTTAACTGAGCTGAATAATATGTGATACCGGTAACATGACGTCTCTGTGTGTTATAACATGTTAGTGGTGTTTCAATATGTATTGTGTTAATATAACTTTAAGACACACACTGTCTTAAACCTTTCCGAGAACCAGCACCTTATCTTGGTGGAGAGGTTTGTGTGCCCCGATGAACCAAGGGGCTGTGTTGTCTGGAACCTTGTGTTCCTGGTAGGGTCTCCCATGGCAAATTGGTCTCAGGTAAGGGGCCAGACTAAGATTGGTTCAAAAGACCTCATGAAAAACACACATGAAAGCGAGGATACCCGGCCCGGATGAAGCCCGGGGTCCCCTTCTGGAGCCAGGCCCAGAAGGAGGACTCGTCGGTGAGCGTGTTGTGGCCGGGCTTGCCATGGAGCCCGGCCGGGCACAGCCCGAAAAAGCAATGTGGGCAACACCTCCGCTTCCCCGTCCCGCGGGCCCACCACCTACGAGAAACAGCGATGGGGTCGGGTGCGCTGCCAGAAGGGTGGCAGTGAAAGCAGAGGGTCTCGACGGACCAGACTCAGGCGACAGAAGCTGGCTTTGGGGATGTGGAATGTCACCTCTCTGGGGGGAAAGGAGCCGGAGCTTGTGCGGGAGGCGGAGCGTTACCAGTTGGATCTGGTGGGGCTCACCTCTACGCACAGCGTCGGCTCTAGAACCTTACTTCTGGATAAGTGTTGGACTCTATTCTTCTCTGGAGTTGCCCAAGGTGTGAGGCGCCGAGCGGGTGTGGGGATACTCACAAGCCCCCGGGTCAGTGCCGCTTTGTTGGAGTTTACCCCAGTGGACGAGAGGGTCGCCTCCCTACGCCTGCGGGTCATGGGGGGGAAAACTCTGACTGTTGTGTGTGCTTATGCACCAAACAGCAGTTCAGAGTATTCAGCCTTCTTGGAAACCCTGAAAGAAGTCCTGCATGGGGCTCCTGAAGGGGACTCCTTAGTCTTGCTGGGAGACTTCAACGCACACGTGGGCAATGATGGAGACACTTGGAGGGGCGTGATTGGGAGGAACGGCCCCACTGATCTGAACCGGAGTGGTGGTTTGTTACTGGACTTCTGTGCTAGTCATGGATTGGCCATAACAAACACCATGTTCGAACATAAGGATGCTCATAAGTCTACATGGTACCAGAGCACCCTAGGCAGAAGGTCCATGATCGTTTTTCTTATCGTATCATCGGACCTGAGGCCGTATGTTTTGGACACTCGGGTGAAGAGAGGGGTGGAGTTGTCAACTGATCACCATTTGGTGGTGAGTTGGGTCGAGTGGCGGGGGAAGCCTCTGGACAGACCTGGTAAGCCCAAACGTGTAGTGCAGGTGAACTGGGAACGTCTGGAGGAATCCCAAGTCCAGGAGGCCTTCAACTCACACCTCCGGCGGAGCTTTTCAGGCATCCCTGTGGAGGCTGGGGACATTGAACCAGAGTGGGCGGTGTTCAAAGCCTCCATTACCGAAGCTGCGGCGGGGAGCTATGGTCTCAAGGTCTTAGGTGCCTCAAGGGGCGGTAACCCTCGAACCTCCTGGTGGACACCGGTGGTCAGGGAAGCCGTCCGACTGAAGAAGGAGGCCTTTCGGGATATGTTATCCCTGGGTACTCCTGACGCAGTTGCAAGGTATCAACAGGCCCGAAGGGAAGCAGCCTCAGCTGTGGCCGAGGCAAAGCAGCGGGTGTGGGAGAAGTTCGGAGAAGCCATGGAGAAGGACTTTCGGTCGGCACCAAAGTTGTTCTGGAAAACCGTCTGACACCTCAGGAGGGGGAAGCAGGGTACCATCCAAGCTGTGTACAGTAAGGATGGAACGCTGTTGACCTCAACTGATAGTGTGTTAGGGCGGTGGAAGGAACACTTTGAGGAACTCCTGAATCCGACAACACCGCCCTCTATGTTAGAGGTGGAGCTGGAGTATGAAAGGGGGATCAACTCCAATCTCACGGGGGGAAGTCACTGAGGTAGTTAAACAGCTCCACAGTGGCAAAGCCCCAGGGGTGGATGAGATCCGCCCAGAAATGCTGAAGGCTCTGGGTGTTGAGGGACTGTCATGGTTGACACGTCTCATCAACATTGCGTGGAAGTCGGAAACAGTACCAAAGGAGTGGCAGACCGGGGTGGTGGTTCCTCTCTTTAAAAAAGGGGGATCAGAGGGTGTGTGCCAATTACAGAGGCATCACATTACTCAGCCTCCCCGGGAAAGTTTACTCTAAGGTGCTGGAAAGGAGGGTCCGGCCGATTGTTGGACCTCAGATTGAGGAGGAACAATGCGGTTTCCGGTCGTGAATCACCCAGTCAGAGCTGGTTGATGTGGCCAGGGAAAGAGAAGTTTGGGGCTCTCTGCTGGAGCTGTTACCTCCGCGAGCCTGACGGAAAAGCGGGAGAAGATGGATGGATGGACTGTCTTAAACTCAAATACACAGTCGGCACTAACTCCACAACTGCCACTCTTGCCTGGTGCACCACACATTGTCGTACCCCTGGCAACATATATTGGAACAAGTGGAACCTCTGCACGGCCCTGTAACCTGCTGTATATGAACGAGTCTCTAGGGCAACGTTAGCTCACCTTGTCATTGGTGTGTTAACGGGGATTTGGCTGAAAAGCTTTCTAAAAGACGGCGATTCCACATTTGATGGAGGCTCACACCTTCAACACTCTGCCACGAGTCTCTGAACTTCTCGGTGTTCAAGCAGCAGACCCAGAGAACGTTACCTTCTGTTGCTTTGGCCTGCGCGCACTCCTGTCTTTTTTCTTTTCTTTTATCCGAGCCTGCAGCTCTGCATTGTGAATCTGTTTTTGCAGCCCTCTTAACCAATAGTAAACAGGCTTACTGAGTTACTATCTTACCGGCACAATTATTTATCTGCCGTCGGAATGTCTTGCGTTGTTGTGAATACTTAGAAACAAAACACCACCTCATTTCGGGTTAAAATGTGTTGTAACCCCTTCATGTAATATTTTGTGCAGCCTCCTTCAGGAGTACAGCTCTGAGTCTCCTTCTCTAATGCCTGATGAGGTTGGTGGACACATGGCACGGGATCTGAGATCATTCTTCCATACAGAATGTCTCCAGATCCTTCAGATTCCGAGGTTGACGCTTGTGGCAGACATTCCGTTGTCCGGTAATTACCGGACATTGGCCGGGAAAAAAAATAAATGTCCGAGAAAATGAAATCTCACCGGTCAAAGTGTCCGTTTGAAATTGACTAATAATCCCTCTATCTAACTCAATTTGATTTTCAGAATAATACTACCATTTAGGCTAAGTCTAATGTAGTAACACAGTAGCCTATTAGAATAAAATAATTTAACCTAACAGGCCTACAAATACATCGGAATGCCATTGCCCTGCGACGAGATGCCCTCGCTGTGATGACAGCGCTCCGTGGCTATGGGGGATTGCAATTCGCCACAGCCTGTGAAGTCCTCATTCGGGATTTCATCGAAATCTATCCAGAGTGGGCCAAGCTCGCCAAAATAGCCTGTGTGATCCCAGTCTCAAGTGTTCCCGCAGAGAGGGGTTTTTCGCTGCAGAACCGGATCAAGACCAAGCAGCGAAGTCGCCTCTCAGAGAACAAAGTTACGCGCCTTATGCGCATCGCAAGTTGTGGAGAGACATTACAAACTTTCGATTTCATGTCGGCAGCTGCCAATTTCAACACTGCCAAAAACCGTAAAAAGTAGTGTAATTATAGGCTACGAGGCAGTGTAGGCCTATGAATAATTTGATGGCCTCATGCCTATTAATTTAAAATGTTACTTAAACCGCACCATATCAGGTGCACGTCAAGACCGTTGATATAACTTACGTGTAGCCTATTGTTGGGCTGTTAAGAGTCTTAATTGTATGTGGGTAAGGGGGATTAGTTTATTAAACTAAATAGAAATATTTGTATTTATTTTTTATTTGTTTGATATATATGGAAGGATGATTGGTTCATCAGATACGTCTCTTAAAATTAACTCGGGCACCTCGTGCAAATAACGCACGGGGTCGTTTGCGCAATAAGTGTTCACGTAATTATTTGAAAGTAAGGCCAATAAATGTGTTAAATTATTTTTGTGTGTCAAATTGTCATTTTGTAAGCTACTAGTCTACTTCAAATGTTTCTACACTAGCCTAATTAGGAACGATGGAATATTTGACCGTGGTGTTATCAAAATGTCCGGAAGTTCTAACGGAAACCCTGGCTTGTGGACTCTCCTCTTCAGCTCCTCCCACACATTTTCAATGGGATTTAGGTCAGGGGACTGTGATGGCCATGGCAAAGTCTTTATTCTGTGGTCAGTAAACCATTTTTGAGTAGATTTTGAGGTGTGCTTCGGATTGTTGTCCTGCTGGAAGCTCCAACCATGGCCCATCTTAAGCTTCTGAGCAGAGGCTGTTAGGTTTTCATTTAATATCTGCTGGTATTTGATAGAGTCCATGATAGCATGTATCCTAACAAGATGTCCAGGGCCCTTGGAAGAAAAACACCCCCACAACATCAAAGCTCCACCACCATACTCCACAGTGGGTATGAGGTACTTTTCTGTATGGCTATCTTTCTGCCTACGCCAAACCCACCTTTGACGTTTGTTGTCAAAAAACTCTATTTTGGGCTCATCTGACCATATAACCCTGTCCCATTCAAAGTCCCAGTTACGTTTGGCAAACTGTGGAAGCTTTCTTTAGTTTGTTGATAACTGAAAGCAATGTTTTTTTTCCTGGCAACCCTCCCAAACAACTTGTGGTGATGTAGGTGGCGTCTGATGGTCGTTTTGGAGACTTTCTGACCCCAACACTCAACTGACTTCTGCAATTCTCCAGTTGTGATCCTTGGAGATACTTATGCCAGTCAAACCATCCTCCTCACGGTGTGTGGTGTCGATGTACACACACGTCCTCTTCCAGGTTGATTCTTTACCTCTCCTGTTGCTTGATGCTTCTTACTTATTGCCCTGATAGTGGAAATGGGCATTTTCAACTGTTTCGAGATTTTCTTATATCCATTTCATAATTTGTGCAGCTCAACAACTTTTTTTCGCAGATCATCGCTGTGTTCTCTGGTCTTTCCCATAGAGAGGAATGACAATGGGAATTTTGGCCTGTGTCACCTCATATTTATACCCCAGTGAAACGGGAGGTCATGGTTGACCTCTTAAAGAGTTCCTAATCAAACAGGTGAACCTAAAAATGTAAGTTATGACTCGTTATGACACTTCAGTTAGATATTAATCAAATTATTTTCTAGGGGTGCCAAAAATTGTGGCACACATGTTTTGGAGAGAAATATTTATTCAAAGTCAACATTTAATTTTATTTTAATAATTTTACTTAGATTTTAGTTCATATTTTGAATGAAATATTATGAGGAAAACAATAAAGACAGTTTTTGCATCTTGTTTTGCTTATTTTTATTAAAAGGGTGCCAATAATTCTGGAGGGCACTGTATATTACCCAAATTTCAGAATGCGTTATATTACTGCGTTACAGCAAAAAGTAATACATCACTGGCCCTGGCCGTGGCGCAACTGGCTGGGGCACCTGCACTGTACGCCGGCGACCCGGGTTCGATTCCCGACCCGTGGTCCTTTCCGGATCCCACCCCGACTCTCTCTCCCACTTTCCTGTCACTCTCCACTGTCCTATCCGATTAAAGGCAAAAAGCCCCCAAAAAATATCTTTTAAAAAAAAGTAATACACCATTACTTTCTTAACGTGTGGGAGGGAGTCACACTGTACTTTTTGGGCTGTTAATAGGAAAAGTCTTTGAGGAGACACAGACAGAAAAAACATTAATGTAACTACTTCATGCTTAAAGTTCAAAAATACATTTACTTTAGGGACAGGACACCAGTGATACTAAACTAACCAGTGTATCAGTTGTCCTTCCGACCATATTCTGAGATTAAATAAAAATAATGATGTGCCTAAAGCCAAGGCAGAAGAGCCAAAATTTGCAGTTCCTCAAATGGAATTTCAGTCTGCCTCCAAAAAAATGCATGTTAAAATGCCCAGCAGAAATAGGCATGTTCAGGGCTTGCCACAAAAAAACGGTTTTGATCTCTACAGCTGATCAACCAGCATTTTTGTATTTGCAGCGTTTGGTTCCTGCAGCTTTTAGTAAACGCTGCGCACGTTTCCTCAAATTGGTGGATGTTGTATAATTGCTGCATGTGTTGTCAAGTTGATGAAGATGTTTCTTCATCTTCATGTCTTTTGGCACATTTGTGTTTTTATCTTTGCATGATATTTTTGAAAGTGCAGCGTGTCTCTCCTGATGGAAGTGTTTTGGGCCACTGTGGCAACAGCTGCTCTTGGAGTACCAAGAAAAAAACTGGTACCACTTTAGAATAAGACTACCCTTATAAAGGGTTTACGAATAGTTTGTTATTCATTTATTAATTAGGTTGTAAACACTTTAAAAATCATTAAAAAGCTTTTATAAGGCAAGAGATAAACAGGGCAACTGTGATCGGTCGGGAGAATCAACTCAGTGAACAACAGATACCAAGGATGCTGGCTGATGAAGAAGAAGTAAGCTAGGTAGCCGATATAAGGCTATGTCATCTTGCCAAATAGTGAGCCTGTGTTGATGTATGAAAACTGTGTGGATGGGTGTGTCCTGGTAAAAGAACACGGAGAACAGACTTTCCCAGTTCAGATCTTTAATAAACGTTGTTCTTGATGTTAGCCATGTGTGGTTGGGGTCTTGATGTATTTACGCACAGCACTAGACAGCAATACAGCAAAGGAAAATGTTGAGGGAGAATGGGAGGAAAAGCACTGTCGTCTCATCCACCGTCATAAACAAAACTGAAAGTAAACATATCACCGGCACACAGGCACGGCAGCTCCGATGACGTCGTACGCATGTAACAGCTCAAATCACCGTGAGCATTAAAGAAAGACACTTATAACATCAACAAACAAATGTATCAGCTTATACTGTCAACGTGTGGGCTTTCTAACACTTTATGAATCCTTTATAAGGGTATTCTTATTGTAAAGTGGTACCGAAAAATCTTTCAAATTGATTCTGCCACAGATCACTTATAGCCGCAAACACAGATGGAGGATGATCCAACATCAGGAACTGTTATGTCGATACAACAAAAAGGTTAAAAGTTGGTTTTAAAACCTAACCCTAAAAGTTAGGTGAAAACGTTTAGCTATATCGACCTGGCGGTACTTTAAGACGATTACCTTACCAGTTTACTTAAACGAAGGCAATTGCACTACGGTGACAAGACATTTACTGACTTGACTGTTGTGCCGATTCTGGCTAAAGAGAGTTTATCAACAGCACTTGCATATCCTTCAAAATGAGCCATAACTGTGCATATCATAGTCGTGCTTTTGTAGCCAATAAGGAATGGGAACCGCTGTGCGTTCTGGCTCATCTCTTAAAGGTCCCCTATTGTGCAAAATGCACTTTTTGATGTCTTCTATACATAAATATGTGTCCCGGTGTGTGAGGAGACTCACAAAGTCTCAGAAAATACAACCCTCTCTCTTTTCCTCCTTACCCACATCTCTAAAAACGGGGGTACAAACGAGCTGATCCAGATTTGCTTCGGTTATGACGTCATAACCTAAATGTGGGCTGGCTTTACATTGAACTCCTGGCAAAGTCCCGCCCACGTGACACGTCCCAACCTACCGTCCCCTATATACAGTCGGCGAGCTGAAACCCCTCTACGACCTTCTGTGTGTCTGTGTGTTCAGCAGGATGTCAGCAGGAGGGACTTAGAGTTGTTGTTTATATAATACATATAATGTCTCTGTTCTAGTGGTAAACACTGAGAAGAGTTTCAGAAATAATGCTGGATGTGGTTTGGAACAGAATATGGCGTTTAATCACGGCAGCGTTTAGCTGAGTTTCTCCCGGTACAAAACTCTCTTCAGAGGAGAGATCATGACGCTCCAAAGGGGCGTGGCCAGCAGCAGCTCCAACGGGGCGTGGCCAGCAGCAGCTCCAAAGGGGCGTGGCCAGCAGCAGCTCCAAAGGGGCGTGGCCAGCAGCAGCTAGTTAATTTAAAGCTACAGTCACAGAATCAGCACTTCAGGAACAGGGCTGAAATAGAGGGGTATGAGGCATGCTACAATGGGGGATCTGTTTGCTATTTTGAGCAAAACACTTCATACATGTTTTGTATAGATATGGCTCTACAATATATTGTTCAAATATAGCATTATAAGAGACCTTTAAAACAACCCCTATCCCCGGTGTGATACATTGTCAATATGCCTTATTAATTTACAGCTGCTTTAATACTGAGTTAAATACTCAATAAATTCAAAGTGCAGGAGGAAGATTGTGAGTTTCCCTCCCTCCCCATTCTCTAAGTGACTGATTTCTGATGTTGTTCTAACAAAACAAAATATGAAAGGATGAAAATGAAAACCTGGATGTCATGGGTTTTTGCTGTTGTTGTTTCGCACAGGCAGATCTATTGTGTGATTTGTGTAGGCTTGTATTGGTTGAGGAAATCATTTGGGCAAAAGTCAGACACAAAAAAATTTGATCGGACTGAGCAGTTGATTAATCTGAATTATTATGTATTCCTGTGTAGCTGCATTCCTAAAGGTCAAGATCTACAGCAAATAACATTTATACGAGGAGCTTTCAACACTTCTTCACCACAAGTCAACAGCCACAAAATTATACAAATGTATATTTATCTATCTGACACGTTCTGACTCTCTAAACAGCAGTTATGTTTTTTAAAAAGAAAGTGAATACAGTCTGTAAAATGATCAGGTTGACCCATAGTTTTCAACAAGGAAGTAGCTAAAATATAAATAAAAGTCTTTAAAAGTTGGTGTGTCACACAGAGGATGTTTTCATGTTATGCTGGATGGACAGGACAGATAACATACATCCTGCTGCCTAATGTGCTGTCACTATGCCTAAAGACATGAATGAAAGAGAACTTTTGCATCCAATTTGGAAAGAATTTCTGAGATAAAACACACAGATGTTTTGGATATAACACTGCAGAATGGGCCATGCTGCTGTTCTGTCTTTGATCTGGAAGTCATGCCAGGCCATTTCTTGTATAATGTCCCAGTTAGTCATTGAGTTAACAAAAAACAGATCATTACCTTTTAAGATCAACTGAGACTTCTCAGTGGTCTGGGCACCGCCAGGTCTGCTCACGCTGGCAGCTGCCATGACCTCACAGCTCTGAAACACACACACAGCATTACAGGTTACAACATATTGCCATTTCATTGCAAAATGTCAAAACAACAGAGTTAAACGTACAGGTATATTGAGCAGCCTGATAAAAGGATTTCCAATAAAGACAGGACAGTTACTAAAGATTGAATTAGTAACCTAATTTGAGTATCAGGATATAAAAGTAATTTTACCTGATTACTTTCTGTTACAGTTGGATTACCTCAAATGCATGCATACATTATAACTTACATTTAAGGTATATTTATCAGCCTGATCATAGACATTTCAATAAAATCAGGAAAGTGTTTCGCCCATTAGAGTGCCAAGGCTTTCCTCAGACCCTGACAGCATCACCTTGAGCAAAGTCAGGGATGGAGCCTGCTTGGTTGAATGCAAAGAGCACTGCATTCAATTCAGGACAATATACAGCAAATATTTAGCGTGGAGCTTTGGTTAATGGCGGTCTTAACTGTGCAACAACAAGGGACACTAACATTAAGACGGGTTTGTGGGATCTGATCGTGTTTTCAGTCTAACGTTACTTGCTGCCCCACCAAGGTGACTGCTGCTGGCATCTCAGCCTGAGACCAGAGCAAACCCAGTGATGCATGGTCAGATGTGACCTGGCCATAATAAAATCAAACTATTAGGTAATGTATGATGAACTAAATGCACACCTGAGGGTTGTCTTCGGGCTGTTAAATTAGATCAAAGCAATGACAACAAAAGCGCACATCTCCCGTCAACCTTGTGAAATAAGCTTACCGGCTACGCAGCGTTAGCTAAATCCGATAGTCAGTGGATTCTGGCTAAACTTCATACAGACTGATAAGAATCGTACTCTCCCTGCTATACATTTTTCATTGTCTACGTATTTAAATACCCTTGGCTGCTGCGCACAAAACACAAACACGGAAGATGATCAAGGCAATGCTATGCATCACCATCAAGCTGGGCTTAGAAAATATTGACTTCCTGTTGTGGTTTTCAAAATACAACTCCACAGGCGATAATTCTGGATGTTAAAACTATAAAGATCACATAAGTAACCACACATTTAATTTTTATGGGGAACATTTACTTTAGGAAAATTGCATAACGTATCTCTCTTCGACCACACTATGCATGTCATCCCTCCGCTGGCATTTGTTTTGAAAGCGAAGTCTCAACACATCCGGTCTGATGTGCTTAATTCGGGCTAGCTTTACCTATAATAAGCTAACTGTTAGCGAGCGAGCTTCGTAGGGGGATTTTACAAAAGGACATGACAATAAAAGCTGTTCTAATCACCTGACATCAAGTTGAAACGCATTGGCAGTTACGTGGTTCATGTCAGAATACCTATATCCACCGAAACACTCACAATTAAGGCTTAAATTGAATCTTTCCCGTACCTTTTTCAGCTGTGTTCTGTGTTGCTGTCGCTACTGAACTTTCATTTCCGCCTCAGTGATAATATCACGTGACCCAGGGTATGTCTTTTTTATTGAACAAAGGATTGTGGGTCATAAATAATTGTAAACATCATCACCTAATATTGTCCCTTTCTATATTTCAAATCAGTTTGTTTTGCTTTACATACAGATAAAATAAAGTATACATCTAACTTAATTAAGTTATTGTTAAATACATTTTAAAGCAAGGAATGAATAGTTATCAAAACAGGAATGTAATGTATAAATCCCAAATATATTTACTATTTAACACTTTAGTTCATATTTAGGCTTTAAGTGACCACCAAAGTAATATTCAAAGAGAAACAAATACAATTACAAACCTAATGAAGCTAAGAATCTATCAACATTAGAGATGTTATACTCAATATAGAAGTCAAGTGCAATGTAAGTCCAATTTTCACTCTACAACAAGTAGAAGTATGAAGTAGCAGAAAATGGACAAACTTAGTTAAACACCACAATACTGTTCTAAAGTAAAGTATTTCAGTAAATGTATTTAGTTACCGTTCACCACTGTCTTACTGTACCCGGGCACGTAACACCCGGCCGTGACCTGATGCCCTTTGATGTAGTTTATGTGAGAATGAAAAGCTGTCTTCCATGAGTAAGCAGTAGCATATACACCAACACTGAAGCACATGAGCACACATTACAGTTTAAAAAAGCAGGAATAAAATCTGAGCTGACAGAAAATGCTCCATTTTAATACACACAGTTACAGTAAGCTCACACACACTTTTTTATGAACATATAGGTTCACCTGCTGAATTAAAAACAGAACAAATGAACCAAAGAAAGAGAAACCATGAAGCAGATTCAGGCAGTAGGCGTATAGATTCACTCTTAAAGTATTAGCCTACAGAACAGAACAGCTGACAGAGGAGAGAGAACATCTGGTCCTTTACAACAAACACTAGGTTTCAAGGTTTCAAGGTTTTATTTGTCATATGCACAGCAGATACAGCGTATATGTTGGCAATGAAAATCTTATGTCGCGTGCTCCTCCAACAACTCCACATACATGGTGCAAATAAGATAAATAAAATAGTGCAAAAACCTATTTTTTACTGAGATTGTAATAATAAAAAACCGAGAGTAACAAATGTTTGTGGCAATCCATCTAAAAGAAAGCAGCATTTTCACAAGCCGTAGTTCCTGTGTAAAATTCCAACCATAATCTTGATATCGATTCCTTAATGGTAAACACGCTCTAGTGGTTCCATCAGTAAAAGCTACTGTATATTTTGTCAGGACATAAAGTATATCTGGGAAAGGCCATTACTAGTAAACACACTGCATCAATCCTAGGGTCATGTTGGAACTATCACATAAAATAAACTTTCTAAATCCTGCAGCGGTCAGACTCTATAACCATCATGGCCCCCGGTAGACCCCCCACATATTACAACACTGACTACAACACCCCCTGTTGTGTAAACAACTGTGCAATACATATCTGGCTGCTATACTTTTATTTTTGTGTATTTTGCAATTGTGTGATTCTATACATTTTTGTAGTATCTTGGTGTAACATTATGCTGTCTTTGGCTCTTTCTGCTGTAACAATGCAAATGTCCCCTCTGTGGGACTGTTAAAGGTATCCTGATTCTGATTCTATATGACCTGGGGGACAGCATGACCAGGGGGAAATTAAAATCAGTCTCACCTTTTCCTATAATGACAAACATTGCAGAAAGAAGTTCAGATATCTGGTTATTTCATGACAGGTCAGTGGCTGCTTTTACATTTGCTGCCCAGCCCAAGCAGAGAAGCTAGCTACAACTCTATGATTGAAAAGGTTGTAGAAAGCATTTTTTTTATGGCAAAAGCATAAAATCTGATAAACTGACTCAAGTGATGTCCCCCTTTTTTCTAACATTACTCCACTAATGCATGTGCAAAGTTCCTGTTTGTGTCTGTGTGCATGTGTATTCCAGGCCTTATGAGTGAAATGTAAAAATAACACCAGATTGGAAATGGATTTTCCCCTCTGGGATTAATAAAATATGTATTAATGTTATTGCTGCTGCTCATCTCTGCTGCAGCTTAGTGGATGGAGGCTACATGAGCTGCTACTGCCATAACCATAATATCATAACCACAGACATGACATATAATAACCATAGACAGTATATACAAAGATCATAACACCTCTGAATCTCTGATTGAACAGTTGGTGCTCTAGTTGCATTGTGGGTAATGTAGGCACCATGTTTTGACAAAAAAAAAGAAGAATGTTTGAAATAATTTCAGGGATGTAACTGGTTGTGATGTATCCATGTTCATCTCTTGAACATGATATAATTAATCTGACGATTTCACAAGAGTTCAACTTTTAGTTGGTGGAGTACACCTATAATAAATATTGATCATATGTACATTTGGCTAATGTTATTTTTGCTAATTTCGAAAAGAGCCTTTTCCCAGTATGAGAGGCATGTCCAAAGTCTGTACAGGGGGCCAATCACAGGCGTAGTCAGAAGTTGTATGGCACACAGCTTCTGTCGTATAATGTATTTATGGATGCCAGCACTGTCAGAAAACATAACTCCTACCTTTTTTAATGTATTTTCTCTTGTCAACTCATGGTGGCAGCATAACTCTGTAACTCTGTCTGGCTGTGTCAACCTTAAAGGTGTAATCTAGGCCTAACCTTGCTCTGATCCCTTTGCTCTTATTTCTGCCATGGCGACCGTATCTAAGAAGAGGAAAGTTGATGGCTGTTTTAAGATGAGATGGGAATTGAAATAGTTTTTCACCGAAAATCGAAACAAGGAGGAATTAAATGTAAAGAGACTGTTACGTTTCTACAAGGTTTTGGTTTTCTGTTGTGTTTGTTCCTTTTACCCCCCTCACTACTCTGTTTCTCTGCCTCTGCAGGGCTGATGTGTGACAGGGAACATTACAGAGACACGATCAGGCAAAACATGCTAATGCATTTCACAGGCTAGTGACCGGAAGCAACTTCAAGCTGCAGAAAATTCAGAATTTAGAACGATGCAAATATAAAAACTCAAAAGTGCAAAAACACATGCATAAAGAAAAAACATCTTTGCTAACTTTAACTTTATAATCCCCAAACGTCACCAAGAGCTCCGCTCCCAGCAGCGTCAATTTTAAGTGTCTGCTGGTTTCCGTTGTGTTTTGAGCTTGGTTTTGTTTCGGCAGCACCTTTAGTGAAAGTTGCTGAATGTTTTCTAAATGCTGCATGTGTGGTCGAGTTGGTGAAAATGTTTCTTCATTCACATGTCATGGCGTTGTAGCACTTTTGCACCTGTCAGCCACCAGGGATTTGGGTATCAAGAGTCCTAGCAACCCACGTACTTTAAATAAGACAACACTATGTTTCTTTGATGGTTGGCCAAGTCAGAAAACATGTGGTTATAACACACCTTCATGCAGGCTTATTGCAATATATATACACCGCTCACTATCTGAGAATCTCCACCCACGGCTTGAGAACTACCTTTTCAAGGGTGTCAGACTTCTCTCTCAAGCCAATCAGAGCGGATTTTCATTGCAATAACTACACTGTAGCTAATGTGCATCTGACAATAAAAACCTCTTGAATCTTGGCCTGGGCTTTTCTTCTGGTGGGGGGGCTTCAAGAGATGGCTATAAGATGGTGCCTTTCAGACCGAGGGTGAATATATGTATATATGTAAACACTCTGACAACAACAAAAGGTTATTGAAACAAGGATCAAGTAACCTGAAAATAGGAATAACATTACCCAAATCTATATTTAAAGTTGCTTATCCACAGAGGTTAGACTGGTTGGACCGCCTAGTGACTCCTCGACTCTGATGGTGTGACGGCTTCATCAGATCAGATGTACATCGACACCAGGATGGATGAGGAACAATGAGCAGCTTCTTTTCTCCAAATGTTTCCTAAAATGTTGAAGGTGTAAATATTCTAAAGGTGACCTTGAGTTCAGTAGGTGAGAGTCCTGTAATTTGTATCATAGGTAAACCTCAACTATGAGAGACAGAATGAGATTTTAAAAATCCAGAAAATCGCATTGTCTGATTTTTAAAGAATTTAATTTGAAATGATTGTGGAAAATAAGTATTTGGTCAATAACAAAAGTTCATCTCAATACTTTGTTATATACCCTTTGTTGGCAATGACAGAGGTCAAACGTTTTCTGTAAGTCTTCACCAGGTTTTCACACACTGTTGCTGGTATTTTGGCCCATTCCTCCATGCAGATCTCCTCTAAAGCAGTGATGTTTTGGGGCTGTCGCTGGGCAACACAGACTTTCAACTCCCTCCAAAGATTTTCTATGGGGTTGAGATCTGGAGACTGGCTAGGCCACTCCAGGACCTTGAAATGCTTCTTACGAAGCCACTCCTTCGTTGCCCTGGCGGTGTGTTTGGGATCATTGTCATGCTGAAAGACCCAGCCACGCTTCATCTTCAGTGCCCTTGCTGATGGAAGGAGGTTTTCACTCAAAATCTCACGATACATGGCCCCATTCATTCTTTCCTTTATACGGATCAGTCGTCCTGGTCCCTTTGCAGAAAAGCAGCCCCAAAGCACGATGTTTCCACCCCCATGCTTCACAGTAGGTATGGTGTTCTTTGGATGCAACTCTGCATTCTTTCTCCTCCAAACACGACGAGTTGAGTTTTTACCAAAAAGTTCTATTTTGGTTTCATCTGACCATATGACATTCTCCCAATCCTCTTCTGGATCATCCAAATGCCCTCTAGCAAACTTCAGACGGGCCTGGACATGTACTGGCTTAAGCAGGGGTACACGTCTGGAACTGCAGGATTTAAGTCCCTGGCGGCGTAGTGTGTTACTGATGGTAGCCTCTGTTACTTTGGTCCCAGCTCTCTGCAGGTCATTCACTAGGTCCCCCCGTGTGGTTCTGGGATTTTTACTCACCGTTCTTGTGATCATTTTGACCCCATTGGGTGAGATCTTGCGTGGAGCCCCAGATCGAGGGAGATTAGCAGTGGTCTTGTATGTCTTCCATTTTCTAATAATTGCTCCCACAGTTGATTTCTTCACACCAAGCTGCTTACCTATTGCAGATTCAGTTTTCCCAGCCTGGTGCAGGTCTACAATTTTGTCTCTGGTCTCCTTTGACAGCTCTTTGGTCTTGGCCATAGTGGAGTTTGGAGTATGACTGTTTGAGGTTGTGGACAGGTGTCTTTTATACTGATAACGAGTTCAAAAAGGTGCCATTAATACAGGTAACGAGTGGAGGACAGAGGAGCCTCTTAAAGAAGAAGTTACAGGTCTGTGAGAGCCAGAAATCTTGCTTGTTTGTAGGTGACCAAATACTTATTTTAACGAGGAATTTACCAATTAATTCTTTAAAAATCCTACAATGTGATTTCCTGGATTTTCTTTTCTCATTTTGTCTCTCATAGTTGAGGTGTACCTATGATAAAAATTACAGGCCTCTCTCATCTTTTTAAATGGGAGAACTTGCACAATTGGTGGCTGACTAAATACTTTTTTGCCCCACTGTATGTTCTATATGTTTTATACGTTAAAAAGATATAACACATATAGAACCGTCAGGTTTTCTGGAACTGTTTAATCATACCCAAAGATTAAACATGACCCACGCTGAGGAGATTTTTTGTTGTTAGGGTCCACAAGGAGACCTGAGGAAAAGAGAATGTTCATACTTCTGAGAGCAAATTCAAAATCTGCCTTTTTAATTGTTTTTTAAACCAACTGTGTTTATATTTATTTTAGTCCCAATTTCTTGTTGTGTTATTCAGTCCTTTGCTGATTGTTGGTATAAAGGTGTTTTAATAAACATGATGATTTCCTGGGAAGGCTGGGTTTTCTTTTTGGTTTGTGAAGCACTTCCTTTTGCACATGAAAAGTTCTTTATTAATACAGTTTGATTATTTGATTGACTGATTGAATAAGGCTGTTTTTAATCTCCAGTCCCTTGCAGGTTGATAACAGTAAACTAAAATACATACGAGCAGATGAGCACAGAAAAGAACACATAAGCACAATAAAAGCACCTAAACACATTTAAAGCACAATAAAATGCATATTAATACAAACACATTAACACGCAACAGACACAAAGAATTTGACTTTTTATCCATCATTTTTAAGACCCTGCTTTTAAAATGTCTAAGCAGATGTTAATGTGGTGTTCTTGTTTGTTTCCTGCTGCTAAGACAATACTTGGTGTGTGAAATAATTACGGCATTGATGCAGAACTGAGCCTTGACTGGTGACGTCTTAGAGAGAGAAATGAGAACTAATTTCTCCTGTGATGAAAAAACCTTGTTCTTGTTCTATCCCTCAGCAGGTGTGCTATGAATTCAGGTGAGGATAAAGAGGACGGAGTCCCTCCCTCTAAAACCCCTCTGTGTGGAGAACATGACAGCAAGACCCCAGCTCAAAGGTGAGATGACCACCTTTAAATGCTTTGACAAACCAAACAGATTTCACAGAACTAGAGTCGACTAAGTTGACTGTTGTGTCACTTCACGTCACCAATGTCTTGGCCAGAAAGTCACATTTAAACACTCGCAGAGACATCAGTTTCCTTAAGGTAACTGAAGTCAGCTCAGAGATGGGTCCAAATTTAAGGCAGATAAACGGCCTGGTGTGTCAGGGCCTTAACTGTCCGTGATTCCTATATATCAGACACGGGTGCCACTTTGTTAGAGAGTGGTATAGGGACACTTTTTCCAGGTTTAAAAAACACTACTGCATTAAGCCCCCCCTGCAAACAATATACGTACTGTGTATACTATTGATTGAAATACTTTTTTGGACAACTAGTGCAGTAACCATGCTACACTGCTGCAAAGCGGGAGCAACCATTGCTTTACTATTGTCTATTAAATTATATCTAATATAAAACGTGTCCCAGGTCCAAACTGCACTGGGTTACCAGAGGTACACCCAGAAAGTGAGAACAGTCCTCCAGATTGTACATGTTGTCTAGAGGAAATAAACAAAGTGTAATTCCTTGTACACGGTATTTTCAGAACATTTTTAACAAATGATCCTAATGCGAAGTGGTGGGGACAAAATTGCCCATTTCCAAAAGTGGTGGGGACCCCAGCGTCCCCTGTTTAAATGATGGCTATGATGTCAGAGCTCAGTACTTAAATCCCTCTGCCATAATTATTCACAGTCAAAACTGTGTGTGTGTGCGTGTGTGTGTGTGTGTGTGTGTGTGTGTGTGTGTGTGTGTGTGTGTGTGTGTGTGTGTGTGTGTGTGTGTGTGTGTGTGTGTGTGTGTGTGTGTGTGTGTGTGTGTGTTCGCATTACAGCTCAAAGCAGCAGCAGACAACAGACTCTTCTGACCCTGGACCTGATTCCAGCTTCATGTCCATGAAGAGTACCCGGTCCATGACTCCACCACCTTATTTTAAAGACACATGTTTGTAAGTCAACAGGATATGTCATTGTATAGTTCACAATACAGTGACATATGGGCTGAGTCATTTAATGTGCTAAAATAATTTCTTCATCTCCACAGAGTTCAGCAGCAGAGCTCAAAGGGGATGAGGTCAATATTGAACATGAGCTCATACAGATTGAAACAGCATCCAGGAAACCAGACAGACCAGGAACGACCATCAGACAAGAAGACTTCTATAAAGTCTCACCTGGAAGAGATGCACCAATCAGAGCAGTGCTGACAAAGGGAGTGGCTGGCATTGGGAAAACAGTCTTAACTCAGAAGTTCACTCTGGACTGGGCTGAAGGCAAAGCTAACCAGGACATCCAGTTCACATTCCCATTCACCTTCAGAGCGTTGAGTGTGCTGAGAGAGAAAAAGTACAGCTTGATGGAACTTGTTCATAATTTCTTCACTGAAACCGGAGACGTAGTAATCCGCAGCTTTGACCAGTTCCCGATTGTCTTCATCTTTGAAGGTCTGGACACCTCACTGGAGGTGCTGCTGACCAACTTCATCAGGGGGAAGCTGCTTCCCTTCTGCTCGCCTCTGGATAACTTCACAACCTGCAGCAACCAATCAGATCTAGGTTTGGGTATCGGTTGGGTTTTATCCGATACCGGTGCCTACTCGGTATTTTTGAAACGGTTCCGGTGCCGAAACGGTTCTCGAACTGATACTTAAAAAAACGAAAACGCACACACGTTGTCAAAAAACAATACCCTTTTATTTCCAGGGCCAAATTGAACACAGTATTAACTTAAATCTTTAAACAATATAAATACAAGTAACATATAGTAATAAATAAACCAATATAGAGAGTGCCAGCTGGGACTCTCTTCTATTTGTCCGACACTGGCTGCTGCCGTTGAAGGGCCTTTCGTCACGTAATTTATCAAACACAGTGCATTGATCGGTTTTTAAATAAACTCCATGCACTGTCAGATGTTTCATTAAATTAGAAGTGATACCTCCCTTGCATGCTATTGCTTAAGACATGTGTTGCATGTCGCAGAATCTGCATCCTTAGATGTGAAATGAAGCCAAACCTTGGAGCGTTTTACTCTCGGCATCTTGATTGATCCTCTCACTCAGTTCTGATCAACAAGTGTGCTGAGTAGCGGCACTGACGTCAGGTTCAACAACCTCAATTTGACGCCGGAACACCAGGGGGCAGTATAAAAAAAGAGTCTGGCACCGAAATGTTCGTTCTTATTCGGTCTCGTTACTACCGTTTATAAAAATGGCTTTTGAGCAGCTGCAGAAAGGCAACCTGATCTTCTATGAGTCCGACCTGACAGAGTGTGGCATTGATATCAGAGCAGCCTCAGTGTACTCAGGAGTGTTCACACAGGTCTTTAGAGAGGAGAGATGACTGTACCAGGACAAGGTGTTCTGCTTTGTCCATCTGAGCGTTCAGGAGTTTCTGGCTGCTCTTCATGTCCATTTGAGTTGCATCAACTCTGGTGTCAATATTCTGATAGACGGAAAAACAATCACTGGTTGGTCTGGAGCGCTCTATGAGAGTGCTGTAGAGAGAGCCTCACAGAGTCCAAACGGATACTTGGACTTGTTCCTTCGCTTTTTTCAGTGCAGACCAATCAGAATCACCTACGAGGTCTGGTTACACAAGAACAAAACAGTTTACAGACCAACAAGGAAACAGTCTAGTACATACAGAAGAGGACCAGTGATAATCTATCTCCAGAGAAAAGCATCAAAGTGTTGCACTGTCTGAGTGAACTTGGGGATCATTCTATGATGGAGGAGATCCAAAATTCCCTGAAAGAGAAACTCAGAAGTTTCTACGGAGTTCGACTTTCTCCTGCTCAGTGGTCAGCTCTTGTTTCATCTTTCTGTCATCAGGAAAATATCTTGATGTATTTGAACTGAAGAAATACTCTGCTTCAGAAAATGCTCTTCTGATGCTACTGCCAGCAATCAAAGCATCCAACAAAGCTCTGTAGGTGCACACATACCTATCCAGAACAAATTATACTATTGTATTGTTTTAAGCAACAGATCTTCATTGTTTTTATAATTCTGTGTGGCTGATTCATCTCTACGCTGAGTGTCTGCAACCTCACAAAGGGAAGCTGTGAAGCGCTGCCCTCAGTCCTTAGCTCCAAGTCCTGTAGGCTGAGAGTCCTGGACCTGAGTAACAACAGGCTGCGGGATTCAGGAGTGAATCTGTTGTCTCCTGGATTGAAGTGGCATTTTTATATGTACAAAACTGGTGGGGCACGAACAACTTAGATATATAAAGGCTTTTTGTACCTTAATACATGGAGTAAAGAGCGCTATCACAAAGCAAAACTTAACAACAACAACAACCGTGATGCCTCCAATCACAACACAGGCCAACATAAAATGGCCTGCTGTGATTTGACAGAACTCACTCACCTTTGCAGGTGCAAACACAAAATATAGCACTCATTTACAATGTCACAACAATCCATGTTCAGATTATAAACAGAATAAGAACAGAGCCGCCGAAACGACCACAATCATCATCCTCACTGTATGTGCCATCTCAGAGAGACGCGCGTCTATCAGTGTCGTGCCCCACTGAGCTCACACCCTCGGAAAAATGTGGCCGTGGCATCCGTTGGTGGGACAGAAGAGAACAGCATCCCAGTGCCGGACCTATCAGCCATAGATGACCAGGGGCTACAAAGCCAAAGCTCATGAAGTAGCTACCCTTAAATACTTTTAGGGCAATTTGTTACAGGATTTGGAAAAACACATCGATATACTCTCAGTAAACATGAATGCAGCGTAGCTCATGCAATCCCTTACGAAACAAAAGTATATTGCAATATACTAGAACTTATATTGCAATACATTAGAAAATATATTTCAATATATGACAACAATCCTCATATATTTGAAGATATATAGGAATATATGGATGGAAAACCTATTGCTATATATTGATTTATATATTTTAAAATACATTGCTGTGCAAACAAAACTGTGTTACATTATTGCATGTATGTTTATTGAAACAACGTTTTTTTTAATGAGTTAACCAAGCTCCAAATCACATTTTGCAAATCAGAGTTTGCATGACATTCATTATAATTAACATTAGCCATATGGCATTTTATACAGTACATATATGGTTATGTACTGTATAAAAAATGGCAGCAACAAATACAATTTTTTTCTTTGAGTCCACCTTTTATTCCCCTACATGACATTTCATCCTCAACATGACATTTCAATCCTCCACACTGGAACGTGGAGGTATACACGCATAAAGGTTGGCATAATGTGGTAGATCAACTAACATACACCTCCTGTTGAATTCCATCCATCCATCTTCTCCCACCTTTCCATCAGGGTCGCGGAGGTAACAGCTCCAGCAGAGAGCCCCAAACTTCTCGTTCCCTGGCCACAACAACCAGCTCTGAGTGGGGGATTCCAAGGCGCTCCCAGGCCAGTGAAGAGATATAATCCCTCCACCTGGTCCTAGGTCTACCCCTCGGTCTCTTCCCAGCTGGACGTGCCTGGAACACCTCCCTAGGGAGGCGCCCAGGTGGCATCCTCACTAGGTGCCCGAACCACCTCAACTGGCTCCTTTCAAGCGAAGGAGCAGCGGTTCTCGAGTCCCTCCCGGATGACTGAACTTCTCACCTTATCCCTCAGGGAGATGCCAGCCACCCTGCGGAGAAATCCCATTTCGGCCGCTTGTATCCGCGATCTCGTTCTTTCGGTCATGACCCATCCTTCATGACCATAGGTGAGGGTAGGAACGAAGATGGCCCGGTAGACAGAGAGCTTTGCCTTCTGGCTCAGCTTTCTTTTCGTCACAACGGTGCGGTAAAGCGACTGCAGTACCGCTCCCGCTGCTCCGATTCTCCGGCCCATCTCACGCTCCATTGTTCCCTCACTCGAGAACAAGACCCCGAGATACTTGAACTCCTTCACTTGGGGTAAGGCTTCATTCCCTAACTGGAGTGGACAGTCCATCGGTTTCCTGCTGAGAACCATGGCCTCAGATTTGGAGGTGCTGATCCTCATCCCAGCCGCTTCACACTCGGCTGCGAACCGATCCAGTGAGTGCTGAAGGTCACAGACCGATGAAGCCATTAGGACCACATCATCTGCAAAAAGCAGTGGTGCAATCCTTAGCCCACCGAACTGCAGACCCCCTCCCCCATGACTACGCTACCGAGAACCCGGACACAGCTCTCGCTTTGAGAGTACAGAGATTAGATGGCCCTGAGTAGAGACCCCCTCACCCCATACTCCCGCAGCACCTCCCACAGTATCTCCCTGGGATACCTTGCAACTGCGTCAGGAGTACCCAGGGATATCATATCCCGGAAGGCTTCCTTCTTCAGTCGGACACCTTCCCTGACCACCGGTGTCCACCGGGAGGTTCGAGGGTTACCGCCCATTTGAAGCACCTAAGACCTTGAGACCACAGCTCCCCGCCGCAGATTCGGCAATGGAAGCTTTGAACACTGCCCACTCTGGTTCAATGTCCCCAGCCTCCACAGGGATGCCTGAAAAGCTCCGCCGGAGGTGTGAGTTGAAGGCCTCCTGGACTTGGGACTCCTCCAGACGTTCCCAGTTCACCCGCACTACACGTTTGGGCTTACCAGGTCTGTCCAGAGGCTTCCCCCGCCACTCGACCCAACTCACCACCAGATGGTGATCAGTTGACAACTCCACCCCTCTCTTCACCCGAGTGTCCAAAACATGCGGCCTCAGGTCCGATGATACGATAACAAAATCGATCATGGACCTTCTGCCTAGGGTGCTCTGGTACCATGTAGACTTATGAGCATCCTTATGTTCGAACATGGTGTTTGTTATGGCCAATCCATGACTAGCACAGAAGTCCAGTAACAAACCACCACTCCGGTTCAGATCAGAGGGGCCGTTCCTCCCAATCACACCTCTCCAAGTGTCTCCATCATTGCCCACGTGTGCGTTGAAGTCTCCCAGCAAGACTAAGGAGTCCCCTTCAGGAGCCCCTTACAGGACTTCTTTCAGGTTCTCCAAGAAGGCTGAATACTCTGAACTGCTGTTTGGTGCATAAGCACACACAACAGTCAGAGTTTTCCCCCCCATGACCCGCAGGCGTAGGGAGGCTACCCTCTCGTCCACTGGGGTAAACTCCAACAAAGCGGCACTCAACCGGGGGCTTGTGAGTATCCCCACACCCACTCGGCGCCTCACACCTTGGGCAACTCCGGAGAAGAATAGAGTCCAACCCCCTATCCAGAAGTAAGGTTCCAGAGCCGACGCTGTGCGTAGAGGTGAGCCCCACCAGATCCAACTGGTAACGTTCCACCTCCCGCACAAGCTCCGGCTCCTTCCCCCCCAGAGAGGTGATGTTCCACGTCCCCAAAGCCAGCTTCTGTTGCCTGGGTCTGGTCCGTCGAGACCCTCTGCTTTCACTGCCACCCTTCTGGCAGCACACCCGACCCCATCGCTGTTTCCCGTAGGTGGTGGGCCCGCGGGACGGAGAAGCGGAGGTGTTGCCCACGTTGCTTTTTCGGGCTGTGCCCATCCGGGCTCCGTGGCAAGCCCGGCCACCAGACGCTTGCTGACGAGTCCTCCTTCTGGGCCTGGCTCCAGAAGGGGACCCCGGGCTTCCTCCGGGCCGGGTATCCTCGCTTTCAAGTGTGTTTTTCATGAGGTCTTTTGAACCAATCTTAGTCTGGCCCCTTACCTGAGACCAATTTGCCACGGGAGACCCTACCAGGAACACAAGTTTCCTGACAACACAACCCCCAGGTTCATCGGGGCACACAAACCTCTCCACCACCACGATAAGGTGCTGGTTCTCGGAAAGGTTTAAGACAGTGCTATATAAAAAGTGTGCAAATCAATGTAGTATCTAAGCCACGTGAACCTGTATCATTTTGGGGATTGACCTCACATCCTGCAGTGGGGTCCGGGGGCATGCTCAAGATTTTTTTTAAATGTTGTAGTTAAGTGTTTCAATCTGTTGCACTTTGTGGGCAACATTTAGAGGCTAGATCTATGGATACATCTCTTAACACCCATATGAAAAAGAACTGTATACTTTTCAATAATCAAAAATCATTAGATTATGGCAACAACCAAAAACATACCATAGCCATTAACAATCAATTAATATTGTTTATTTAATTTTTTTGTTCATATTATAGTTGTGAGTTTGTTTGGGCTCCTGAATGTGTGTGTGGGGGGGCTAAGTTCTGTTGTTGTTCTTTAATATTTATTTGTAATAGTATTAGTAAAAAAATGCCTACAGTATACTGCACAAAGTAAACAATGTCTTTTGTCTTTTCTCTCATCAGATGCCTGTGAACTGGAGCTGGACACAACACAATAAACAGAGAACTCAAACTGTCTGACAACAACAGGAAGGTGACATGGGTGAGGGAGGAGCAGCCATATCAAGATCATCCAGACAGATTTGACTACTGGCCTCAGCTGATGTGCGGAATGCTCTGCCTGGTCGCTCTTACTGGGAGATTGAGTGGAGCGGACGGGTTCATATATCAGTGACTTACAAAGGAATCAGAAGGAGAGGAGCCAGTGATGTCTGTGTGCTTGCAAGGAATGATCAGTCCTGGAGTCTGTGCTGCTGTGATGAACTTTACACTGGCACAAAACACAGGAAATCTCAAAATTCTCCATCACCTCTATTCCTATTGGTAATTTTGGTAAACCTAGGAAATTTTGTCTTGGTATTGATGGTCCCAAACATTTTTTCTCCCACCACTCCAGCCTTCTTAGTCTTAAGGAATTTTTTTGTGTTGCTTCTCCCCATACTATTCGTCAAAGCACCGTGTTCAGCGCTGTCTCTTATTGAGTAGTGTATGTGAACTACCCTGCTGGCACTCTGACCTTGTACAGAATCCTTCTAAACGCATTAATCCCCCATCTATAGTTTCTCCACAACGTTCACTGAACCTGTGTATCCTGCGATTAGGCTCTGGCCTGGTTCCTTAGTGTCCATATGTTCTCTGTAAGTTTGAGAGTGTACACAAACACAGTTATGTTCAGCATTTCACACACACACACTGTGAAGCCGTTTCTGTCTCAGACTCAAACACACAACATTCATGTGTCTGAATGTATCATTTTGATTACAAAAGGTTTAACTGTTATTGAGTTCCATATTGGGTCGTATAATTAAAATTATTATTATAATTAAATATAATTTAGTATAATCCACAATGTTAAATGCATTCTATTTTACAAAGCTCTAAAACTATATATACTAAATGTACACGGGTTGGTTAACTGACATGAAAGAGTGTAGGTGTCACTATCTAGCAGAGGTAAGCCCCCCTTCTCTAACTTTAGCCTGTAAACAAGAGGCCCCTGTTTCAATGGGATATAACTGATTAAGGCATGTTTGGACATATCCAGTCTCACAACGGAAACAATGACACTTCCCTCCATATATGGGTATGTTGGTGTGTAATTCCTTCCGTGGCTGTTGGTCTGATCTAAAAGCAGCAGCCGAGAGCGGAAAAAAGGTCTTAGGGGTCTTAAATGGGAATCTTTCCCTAGATCTTATTTACCCACTGTCAAAGAAAGGAAATTCCTCAAAAGACATGCAGGTTTTTTTTTTTTAACATAGGGCTCTTTATAGGGATTTTCACCCTATTTTTTTATTCTTTACTGGGAATCTCTCCCTAGTTGTATTTACCCACTGTCACCATGAGGAAAGTCCTCTCAAGACATGAAGTGAGTATTAACAGAAACAAAAAAGGAAAATTCTTAACTGGGAATCTCTACCTAGATCGTATTGACCCACTGTCATTATGAGAAACTTCCTCGGAAAACAAAAAGGAAAAATTGTAAACCGGTCAATTAGTAGGTCTGGTTAATAGTCAGAGAAAAATTAATACAGACCCGCCAACCTCAACACTTTGTTTGGAACTAATTTCACACATTTCTTCTTCTTATTTTATGATAAAATATACTTTTATTGATCCCAGTTTAGGAGATTCCTTTGTTACAGCAGCATGTAGATAAGCATTGTACATTAATTAAAAATGTAATCAAATACAAAATAAACAATAGAAGCAAATGTACAGTATACAGTAAAATGAAACAAATAAACAAAACAGAACAGTAGGTACATAACAACAGTAAAAACCTATTACCTAGTCTACCTATTAAATATACAATATTAATATGCAGATTAACGTATAGAATTGTAAACTATTGACATTATAAGTAAGCAACGTATACCATTTGCTTATAAGTTAACAAGTTAATACAGTTTGAATTATAATTTCGTTTTTTTCACTCTGCTCACATTGTTCGAGTTACTGTAAAGGGGTCCTCAGAATTGGAGGACATTTTAAGTCCCACATGTTAAAATTCAAATAATCCATACTCAAAATGCTAAAACATGCACTTGTTGTGTAAAATATACTTGTAATGAGACAACTTGGGCATACAATTGTAGAAAAAGTGGTTCCAAAATATTATTTAAAATAGAAAATAGATTAAAAATACCCTATAATGGCATTTTTTGCTTGTCCTAACTTCTTGGTAACCGATTTGCATGTCAAATATAACATTTAAAATAAGCTATTTTTAACTTATTTTTTTTGTGAACAACTATTTTATTGAAATTATGATATCATATGACAAGATTGAATAATACAAACATTTTTAACGCACCCCTCCCTCCCTTCCCCTGGCTGCAGATGCAGAAAAGGTCGGTCGTGTCACTGACTGGCAGCTCCAAATGTGCACTGAAAGCCAGCTACCTCGTAGCCAGACGTGTGGCACAGAGCAAGAAGGCGTTCACCATAGCGGAGGAGTTGGTTCTGCCTGCCGCTGTTGATATGTGCCGTGAGATGATCGGAGAGGCCGCTGCAAAGAAGCTGCTGACCATCCCACTGTCAAACGACACTGTGAGTCACCGTATCGAGGGCATGGCTTCAGACATACAGCATCAACTTCTTGAAAGAATAAAAAGTAGCCAGTTTTTCTCTTTACAACTAGACGAGTCCACGGATGTCACAAATGCTTCACTGCTGCTGGTTTTTGTTCGCTATCGCTGGGACAGTAGTTTGCACGAAGACATACTGTTTGGTGGAGAGCTACCAACACGTACCATGGCTCAGGAATGTTTCCGCTGCATGGATAACTACTTCACTGAGAACAGCCTGATCTGACAGAACTGTGTCGGGGTGTGCAGTGACGGTGCAGCATCAATGACTGGCAGGCATCAGGGTGTCATCAGACACTCGATCTTGCACCAGAAGCTAAATGGACACACTGTTTTCTCCACCGTGAAAGCCTTGCAGCAAAAAAGATGTCACCAGATTTCCACCAGGTGATGGATGTAAGTGCGAAAACCATAAACTTTATTAAAAACAATGCTGCGAACTCCAGATGTTTTGCTAAGCTTTGCGAGGACATAGAAGCAGATCACATCCAGCTGCTGTATCACAGTGAAGTGAGATGGCTCTCAAGAGGACTGGTCCTCAAGCATTTGTTTGAACTGAGGAATGAGGTCTTCTCTTTTCTCACTGAGAAAAACAATCATCTTGCACAGTACTAGTAGAACATCTCACTTCAAGGAAGAAACCGCAACATATTTTTTGTTGCAGACAAAGTTCAAGCTTTCAAGTAGAAACTTGCTTTGTGGACCAAGAGGGCCCAGGAAAAGAGGATGGACATGTTTCCACTTTTGTCTGACATTTTGGAAAACTCCCCTCAGGTGAATATCAGTGACTCAGTCTCTCAGCACCTCTCACAACTGGCAGAGAAATTTGATAACTACTTTCCTGAGGATCCCAGAGAGGGAAACATGTGGATTTTGGACCCATTTTCAGTGGATCCCACTAAAAATGATGTTGCTTTGCCCTCACATCTGGAATCCCAGCGTCTGGAAGTTTCCACTGACAGCACTTTAAAGTTGTAGTGGGGCAAACTGGACCTGGGCTCCTTCTGGATTTAAAGGAGTACCTATGTCTTGCACTGAGGGCCGTGAAAGACCTTCTCTCATTCACGACCGCATACCTTTGTGAATCAGGATTCTCCATTGTGGCCACAACCAAGACCAAAGCCCGAAACAGACTCAGAGCAATGCTGCCCAAATGTCTCATTAAGAGGTGAAGATAAAAAAGGGAGTTGTATTACTGTTGTTCATTGTTGTTGTTATTGTTGATTTGTCAGATATAAAGATTCTTCTGGTTCTGCATGCCTGCTGAAGCAATTGTCAAATGACTTCACAGATTATAAGGCTATAGTTTCATTTGCACTTTATTTCAATTTTATTTACAGTTTATTTAATTAAAAAAAAATATTCATATTATTTGAATGTATTTATTTTGTCACCTGGTCCTTTTTAATTAAAAAGCCAGACTTGATCCTTTAAAAAAAATGATTGTCCCGGCTTGATTTGTGCCAGGAATTATCAGCCTGTTCAGTGGCTTGATGTGTGTGCAGGTTTACATACACATGTCTAATAAAAGTCTTTGTGATGATCCCATTTTATCATGTCATTTTATTTGACAAGGTTTTTGCTTGTTAAACTGTACGTGGATTTGGTTTATTATTGAATACAAATCAAACCGTGAGTGATGTCAATTACACCTATACAGTGTAAATATTTAATGGGCCCCGGGCCACTTTGTACTATAAAAATTGGGCCTCAAGGTCAAAAAGGTTAAGAACCCCTGCTCTGCATCTCTCCAGGCTACCTGGGAGGAGCGGTCAAGCCATCGCGCATGGAGTCTGTAATTGTTGAGTTTCATGAAGTACATGTATTAGGCGTCGGATATTGTCCGCTGCTAGGTGCCCTTTCATGAAACCAGTCTGATCCTTATGAATTAGTGTGTCCATGTATCCCTCCAAACGTAACGCCAGTACCTTAGAATACAGCTTCTTGTCTGAGTCCATTAACGAAATCGGTCTGTAATTGGAGCAATCAGTTTCGTCTTTCGCTTTTTTAAGGATTAGCGAGACCAGGGCAGCATTAGTGTGAGTAGGGAAAGAGCCCTTTTCAACCGCTGATTGGATCGACCCCAACAAAACTGGCCACAAAATATCCCAGAAGTGTAGTAAGAGCTCTGGCGGTATGCCGTCTGGACCCGGCGACTTCCCTTTATTTGTCATCCTGAGCGCAGTCTCCAGCTCCTTTAAGGATATGGGACGACCAGGTTGCTTCCTGCTCCCCTAACGTGGGCAAATCCAGTCTGCTCAGGTCAAAATTACGCGTTGATTTGTACAACTCCCTGTAGAAAGAGTGGAACGCGACATTTATCTCTTTTGGGTCGGATGTACATTTATTATTAGCCATTTTGATGGTATTGCTTGATGCTCTGGATTCGCTTTGCTTAAGCCAATAACCTGCTTGGTTTGCTTCCGTTAAAATAATAGCTCTGCCTGACTCTGTGCATGATGAATTCCGCTCACCTACTCAACAGGTCACTGAGCTCCACCCTGACTCCCCTCAGTTATTTTCCCCCCGATTTAACGTATTTAACCGCTTCTCAAGTATGACACTTCCTTTCTAACTCGCAGATCCTACGGCTCCTCTTTTTTGAGATGAGATGCATAAGAGGATAAAGTCCCTAATACAGCTCTTGGTATATATGAGGCATCCTCTACTGTGCCTACATTATTGGCTACGAATTCTGTAATTCTTTTCCTAAATTGTGCTAAAAATACCTCATCCTGCAGAAGCGTCGTATTAAAGCGCAATCTGGGTGTTTTATTGAATCTGTGACTAAAATCTATCGTCATCAACAGCGGGTTATGGTCGGATAGTGTCGCCGGCAGCGCCTGTATCAGATCTCTGCCCGTTTTCAGACTCGAAGAGAGCAGAAAGTAGTCGATTCTGGAATGTGATTTATGATACGCGGAAAACCATGTATAGTCTCTAATGTCCTGGTTCTGAACGCGCCACATATCAACTAGGTTAATATTCTCTGTCATGACGAAGCAGCTAATGCTGCCCGCTGGGTGTGGGAAACCGACAAGGTGGATCTATCTAAACCAGGCGTGTCCTAAGTCCGGCCCGCATATGTTCAAATTCCCACTGGCCCGCAGCCTCCTTCATAAAATCAATAATATGCGGCCCGCCAGCAAGTACAAAAAACAAACCAAAAAAATATAAATTTCCAACAAAAGCTATTTTATATTTCACCAGAAGATGACAGCAGACCTGTGGCCGCACCCTAACCCGCGCGACCCTTGACCCTTGACTTTTTCCAGCCCATTTCTAAAATGGCGACTGCAACCAGAAAAAGAAAAGTTGACACCGAGGGCCGCCGCTTCAAGGAGAAGTCGAAATTGGAATATTTCTTCACTGAAATACGCAACAACTGTTTCTGCCTAATTTGCCAAGAGGCTGTGGCTGTTTTCAAGGAATTTAATATTAAGAGGCACTACCAGACAAAGCATGCTAACTATGACAAGCTAACTGGGAACGAACGCAGCGACAAATTGAAGCAACTGGAAGCTGTTAAACGGCCCAGCAGCGCTTTTTCACAAGAGCCGGTGAGTCGAATGACCAAGGGTGAATTTATAAAAGACTGTGTGATGAAAATGGTGGAGAACATTTGTCCTAAAAAGAAGCAAGAGTTTGCCAATGTTTGCCTGGCTCGTACCACTGTCGTAAGGAGAATTGAAGACATTTCATCTGATATTAAGAAACAGTTTGAGGTAAAGGGAGCTGACTTTGACTTCTTTTCGTTAGCCTGCGATGAAAGCACGGACGCATCTGAAACCGCCCAGTTACTTTAAGAGGAGTGGACAACGAAATGAATGGAGCGGAGAGCTACTTGACCTCCAGAACCTTAAGGGCCAAACAAGAGGAACAGATTTATTTGTTTGTGTTTTTTCCGCCGTTGGTGACATGAAACTACCGAGGAATAAAGTCACTGGGATTGTTACGGATGGTGCACCTGCCATGGCTGGCACGAGAAGTGGATTATCAACCCTCGTCTGTGACAAAGTCAGCAAAGAAGGAGGTAAGGCTATAAAACTTCATTGTATTATTCACCAACAAGTTCTCTGCGCCAAACATCTGAAATATGATCATGTTATGAAGCCGGTAATAAAGGCTATTCATTATATTCGCTCTAAAGCCCTGTGCCACCGCCAGTTTCAACAGTTTCTACTTGACATCCAAACTGACTACGGAGATGTTGTGTATCACAATCAGTGTTTAAATTGGCTTTTGTAAAGTGGGGGAGCCCTTCACTCGCAGTGGTGAATGTCGCGAAACATTTCTACTATATGAATACACTGCTACTAACACACCGTTAATTCACATTGTGTTCTTTATTAGTTATTTATCTCATATGCACATATCACAACAATAACATAACCCATTTGTCCTTTGACAAGTCATTTTGTTTGGCAATAGGCAGCAGTTTTAATGAGCAGTTTAGTTGCAATACATACTGTGGCCACCATCCTACACAGTGCACCTTCAATTCATGACATTCCAAATGGCACTCATGTCAAGCTTGTGGTGGCTTTCATGCCTCACTTTACAAGACATATGGTCTGCAGACCGCCGGGTCATAACCCACTTTTTAACGTATTTAGTGGGGTTCCACAACTCCAGTGGTGGGCCCACTAAGTTAATGAACATTAAATATGACAAATTCTCTACTTTTAGTTGATTGCGAATGGGTGAAATTATGTTGTTCATTAGGGAGAACCCTCTTTCACACTCTGCAGTACTGACGGCCAGTGTGTCTCCTGCATGTTTCAACTGTATCAGTCCTCCTTTCAGTGGCAAGCCACTGTCCTTAAGGTCTCTGAAATCTTGCTTGACATTTGAGAAGTGGATTTTAAGACGGGTACAAAGCAGCCTTAATTCGGCCTCTCCAAATAAGACTGGCACTGGAGTTGGCCAGGTTTCGGGATTAAGAATATTCAGCAGCTCATAAAGTTCTAGTTTACTCAAAGTGTGAAAGAATTTCTGAGGTGGAATCATTGTTTGCCTCCCACCTGTTCTCACTGGCACCCCTTTGAAAACACCTTCTTCAACACCCTGACAAGCAAGTTTATAGTATGCCCCTTTTTCCTCCCCCATTGCTGAAAAAATCTCAGCCTGTCTTTTTATTTTTTTCATCGCTTCAGAGAGACGGATGTCTCTGCTTTGTAATGCTTCTGATAAATCTTTTAGTTCCTCCAAAGCATCATACATAAGTCCAAGATTTTTAATGAAGTCTGCAGATGACAGTTTATTAGACTAGACGGGATGTACCCAAAAAGTGAATGTAAGGAGCATTTATGGGTACAAGTTGGGAACCGGCCTACTTTACATATTTCAAGGGTGCTGAATCCAAAAAAACCGGTACCCGAGCGAAATTTTGAGTTTTTGACCTTCTAATTTGCATATCAAAATGGCCGCCAAACTCCCTATCTTGCTCAGTCGTTGGACCATTTTCCCCAAGTTTTTTTGTAAGTAGGCAATCAAAGATGATGAATTAAGTGTCTAGATCTATAGTCTGGGGTCAGAGCAAGGATATAGTGGAGGCTCAGTGCCTTTTTTATGTATATATATATGCAAAATACCAACTTTTAAGGTGAAATTAAGCATTATTTGTGTCATTTTTTAAGGCCGACATAAATATTCAGTCAATATCACTCTTAAATGTTCCCAGTGTATATATGATATGTGATGTATTCCATATTACATAATAACTAAGAAAAACACCATTGCAAGTTGTCTGAGAATTCATTTTTTTATGCAAACAAAGCATAATGCTCTTAATTCAAACATCGAAAAACCCAAGTGAATAGGGAAAAAAAAAACATGAAACTTCCCTTGAACAGTTCTACAGATCACATCTTGTTTCTGTATATTTTCTTTCATGTTTCTAGCTGAATTGCTTTGCTTTCATCTGTCTTCTGTAAGTTCCATAGGTCACTTGTTTTGGTAAATTGTTTTTATACCTTTCTAGTTTGCTTGTGTGCCATTTGTCTTTGGAATTTCATTTTGATTAGTATTTCTTTCTGCAGTCCTTTTCCAAGTTCTTTGGTTACCCATTGCCTTGGTATGCTTGAGGACTACAACTCCACATTTAAACAAGGACATTGGTCATCACTCTGACATGTACACATTGCAGTGCATAACAGCCCCGATTTTCGGCATTTGCACTGGCGTGTTGTGCATTGTTTTTTACAGGCACACCTGATCATTTCCAGGCAACTTTCAGGTATTGGGTTCTGTGACATAAGAATGGGCTGTAGTCCTGAATCACCATCTTTCCATCCCATGTCCAAGGGTGAAGGAAGCTCAGGTGTGGCATAGTGAGCATTTCTCCAAACCATTGCCTGGTAGTGTACTCTCAGCAGATGGAAGTGGAGCGCATCGCTTGTAGGCGGCATTGCTTCTGGTTTACCTGTCCTGGAGAAAAGTATATGCCTTGCTGCATCAACAGAGTCTGTTTTATGCACATCATATATTCTGCAGACAAAAGCCTCTGAAGATCTTTGAGTCTCCTCCGTGAGATCACCAATTCCGAGGTTGCTGAGCAATTGATGGTGCATTTTCCAGACTTTCCATGATGTACTTTTGGTGTGACTTGCAATGTATGATGTGGTATCACAACCAGTTAGTGCATGAAATGCTACAAGGCTTGGTGCTGAATCCTTTGGCAGTTTGTTAAAAACAGCATCAATTGGTATATATTGTGGCTTCCTTGTGGTACCAGACAACAGCCAGAGTTTTTTACATGCTACGTGTGGGAAATGGGAAACGAGAATCACAAGTACATCAGTGTCTCTAGATGACACGACTACTGTGTCTGACTGGCAGTGCACTGCATGTAATACCAATCGGGTATCTGCCTCTTCGTGTGTGGCTCTCAGATGAGTCAGGTTGGTTGTTGCTTTTGATGACCTAACCTCCGTCTCTTCGTCTCTGAACCCACCAGCAACTACTATCTCTTTATCATCCGGTGCCTGAGCACATAGTTCTTCAGAGAGTAGATTGGCAAGATCAGCTTTGTTGTCAGGGAGGGACAGGAAATTGGTCCAGTTTTTTGGAAGAGGCACATCACGACCCTCAACAAGTCGTCTGATTGGTTGAGCTGCTTTTGTGCGTCGTGTCCTGGTAGCACCCTTGATGGTCTCTTCTCTGTATCTGTCAAACACAACGTCTATCCTTTTATAGTAACATCCTGCTTTCAACACTGCTCTGACAAATGTGTCGGCCAGATCCCCAAATGTTACTGCTTTGTCTGGCTTTCCAAGGGCAACCACAAGTGCCTGTCCATCTATGATGAGACAAGATGACATGTCGGGAAGTTCAATAGCCTCAGGACAGACTATGTCTTCAGTTAACTTATTTACTAATACAGACTTGTTTCCAGTGCGAAGTGTCCCATTCATTTCAGCAAGGGATATGGGAACTGGCAGAAGCTCGTGTTTTAGGACAGCTGGTAAGTCAACTGGACGACCTGCCTCATAGGCCGTAACAAGGCGTTTGAGAATGTTTCGGTCAGCCTTTATGACAGTTCTGTTGTCTTTGATTTTAGGATTTTTGGCCACTTCATACAGAGATGCAAATGTTTTAGCTTTGCTCTTATGTAGGGTTGCATGGATTGGGACCTCTGGTTTATCTTTGTCCTCAGGAACAATCATCCTTTTCTCAATGAATGAATTCACTTTTTCTTGTCCTAGGTCTTTGGCAGAAAGTAATGAGCTTTGGATAGCCTCTGTGGCAACGTCTTTCGTGGCGAGATTTTGCAATGAGCCTGAGGAGACTGAATCAAACACCTTGAACCCTTTGAAGACTAAAACCAATGCCATTTCGTCTCTGTTGTCTCTCTTTTCACGGGATTTGGTAGCTTCATTGTGGACGTAGGTTTTCTCAGGTGTGTTGCTGAACATCAAATGTGTCTCTTCTGCTACATGGGACCTCATGTTGTAGGAGAGTGTCCATCTGGAAAGGGCTGAAGGTGTCTTAGTAATGCCAATGATCCCCCCTCCTTTTTTCCCTGTTCCGTTGATCCACTCCATTGCTTGGTCTGGATCGACCTGGTTGAATCGTTGATCGGACCGCTTCACAACAAAGTTGCCTCTTTGGAACTCAGATAGTACAGGTTCTGGGAGTTGGTGCATCTCAGCAATATACACTGGCCCCCATCTTGCATAGTTCAGGTGGTCATATCGCATGAAGTACGGCAACATCCAGCTGAAGGAGTGAAGATGAAGCTCCCAGAGTCCATCACGCTGAGCTCGTGTAAACTGCAACAGTGTTGAGACCATATCCATGTAGTTCCACCAGAAGACAAAGTTGACATCTTCAGATTTACTTGCGATGAAATCTTTGAGGAGACTGTCAAACTGTTCCTGCTTCAGATATGTTATCAACTGAGGAATCATTTCAGGATTTTCATCAGCAGCCATAGGGCTGGGACGATATGCTTTTCTCCCGATTCGATTCTTCTACGATTTTTTTGGATGGCGATTCGATTTAAATTACGATTCTACGATATTGCCGATTCTCTCGATTTTTAGTCTGCATTTTTAACATTTATCTGCACACAAATACTGTAGGAGCCAAATTAACATACTCCATTATAAAGTGAACTTAAACCCTTTTCAAAACCTGTACTCTCTGTATGTAAAAAAGGCGAACAAATGCACATTGCACAATAAAGAAGAAAAAGATCTATTTAAAAATCGTCAAAAAAGATATCGTGATGTATATGTGAATCGATTTTTTCTCCCACCCCTAATGTTACATGAATGTTTCATAACTGGTATGGCCCTTTGAGGATATACCACCTCTGTTGACACATGTATTTTTGATAATTCCTCCCCCCAAATCTAGCCCTGTCACAGCAGTCACTCCCCAGCATCCATTGCCCTATGATAGCTTGTTAGCTAGCTAGCTAGCTAGAAAGTAGGGGGATTTATGCTGCCACAGGGCTATGTTTGGGTTGGAATTATAAGAAATAAACTTGTATCAACAGAGGTGGTCATCTTTAGGGCACAACTGGAAGAAAAAAAAACTAGCTAGCTGTTTTTTTCCCCTCCAAAACTGTTAGCTAACTGTTAGCTAGTTTTCTCCCAGTTGCTAGCCATCTCAATATCATTGAAATACACAATTTTGACCCACTATGGTTGAAAAAGTATCATTTTGGATAAATAGGGTTAACAAGCTCAATCAATAACTAAGGAATATTGACATTTTTTGTCTAAAAAAATCAAAAAGCAGGAAACTTACCAAAGCGTGTGAAACTGTTACGATCCTCTTTGCTGTTAATTCACCTCAGGCAAAGGGTCCTCAGCGATGGGACTGACCATGCTATGTACTGATCTAAATATTCAACTTGGTACGTTTCATGGTGGTCTCTTTTTGAATATTTTTCCCTATTCACCTGGGTTTTTCCCGTCTTAGAATTTAGAGAACAAATGCTTAATTTGCAAAAAAAAAAAAAAAAAAAAACATGAAATCTCAGACAACTTGCAATGGATTTTTTTCTTTGTTATCATATAATATGGTGTACATCATATGTCATATCAACAGGGAAAATTTCAGAGTAACTTTTATTTAATATTTATGTCGGCCTTAAAAAATGACACAAATAATGCTTAATTTCACCTTAAAAGTTGATATTTTGCATATATATATACATAAAAAAGGCACTGAGCCTCCACTATATCCTTGTTTGACCCTTGACTATCGATCTAGAAACTTAATTTCCTCATCTTGATTGCCTACTTACAAAAAAAACTAGGAGGAAATGGTCCAATAACTGTGCAAGATGGGCAATTTGGCGGCCATTTTAATATGCAAATTAGAAGGTCAAAACCTCAAAATTTCACCCGGGTACCGGTTTTTTTGGACTCAGCACCCTTGAAATATGTAAGGTAGGCCGGTTCCCGACTTGTACCCATAAATGCTCCTTACTTCTTATAAAAGGCCTTTTTTCTGAAATCCGTCTAGACTATATCTCCCAGGCCTTCATACATACACCTCTCTAAAGAGGTTCTAGCCGAATCTTGACTAGCACTTGTGAAGTGCTTGTGCAGGGCACTATACATGTTCCACACAGCCTCAACAGTTCTGTAGGAGGAAGCTACCCACCTCACACCTAAAACCCGACCTATCCTCCGCAATTGTGTTCCCACTGATGCTGCAGCACTGTTAAGTTCTCTGATGTTTTTGGGTGATTGGCTGTAAAGACTGTACAATTTGTCGAGGAAGCTTGTAAAGTGGTTAGTCTCAACACAGCACTTTACTGCATCACCAACTGAGAGTTCCAACCTATGATTGAGACAGTGCCATCCCACAATGTCAGGGTATTTTGCTTTGAGTTTTGCATATACGCCTGCCTTTTTACCCAGCATCACTGATGCCCCATCTGAGCAAAATCCAACAAAACAGTCCTTCAGAAAATCATCATCTAGTCCATTGTCCACGAGGCACTGGATCAATGCATCAGTAATGCCATCTGCTGTAGTTTTTTCCAGCTCAATGACATTTAAGAAAAATGTAAGTGGGTCTGCATTTGCCACAGATGCTCGTAAGTATATAACAAGACAGAATTTCTTACTCACTGTAGTGCTTTCATCCATCAGGATAGACACCTTGGGCTTTGTACGCCTGATACTGGACATTAGGGATTTCTTCATCTCTTCAGCAATAAAATGAACAATGTCAGTGCATACCACATTACTGTGGAGGACTCTGCCCATGTTGAGCCCATTGAGTGTTTGTAAGTCTATGAGGCCCGGGTGATCTGTAAACGGTCGGTTATTTTTGGCAATATAATATGCCGTTCTGAAGACCTTTTCAGTTGTGCTCAACTTTTCTAATGAAGCCTCAGGTGTTTTCTGATAAACTGACTGAGCTAGCTTGTGACTGTGGGAGGTTTTGTGGTCATGTAGTTTTTTTCTCAATGATTTCATTTGCTTATCTTTTGTGTTTCCATAAGGAGTTACTCTGGCATTTTGCCATTCAGAAGAAAAGGAATGCCTTATGGGTCCTGACTTAAAAACTCCTGCTGAAGCTGCATCCCTACAAACCTCACATCCTAGGGCTTTATTTGAAACATATATGAAAGGGAATTTGGTCTTGAAGTGTTCATATTGTTTTAAATTCCAGCATATTGGCAAATTGCTGCTGGAGGGGTCTGTAGCTGGGCCTGCTCTGCTGCTGGAGGGGTCTGTAGCTGGGCCTGCTCTGCTGCTGGAGGGGTCTGTAGCTGGGCCTGCTCTGCTGCTGGAGGGGTCTGTAGCTGGGTCTGCTCTGGTTCTGGAGAGGTCTGTAACTGGGCCTGGACTGGTGCTGCTGCTGCTGGAGGGGTCTGTAGCTGGGCCTGCTCTTTTGCTGGAGGGGTCTGTAACTGGGCCTGGACTGGTGCTGCTGCTGCTGGAGGGGTCTGTAGCTTGGCCTGCTCTGGTGCTGGAGAGGTCTATAGCTGGGCCTGGACTGGTGCTGCTGCTGGAGGGGCCAGCTGTAGCTGGGTCTGCTCTGGTGCTGCTGCTGGAGGGGCGAGCTGTAGCTGGACCTGCTCTGGTTCTGGAGAGGTCTGTAACTGGGCCTGCTCTGGAGCTGCTGCTGGAGGGGTCTGTAGCTGGACCTGCTCTGGTTCTGGAGAGGTCTGTAACTGGGCCTGCACTGGTGCTGCTGCTGCTGGAAGGGTCTGTAGCTGGACCTGCTCTGGTTCTGGAGGGGTCTGTAGCTGGACCTGCTCTGGTTCTGGAGGGGTCTGTAGCTGGGCCTGCACTTACTCCTTTGCTGCTCCTGACAGTGGTACTGTTAAATGCATAAAATATGATGGTTACCAATTCTAAACACTGTATTAAATATGGCTGGGTTTTTTGTTGTTGTTGTTGTTTTTTTTGTTGCCAAAATGACCTCAACATACCCACTGAAAAAGTCCCTCAGTGTCCGCTTCATTGTCAGAGTTACAGCGTCTGAACAGAAAAATCAAGTTAAATACCAATGTATGTGGGGGTGGTCCACTATGCACAGGCTCACAAACTTGAATGTAGTTAAAATCAACATGAGCTACAGTACAGAATGAAAAAGAATCGAGCTACCTAAAGACATTGTGGCACTGAATCCATCTGATGTTATTACTGTAACAAGCGAAGCAACAATAAGTCTTTCAAAAGCCTACCCTACCAACACTGCCATTTACCATGTGTGCTGAAGTAGGTTACCACTCATCCTTTCCATTAGAAATAACTAATTTGTAACGAATAACGAAGTTTAGCGACCTCATAACTTTGGCCAAACTCATAGGATTGGGAGTCGAGCACGCTATCCAGGCTGGTGGTTGTCTCACTAGCAAGAGAGACGTTTGCTAGTTTCCATACGCAAAGCAACGTTGCAGCAGGCATTCGCTCAATCAGTTAGCCAACTCTTTCTTTTTTAAAACATTCTGATGTGATATTTAACTAGCAGGCTAGAACCCACAGAATAACTAACTTGGTAAATGAACAATCTGACAGAAATACAGCCTGAAATACGAACTTGAGGGTGATTTTTATTTCTCGACTGAGAGACGTCTGTTAATGATACAAAAGGACATTCATTGCCTGAGAAGCTAAAATACACGAAAGAAGCACAACTTACCCCTGTCTTGCTAAAGAATTGTTCCTATGTTGATAATGTATTTGCAAATTCATAGCATGAAGATACAGCACAGACAGACCAACTGCAAACTCGTTTCACTCAGAATGACATCTCGCATGTTCTTCTTCTTATTTTTGGGTTTTATGGCGGTTGGCAAACTAACGTGCAGTGGCGGGCCGTGCATTTCACACCTAGGCCTTCAGTGATGTCCTACACAGTCCTACCTGAATTATTCCACCTCTTAATGCCATCATTATGACGCCATGGCTCTAGAAACTATACATTTAGACAGAAACGCAGTATAACCGGGCGTTGCATCACCTTAACATAGTCAAGTACAACAGAGTTATATTAATATTTCCGAAGCATTTATAATCAATACATCAGCATTTACAGTTAACTTAATGAATCAGATTATCTGACAAACCGCTCCTTGACACCTGTGTCTGTCACATAACGCAGAACAAGTGCCAGCTGTGCTACATTACCCACATCTGACGTCTCGTCCACCATAACAGCGACAAAGGGTGATTTTTAATCTCCATTTTGATCTCTTCTCCCATCACTTCAGCAATAGCATAAATCAGGTCATTTTGTATTTTGCCTGACGTCCCAGTAAACATGTTGTTTGTGTACAGGTGGTAATGCAAATCTGTGTTGTTCTCAGCAAGAAAAGAAAGAAGCTCCACGTAGTTTCCTCTGTTTCTGGACTCGGCGCTTTCATCGTGTCCCCTAAATGAAAGTTCCTGTTTACCCAAAAACAGGACACAATCAATCAGTCTTTCAATATTTCCCTATTTTTGTTCACCCTTTCGTTGTGGAGCTCCGTTTCCCTGCGCACTTGTTCGTTGAGCTGTAGATCCACTCGGTGTCCCCAAAGGTTTTCAAAAGCACCAGTGCTTCCAAGTGCCCAGCTGTGCTTTGGTGTCTCGTTGCTGCCTTGGTTAGACAACTCAAGTTTGCAAATTTAGTGTGGCTCCAAACACCAAATCGATCAGTTGCAAATACCAGGCATTCCCGGCAGTACAATTTGCAGTGCCTCTCGGAGGCTGTGAGCCAGGGGTACCGCTCGTAGTTTCCCTGCTGTGCTAGGCTCGCTAGCGTTGGAGTTGGTCGTTCCCTTTTCAAGATGTGTAGCTTTACTTGAAAAGTTCGTTTTGAAAATGGCGTTGTAATTATATCTTCGACCAAATTGATCTCTTCTCCTCCTTCAGCCAGTTGAAAAAAATAGCTTGTAGAAATCTACACAAATTAGCTTGCTCAAGTTCTAGTTCTGCTTGCTAGCTTTGCCCATAGACTGTATGGCTCTGCCTACTGCCTAGCTCTGCCTCTCAATAGTGCGTATCCAATCAGAAGATGTGCACGTGCTAACGTTAGCGTATGCCTGCTAGCTGGCCCGTTGTCGCCACCTCGAAATCTGATTGGTTAACGCCACAGTTTTGTTTGCGTTCACTTTAAACTTACAGCCGCCCGCACTGTTGATTCTGAAGGCCTAAGGGCAGATTTCTTTGACCCTAGCAACACATTATGGCTGAAATATGATTGGATAAAAGCTCTAACATAAAGGCCAGCCCTCCAAATCTCGTTCTGAGGCTGGAAGCAGCGCAGCCAAGACGAACGCTATAAAATGAAGAGAATAGACTATGGGGAATAATTTAATACGTATTTGTGGAAAAAATATATCAACATTTAATTTATATTCTGATGATGTTTAGGCCAGCAGAGAAGGCCTTGCTGGCCCTGACGGCCCACCACTGCTAACGTGAATGGTGCATTACCGCCAAAAATCTCGCATGTTGCACTGACTGGCTGGATTGAATAATGCTGTGATGTCATGGCTCTGCACAGTGCTGTAATTCACCTAAACTTGCTTTTATTTTCAGCGTTATTATTGACAAACCTTCCTTACAATTTTAATATTTTTTAGAAGACTTGAAAAATTAATTTAATGACATTAAAAAAAAAAGAAATTTAAATATGATCACTGGAGCAGGCGGAGCGGAGCTCCGTTTGCCGGTCCGTCCGAAGTGAGGAGGCGGGGCTGCGCTCCGGAGCGCTCCGCCCCAATTTAAACCCTGATCACAATGACGTAAGATGGCTCAGTCGGGGGTCTGCACTGCAGCGCTTCTACTCTCTTAGGGAGGAAATCGGACAATTCTTAGCAGAAAAGGGACAACCGATGCCAGAATTATCTGATCCTGTTTGGCTGGCTGATTTGGGATTTTTAGTTGGCATAACACGGCTTCTGAACGTGCTTAACACGAGCCTTCAGGGGGAAAATGCAATGGTGAGCGAACTGTATTCACACATCAAAGCCTTTGGGACCAAGCTGCAACTTTTCCAAAGGCACCTGTCACAAACTCAGCCCAATACGGCACACTTCCCCCGCTGCAGGAAATAATGACCAGTTTTCCACAGAACAATATCAGTGCGCAAATGAGGAGGTACGCTGCAGTAATCTCATCCCAGGCTGAAGAGTTTCAACAGCGCTTTCGGGATTTTGCAGCTATTGAAAAAGAGATCACGCTTTTTTCCTCTCCTTTTTCCGTAAATCCCGATGACGCCCCAGACCACCTGCAGCTGGAGCTCATTGATCTCCAGTGTGACGCTGAGTGTCGGAGTCGACACCAACAGCTCCCTCTTGTCAATTTCTACCGCCAGCTGGATAAAGGCCGGTTTCAAGAGATTCGAACAGTTGCGATGAAAATGCTGAGCTTGTTTGGCTCGTCCTACTTGTGCGAGAAGATATTCTCGGTTATGAATTTTAACAAGAACCGCGTCAGGACAAGACTAAGCGATTCTCACCTGCGTGACATACTGCGCATCAAAACCACTGTCTTTGAGCCAGACCTGGCCTATTTAATGCAGTCAAGATCCCAGTATCACCCTTCACATTAGTGCAGACAAGTTGTTTGTTTAATTATCTGACGTGAATAAATTCTAAATTCACTCAGTAAATTGTTTATATTTGTGATGATCAAAACCCCAATTTTGAATATGCACTGGGGTCTATAGCCCTCAATGTTTTGTACTTCTGAACTGTTAGTGTTGAATTTAGGAGTTTACAGTGATAATTTAACAGTGAGTAATATGCAATGTTTCAAATGATGTTTAAGCTTCCTGAAAGTTTTGTGTTTTTCCCAGACAGACTTGCAATAATAAATGTATTAAATAGTTCATTTGCATTTCATTTTAATGGTTCAAAGGATGTCAAGCTGAATGGTCGGCCCCCACACATATTCACCTCACCAAGTCTGGCCCTCTTTGCAAAAAGGTTGGAAACCCCTGATCTAAACTAAGGTCTCACACTGCGTTCATATCCCCTCCCACAATCAGCTCATAGTTTAATAAGGACAGCAGCTCCTTGGTAAGCTCAGGAAAAAAGAGAGGGTCAAAAACTGCTGGTGCATAGACGGATACAAAGGCTACTTTCTTTCCATATATGGATGTACATAAATATGCTATAAGACCTGATGTCCCTTTATTAATCTTTTCCACCTCTAAGGCCAGACTCCTTTTGGTCAAAATGACTGTCCCACTAGAGTTAGAACTCCCACAATCCAAAACCAAGACTTTATATTGCCTATTTTGAAAGCGTGATACATCCTCCGCCCTCAGGTGTGTTTCTTGAATAAATGCTCAGTCCACATTCTTGCCACGTATTAGGTCTAAGCATTTCACTCTTTTAAGTTTTGCATTCAGTCCCTGGTCATTATAGCTCAATATAGATAGCTTAACCATTATCGAAATTGGTAGCTATTGCTCCAGGTGTGACAATAAAAGGTCTAACCCTGATGTAAGAGTCATAACCGAGATAAATAGGCACATAACTGTACATATTGTGACCTCCGTCATCAATTCTGCCCATAAATCAAAGAAGTATTTGGTAAACATAAATATCACCTCTAAGATTATTTATCTGACAACCATAAGTAAACATTTTCATAAATAGGGCATCCTAAAACAACAAAACAACTGTGCGGTCAGATGGGGGCAGGTCTCATAACCCAAAGAAATATTACACACATTCTGGCGAATCAAGTTCTTCTCCTCGGGGAATCATAGGTGATATCCGTGCTCCAATGCTATTTTTAACTTTTTGAAATTATTATTCTGTTGATAGATCTCTATTGTATTTGTAAAATCAATTTGTTAAATCATCAACCTATTTTAAATAACAGTAATTTTGCACTGAATGTGTGTCCCTCAACATGCACACAACCCTGTTACCAAAACCTTTTTAGGTTGTCAGAGGAAGTGAAAAAACTGTAAGTCAAATGAAATACAGGAAATAACATTATCCAGCCATATGTTAACTGCCATGGGTAGATCAAAGCTCAGTCCTCTCTTTTATTTTTCATATTTATCGTATTCTTTCAGTCTAGAACAAGTGTGGCTCTCTTACCTGCTCAACCCTGTTACTCATATTATCACAATAAGACACATTCAATTCAAAGTTATCGTTCTTTAGGTAAATAACTAACTTTGTCCTTGCCTTGAAAGTAGCGTGACATTCTGCAGCTAGCATGAATTCCTAAATGATAAAGCTAAAGTAAGCATTGATTTGCAACCCTGTTACTATAATTCAATCAATCAATAGGAAATGACAGACACAGGGTTGCGCAATAGTAGTACAATTTATTATTTTTATAAAAAATACAATTTTATATATAATTTCGCATAATCTACATGTTTTAAAATGTTCCCAGATTATGAATTCCTTTTTTTGTTTATTTAAAGTTGATTGCTATTGATTTTAAAGTTCTAGTCCCCATTGAGCGCTGTTGAAAAGCAACAAATAAAATATCTAATAGAAAGTGCACCATTGATGCCTGAGCTGGCCAAATTATCTTTCGGGATGCTTTACCACCTGTTTTTATAAAATACATAATAAAAAAATAGAAAATAAAGGATTAATTCTTTTAAAGTTTTGATGTCAAAATGTCCTCCAATTCTGGAATGACCCCAAGATGTATGAGGAGCATCAAGCTCCATCAATGTTTTTGGTATAAAATTACCTGCAGGGAATAACATGGTAAAAGTGGGATTATGGTTTCATAATAATAATAATAATAATAATAATAATAATAATAATAATAATAATAAAGAAATACCATAAAGTAATCCAACATGTTTCCAACATTTAAAAATCAGAGAAAATTGTGTAAATTAATTTGGTCTCCTGTGATGGTTTAATTTCACTTTTCACATTACACAAAGTGACTTAATACATTTTTAATTATAAAACATTAATAAGAGCATGTTAAAAAACTGAAAATATGTTGTAAAATCCACTTTGCTTTGTACAGTTTATTGGATCATGGCCATATGCTAATAATGCTGCAACTAGCTTTAGCTCTCTGCTACTAGAGAGACTTGGGCCTTGCTATGTTTTGATAAAAGCGCCAGAGGTGTCGTCCAGTAGCTGTCATATGTTTACTTTTCATGTAGGTTTAAGCCCTTTTTCAATTTCAATTTTTCAATAACCTTTTATTTTAACCATCTGGATCTTAAGTTGTCTGAGATAGCTACAGGGTAAGCTAATGTTAGCGGTTAGCTCGAAACTATGCCATCCAGTGTTCCCCATTAAGACATTTAAGTATTAATCACAGATGTTGTTTGTTATTGAGGTACAATAAAATAGTACATTTATTTTGGGTCATTTGTAAAGCATAATCAAGTCAATTACAAAGAAAGAAAAAAAAGAAATACCTTAAAGTAAACAAAGTTACAATGAGGCTAATAGCTTTAGTATTAACAATGGGTAAATACATAGTTGATTTTGACCTGAAATGTACGTAACTGTAATAAGCAATGAATTTGATCACAAATGTGAAAGTTGCGTCAGGCGGCTTTACAATCTGTACAGCCTATGACACCCTCTTTCAGTGGGCACAGTGTTACAGAGAGAGATTCTTTCTCAGGCCGTACACACCTGTAATAGATGTCGAGTGTACAGAATGCACAAGAATTACATCATAGACAAACAAAAATGAATAAGATGGACCCAGGAGGGTGTCAAACAGCTTCCAGGTTAATAATGAGGAAATACGTTTAAAGATAACAACAAAACTAGTATGGCAATGCTTTGGTAAAGTGGTTATTACCGTGCAGTTTCTTGTTAAAATCAAAAAATCAAAAGTTTTAATAAAGTGAAACCAATGGGTTAATAACCCGAAAATAATAAGGTGGATTTTCATCATCATTGTCAATTACCACTTTGACTTCCATTTAATTTCATGTGACTCCGAAGCTCACACTGATGGTGTGACAGTATGTCCCCTCATTATATCAGGTTTTTACCAGATTATTTGTATCATATTTAATCCAAATATTTCAATGATAATAACATTTTATTGTTACCTTTTTGTTATTCTAACATCACAAAGGTCAAAACATGGATATTGCTTCCCACTTGCTTCTTTTTAATAGAAATATATATATATATTGAAACAGTTACACATGATGATCATGAGGACATTGATGGGTTGCAATGCGGGAAAAGAAGTGATCTAAATAAGTCACATATACATTTGACCTATTTAGGTGTGAAAATATATTCAACACTGAACAAAGTGTTGTAGGTGATATCAGGCCACTCATATGTAGCTAGAAATCATATGCAAAATCACAAACTTGGGTCACTGCTTATTTTCTTACAAATAACATCCGGCACAGTCAGTATGGTCAAAATCTACTGTGATCTAAATAGGTTACTGTGAGCAGGATTGCTCAGGTGGAATATAAGAGACAGAAGGGTTCGGGGTGGGGCAAAAATGATAGCGTTTATTCCATAAGAAAATGCAAACAAAAGAGAGCTCCCCGGCACTTCCAGGACGGGCAAGGCCAGGACGGTGTGTGTCGGCTGTGATAACCTCCCAGGACCCAGCCTACTGCAAGACAGACCAGAACCAGGTTACCAACATGCTTTATATTAAATGACTGATTACCTGATTCTGATCAGCTGTCTGGTCTCCGGCCGAGCCACTCCCCTCACCCCAGCAGCCGGCGCTCTAACCACACCCGGCTGCCACAGTTACATATAGAAACCGGGTTTCACACGTCTGACAACAGCTGCTATTAAATCATCTCTCTCCATTATGTCACTCTGCAGCACAAGGCTTTACATGAAGAGAGAAATGAGTCATGGGCAACCAACAAGATTCAGTGCTTTATATTTTGTTTTTGTATTTCTTATCAAACAGCCCTCTGACATCTACAAAGAGAACCCTGAAATTGAGTTTTTAATGGTAAAATATTTCAAACATCGCTCTATTTGCTGTCAACTTATCGTGTCTAGGTTTTTTTTTTTATTCTTTATTTTTTACTTTTTCCCAACACCAAGACTCTGTAACGTCAATAAACCTGTGGAACGATGAATTAACCCTCAGAGTCTTGGTGTTGGGAAAATGTTTAGCTGGCCGTCAGGATATTACGGTTAAACATATCGAGGACGGAACAGGTTTGTTTTGTGTGGTTGAAGTTCATTTTGTTCATTTGATGGCATGTTGCTATATCGAGAAGGTGTAATATGAGAAAAAAAGAAAGAGAGAGTGAACAAAATGTTCCTTGAGTGTAATGATTATAACCGACCTCAGTTCTGTTGTTTTTAGCACTTTTAGCAAGATATGCAGATAAGATCACCTTATCTTTACATCGTCACTGTGGCCTGTCAGTTTACTGCTGCTTCCTTCCCCTTAGAGAAGGCGTTTCAGTGTTGCTGCGCAGTGGAAGTTCTGAGAAGGCGTGGGACAATTATTTTACCATTTATGTAGTGTAACTGGTGATGAAATGATAACCACATAGATGGATAACCCATGACCTCAGACAGGCATCATCACCTCGAGAAGGACGGGTAAAGACACTGATTTTCCTGCATGAGAACCTAGTTCATCCTATACTTACACTCTCCTATGAACTGCTGGATCCTTACTTGCATATGTGGGCAAATTGCACAATTAGCATACATTGTGTTAATTAGCATAGCAATAATGACCAATATAGCTTAGAAAAATTTCAGAAATGTTCAGAATCAACAATGGCAGTTTTAACCAGAAAGTGGCCATATGTGCACTCTATTTGTATGTTGGTCTCTGGATCATTTGGAGTGGACATATTACCTATCTATTCAAAAATAAGTGTCCACAGTAGAGGTACTAATATTCATCTTTTCTTTCTACTGTATCCAATGGTTGCAACACTATTTATATGGCGTCTTTCAGGATAAAACTACAATTTTGTACCCCAAAACTTTCAGAAATGGATTCAGCATCATCAATAATCCCTAAAACCCCTCCAAAATCTGTAGTTTATTGCAGCTCATTAATTAAAGCTATCTATGGCAGTATGCTGAAATTAAACGTGTTGGTCACGGTTTGGAATGGAAGAAAACAGGACACGGCGAATATCGCTCATATTTAGACAGACCTTAGTTAAGGCGGCCGCCGGCTCCAGTATACCTGCCAGGTTAGTGATTGCGCGCGCCAACTGTGACGTCAACACAGCGACATATATACAGACGCGCAGCTTGTGAACAGGCGAGGCAGGCAACTGCTTGGGGCCCCGAGCCGCTAGGGGGCCCCCAAGAGCTGGCATGTTAAGCCAACTACTAGTTACGCACACCAACCGGCACATACGCATTTAACACTGATGTTACAGGCGCTTAACTTGTATAGTAACAAACTACGTTAATTACTATTTGGCCGCGAACTTAAACGTGCTACTCTCCAACTGCACATGCACAGCGTTGCTAGGCAACGTCACGTAAATAAAGGGAGTCTTTTCGTACACATATTCCGATTGGATGGAATGTTGATTGACATTGGCTTTCCCGAGTCAGAAACCCAACTTCCCGCCCGGTTTCGAAAATGAACGTAAGTGAATGGGTGACGTCTCTAGGTCAGTTATCCCACTTCACGTTAACCCGTGTGATGCCATCGTTCATTAAATTGGAAACTAAGCTGGAGGAAAATGAAGAGGAGCTATCCATCTGGTTGTGAGAAGAAGAAGAAAAAAAAAGATGATGAAGAAAAAAGAAAGACAGTGGTAAGTGGAGCAGATAATGATCTAAGCATAACATCAACAGTAAATGACTACTGTTACTGAACTACTGACTAGTGTTAGTTATTGTTGAACTAACAGGGAGACAGACTAGCAACTAGTGTTAAGCTAGCTACTATGAATGCTATGATAGCAATGAATAATGAAAGCTATGCCCAAGGAGAACAATTACAAATCTCTTTCATATCTCTCCTCAGGATCTTTACTTAAATTTATGACCACAAAAAAACCAGATAAAGTGCCCCTACCAAATGCTGACGATGAAAACCGTAAGTCCAGTGTTCCACTTTAATTGTTAACTGTTGACTGTAACTGTTTAATTGTTAATTGTAAAGATTATTTATGACAATATAGAACTACACAATTTAGTTTTTTGTCACATCAGTTCCAGCAACATCTACCTCCAGTGGGATAGTGGACACTCCACCTGGTGGTTGTCATGAGCAGGAAGAGACACCACAGGCACATCGAGTGCCCATCCCAAGATATGATGCTGATGACTGTGAGTTCAATACATTTTACTTCAATTGATAACATGTGACATGCTCTGAAAAGATTCTTTAAGATAATATATACCCTGTTGTTTTTTGTCATATCAGTTCCAGCAACATCTACCTCCAGTGGGATAGTGGACACTCCGCCTGGTGGTTGTCATGAGCAGGAAGAGACACCAGAGGCACATCGAGTGCCCATCCCAGGTTATGATACAGATGACTGTGAGTTTAATAAATCAATACATTTTTACTTTAGTTGATAACATATACCATGCCCTGTAAAGATTCTTTATGACAATGTATACCTTGTTTTTTTTTTGTCATTCAGTTCCGGCAACGTTCACCTCCAGCAGGACTGCAACTCTTACCCCTCATCATGACACGTTACCTGCTTCTACAACAGCTTTGACCACATCAGATGACCCTGCAGAATGGTCAAGTGTTCTAAGCCATACTGAAGTGTGTGCATTAGTCACAAATAGGCCTAAGCAGATCAAAGATTTTCCCACAGAATTCTGAGAAAAATCCACGTAGATTCACAAAGGAAAACTACGAAATGGTAATGAGAAATGGGGAAAAGATACAGCGAACATGGCTTCTTTATTCAGTTAGCACAGACTCTGTCTTCTGTTTTGCGTGCAAAGTTTTTGGTAAACAGGACAATGCACTTACAAAAGGAGGTTTCAGAAATTGGAGGAATCTGGCTGGACATCTAAAGGAACATGAATATTCCAAAACACACATTACCTGTATGACAACTTGGCATGAACTCCAGATGAGGCTCAAAACTAAAACAGCCATTGATCAGATCAACAAGGATTTGATGCATCTTGAGATGCAGCACTGGAGAGGTGTCATACGCAGAGTGATTGCCATAATATGCCACCTAGCTGAAAGGAACCTCGCTTTGAGAGGGCATACAAAAGTGCTATATGACCCACATAATGGTAATTTCTTGTCACAGGTGGAATTAATGGCACAATTTGATCCAATCATGAATGAACATTTGAGGAGGATCCAAAACAAGGAAACAAAGGTGCACTACCTCAGCAGTCAAATCCAAAATGAAATCATAGCACTAATTGGAGACAAAGTAATTCATGAGATAGTCAAAAAGGTGAAAAAAGCAAAGTACTTTTCTGTCATAATGGACTGTACTCCTGACATTAGCCACACCGAGCAGCTTTCTGTTGTCTTGAGAGTGGTGAACTGCGAGCCATCAGTTGGCGCATCTATCTCTGAACATTTCGTAGGATTTGTTGATGTTCAAGACACCACTGGCAAAGGTCTGTGTGACACATTCCTGGAGAAGCTGGACCAGTTCAGCTTGAGCATTGCAGATTGCCGTGGACAATCCTACGATAATGGGAGCAACATGATGGGACATAAACAAGGGGTTCAAGCAAGAATATTGCAAATGAATGAGAAGGCACTGTGTGTCCCATGCAGTAGTCACACTCTTATCTGGTTGTAGCAGATGCTGCAAAATCTTCAGTAGTCTCCATCTCCTTTTTTGGTGTTCTCCAGAGACTGTATAATCTTTTTAGCTCCTCTGTGCATTGCTGGGCAGTTTTACAGGAACATGTCAAACAGTTAACAGTAAAATCTTTGTCAGTGACCAGATGGGAGGCCAGGATTGACAGTGTGAAAGTGGTGTGTTACCACCTGCCGGAGATCATACAAGCTTTGTCTGCTCTCCAAAAACTTTCAGTGCAGAAGAAGGACTCAGAGACATTGTCCACAGCAACCAGCATTAAGGATGAACTCCTGACATGGAGTTTTGTAATGTGCACTGTAATCTGGTACAACATATTGTATCAGATCAACCACGTCAGCAAGATTCTCCAGAGTCTCACTGTTTCTCTTGAAACACTTAAAAGAGAAACAAGCACAGTGAGAGTGTATCTGGAGAATTTCAGGGAAATGGACTTGCTGCCTCTCAGACTGATGCTAGAGAGATAGCAGAAAACCTAGAGATTGATATGAAGTTTCCTGAAAAAAGAAAGCGGAAAACAACCAGGCAGTTCCTGTATGAGGGCAGAGAAGAAACGCAGTCCACTCCAGATGAGCACTTTAACAGAGAGTTTTTTCTGCCCCTAGTGGACACAGCCCTCACTCGTTTGGATGAAAGATTTTCAAAAATGGAGGATGTTTATGCCCTTTATGGTTTTATCTTCTCCAAAGAAAATATGTAAAAAAATATTCAGGGTGGCAAACTTGAAGACAGCTGCAAGAAACTGGAAAACACACTACATGACATTGATTCTGAGGATTTGGTTCTGGAGATCAGGGCTGCTGTCTATGCCTTTCCTGATCATGTATCTGCCTCCCCAAGAGAGATGCTTGATTACATTTACAAGGAACAGCTTCTGGATCTTTATGGAAATCTCAGCATTGCCTTCCGTCTGCTATTAACTCTTCCAGTCACTGTTGCCTCTGGAGAGAGAAGTTTCTCAGCTTTAAAACGAACCAAACCTATCTCAGGTCAACCATGTCACAAGAGAGACTTTCAGGACTGGCTCTTATTTCAATAGAGCACAGTGTGCGAAGGTCTGTGGATCTGGAGGACATAGTGTCAGCATTTGCACAAGCCAAGGCCCGTAAGCAGCATTTGTAAAAGACACCGGTCGGAAGGGCCCCCTGGGAATTTTTGCTTGGGGCCCCAACAGACTCTAGAATCGCCACTGGTGACGGCTTTTCCCTGCAGCGCTAAGTTCAAAGCATTGAGTGCGCTAAAGACATCGGCCAGGTATGCCAATTTTGAGAGCCACTGGAAATCATGCAGTCTGTCATACAGTTCATCAGTATGATGCAAGAATAACATCACCTCATCGCGCAGTTCAAATAGACGGGTGAGAACTTTCCCACGCGACAGCCAGCGAACTTCAGTATGGAAAAGCAGTTTTGTGTGTTCACTTCCCATTTCATCACACAGAGCTTTAAAAAGACGTGTGTTCAGTGCTTTGGTTTTTATTGTAGTAACAATTTTCACAGACTCGTCCAGTACTGATTTGAGGCATGGTGGCATTTTTTTCACAGCCAGCTGTTCTCTGTGAATGCAACAGTGTGTTGCTGTGGCGCAAGGTGCAACTGCGCGTACGCGCGCTGCCAGTCCCTTGTGTTTCCCAGTCATTGCAGTTGCACCATCTGTGCAAATACCAACACATCGTGTTCAGTCGATATTATTCTGCAGGATGAAATCGTTGACTGAGTTAAAAATGGCTTCCCCTGTGGTGTTGGTCGGCAGGGAACGACAAAACAGAAATTCATCCTGCACACCGCCATCATAAATGTACCTTACAAAACACAGCAGATTTGCCTCATTCACGATATCAGTTGACTCGTCCAGTTGCAGTGTGAAAAACTGGCTTTGGCGTAAACGTGTGATCAGCTGATCTTTCACATTTTCTGCCATGGCTGTTATTCGCCGCTGGACAGTATCATTGGAGAGGGGGACCCTGTTAATTTTGTCGCTTGCTTTCTCCCCAAACAATACATTAGCCATAACCTTGGCAGCTGGTTTGACTAAATTCTCACCTATCGAATGAGGTTTCCCTGTTTTTGCGATGAGAAGGGATACCCTGTATGATGCCTCTGTAGCCTTCGCATTTTCCCCCGTCGCAAAAAAATGTGAGGGCGCTTTCGTCATGTGTTTTTTAAGTTCATCACGTTTTCTCTCAAACAATGCTAAAGGTTTCCCGATGTAATCCTTGTGTTTGCTCTCAAAATGACGCTTGAGCTTGGCGGGTTTCATAGCCTCGTTAGCCAACGACTCGTAGCACAAAACACAGTGTGGATTGGGATCCTCTTCATCTCCAGTCCAGAAAAATCTGAATTTAATGTAGTCGCTGTGATATTTTCTCTTCACTTTAGCGCTGGACTTTCCGCGATCAAGCCGAGTTTCACAGCTTTCAGCCGGGTGGTGGTTAGACGGCGAACCGCTCTCCTGGGACTCAGTAACGCACACAAAATCACTTGTCGCTGCGGCTGAACCACTTGTAGTTGCTGGATCTCCTGCATCAGGACGATGCACCTTGACTCACGTCACGTCAGATTTGTCATTTAATTTTCTTTTTACCCTTAGATGCACGAGTGACTGGACCCTACACTCTTCCATAAGTGGGTCAAAAATGACTCATATTAGAATCAATGTGTTTTTATGCCATTTTTGTCAATTTGGTTAAGAATAATCACTTGTATAATATTTAGTATTATATTTAGGACCACACAAGAATGATTTCATGTTTGAAATATCTTTATTTTTCACTTTTTAACATTTTTGAAAAAGAAAATTACCCAGAACAGCAATAGAAAAATGTGAACATCCAGTGTGTGTGTGTGTGTGTGTGTGTGTGTGTGTGTGTGTGTGTGTGTGTGTGTGTGTGTGTGTGTGTGTGTGTGTGTGTGTGTGTGTGTGTGTGTGTGTGTGTGTGTGTGTGTGTGTGTGTGTGTGTGTGTGTGTGTGTGTGTGTGTGTGTGTGTGTGTGTGTGTGTGTGTGTGTGTGTGTGTGTGTGTGTGTGTGTGTGTGTGTGTGTGTGTGTGTGTGTGTGTGTGTGTGTGTGTGTGTGTGTGTGTGTGTGTGTGTGTGTGTGTGTGTGTGTGTGTGTGTGTGTGTGTGTGTGTGTGTGTGTGTGTGTGTGTGTGTGTGTGTGTGTGTGTGTGTGTGTGTGTGTGTGTGTGTGTGTGTGTGTGTGTGTGTGTGTGTGTGTGTGTGTCTGTCTGTCTGTCTGTCTGTCTGTCTGTCTGTCTGTCTGTCTGTCTGTCTGTCTGTCTGTCTGTCTGTCTGTCTGTCTGTCTGTCTGTCTGTCTGTCTGTCTGTCTGTCTGTCTGTCTGTCTGTCTGTCTGTCTGTCTGTCTGTCTGTCTGTCTGTCTGTCTGTCTGTCTGTCTGTCTGTCTGTCTGTCTGTCTGTCTGTCTGTCTGTCTGTCTGTCTGTCTGTCTGTCTGTCTGTCTGTCTGTCTGTCTGTCTGTCTGTCTGTCTGTCTGTCTGTCTGTCTGTCTGTCTGTCTGTCTGTCTGTCTGTCTGTCTGTCTGTCTGTCTGTCTGTCTGTCTGTCTGTCTGTCTGTCTGTCTGTCTGTCTGTCTGTCTGTCTGTCTGTCTGTCTGTCTGTCTGTCTGTCTGTCTGTCTGTCTGTCTGTCTGTCTGTCTGTCTGTCTGTCTGTCTGTCTGTCTGTCTGTCTGTCTGTCTGTCTGTCTGTCTGTCTGTCTGTCTGTCTGTCTGTCTGTCTGTCTGTCTGTCTGTCTGTCTGTCTGTCTGTCTGTCTGTCTGTCTGTCTGTCTGTCTGTCTGTCTGTCTGTCTGTCTGTCTGTCTGTCTGTCTGTCTGTCTGTCTGTCTGTCTGTCTGTCTGTCTGTCTGTCTGTCTGTCTGTCTGTCTGTCTGTCTGTCTGTCTGTCTGTCTGTCTGTCTGTCTGTCTGTCTGTCTGTCTGTCTGTCTGTCTGTCTGTCTGTCTGTCTGTCTGTCTGTCTGTCTGTCTGTCTGTCTGTAACTGTCCAGTCATTGACAGTTCCTCTCTCTTTTCCCTGTTTTGCCTTCTTGTCTCATCACTGTATGGAGTCTGTTTCTGGCTGTGATCATTGCACACAGGTACATTGCATTTCCCACACCTATTGTTGACTTTGCGATCTTTGTTACTTGGGCAGATCTGACACCTCTTTCTCTTTGGTTGGCCCTGTCTGCTTCTTTCCTGTGGCTGGGTTGTGGCTTTTGTCACCCCACACCCTCCCATTGCTTCAATAATCGGGGTTTGCAGTTGGGGGCAGCCTTCCAGTCGACTCCTCATGTGTGGTGTGACAAGCTCCTTTGACAGCTCTTTGAGGAAGAGCCGCCGTGAAAAAGGTGTAGGCATTCAGGGTGGCGATATCAATTATGTTGTACCACAGCACCATGGGCCACCTCTGTGTTTGGCGCTTGCAGGTGTAGGTGCCAACCATCTGGTCAGTGGTGTCTACACCTCCTTTCGTCTTGTTGTAAAATGTGATCACTTCTGGTTTTTTCTCTCTGCTATTTTCATCCACTACTTTGTCGTGGTGCATGGTGCTCAGGAGCACAACAGCTTTTCCTTTCTTTCTGACATAGCTGACCATGGTAAGGCTGTCGTTGAATCCAAACTCTGTGCTATGAACCTCCCTGGACTTGGAAGGCTTCATCAGAGGAGGGATGTCTGGCTTGATCTGACGTAGAGTCCCCACAATAGTGAGATCCTTCTCCAGGAGATGCTGCGCAAGAGGCACACTGGTGAAAAAGTTATCTGTGGTGATGTTGCGACCTGTGTTTCTAAATCTACTACACAACTGCTGGACAATGTTTTCTCCCAGATTCTTCTGAACTTCTTCCCCTGGTTGTCTCCCCGTGTAAACTATACCATCTATTGCATAGGGAATGCGTGCATCACAAACCCAGAAGATCTTTAGGCCGTACTTGGCGGGCTTGCTTGGCATGTACTGTAGAAACTTGCACCTACCCCTGAATGGCACAAGCTGTTCGTCCACAGTGACACAATCACTGGGGATGAATCGCTGTCTGCAGTTGACCAGGAACAGGTCCCATACATAGCGGAAGGCTGCCATATGGTCTGTTTACAGTCGGAAGGCTCTGGTCCTCTTATCATCAAAGCGCAAGGTACGGCGAATGTCTTCAAATCTGCCAACAGCCATAGTGGCCTTGTACTTTGGATTATGTAGAGGACTCCCAAACAGCTCACGGACTGATACATCCCAGTTCTTCTCACTTCCTGCAAGCAGGGTCAATCCAATGAACGCCATGAATTTATCTTTGGTGACATTTTTCCATTCTTTTCCTCTAGCTGTTGCTACTCTCCGTCCTTCCAAGTTTGTGCACTTCATCACCTCTTGTATTATATCATCAGTGATAAAGAGCTCCCATGCATCTTTTGGTGAGACAGTGGTGCTAAGCCCTTGTGCAGGCCCTGACCGACTTCTGAGGATATTGTGGCTCTGTGTTCTGCCCTGGGTGGGAGGTAACTCGCTCCAGTAAGAGCCCTTCCGACTCATTCTGTTGGACATGATTTGGACACTTTCTTCTGCAGGAGACACAGAAGAGGAATCTTCTGAGTCAGATTGATCCTGTTCAGTTGGATTTCCAGGTGGACGACTGCCACTGCCACCTGGACAATAGTCTGGGTCCTCATCATCAAAAATTTCAGACTCGGAGTCCAACCCCGTTACTGCCTCTCCATCATCCAGCATCTGTAGGACCATTTCAGCTGTGTATCTAGCAGCCATGACACCTTGGATGAGGACACATAAGAGTAATGTTTTCAATTGATCAATATGTAGCTATATAAATGAATACACTCACACACACACACACACACACACACACACACACACACGCACACACAATACATATAGTAATGTTAGCTATCTTAGTTAGCTAGCTAGTGTTAGCTAGTTATAAAGTAGGCTAATTTGTTGATACATAATAATAACAACAGTCATGAGTGACACACACACAATATTATATGAGGATAATACTTACACGTATCAGCTCTTGCTGTGTAAAATAATCTTCCTGAGGGGTGACACTTCTGATATAGTCTGTGTGGTCCACAGTTAATGTATTCCTAGCAGCCACAGTTGATAAGAATCAAAGGTTCCCATTGGATTCCATAGAAAATGCATGCGGGTCATTTTTGACCCACTTATGGAAGCTTGGGGTAGTAATACAAAAACTACAATTTCTTAAAATGTATAAAAGGTAAGTTAAAAATGTAAATGGCATTATATCAAAAACATGTTTTTTGAGGAATACCTGGAATATGAAATGATAACAATTTTTCATTACGAAGATATTTCAAGAAAACAACCTCACCGGGTCATTTTTGACCCACTTATGCATTTAACTGACCCTGTCTTTAGCCATCGATCCATCTTGTCAGTTGACAGCTCAAATTGACCGCACAAATCATTTATGACGTAAGATCGTAACCTACGTAGCTACGCTACATCTATGCTACACTCTATACTAGTCATTTTAAGACAGTTTGAGAAACACTTTAAACTTATAATATATTAATTTCAAATGTGACATTTTACCAAAATACTCACGGACCACTAGGGGTCGCTCACGTGTAGATAATTCTCATATGATTAAGTTTGTCCTTTGCAGGCCACCGTAGCTGGTGCCCCACCCGGTGACGTGTTAAGATAATAGGCATTCAGTTGTTAGTCGGCATGCAACGTACATGTTTACTGTTCATGCTGTGGTCATAAATAAAGCCACCACTTGAATATGCATTGTGTATTCCTTGTACATACACACATGCATGTATTAAGAGGTATTGAAAACTTCTACATGGTGTCAGAAGACGGCACGAGCCTCTCCTCTCGTCTGGAGAATTTTTTTTCCACGGACCGTGCTAACGCTAACTAGCTGGCTGAAGCTAGCCCCAGCTACAATGGCGGATGGATTTCGCCGTCCGGACCCTGTTATGTTTAAAGGAAACGTCGCGGAGAGCTGGTGGATCTTTGAGAGGGAATATGAAATCTTCATCGCCGCAGCGCACCCAGACAAGGCTACCAGGACTAAGGCTTACATCCTCCTCAATCTTGCTGGACCAGAAGCCATTGAACGTGAACGATCCTTTATGTATGCAGCTGAAGTGCGCGCGCCAGGCCCCGACGGTGCAGTGATCTCCCCAGCTGAATCAAGGGAGGACCCGGACTGTTTGATACGGAAATTCAGAGAAATATGCAACCCTCAACATAACAAAATAATGGAAAGGCACAGGTTTCATTCAAGAAATCAGAAGCAAGGTGAGAGCATTGAGTCATTCATCAGTGATCTGAAGATAAAAGCTAAAAGTTGCCATTTTGGAGACTTAGCTGAGGAACTAATCTGTGACAGAATAGTATGTGGCGTAATCAATGACTCTTTAAGAAAACCTCTGTTGAGAGACAGTGAACTGACACTTGCTAAAGCTGTTGCAGTCTGTCGTATACACAAGAAGTAACAGTGGAAGAGCCCACAACACACAGAGAAGACACGTTCTACGTGGATGGCGTAGATATGAAAGACATGTTGATAGTGTTAATCCTCAAGCTAAAGACAAAGAAGAAGGATTTGTTACAGTTCACATTAATGGCATACCAACTGAAATGAAAGTTGCCACAGGAGCTAAATGCAATGTGTTGTCTCAAGAAACGTTTACACAAGTGACCAATGGCGAGCAACTTGTGAAGCAAGAGACAGCTATAAACCTTGTTGCTTATGGAGGAAGCAGGATTGAGACCAAAGGCCTGGCCACACTGCCTTGCTGTTTAAAGGAGCAGCACCATTCGTTGCCTTTCTTCATAGTGAACAAAGATGTGCAGCCACTACTGGGATTTCGGGCATGCTTGGACATGGGATTTGTCACATTGAGCAAAGATGTCCACCAGATCAATACGGAAAGCAACACGGATTTCACCACACAGACACTCATGCAGTACAAACACCTGTTTGATGATGAACTTGGAGAACTACCAATCACTTACTCCATGACAGTTGATCCTAGTGTACAACCTGTTGTTAGACCTGCCCACCGCATTCCTTTTGCAATGCAAGACAGAGTTAAAGCTGAACTTAACCGCATGCAAAACATAGGTGTCATTATACCAGTTACTGAGCCCACAGACTGGGTCTCATCTATGGTGGCAGCACACAAAAAAGACAAGCAGGAAATAAGACTGTGTATCAATCCACAAGACCTCAACACAGCGCTGAAAAGACCACATCACCCTATGAGAACAGTAGAAGAAGTTGCAGCACAGATGTCAGGAGCAAAAGTGTTTTCTGTGCTAGATGCTAAAAGCTCCTTCTGGCAGATACGTCTCGACAAGAAATCCTCCATGTTGACAACCTTCAGTACTCCATTTGGGCGGTACAGATTCCTAAGGATGCCCTTCGGCATTAGCTCTGCTAGTGAGGTATTTCAACGCTCGATGGAACAGCTATTTGCAGGTTACCCATGTTCTGTCATCGTTGACGACATCATCATTGGTGGCCGCGGAGTTGCTGAGCATGATGCCAACCTCAAGAAGGTGCTGGAACGAGTGAGAGAAGTCAACCTAAAGCTGAATCCAGCCAAGTGCAAGTTTCGCCTGGATCATGTAGGATATGTAGGTCACATTTTCACAAGTGAAGGCCTAAAGGCAGACCCTTCTAAGACAGATGCAATCACTAACATGCCAGTCCCCACAGACGTTGTCTCACTACAGCGTTTCCTCGGTATGGTTAACTACCTCGGCAAGTTCATCCCGAATTTCAGCGACATCGCAGCACCACTGAGAAAACTCATCCACAAGGACACTGCATGGTGTTGGTTCCAGCAGCATCAGGATGCATTTGACCTTCTTAGATCATGCTTATCAAGGCCACCTGTCCTGTCATACTATGATGTCAGAAGACCAGTCACGCTCACCTGTGATGCGTCATGCTACGGACTTGGAGCAGCGTGCATGCAAGATGGCGGGCCAGTAGCGTTTGCGTCACGCACCCTCACTGACACAGAGACAAGGTATGCACAAATTGAAAAGGAACTGCTAGCTGTCGTGTTTGCCTGTACAAAATTCAAAGACTATGTGTATGGAAAGCCTGTAGTGGTGGAGACTGACCACCAACCTCTAGTGACTATCTTAAAGAAGCCCATCCACACAGCCAGGGCCGTAGCCAGCATTTTGGAATAAGTGAGGTCCATGATGCGCGCGCGGCGATTTAAAAAAAATATATATATATATTTTAAATTATATTGTTTTTTAGATATACATTTATGTATATGTATAATATATATATATATTTTATGTATTTATTAAATTACAAGTCACACAAGAGTTTTATTGTTTAAATGTCTTTTAATTGTATAAACCAGCATTTTCCCCCCAAAAAATGTACTGTACTATTTTTACATTTTTTTTTATAGCAATAGTACACCACCATGTTTTTAAAGAATATAGGGGGTAACTTTGAACTTGATGAACTGAATGATGAATGATTCCAAAATAAAAATAATATTCAAGTAGAAACAAATCATTGCAAATTACAGCCCCTAAAAGTACAAATGGCATCACCTAAAATCTCAACAATCAACTTTTTAATCAAATGCAAGCTGAATCCTCCTATGACCAGAGGCATCCCACCGTCGAAGGATATTCTCCCGGTCCACTTCCACTTTCTGATGCACATGCATCATCGCCAGGCCCGTCAGTCTGTCGTTGGACATGGTAGATCTAAGCCATGTCTTTAGTCTTCGCATGGCTGAGAATGACCTCTCACAGGCACAAGTTGTCACTGGCAAGGTTAAGAAAATCTTCAACATACATTTTATGTTAGGGAAGAATGACAGGTTGTGTTTTTGTAGAACTTCTAGGGCAAAAGAAGGAAGGGGGCCATCTTCAAATTTATGTCTCCAGCGCTCAATTTCCTGTCTGGCAGTGTCTTGGTCAGGGAGGTCTTCGTGGTACCACCGAAGCATCTCATCCTCTCGTGCTGGTGTTAAATATTTCAAGGATGATGGCACCAAGTATGATGCAAGGATAGGGGGCTTATTATTCTTGGCAAATCTCTCATCCAACTGAGCTGTGATGTGGTCCAAGAAGGGGTAGAAGAGATTTATCCTGTAATGGTCCTCCACTGATTCTGTGGTCACGTTTGCTCTGTATGTTTGTCTCACAGATACCCTCCGCTTGGCTGGGACAACACCTATTGAATTAGCCAATGCAGTGGCTTTCTCAAAGCACAACCTGGAACCTTTGTCCTCTCTTTGGTTGGCGATGACCTGCCGCATGTTTCTTGCTTCCTCATAGGCTGTGAGGATGTCCAAATTTGTAGTCTGCAGCAGTTTGGTTAAAGGATGTATGTATCCAAGTATTTCATTTACCATCACAGCTGTAATTATGGTCTCAAATGATTCCATGCTGTGCCTGAGGGTGGCAGCCTTTGCAGAAACAGAAGGTTTTTCAACCCCCATTTTTTCCAACACAGAATGCACCGCTGTGAACTTCTCCACAAATGCGCTGAGGGTGGTTGATCTGCTGCTCCATCTTGTGTCACTCATGAGTGGGATTCCTGATTTTTTTGTTGTTTGACCTTCTTTACTGGTTTCTGCCTCCAAAGCACCTTTTCTGGCACTAGATCCTGAAAAGAACACTGCAATTTCCTCAATAATAGACATTGTATTCCTCACTATAGGCAGATCTGAACAGCCATGCACTACAACTAAATTAAGTGCATGGCTCCTGCAGTGGGTGTACATTGCCCTGGGATGAACATCACTGATTCTTTTTTGGACTCCACTCACATGGCCACTCATTGTAGATGCCCCATCATATCCTTGGCCCCTTAAATACTCAGTGTGAAGTCCCCATTCAGTCAGCTGTCGAAGAATTACTGTGGCTATTGTCTTCGCATCTTGCTGAGTCAAAGGGCAGAATCCAAGAAAGTCCTCTCTTATTTCAGAACTCTCTCCCTCCCCACTCACATACCGAACGCAGAGTGATAGTTGCTCAATTCCACTGATATCCATTGACTCATCAGCTAAAACAGTGAAGAACTTCGCTGTTTTGATATTGTTGATAAGAGTCTCCCTTATGTCCTCTGCACAGCATGCAATGAGATCATTCTGAATTTGTGGGGATATGTATTTTGCATTCTTGGCTGCAGTCTCCAGATGTTGCTTGAGTGTAGTGTCAAACTGTGCTTTCCAGTTAACAAAGTAGTTAAAATTTCCATTTTCACTGGATCCCTCCCAGTTCCCCCGGAAAGGCACATTTCTTTTCCCTAAACATACAATGATGTCTATGATGGAGAGCAAAGCCTTGCGGTTAGCCATGACCTTGTCATCATATTGCTTGCTGATAACAGATTGAATATCTTTCTTTTGGCCTTGTGTGATCAACATGAAATTTTCAGCCAATTCGGTGGCTCTCTGGTGTCCCTCTGAATGGCTATGCCTTGGGATCACGCCTCTTTTATCACCAACTGCATTTTTCCAGTCAGTAAAGCCCTTTGTCAGGAAGCTAAAGTTTTTTCCTTTTACTTTATTAAAGCAGAGGCAAGTGGCACAATAAGCTGCATCCTCAGATGGCGAGTAGCTCAGCCATTCATAATTTTTCTCCCACTGGGGATTGTACCTCAGCTGTTTTCCTCCCAAGGTACGTTTGGGATAGCTATATCCCTGTGGTGCTAACCACCGATTTTGGAGTACACTCTTTTTCTCATCATCTGTAAGGGCATCACCATTAATAACTTTGTTTTTTACCCTAACCGGATCAAAGGGATGCTGAGGGCATGAACTTCCAATTTCTTCTCCCCCTATTTCCATGTTTCCCTGCTCCCTGCTGTATTCATTCTCTGCGCTTCTCTGCCCTCCCTCCTCCACTGTGTGCCTCTGCGCTTCATCATCCTCTGCGCTTCTCTGCCCTCCCTCCTCCACTGTGTGCCTCTGCGCTTCATCATCCTCTGCGCTTCTCTGCCCTCCCTCCTCCACTGTGTGCCTCTGCGCTTCATCATCCTCTGCGCTTCTCTGCCCTCCCTCCTCCACTGTGTGCCTCTGCCCTTCATCATCCTCTGTGTGCCTCTCTCCTTCCATCTCTGAATGACTCTCTTCTCTGTGCTCCAGCTTACTTTCCCTATTCTCTCTTTCATCCTCCTTGCTTTCCTGTTTACTATCTCCATCTCTGTCCTTTTCTTTCTTTTTCTTTGACAGAAATGCATCCATTGTGTTTTGTTTTAATCTCTTGGACATGGTTGGCCTGCTCTTTGTGACTTGTTTTCTGTGGAATGGGTATATTAAAATTAATATGAGCTGAAAACGTGCTAGATTAACTGAACATTAATATCTAAAGGTGCCCCCTCCAAATTTAACCCATAGCCTAACCCAATAAAGTCAATAAGACTAGATGCTTATTAATCTACCTGAAAAGGAAGCTTTGGCTGATCCTACAGTATGGGTCTAATGCCAAAGTAGCCAACAAATGAGCTAAAATATCCGTTGAAGTCGTGGACAGTCCCAAAACGGATATTTAAAACGGATATTTTGCTCATTTGGACACTATTTTAACGGTACAGGGTAAAATAGTAGCCTACTTTCACTTACCAAATGGTTTCTTGACGTTGACACAGGCTAGAAGTTACTGTCGTTACTGCTATCATTCACACACTGACTTCATGTCGGCTGAACATTCTTATCCTCGCGTCGCACGCGCGCTTTGTTATTTTTTTTCTTAGTTCTGCACACGTAAACGCAAAAAGCCGAAAGTGCACATAGGAAACCGAAAACAAAGCCCATGGATGTTAACCACAATCTGCAAAGCACGTTTCACAGAGGTTTAATGAGAGGTCTTTAATGTTTGATTCAGTTGGGCATTTTTGACGTTCAAAAAAAAAAAAAAAAAAAAAAAAACCTCGGATGAAATAAGCGAGGTCCGGACCTCCCTTACCTCTAATGTGGCTACGGCCATGCACACAGCCCCTGCCCGTCTGCAGAGGATGTTGCTCCGGCTGCAGAGCTACGACATCAGTTTGGTGTACAAAAAGGGCAAGTATATGTATGTAGCAGACACACTTTCACGTGCCCCAACCACACAAACATCTCAAAGCCCTGCTGAAAATGATGCTTACGAAGTTATGTCTGTGAGCTACGTCTCCACAGCCCGCTTGGAAGAACTCAGAAAGCACACAGCAGAGGACGAAGATCTGCAAGCCCTCAGTGCAGTCATTAATAGAGGATGGCCCATCCGACAGAATCAGCTCCAACCTGCTGTCAGTCTCTTCTTTCCCTACAGAGATGAAATGACAGTAGAAGAGGGAATTGTCATGAAAGGCCACAAAACGGTCATTCCTCAGTCCCTGCACAGAGTACATCAAAATAGTGCACAGAGGGCACCCCGGCATTGAAGCAACCAAAAGCAGAGCAAGAAGCATCCTTTTTTGGCCAGAAATGTCTAGAGACATCACTGAGGAGTTGCTTTCATGTGCGGTGTGCAACAGCACCAGATCCCATCAGCAAAAGGAGCCCCTCCAGCTTCATCCTGTGCCAGATCTCCCATGGTCCACATTGGCAACAGACATCTTCGAGTGGCATGGAAAATGGTATCTGGTGCTGGTTGACTCATACTCTGGCTGGTTTGAAATCGACCTTCTCCGGGATGTGACCTCATCAACTGTGATAACTAAATTGAAAAGACATTTCTCTGTTTTCGGCACACCACACACACTCATCTCTGATAATGCTGGACAGTACGCCAGTCAACATTTCAAGGACTTTGCAAAACAGTGGGACTTTGTTCACATGACCAGCAGTCCTGAATACCCACAGTCAAACGGACTAGCAGAGAGAGCAGTTTGCAGTGCAAAACAGCTGATGGAACGTTCACACAGAGATGGCACAAATGTCTTCCTCAACCTGGTAAATCTCAGAAACATTCCCCGTGATCTGACGTTAGGCTCTCCTGCTGAACGCCTGATGTCGCGACAAACACGTGCAGCCATCCCTGTGTGCACCAAACTGTTACAGCCAAACCCAAAAGATGCACAACTAATCAGAACACAACTCCTCAACAGGCGGCTCATCCTAAAGCACCACTATGACATCTCAAGTTCTCCTCTAAAACCCCTGGCAGAGGGACAAGTGATCAGGATGCAGACCCCAAAAGGATACGATCGGCTTGGCGTTGTGAAGGACGTGAGCGAGAAACCACGCTCTTACATAATCCAAGCCAACGGGACTTCATACAGACGGAATCGTCGTCACATCATTCCTGTTCCCTGAGCCGTTGCCCCAGCAACAGCAGCCTCAAGATTTCGACCCTCAAAACACCGACCCCTCTATGATGGACTGTGTACCCCACACACCACAAACACCTGAGAGAAACAGCAGGCTGACACAGAACAGTTCCCCTTCACTACCGAGACACACATCACATTTCCCTTGCAACAGTGACACACTATACATAACACGATCAGGTCGCACATGCAAACCAAACCCTAAATATGTGCAGTAACACTGTTGGACAATCTTGTTAAAGTGATATGTTTATTCATTTCCTTTTCCTGTTACCTGGTAAGGTATTTTGTAATGGTTTATTGTTTGTGTCACCAAATGCTAAAGGAATGTTCAATATCCTCTGCCTTAAATGTTATTTGCTTTCAGATAGAAACATCAGCTAAAGAGAAGGGATGTAGATCATTCTCATATGATTAAGTTTGTCCTTTGCAGGCCACCGTAGCTGGTGCGCCACCCGGTGACGTGTTAAGATGATAGGCATTCAGTTGTTAGTCGGCATGCAACGTACATGTTCACTGTTGATGCTGTGGTCATAAATAAAGCCACCACTTGCCTATGCATTGTGTATTCCTTGTACATACACACATGCATGTATTAAGAGGTATTGAAAACTTCTACAGCTCACGGACCACCAGTGGTCCGCGGACCACTCTTTGAGAAAGACTGCTAGACCAAACAAAGGAGTTAGCTACACTACCAAATATCCAATATGGCGACCACAGCAGCCCACGCTGTCCACTATGTCTAAGCCAATCACATCGCTAGCTTCCCTTGACGTCACACAGATCTCGCGAGCAGTTGCGATATTTTGCGAGACTTGGTGAGTTCAGTAATGGCCGCCATATCAGAAGCCGACACGATGCTTTTCGTTTTTTCTCAGCGCAAATTTCTCGATCTATGGAAGGTTTCAAATGGTTTAGAATAAAAAGGAGAATATACGTAAGTGTTAGTTATTTTGCGAGTCCAAGTACCGGTTCCCGACATTCCCGTTTTAACCGGACTTGAACCGAAACTTTTTTCAAGTCCAGTACCGGTTCGGCGTACCGGTACGCAGCACTATATAGTGATGGCAAAGTGAAGCTTTATGAACCAGTGAAGCTTTCCATCCAATTGTATTGGAAAAAGGTTCATTCATTCAATGCATCTAAAACTCTAGGTTGACCTCTGCTGTTGAAAACGTGTAGTGCAGTATGTTTCAAACACCCTATATTTTGCCTCCCTCTCTGTGGGCTGAACATGACTATGAAAACTTGAACCAATAAATCATGTCATCAATATGTGGATTCCTATTTGAATAAAACTACTGCTTTTCTCGTATGAATTGTGTCCATGTTTGTGTATTTCACAATTGTGTCTGGGTGTCTTTCTGTACCTTTGTTTGCAGCTTTGTGCATGTGTGAGTGATCATACTAGCAGAAGATAGATCTTCGTTTTACACAAATGTGAGATTGAAAATAATTGCAAGTGCTTCCTAATGCCTGTGCAGTTTATGGCAGTCATAGTGACTTATTTGAACTATTTCTTGAATGTGGCAAGGGTTTTACAGAGGAGAGATCAGTGTGGCAGGGAAGTGCTTGTGGACAGGTTACACATGGAAGGGCAAGAACATGGAGGTGCAGTGAAAGTGCTTGTGGACAGGTTACACATGGAAGGGCAAGAACATGGAGGTGCTTGTGAACAGGGGTTGGGTGGGATGGGACATGAAATTAAAATCGATTTTTATTAAGAAACACAATTTTCTCCACAGTACTGGGGTTTAGTCGGTTTCTCTTCTTGGAAACTATTTCCCCAGCCTTGGAAAAAACGCGTTCACATGGCACAGATGAGGCCGGAATGCACAAAAGATTCCGTGCCAACACAAAAAGATGGGGGTACACATGCTTGTGCTTGACCCAATACTCAAGTGGGTCTTCATTTCGTGGAATGTTGGGCTCTGCAAGGTACCGGTTCGTCTCTACAGAGGCATTGGCTGTAGCACTTTTGACCTTCCTCTTCTCCAAAACTTGTGCATCCAACAGCTCCCACAGGCCTGAAACGGTAATGGTACAGGAATGCAATCAATATACTGTATATTATCCATAAACACTACAACATTGAAACTGCATCCATACCTGATGAATCAGAGGTTGAAGGTGCATCATGTGAAGTTGATGGGGTAGGATCATCGGAGGGTGCCGGATCAGGTGTTTTTTGCCTTATAACAGTGGCACATTCTGCCATAAGTTTTTTAACACCATTTTGCTGGTGTGTGGTGTTGCAAAACCCCATGGTTTTAAAACGAGGATCCAGGAGAGTGGCCAGAGCATGCTGTCCTGCAACCTCATAATTCCCAAGCTTTTCAGACGTTAGGGTTAACAAATGTTTAGCCAAATCTCTGGCCATTTCATCTGTAAGCTGCCTTTGTTTTGTTGCAATAATGTGCCGCAGCATCTTCACCAGCGGAATTATTTTCGAACCTGACACATGTTTCTCGGCAGAAAGCTCAACTGTGGCTTCTTTGAGAGGGGCCAAAAGAGAAATGCACTGACTTATGCTGTGGTATTGATTGGAGGTCAATGGTGCCACATCTGTCTGAAGAGAGGCCAAGGCTGCACCCACTGGCTCTCTCTGCTCATACAGTCTTTGGAGCATGTCTAAGGTGCTGTTCCATCTTGTGTCCACCTCTTGAATGAGTTTATTTGTTGGACCACCCATTTGGTTTTGAAGGCAGAGAAGCCGCTCTCTGGCTACAGTGCTGGTCCTGAAGTAAGTGGCAATATCTCTTGCCTTAGTGCGCACCTCCTCCAGACCTGGGGTTAGTTTGAGGGCCTTCTTCACCACCAAATTCAAGGCATGAGCAATGCAGTGGCTGTGCCTTACCTCCATGATGCTACTACAGAGGTGCATATTTGAGGCACCATCTGTAGTAAGGCACATGACCTTTGCTTTGGGTATTTCCCACTCTTCCAGAATTGACCCTTTCACAGTTGCAATGTTGGATGCAGTGTGGCGCTCCCCAAACTTAGCAACTGCCAGCAAAACAGTCGCCAACTTGTCTTCCTCATCCACAAAATGGCAAGTGAAGGCCAGGTAGGAATCCATGTGGATGGATGTCCACATATCCGAGGTCAAGGCCACAGCAGTAGCCTTCTGAACCTTGTCTTTGGCCTTCTGCTTCTCCTCACGATACCTTGCCTCCATCATGGACTTCAAGGTCTGCCTTGATGGAAGGACATACGTAGGGTCCAAAAGGGAAACCAAGGCTCTGAAACCTTGATCATCCACAACCTAAACAGTAGAAGATATTTAATATGTGTTTTACAGAAAAAAATATCTCTATGTATGTGGAAAATACATATCCTTATACCTTGAAAGGCTGGGAATCCTGGACAATCATGTTCACCAGTGCCTCATCAATCTTGGCCTTTCTATCGCCTGCAACACAACAAAAGGTCATGGCTACATAACATAATACCACTGCGAGTACTTTTAATGAATAAATGCTGCCATGAAATAAATGCATAAACATATATTAACATGACGATTACATGTAGGAGGGAACTACTGAATTAGAGCAATGGTACTCACCCCGGATGCTCGCTGCAGCTTGGCCAGCCTCATGCTTAGCACGGAAATGCCTCAGCATGGATGAGGTGTTATTATTATAGGCCAGCTGTTGATGGCAAACCAAACATTGGACCTGAAAACAGAATTAAAAAAACATATATATACTTATACGCATGTGTAACAACTTCACTAACCATTGCCAATAGGCTATGATACAAGCCAAATCGCCATTATGACCTATCCAATGCACACATTCACTACAATTACACATGGCACACAGGATAATTTTGATGACACAAGTTTATTCTATAGTAGAATAAAGTGAACCATACACCTGGGACAACATTTCATTATTAGATATATGCAAAGAATGCTAGATTTCGTGGGTGGTTAGCCAGTAAGTTCATCCATGACATGACATGACACGGGCAGATGTGTTGCATGATCAGTTAACCATAACACAATTAAAACATTGTGGGGAGCTGCTTTGCCAAAGCTTAGCCTACTTCCAAAAACATCCATAATTACGCTATAAAATTATATAGGTTTTGCCTGCCCTATTGCCAACCTTGTTAGGAGAAATCAAATTAAAGTGCTCCCACATCTCGGAGCGGCCTCTCTTTGCAACAGGTTCCATTGCAATTAACTATTTTCTCTTTGCTACTATACTCGCTATACTTACTGTTCTGACTCGCAACACTGCTCTCGACTACTTTGCTACTACTACTACTAGTTATACTGACTGTTCTGACTCGCAACACTGCTCTCGACTACTTTGCTACTACTACTACTACTCGCAACTCGCTGTACTACTACTGACTGTCTGATTCTCGACTACTTCAAACCCCACAACTCGCGCGCCGTTTCGCGCACCTTTGAATCGAATTGAAGCAGTCACGTGAGTGTGCGTTGAAACGAAGCTTCGGACGTCATTGGTCACGTGATCAGCAGCAAACGAATCAAGCACCGATACATTGCTTTGCCTTGCGCTGGTTCATTTTTTGATACAAGCTTCGAAGCAGGAGAGTCGGAGGTAACAACACTAGTCGGCATGCAACGTACATGTTTACTGTTCATGCTGTGGTCATAAATAAAGCCACCACCTGAATATGCATTGTGTATTCCTTGTACATACACACATGCATGTATTAAGAGGTATTGAAAACTTCTACATGGTGTCAGAAGACGGCACGAGCCTCTCCTCTCGTCTGGAGAATTTTTTTTCCACGGACCGTGCTAACGCTAACTAGCTGGCTGAAGCTAGCCCCAGCTACAATGGCGGATGGATTTCGCCGTCCGGACCCTGTTATGTTTGAAGGAAACGTCGCGGAGAGCTGGCGGATCTTTGAGAGGGAATATGAAATCTTCATCGCCGCAGCGCACCCAGACAAGGCTACCAGGACTAAGGCTTACATCCTCCTCAATCTTGCTGGACCAGAAGCCATTGAACGTGAACGATCCTTTATGTATGCAGCTGAAGTGTGCGCGCCAGGCCCCGACGGTGCAGTGATCTCCCCAGCTGAATCAAGGTAGGACCCGGACTGTTTGATACGGAAATTCAGAGAAATATGCAACCCTCAACATAACAAAATAATGGAAAGGCACAGGTTTCATTCAAGAAATCAGAAGCAAGGTGAGAGCATTGAGTCATTCATCAGTGATCTGAAGATAAAAGCTAAAAGTTGCCATTTTGGAGACTTAGCTGAGGAACTAATCTGTGACAGAATAGTATGTGGCGTAATCAATGACTCTTTAAGAAAAACTCTGTTGAATGACAGTGAACTGACACTTGCTAAAGCTGTTGCAGTCTGTCGTATACACAAGAAGTAACAGTGGAAGAGCCCACAACACACAGAGAAGACACGTTCTACGTGGATGGCGTAGATATGAAAGACATGTTGATAGTGTTAATCCTCAAGCTAAAGACAAAGAAGAATGATTTGTTACAGTTCACATTAATGGCATACCAACTGAAATGAAAGTTGCCACAGGAGCTAAATGCAATGTGTTGTCTCAAGAAACGTTTACACAAGTGACCAATGGCGAGCAACTTGTGAAGCAAGAGACAGCTATAAACCTTGTTGCTTATGGAGGAAGCAGGATTGAGACCAAAGGCCTGGCCACACTGCCTTGCTGTTTAAAGGAGCAGCACCATTCGTTGCCTTTCTTCATAGTGAACAAAGATGTGCAGCCACTACTGGGATTTCGGGCATGCTTGGACATGGGATTTGTCACATTGAGCAAAGATGTCCACCAGATCAATACGGAAAGCAACGCGGATTTCACCACACAGACACTCATGCAGTACAAAGACCTGTTTGATGATGAACTTGGAGAACTACCAATCACTTACTCCATGACAGTTGATCCTAGTGTACAACCTGTGGTTAGACCTGCCCACCGCATTCCTTTTGCAATGCAAGACAGAGTTAAAGCTGAACTTAACCGCATGCAAAACATAGGTGTCATTATACCAGTTACTGAGCCCACAGACTGGGTCTCATCTATGGTGGCAGCACACAAAAAAGACAAGCAGGAAATAAGACTGTGTATCAATCCACAAGACCTCAACACAGCGCTGGAAAGACCACATCACCCTATGAGAACAGTAGAAGAAGTTGCAGCACAGATGTCAGGAGCAAAAGTGTTTTCTGTGCTAGATGCTAAAAGCTCCTTCTGGCAGATACGTCTCGACAAGAAATCCTCCATGTTGACAACCTTCAGTACTCCATTTGGGCGGTACAGATTCCTAAGGATGCCCTTCGGCATTAGCTCTGCTAGTGAGGTATTTCAACGCTCGATGGAACAGCTATTTGCAGGTTACCCATGTTCTGTCATCGTTGACGACATCATCATTGGTGGCCGCGGAGTTGCTGAGCATGATGCCAACCTCAAGAAGGTGCTGGAACGAGTGAGAGAAGTCAACCTAAAGCTGAATCCAGCCAAGTGCAAGTTTCGCCTGGATCATGTAGGATATGTAGGTCACATTTTCACAAGTGAAGGCCTAAAGGCAGACCCTTCTAAGACAGATGCAATCACTAACATGCCAGTCCCCACAGACGTTGTCTCACTACAGCGTTTCCTCGGTATGGTTAACTACCTCGGCAAGTTCATCCCGAATTTCAGCGACATCGCAGCACCACTGAGAAAACTCATCCACAAGGACACTGCATGGTGTTGGTTCCAGCAGCATCAGGATGCATTTGACCTTCTTAGATCATGCTTATCAAGGCCACCTGTCCTGTCATACTATGATGTCAGAAGACCAGTCACGCTCACCTGTGATGCGTCATGCTACGGACTTGGAGCAGCGTGCATGCAAGATGGCGGGCCAGTAGCGTTTGCGTCACGCACCCTCACTGACACAGAGACAAGGTATGCACAAATTGAAAAGGAACTGCTAGCTGTCGTGTTTGCCTGTACAAAATTCAAAGACTATGTGTATGGAAAGCCTGTAGTGGTGGAGACTGACCACCAACCTCTAGTGACTATCTTAAAGAAGCCCATCCACACAGCCAGGGCCGTAGCCAGCATTTTGGAATAAGTGAGGTCCATGATGCGCGCGCGGCGATTTAAAAAAAAAATATATATAAATATTTTAAATTATATTGTTTTTTAGATATACATTTATGTATATGTATAATATATATATATATTTTATGTATTTATTAAATTACAAGTCACACAAGAGTTTTATTGTTTAAATGTCTTTTAATTGTATAAACCAGCATTTTCCCCCCAAAAAATGTACTGTACTATTTTTACATTTTTTTTTATAGCAATAGTACACCACCATGTTTTTAAAGAATATAGGGGGTAACTTTGAACTTGATGAACTGAATGATGAATGATTCCAAAATAAAAATAATATTCAAGTAGAAATAAATCATTGCAAATTACAGCCCCTAAAAGTACAAATGGCATCACCTAAAATCTCAACAATCAACTTTTTAATCAAATGCAAGCTGAATCCTCCTATGACCAGAGGCATCCCACCGTCGAAGGATATTCTCCCGGTCCACTTCCACTTTCTGATGCACATGCATCATCGCCAGGCCCGTCAGTCTGTCGTTGGACATGGTAGATCTAAGCCATGTCTTTAGTCTTCGCATGGCTGAGAATGACCTCTCACAGGCACAAGTTGTCACTGGCAAGGTTAAGAAAATCTTCAACATACATTTTATGTTAGGGAAGAATGACAGGTTGTGTTTTTGTAGAACTTCTAGGGCAAAAGAAGGAAGGGGGCCATCTTCAAATTTATGTCTCCAGCGCTCAATTTCCTGTCTGGCAGTGTCTTGGTCAGGGAGGTCTTCGTGGTACCACCGAAGCATCTCAAACTCTCGTGCTGGTGTTAAATATTTCAAGGATGATGGCACCAAGTATGATGCAAGGATAGGGGGCTTATTATTCTTGGCAAATCTCTCATCCAACTGAGCTGTGATGTGGTCCAAGAAGGGGTAGAAGAGATTTATCCTGTAATGGTCCTCCACTGATTCTGTGGTCACGTTTGCTCTGTATGTTTGTCTCACAGATACCCTCCGCTTGGCTGGGACAACACCTATTGAATTAGCCAATGCAGTGGCTTTCTCAAAGCACAACCTGGAACCTTTGTCCTCTCTTTGGTTGGCGATGACCTGCCGCATGTTTCTTGCTTCCTCATAGGCTGTGAGGATGTCCAAATTTGTAGTCTGCAGCAGTTTGGTTAAAGGATGTATGTATCCAAGTATTTCATTTACCATCACAGCTGTAATTATGGTCTCAAATGATTCCATGCTGTGCCTGAGGGTGGCAGCCTTTGCAGAAACAGAAGGTTTTTCAACCCCCATTTTTTCCAACACAGAATGCACCGCTGTGAACTTCTCCACAAATGCGCTGAGGGTGGTTGATCTGCTGCTCCATCTTGTGTCACTCATGAGTGGGATTCCTGATTTTTTTGTTGTTTGACCTTCTTTACTGGTTTCTGCCTCCAAAGCACCTTTTCTGGCACTAGATCCTGAAAAGAACACTGCAATTTCCTCAATAATAGACATTGTATTCCTCACTATAGGCAGATCTGAACAGCCATGCACTACAACTAAATTAAGTGCATGGCTCCTGCAGTGGGTGTACATTGCCCTGGGATGAACATCACTGATTCTTTTTTGGACTCCACTCACATGGCCACTCATTGTAGATGCCCCATCATATCCTTGGCCCCTTAAATACTCAGTGTGAAGTCCCCATTCAGTCAGCTGTCGAAGAATTACTGTGGCTATTGTCTTCGCATCTTGCTGAGTCAAAGGGCAGAATCCAAGAAAGTCCTCTCTTATTTCAGAACTCTCTCCCTCCCCACTCACATACCGAACGCAGAGTGATAGTTGCTCAATTCCACTGATATCCATTGACTCATCAGCTAAAACAGTGAAGAACTTCGCTGTTTTGATATTGTTGATAAGAGTCTCCCTTATGTCCTCTGCACAGCATGCAATGAGATCATTCTGAATTTGTGGGGATATGTATTTTGCATTCTTGGCTGCAGTCTCCAGATGTTGCTTGAGTGTAGTGTCAAACTGTGCTTTCCAGTTAACAAAGTAGTTAAAATTTCCATTTTCACTGGATCCCTCCCAGTTCCCCCGGAAAGGCACATTTCTTTTCCCTAAACATACAATGATGTCTATGATGGAGAGCAAAGCCTTGCGGTTAGCCATGACCTTGTCATCATATTGCTTGCTGATAACAGATTGAATATCTTTCTTTTGGCCTTGTGTGATCAACATGAAATTTTCAGCCAATTCGGTGGCTCTCTGGTGTCCCTCTGAATGGCTATGCCTTGGGATCACGCCTCTTTTATCACCAACTGCATTTTTCCAGTCAGTAAAGCCCTTTGTCAGGAAGCTAAAGTTTTTTCCTTTTACTTTATTAAAGCAGAGGCAAGTGGCACAATAAGCTGCATCCTCAGATGGCGAGTAGCTCAGCCATTCATAATTTTTCTCCCACTGGGGATTGTACCTCAGCTGTTTTCCTCCCAAGGTACATTTGGGATAGCTATATCCCTGTGGTGCTAACCACCGATTTTGGAGTACACTTTTTTTCTCATCATCTGTAAGGGCATCACCATTAATAACTTTGTTTTTTACCCTAACCGGATCAAAGGGATGCTGAGGGCATGAACTTCCAATTTCTTCTCCCCCTATTTCCATGTTTCCCTGCTCCCTGCTGTATTCATTCTCTGCGCTTCTCTGCCCTCCCTCCTCCACTGTGTGCCTCTGCGCTTCGTCATCCTCTGCGCTTCTCTGCCCTCCCTCCTCCACTGTGTGCCTCTGCGCTTCATCATCCTCTGTGTGCCTCTCTCCTTCCATCTCTGAATGACTCTCTTCTCTGTGCTCCAGCTTACTTTCCCTATTCTCTCTTTCATCCTCCTTGCTTTCCTGTTTACTATCTCCATCTCTGTCCTTTTCTTTCTTTTTCTTTGACAGAAATGCATCCATTGTGTTTTGTTTTAATCTCTTGGACATGGTTGGCCTGCTCTTTGTGACTTGTTTTCTGTGGAATGGGTATATTAAAATTAATATGAGCTGAAAACGTGCTAGATTAACTGAACATTAATATCTAAAGGTGCCCCCTCCAAATTTAACCCATAGCCTAACCCAATAAAGTCAATAAGACTAGATGCTTATTAATCTACCTGAAAAGGAAGCTTTGGCTGATCCTACAGTATGGGTCTAATGCCAAAGTAGCCAACAAATGAGCTAAAATATCCGTTGAAGTCGTGGACAGTCCCAAAACGGATATTTAAAACGGATATTTTGCTCATTTGGACACTATTTTAACGGTACAGGGTAAAATAGTAGCCTACTTTCACTTACCAAATGGTTTCTTGACGTTGACACAGGCTAGAAGTTACTGTCGTTACTGCTATCATTCACACACTGACTTCATGTCGGCTGAACATTCTTATCCTCGCGTCGCACGCGCGCTTTGTTATTTTTTTTCTTAGTTCTGCACACGTAAACGCAAAAAGCCGAAAGTGCACATAGGAAACCGAAAACAAAGCCCATGGATGTTAACCACAATCTGCAAAGCACGTTTCACAGAGGTTTAATGAGAGGTCTTTAATGTTTGATTCAGTTGGGCATTTTTGACGTTAAAAAAAAAAAAAAAAACCTCGGATGAAATAAGCGAGGTCCGGACCTCCCTTACCTCTAATGTGGCTACGGCCATGCACACAGCCCCTGCCCGTCTGCAGAGGATGTTGCTCCGGCTGCAGAGCTACGACATCAGTTTGGTGTACAAAAAGGGCAAGTATATGTATGTAGCAGACACACTTTCACGTGCCCCAACCACACAAACATCTCAAAGCCCTGCTGAAAATGATGCTTACGAAGTTATGTCTGTGAGCTACGTCTCCACAGCCCGCTTGGAAGAACTCAGAAAGCACACAGCAGAGGACGAAGATCTGCAAGCCCTCAGTGCAGTCATTAATAGAGGATGGCCCATCCGACAGAATCAGCTCCAACCTGCTGTCAGTCTCTTCTTTCCCTACAGAGATGAAATGACAGTAGAAGAGGGAATTGTCATGAAAGGCCACAAAACGGTCATTCCTCAGTCCCTGCACAGAGTACATCAAAATAGTGCACAGAGGGCACCCCGGCATTGAAGCAACCAAACGCAGAGCAAGAAGCATCCTTTTTTGGCCAGAAATGTCTAGAGACATCACTGAGGAGTTGCTTTCATGTGCGGTGTGCAACAGCACCAGATCCCATCAGCAAAAGGAGCCCCTCCAGCTTCATCCTGTGCCAGATCTCCCATGGTCCACATTGGCAACAGACATCTTCGAGTGGCATGGAAAACGGTATCTGGTGCTGGTTGACTCATACTCTGGCTGGTTTGAAATCGACCTTCTCCGGGATGTGACCTCATCAACTGTGATAACTAAATTGAAAAGACATTTCTCTGTTTTCGGCACACCACACACACTCATCTCTGATAATGCTGGACACTACGCCAGTCAACATTTCAAGGACTTTGCAAAACAGTGGGACTTTGTTCACATGACCAGCAGTCCTGAATACCCACAGTCAAACGGACTAGCAGAGAGAGCAGTTCGCAGTGCAAAACAGCTGATGGAACGTTCACACAGAGATGGCACAGATGTCTTCCTCAACCTGGTAAATCTCAGAAACATTCCCCGTGATCTGACGTTAGGCTCTCCTGCTGAACGCCTGATGTCGCGACAAACACGTGCAGCCATCCCTGTGTGCACCAAACTGTTACAGCCAAACCCAAAAGATGCACAACTAATCAGAACACAACTCCTCAACAAGCGGCTCATCCTAAAGCACCACTATGACATCTCAAGTTCTCCTCTAAAACCCCTGGCAGAGGGACAAGTGATCAGGATGCAGACCCCAAAATGATACGATCGGCTTGGCGTTGTGAAGGACGTGAGCGAGAAACCACGCTCTTACATAATCCAAGCCAACGGGACTTCATACAGACGGAATCGTCGTCACATCATTCCTGTTCCCTGAGCCGTTGCCCCAGCAACAGCAGCCTCAAGATTTCGACCCTCAAAACACCGACCCCTCTATGATGGACTGTGTACCCCACACACCACAAACACCTGAGAGAAACAGCAGGCTGACACAGAACAGTTCCCCTTCACTACCGAGACACACATCACATTTCCCTTGCAACAGTGACACACTATACATAACACGATCAGGTCGCACATGCAAACCAAACCCTAAATATGTGCAGTAACACTGTTGGACAATCTTGTTAAAGTGATATGTTTATTCATTTCCTTTTCCTGTTACCTGGTAAGGTATTTTGTAATGGTTTATTGTTTGTGTCACCAAATGCTAAAGGAATGTTCAATATCCTCTGCCTTAAATGTTATTTGCTTTCAGATAGAAACATCAGCTAAAGAGAAGGGATGTAGATCATTCTCATATGATTAAGTTTGTCCTTTGCAGGCCACCGTAGCTGGTGCGCCACCCGGTGACGTGTTAAGATGATAGGCATTCAGTTGTTAGTCGGCATGCAACGTACATGTTCACTGTTGATGCTGTGGTCATAAATAAAGCCACCACTTGCCTATGCATTGTGTATTCCTTGTACATACACACATGCATGTATTAAGAGGTATTGAAAACTTCTACAGCTCACGGACCACCAGTGGTCCGCGGACCACTCTTTGAGAAAGACTGCTAGACCAAACAAAGGAGTTAGCTACACTACCAAATATCCAATATGGCGACCACAGCAGCCCACGCTGTCCACTATGTCTAAGCCAATCACATCGCTAGCTTCCCTTGACGTCACACAGATCTCGCGAGCAGTTGCGATATTTTGCGAGACTTGGTGAGTTCAGTAATGGCCGCCATATCAGAAGCCGACACGATGCTTTTCGTTTTTTCTCAGCGCAAATTTCTCGATCTATGGAAGGTTTCAAATGGTTTAGAATAAAAAGGAGAATATACGTAAGTGCTAGTTATTTTGCGAGTCCAAGTACCGGTTCCCGACATTCCCGTTTTAACCGGACTTGAACCGAAACTTTTTTCAAGTCCAGTACCGGTTCGGCGTACCGGTACGCAGCACTATAACCACATCATCTACATTTCTGTTCAGATATGTTTCCTTAGGAGAAACAGTTTTGAGACAGGAATTAGATGAGTCGCTTTATTGTATATAGGCTATTTAAATGGACCTTTATGTGAAACTGTGCCCCACCCCCAAACACCTTGAACACTGTATGAGAAAAAAGAATCCATATTGAAATCCGAGTCAAGCATAAATTTAACTTTTCATCTCATTGTAGGAGAAACTGATGATCTTTAGATATTTTTCTTTTATGGTACCACAATAAGATAAACACAATTTTATTAAACAACCAGTAGTGATCCACAAAGTATTAAGACCAGTTTAGTTAGCTAACAAACTTAAAAGCAACATTTCCTCCTCATCGGCTGTCTGCTTGGCTGTCATTGCCTCCATTGAATTACCTCTACTTGTCTACTTGGTGTAGACTTTATTTTTCTCAGCAGCGATGCCTAACGTTCAGGAGAAGACTGCAGTCAGTCAAGAGCGCTCCGCGCGCAAGTATATATGTGTGTCGCTGTGTTGACGTCACAGTTGGCGCGCGCAATCACCAATCCGGCAGGTGCGGGAAACCCTGGCGTTACACCCAACACTGCCTCACATGCAAATAAGCATCTGGCAGTTTCTATGTGCTGGGAACCTGTAATATACATTTCGGGGCTCACAACGCTGGCAGCTAGATTTTAATCCAACAGATTTTACCTGAGGAATATGATATTTATCTCTCCTGAGATATGTTTTGGTCTTCACTTCCTGAGAAAAATCGAATGGCTTTTGTTCTCTATACTGGCTGTTTGCTGGAAAATGCTGTCAGGAGAGTTGTTGAGTGAAGGTTTGAGACATGAAACCAAACAAAGAGCTGATGAAGGCTCAAAAGCTCTATAGAGCTGGGTCTGTGGGCTGAGGCTCCACTGATGGCACATGGAAAAACCAGTCAAGCAGAGGAAATACCTGTGGGAAGAGAACTGTACTGAGCGACCAGGAGCACAAACCTCCACTCGTGTAGGAAGAAAATCTGGCCATGAGAAGCTGCAGGAGGTCGATATGCTGAGACTGGAAGGGATGATGAGAGACCGCTAAGCAGGTCTGACAGGAAACTGAGGATCACACTGGTGGGACCGTATCAGAAAGTAATCTAAAACATACTCCAGCCTAATCGCTCATCCTCTCTATGCACACTCGGCAACTGTACTGTAGATATGTACAGAACTGCACACTGATATATATGTAGCTGTACATTGTTCATTTTATTAATACTAGCATTTTACTCAGAAGGATAATCAGAATGTTTCCTATCCTGTGTCTCTGAAGCCTGTGCTTTCCTTTGGGGATTAATAAAGGTTTATCATATCTTATCATAATAAGTGTGATAATAAATTGCACAATATGATCAGGTTTGTGCCTTTTTCAATCACAAGTTGGTTCATATGACACAGATTATCCACACCCCACCTGAATATTTGTGATATTCTGTTTCTCAAGTATTTACATTTTAACTTAAAATTTGCACAGTTATTTTGTTGAAAATATATATGTTCTATGTGAGTATTTTCCTTCCTAACATTTAAATGCTCTGCACGCATTCAGTCAGCTCTCTCTTCCACGAAATGCCACCGCAGTATGGGTTCTTGTCGTGATAAGATCAGCAAGGTTTCAATTTGACTTGCAAACTGTTTATATGCAATGCTCAGTTCAGTTCATGTGCAATGCTGCTGATCTCACACAATCTGAGTTACCATCAAATCAGATATCCTCTGTGTGGACTGACTTCACTTCAAACAATAGCTGAACCCCCAGATCACCTTCAACTCTTTCTGCAAGTGCTATTATTTAATGTCGGCGGGGCAACAACACCCACCCTCATGCTAATAAAAAAAGGTTTTATTCTATGATCTTGTCAATAATTTCACAATTCTGATTCGATGGAATGTGTTCAGGGAAATAAAACATGGCCTAATATGAAACATTTAGCCGATAGCATACAGCATTCAGTGGTTTATTGGCACCAACTCTAACTCTGGTGGCCTCTCTACCTGTTGGACACTTATTGACATAGTCCCCACTTTTACACCTAAACCTGACTTTAACTTCTTATCTTAACCTTTCAGACTGATGGTCAACCTAACAACCATTAGGCATATTGATGCTTTGATTTTGTATTTATTTGTTGCAATGCAGATTAATTAACATGAGCAGTTGAGTCCACCATGTAAGTGTACAGGATGTAGATTATTATTATATACAAACTGATACTGAAGTGAAAGTAGAAAGTACTCTCATCAAAATGTACTTAAAGTAGCGACAGTAAAAGTAGTCATTGTTTGATTGGTCCATTTCAGAATAATATCTCTGATATGTTTTATAACTATTGATCATTAAAGTGTTCTCAGAGCTGGTAAAGGTGCAGCTAGTTTGAATGGTAGTTACTTACCACCACTCAAACTTCCTGCCTCTCAAATGTGACAACACCCAGTCTGGCATGTTCACATGATGACATATAAGCAGCTTCAGTTGATCAACAGAGCACCCCTGAAGCAGAGCGTGAAGATCTCATCACCATGCAGACCCTGAGCCTCACAGTGCTGCTGCTGTTCGCTGTCTTCTCCTGCAATGCCATGCGTAAGTCACTTTTCTTTTAAAGGGTATTTACGACACAACCGAAAAACATCAAGGAGAAGGAAATTACGAGCAAAATAAATAATATAATATTATCCTCGATTCTTAAAAATATGCATACCAGATACGTAGTTTAGCTGATTAACCGATTGGGAAAAACACTGTAGTTCATTTAAAAAAGAAAATCTCCATTCGTGAAATCGTTAAATTCATATTTTGAAGAAAAAGGGATTGTTTGGTTTGTTTTAGCAAAAATCTGTTGAAATTTAAATATATATATGAATTTATAGAAATATCAGGATCAGCCTATAAAAAGGTTTTTCCTGTTGAATAATAATTGAAATAGTTTATAATACCCCTAAATTCCCACAAAAATACAAATCATCCAGCCTTCATCCTTATACAGACTATTTACAATATGACATAAGGCAGTGGCGGCTGGTGGAGTTTTCTCCAGGGGGGGCTATAACTCCAAAATGTATAAAAAATTTTTAAAAAGCATGCATACATGTACTAAGGTATCAAACGAGTGTATTTACATAAATGAAAACAACATTATAGATAGATAGAAGTGCAAAGAGAAACAAGTGCGATATATAGAGTATGTACAGTATATGCAGTTAAGAGTGATTATGTAAAGATAAGGGCAGTATAAAGAGGTGGGAATAATTGGCATAGTATAAACAGATGTAGTATGAACAAATATACAGATGTGCTATATTACTATACAGACGGCCAATATACATATATAATAAATATCTATCTATCTCTCTATCTATCTCTCTATCTATCTCTAGATATATCTCTATATCTATATATTTAAATAATGTATATCATATATAACATGGACAATACACATACTTTATGACAGAAGGCTGTGACGTCAGCCCCGCCGCCAAATCCAGCTGCATTCAGCTCGGGGCGCAGGAGAGGTGCGCCTCAACATCGTCCTATCTCTTGTATTGAAGAGGAGCTACTGCGCATGTACAACTTTTAACGAGAGTCTATGGGCAAAGATTCCTGCGCCCCAGGGCGGAAATACGTCACCAATCAGACAATGTCAACGAACGAAACAATTTTACTCATCATTAACTATGAAATATTTATCTTGCACATCTAAAAAAATATATACATATATTTTGAAATATTTTTATTTTATTATTTCATTTTTTTATGTCTTATTCAAGGAAATGTGGTGAGAGGTGATGGTGGGGCGGCGCCCTAGCGCCCTCTATTGGCCAGCCGCCACTGACATAAGGCTATATAGGCTACATCCTTGGAAAAAAATAAGAGACCACTTCAAATTTTTCTTAAATCTTTATCTCTACATGTATGGCAGAATTCCAACACAGAGAAAAATTGCCAATACTTAATAGATTACAATTAGGGATGCACCGATACATCGGGGAGACATCGGCATCGGCCGATGTTAGTCCTATTTACCACCATCGGCACATCGGTAAAATAAGGTGACGTCACTGATGGCAGTCGCTGATGTTTATGTTTTGCTACGTGACCGGGAGAAGTCGCGTTAGCGTTGTTGTTTTTAAATCTGACGGATCAAATCTGAAGTCAGGGCATCATTTTGAAGGCTTAGAACAGTGACTCTAGGTCTTTAAATTCATTCGGGGGGGGGGGGGCGTCTCCTCTCCTCTCCTCTCCTCTCCTCTCCTCTCCTCTCCTCTCCTCTCCTCTGTGAGGAGCTGCTGCTGCACGCTGCGCATGCTGCAGGACTTCTGCCCCGTGTACCGGGTGTCTGGAGGATCGGTAAATTAAATCCATTCTTCAGTGTTCTTGGGAGGCCGTCGTTTATATTTGTGATTTGGTTGTACTTGCTGCTACTCCCGTTAACTTCCAGAAACTTACCACGGCTCGCTCAACCTCTCTCGCGCGCTTACACATGCACAGACGTATCCCCCACTCTCTGTCTTAAAGGGATAAACTGCCTTAGTCTGCATTGCGCTACCATTACAGGTTACATAGTAAAACATCGGCATCGGTATCGGCAACAATGTTATTCTTAACATCGGTATCGGCATCGGCCGACATTTTTGCAATCGGTGCATCCCTAAATACAACAATAATGATTTTGTTTAAATCATTTCATTCAACTGACGTACCTATAAAAATAAATAAAGAGAAACTGACAATGCTGAAGTGGTCTCTTAATTTTTTTTCAGGGCTGTAGATACTCACCTAACTAAAGATTGATTTGAATAACACAGAGAAGCAGTATGTTTGGCTTATATTTTCTCTCTGTCAGCGGTTCTCTTGTCGCTCCAGCAGAAGAGATGTTTATCTCAGTGAGATTAACTGATTAAATAAAGTTTATACATTCATATTATTTAAACAATATCGCTACTTTTGAAATAGTAGGTACACTTTCGCTTTACACTGTGATCTGCATGCAGGTATCAAATATTTAACTCATTAACCCTTGATTTTATATATTCTTTAGATTAACATTTAAATTCTCATACATTTGAAATATTTACGTAAATTATGGAGCATAAAACCAAAGTTAATAGCCCTACAAAGTCAGAGCTCTCTGATATCACATGCTGGATGTATCTTGCTAAATGTTCCGTGTTTTGTTTTGTCTTCCAGCGCATGCAATGAATGCAATGGCACCTGGTCCGTGCTGCTTTCAATTCTTGACAAAAAGGATCCCCCAGTCAAAGATAATCTGCGTCACCAAGACTCACAGCAGCTGCCACCAGAAGGGATTTGTGTATGTCTCTGTTTTCCTCTCACATTTGTAGAGCTAAGTTTTGTATTCTGAGCACAGAAAGATTGAAGAAAATAGGTAAAGAAATATGTATTTTTAAGGAAACATGACAGAGAAAATCAGTAGTGATTTACTGAAGTACTGTACTTAAGTACACTTTTGAGGTATTTTTATGAATTTATGTCACTTTTTACTTCTACTCCACTACAATTCACAGGTAAAGATTGCACTTTAACTCCACTATATATATTTAGTACCTTTAGTTACTTTTCAGATATAGATAAATAATATGATAAACACTTAAATAAAACTTGATTTACACCTGGATTATTAAATTAAATACATTTAGCAGTACATTTCCACCTTTACCAGCTTTGATAAACACATCAATACATCATAAATCTGAAATGGGCCAATCTGCATAATGCCAATACTTTTGTACATTTACTTGAGTGACAATTTGAATATAGCACTTTTATTTGTAACTTGTATTCCTGCACTCTGGTACTTTTACTTTTGCTAAAGTACAAGATCTGAGTAGTTCTTCCACCTCTGGAGAAGATGTTGAAAATGTGTTTTATGTTGTAACTCTGCAGCATCAGCACTGTTCAAGGGAAGGAGATCTGCGTGAGCCAGAAGGAGGACTGGGCCCAGAAAGCGTTCAGACTGCGGCAAGCCACCGGGTGCTAAGGCTGCTCCTCATGATCACATGACCCAACTCTCGAGCTCCTCCACCTGCAGCCTTCACACAGCTCTGTCTGATCTTTACTGATAATTAATCCCAGAAGCTTTGCACTGCGTACTCTCATGCAGCTCTTAACTATTGCACTGGTTAACCCTTGTTCTGCTTTGTTCTTTATCTTTACATTTCTAAAATATGTGTTGATTAAGCATTCATGAAAGGAAAAAGCAATAATAAATGTAAATGACTATTATATTGTTTATTATTATATAAGTGAGAACTGTTGCATATTCGTCCCATAGTGTATCCTATAATCATATTCAGAAAGCCTTATTTATCCCAAAGGAAATTAGGTTTTGTGATAGTTACTACATTACATTAAAAAAATATATATGATACATTAAAATATACTGTATATATATAATGAAAACATATATATATATAAATATAATTAGTTAAAGAAACTAGATAGAAAACAAAATAAAATAAAGATATAAATATAAACATGAGAAGTTCAAGTAAAATGTTCAAATTGCACTGCATAACATGTTTATTGCAATATATACAGTGGTGTATTATTATTAATTCGATATTAATGTTGATTTGCAGTTTAAAAGGGTTTGGCAGCAGAAGGTGAAGTAAGTTTAATGCCAGCTTATGGACTCATACTCCTTGTCCATCAGACCGGCTCCAGTTTTAGCGCCATGCTTTTTTGATTCGGAACTAGTTCCCAGTTTAGGAACTTGGAAAATGATCTGTGAACTAGTTTTAAACCAAAAAAACATCATCAAGGAGCTAGATCTGATAGCTCCGTGACAGTGCCGGGTATCAGCGTCTGATTCTCTGATGGAGAAGATAAACAGTCTCATGGCCTCGGGCAGAAATGACTTCCTCTTTGACTGCCTCAGACAGAAATGACTTCCTGTTTGATGGCCACAGGCAGAAATGACTTCCTGTTTGATGGCCACAGGCAGAAATGCCTTCCTGTTTGATGTTCCACAGGCAGAAATGACTTCTCGTGGCGCTCTGTGGTGTAATTTAGTTTCTCACTGAATCTACTCCTTTGCTAGATTGACTTCATTTAGCTGTGGGTCCAGGAAGTGTTTGCTTTGAACTTTTCATACCTTACAGAGGAGAGGACCTGCACACTCATGTGAATTTCTTATTCCAAGTGATTCAACGTAATAACACCGGGCATTACATTATTTATAGCCAATACAAAATCCAGTCAGTCAATAAGGTCAACGTGTATTGAATCAAGACAATAAGTGAGCAATTAGAAAAAGTCAAATATATGCATAAAAGTGATAATGCAGCATGTTGAAGTCGCCCCCGGATCTTGTTGGAATTTCATTGTCCACTCTTTTGGTATGTGCCGTAGGATTGATTAGAGCCCACATTGTGGGATGAATGCCTGAATTCAAAACATTCTTCTATTTTATCCCCTACAATTGTTAGTTTTTTCATTGATGTGTGGCCTATTTAATAATTCGGCAACTCTTAAAATCCTCATGTAATTGCAAATAGTGCCAGCATGATGGCTGTATCTTCATGCTGACAAGTGGCTTACTTTAACGTTTGTGCAATTCATCCAGATACACAGCTCTAATGATCAAGACAAACAACTTTTGCACTGTTTCTTGTGGAAGGGTACAAGTAGCCTAGAGTTTATATATATAAAAAAACCTTTTATATCAGAGTTATTTTCATGGCTTGAATTGTGTTCAGTGGCTACATAAAGTGAAAGCATATCATGTGACATCTGTGTTTCACTTTATTCATTAATATCAGTATTAAGATGACTTAGTGCATTGATATTGCCAGTGCAGCAGGAGGCAGTCTACTGCATTACAACGTGTTTACAGTCTGCACCGACAGGTCTTTTTCTCCAGGTTCATATAAGGGTTCATATAAGGACACACTGGACTCAATAATACATTATTCATATTGAAAAATCAAATCCAATAAATGTGATATTTAAACTGTAAGGAGACAGTTTAATTGTGTTATATGTTGTAGAAGATTCACTACAGAAAGAAAAATACTGAAGAATATGGTGATAGCGATAGGAAGGGAGTGGAGTATAAAATGATTGTTAGATAATTTATTTTTTATTTTAATTTTCTTTAATTGAATAATTTAAAGAAATCAGTGTTGAAGTTACATCCTCCGGTCAGTAGGGGCGGGCATGCACTTTGAAACGTTGGTTTACAGCCCGCCAAGAAACAACCGAAGAAGGAAAGCAGGAAAAGAAGAGGATCCGGGCTAACCATGGCTACAGCTGACAGTGGGGCTAAGCCCCTTCAAATTGCTATGAAAATGGCAAAACTTGCAATACAACTGGACGGAGAGAACAAACACAAGGTAGAGTGCTAAACAGCCTGACAGCAACAGCAACACGAAGGTTTGACCCCGCAGGAAACTCAGTGTAGGGATGTAAACAGACGGAAGGGGCGGAACCGTTAGCTAGCGAAGCTGTCACTTAACGATGTGTCAACACAGGGCTGACCAGCACGAGCCACTCAGACAACCGTTTAATATAGAGGCTATACAATATAACACTACAGTAGTTTGTGAGAAGTAGTTAGTTTGTTGTTCCAAAAGCACAAGGCTAATTTCTAGGACACTTTTGTATAACATAACAACCAACTTGGTATTAAAACTCCTGTGTATATGTAACTGTCTTGCTGTTCCAAACATTAAACCACTTGTATTTCAACAGTGATATACTGTGTTCTCATTATAGAATATATTGGTGTATGCTAGTATTTAAGTTGAGTCTGGAGTTTTGCACTACTGCTGTTGTTTGTATTTATCCCTATTTAACTATTTAATATTATTAATATATTGTTATATTGGACTTTTTTTTCATGGCAGCTCAAAACTTTTTTAAATGATAATATAATTAATATATAATAACGGAATTCTGATATTTAGCAGCAGAGGCTGACATGTGAGTATTACCATGTCTCACCCCACGAAGCTTAAACCAAACTGTAACAAAATGCAAGTCAACTTTAAGTTGTACTGGTAGTACAACATATAACAATGATTTCTGGAGAAGGATTAAATATTGTTGATGTCTTTTAGACCTTAAACACTAAATGGAATATCGTTACGTTTCTTTTTTTAAACCTGTACTTTTAAAAACGACTCTCCATCTATCACACTGTTTCAGTTGGTCTGGATGCTTCCCATTATGGGATCTGGCAGTAAACTGTGTGCACCCTGGACAGCTCACCAGTTTATCATTGAAACAAGTGGCAGGCAGCCTTCAGCAGTAAGCTGTAGATACAAAACCTTTGTATAAAATAAGTTTGTAGGAAAAAGAAAAGAAGAATCCGTGCCGGGGTTAAGGGAAGGGGTTCAGGTGGGGATGAGTCTCATTTACATATTGACCTTGATTTGGTCGACGTACAAAAACACTAAACTCATGACGTGTGTCTTAAAGAAAATTCTAGTGTTGAATTGACTTTTGAAATGCAGAAAATGCTTCTGGAATGGACAAACATAATCATCAGTGTGTTAAGAAAGCTGGCATTGAGACAATCTAACAAGCAACACTTAGACAACACATAATAGTAATAGACGTTACAAAACTACATCACACTACTGTAAGGTGAAAAATAACAGTAACTCTTGGGTGTGCAAACAGATGTGATACAGACGATCAGGCCTCCTGTTTTGTCAGGAACACTTTGTTGATATGCAAGTATGTCTAACAAACACAAATTTGATCAAATATTGTCTTTATAAAAACTACACCTGAAATTATTAATGTAGTGTATGGACATTTTGGTTGGAGCTGTATCTTTTATTGCACATTTAAAAATACAAACAAGTTTTGTTGTTGAGCATTTTCAGCTTTACCATACTACATGTGTTTGGTCTTTTTGCAGGAAGCTTACTGTGAATACCTCCGGACGATCAACTTCATATCACATGCACTTTTGGAGGAGGCTGGATCACAAAGTAAGCTCTGAATAGTGACATACCCTCCATTACTGATTATTCGAATATATATTGAGATGCTTTAGAATACATATCTAACCTCAGGTATTCCCTTGGGGATGTAAACTCAATTTTGCATTCTGTTTTTGACATGTGTAAGTACAGTGGGGCAAAAAAGTATTTAGTCAGCCACCAATTGTGCAAGTTCTCCCATTTAAAAAGATGAGAGAGGCCTGTAATTTTCATCATAGGTACACTTCAACTATGAGAGACAGAATGGGGGAATCCAGGAAATCAAATTGTAGGATTTTTAAAGAATTAATTGGTAAATTCCTCAGTAAAATAAGTATTTGGTCACCTACAAACAAGCAAGATTTCTGGCTCTCACAGACCTGTAACTTCTTCTTTAAGAGGCTCCTCTGTCCTCCACTCGTTACCTGTATTAATGGCACCTTTTTGAACTCGTTATCAGTATAAAAGACACCTGTCCACAACCTCAAACAGTCATACTCCAAACTCCACTATGGCCAAGACCAAAGAGCTGTCAAAGGAGACCAGAGACAAAATTGTAGACCTGCACCAGGCTGGGAAAACTGAATCTGCAATAGGTAAGCAGCTTGGTGTGAAGAAATCAACTGTGGGAGCAATTATTAGAAAATGGAAGACATACAAGACCACTGCTAATCTCCCTCGATCTGGGGCTCCACGCAAGATCTCACCCCGTGGGGTCAAAATGATCACAAGAACGGTGAGCAAAAATCCCAGAACCACACGGGGGGACCTAGTGAATGAGCTGCAGAGAGCTGGGACCAAAGTAACAGAGGCTACCATCAGTAACACACTACGCCGCCAGGGACTTAAATCCTGCAGTTCCAGACGTGTCCCCCTGCTTAAGCCAGTACATGTCCAGGCCCGTCTGAAGTTTGCTAGAGGGCATTTGGATGATCCAGAAGAGGATTGGGAGAATGTCATATGGTCAGATGAAACCAAAATAGAACTTTTTGGTAAAAACTCAACTCGTCGTGTTTGGAGGAGAAAGAATGCAGAGTTGCCTCCAAAGAACACCATACCCACTGTGAAGCATGGGGGTGGAAACATCGTGCTTTGGGGCTGTTTTTCTGCAAAGGGACCAGGACGACTGATCCGTGTAAAGTAAAGAATGAATGGGGCCATGTATCGTGAGATTTTGAGTGAAAACCTCCTTCCATCAGCAAGGGCACTGAAGATGAAGCGTGGCTGGGTCTTTCAGCATGACAATGATCCCAAACACACCGCCAGGGCAACGAAGGAGTGGCTTCGTAAGAAGCATTTCAAGGTCCTGGAGTGGCCTAGCCAGTCTCCAGATCTCAACCCCATAGAAAATCTTTGGAGGGAGTTGAAAGTCCGTGTTGCCCAGCGACAGCCCCAAAACTATCACTGCTTTAGAGGAGATCTGCATGGAGGAATGGGCCAAAATACCAGCAACAGTGTGTGGAAACCTTGTGAAGACTTACAGAAAACGTTTGACCTCTGTCATTGCCAACAAAGGGTATATAACAAAGTATTGAGATGAACTTTTGTTATTGACCAAATACTTATTTTCCACAATCATTTTAAAATTAATTCATTAAAAATCCTACAGTGTGATTTTCTGGATTTTTTTTCTCATTCTGTCTCTCATAGTTGAGGTATACCTATGATAAAAATTACAGGCCTCTCTCATCTTTTTAAATGGGAGAACTTGCACAATTGGTGGCTGACTAAATACTTTTTTGCCCCACTGTATGTTGAAAGGGTTCTGCAAATTAAATGCACTATTATTATTAATATATTTGTATTCTATTAATAATTAGTATTCTCCAAGTGAAAAACTTTTGATGGTGTTCATCAGAATATTGAAAAGATGAACCTCAGAATCAGAATCAGAATACCTTTAATAGTCCCACAGAGGGGAAATTTGCATTGTTACAGCAGAAAGAGCCAAAGACAGCTTAATGTTACACCCAAACTGTATGTGTGCAGAAAAAGATCAGGTCAAAGTTATTGTTCAAACAGAGCAGGCTTGATGTGCAGTCTGGTTTATTGTCAGTGAGTCACATGGTTAACCCCTTGTTGTGCAGCCTGATGGCTACAGGCACAAAGGAGTTTCCCAGGAGCTTAGTGCTGTGCCGAGGTGGGATGAGTCTGTGGCTGAACGTACTCCTCATGTTCACTAGCTCTGCATTGAAGCTCACTGATAAAGGTTGTAGCTTACCCGGGCACTGTCATTGGATATGTTGAGTCCTTTTGAGAGTGCTATCCTGTGTCACAGCAATATATTTGTTATGATTTTATTGTGTTCATACTTTGTGCCAAGAGATGTTGTTTCATTATTTTATTGGAGCTGACCGAAGCAGATCCTTTTCAAATGGTTTTAAGGTCTTTAGAGCAGGGTTGTCAAACAGTTGAGGGGCCACATACAGCCAAATTTGATCTCAAGTGGGCCAGAACAGAACAATCATAGCTTAATAACCTATACAAAACGACAACTCCAAATTGTTACTTTTGTTTTAGTGCAAAAAAGTACATTCTGAAAATGTTCACATTTTCTGTACAGTCTTTTTACAAATGTAATTCATTTCCACATCTGCATAGTAATCCTGACACACCATCATAGAAACTAAAGTGGGAACTGTTAAGGAGGAAGGTGAAGTCATCTCCTTGCCTTGTAAATGTATAACATTTATACATAACATAAAAGTTGTGAAAATTGCAGTTTATGTCTTCTCACATTTTTACACTTTGTAATGTCATCCGGTGGGCCAGGTAGGACCCTCTTGTGTGCTGGTTTTGTCCCGTGGGCCGTATGTTTGACACTCGTGCTTTGGAGAGTCTTTAGAAAGTAGAGCCTGTAAATTCTCGAGTATGATTGGTCAGACCACATGCTGAGATAAGATAAACTCTGGATTGTTTACTTAGACCGATTTATAGTTCAACGTCGACGTAACGCAACGACAACGCAGACGCATGGACGCAGCCGTGAACATTTATAGTTCTGCGTCGGGTTTACATGACGCAATTCATCGCCACAACAGTAGGGGGCGCAATGTTTTTTGTAAAGACTGACCAAGATTCTTTTGATGTCTATCGTCGTCGCTCGTTGTATTTGTTTACCAGACATTCATCAGACCTTCTTTTGCTTGGTCCATTCTAGCTTTTTTTTTATGGCGGTCTTTGTGGATTGTAGGAATTGAAAATTGAGGAAAAGCGAAATTATGGAAATGATGTTTGTCGTTTTAGTGGACCAATCACAGCCCTTACAGCTGTGTCGCCTCGACGCAAGGTTACAATTTTTGGGAGGTGCACGCAACGATGCAAGGAGGGCCCGCAACGACGCAACGGGTCTGTAAGGGCCCTGTCATAGTCTACGCAAGCTACGCGGAAGCAGTTGTAAACGCAAGGTTCACATGCGTATTTTTAGTACATACAGAACGCGCGTCAGTTGCTGCACTGTGCCTTGTCATACGCGATACACCGCTCATCCAACAGAGGGTAGCAGAGTCTCCGGTGACTTGTCTGTCTGGTAGAAAAAACAAAAATGGCTACAGAAGAGGAGTGCCTAATTTTGTTTCTCCTGAATCGCCGGACCGGTCCCTCATCTGCTTCCACTTTTTTTTGATGGTATCACCATCGATATCTAGGTCCAGTGCTATTTCTCGCCATGCATTTTCATCTGCGTTTCTGTCTGAATGTAAAGCGCTCGCAGTGTCATAAAGATCCTGGTGCACACTAACTAATTCACAGAGACGCTCCTCGTTGTCAGCCATGGTTGCTATAGTAGTACTTCTGTTAATAGCGATTTAGTAAAGTGCAGTACAGTACAGTACAGTAATTCTCATCAGCGCCCCTATCGGAAACGTGTGAAATGGCAGTTGCACTTGCGTCGCCTTACAAAAATCTGGACTACACATTTTGCTACGAAAGTATGCGTCAAACCCTCCCTGCATAGCTCGATGCGTTCGCGTCCGCGTAGCTTGCGTAGACTATGAAAGGGCCCTAAGGTACCTTGCGTTGCGTCGACGTTGAACCATATATCGGCCTTTAGTAGTGCTGGGCGGTATGGCCAAAAATGTATATCACGGTATTTTTCAAAATTTTAACGGTTTCACGGTATATGGCGGTATTTTCTACTGGTTGAGAACGAATTACTGCAGTAGATAGACTTAGGATGTTTCTTATGTTCTGTCATGAATACTGTAGAATAACTCCACACTAGTAAAGGTTCGCATGGCCCCAGAAAATGATGCTGTTTACAAAGAAGAGCTACTCATGATTCTATTGAAGTAGGGAATTGGAATGCAAAGACAATTGCAGTCAAAATAGAGAACTTTTACTGTGCAAATTTCAAACATCTTTATAAAAAATCAATACAAAACAATTGTGCAACTTAAAATAATTATACTTCTGTATTATGTTTGAGGTATATTCACATTCAAATAAATAGTAAAACAAAGTGAACTGAACAGCGTGCAAAGGTAACTGGCATAATAAATACAAAAAGGTGTGCAACTTGCATTGGTTCCCAGGTACTGTATTCAAGTAAATTAGAAAAGAATTGACTTGAATTGCTTTGAGGACGTCAAACAAATAAAATAGTCAAATAAAATGATGCAACTTGCATAAGTTATAACTTCCTTCAAAAGTATTGCTTCAAAACCAGTATTGAACATATAAAATAAATATATAGTACAACTTAGCTCACAGGATTATCCTGTATAATGCAAACAATAATCACACATTTCAGCATTTACAAATTTTGAGCCAGGAAAACCAGACGGTCCACAGCATCTGGTTTGAGTGCAGCCCTGTGGCAAGTGACAATATTGCCACCAGTGCTAAACACTCTCTCAGATGGAGCACTGGTGGCAGGGATGCATAAATACTGCCGAGCAAGCTTGGCAATCCGAGGGAAATTTGTTAAGTTGGGGATAGCTACTTGGCTAAAATATTTTCTGCTCGGTATTTCATACCTAGGATCCAGCGTGTGGATCATCTTCGTGAAGCCTTCCTTTTCGACAGTACTCAGCGGAACCATGTCTTTGGCTATGTGGATATTGATCGAATTTGTGATCTCGACCCACCGTTTGCTCTTTTTATCGTAGGCAGTCCCTCTAGCAAACGCGTCTCGAAGTGTCATTTGGCTCGACTTATTTAGCTTTCCCCGTGTTACCTGCTGATGTGGAGGGTGCTGACCTTAGCTTCATGCATTCTTGATATTCCACGACATGCTTGCGGCTTAGGTGGTGGAGCAAATTGCTCGTGTTGCCGCCTCCGGCGACAACTTTAGCCCGACAACACTTGCATAAAATGGATGTTTGGTCGACGTCGGATTTTTTAAAACCAAAAAACTTCCAAACAACAGACACGGCTCCTTTTTTTGGCACAAGTTCTTCTGTGTCAGCATGTTCTGCAGCGTCGATTTCCGAACTTTCCATGGTTATCCTATCCATTCACAGTTACGTTACTCCACTCCACGTTACACCACTCCAGTCACTGTTTACCTCCCCTCGCAGTCGCACCATGCGTGATTAGATGCGCAACAGTGAAAAGGGTCCTGACTGAAACAGTGTCGATCGGCACAGCGTTCCGAACGTTGTGTAATCAAATGCACCGGTATGGCGGTTTATTACAAATTCATATCATAACGAAAATATAAACCGGTATTCGGTGCGAACCGGTATACCGCCCAGCACTAGCCTTTAGTATCCAATAGATTTTTTTGATGCTGATGTGACCTGGATCGACACATTGATATTTCATTCAATTAGAAAGATGTTGCTCACTGTAGAAGTAGCATTAAACATGCATCGACAATTCTCAGTACTCTAACGGCCTATAGTTGCAACCAATATGCACTGCAACAACATAATACATTTCAAACAGGCACACAATGGTATGATTTATTTGAACATAGTCAAAAAATCACCGTAAATGTGGTTGTTTTTGATGAATTATCATGTGTGCACCTGAATATACATGAACTCACCTTATCTTGATGAAACTGAGTGTAGTCGATTGAACTCAAGTAGTTAGATTTTGCAGGATGTAATGTGTGGTTCTATACAGAGAGGTATATCAAGAATGCTTTAATTGTTTCAACCAAAACTGAACTTCACACTTAAAAAGTATGATTTATCACAGTGCTGAATGTTAGGGAATGTGTTTAACCTTTGACACAGTTCATCATTTTCTCCTTCCTCTGTCTGCGTTCCCACGGCAGAGTTCTTCGGCCTTGGGGTTTCTGTAATCTCCCTTAAGGAGGGGCAGCTTGGGCGCTTTGTTGATGCCAGTCTATGACCGAGCACAAGCTGCCATGATATAGTTTACTGTTCAGGGACGTCTAGAAGCCCTTCTTATCTGGAACGTAGGTTCACTGACCTACATTCTTTTCCAATGTGAGACAGCTTTAGTTAGATTCAGGGTCCATATTTGTCTAGTCTCGCTAATGAGGAATGTTGATTATCCATTCTGAACTAATTAAAACCTCGTGTTGTAGTAGAGATCTTCAGAATTGGTCGGGCAACCGCTGTGTCAACTCGTGGCTGCAGAAAATGTCTTGTCAATTCTCCGGCCGTTAACTTCAGAATAAACCTTCAGTGTTTGCCATCAAAGTTCCAGCTCTCCCCGCGTCTCTCTGAAGTTCGTCTCCATTGCTCCAGAAGTTTCCATCACACTGAATTTGCCTTATAATCTAGCAAAATGAAGAGACCACTTCAGCATTATCAGTTCCTCTGGTTTTATTATTTATAGGTTTGTCTTTGAGTTAAATGATTTATTTATTTTTGTATTGTATTCTATGAACTCCTCTCAACATTCTCTGTGTTGGAATTCAACAGACACTGGAATGGCTGCCATACATGTAGAGATTGAGTTTTAAGAACAATGAGTGGTCTCTTCATTTTTTCTCTGGAGCTGTACATTAGGGAAAAAGATGTGTGAGGAGAAAAAGGGGGAGGATTGGACCAACTTAACTGCCTGTTAAGCTGAACCCTCCCAAAGTAGTTAATCATTCTAATCAGCTTGAATACAGTAGCTGATTGCCAGCACTGAATTGAATCAGATCTCAGAGCCTTTAGCTATCAAGCTCCTCTCCTGTTGAATCGCACACCCTCTCCACATTTAAGAATATAATTAAGACTTTCCTTTTTGATAGAGCTTGTAGTTAGGGCTAGCTTTCCTTGAACCATGCCCACAGTTTTGGGGATGGTAGGGTGTCAGTATTTAAGGTCTGGATGTGGCTACGCCAGTTGCTGTGGTCCTGCCTGGTGCCCACTTTATTTATTTTCACATTATAATTTGTCATTGGGAATGTTTATAAATTAATACCGATTTTTAATCTGCACAAACAACTTGCACGTCGGTCCCCTGGGAGAGGGATCCCTCCTGTTGCTCTACCCGAGGTTTCTTCCATTTCCTTCCCCATTATTGTGCATGTTTCCTTGTGTGCTGCAAGGGTCTATGGACAGAGGGTGTTGTATTCTGTACCAACTGTAAAGCCCCTGAGACAAATGTGCTATATAAACAAACATTTGAATGATTAATTGGAAACCACGTGATGAACTTATTATTATTATTATTATTATTAGACCAATCATGGAGGTGTGACGTTCTCTGTCTTTCTTTCTGTCTCGTCCTCAGATGATGGGGATGTGGTAGCAGTGGAGGTAGGGCGCATGTTGAGGTTGGCTGAACAATGTCTGGAGCGAGTCAAGTCTTTCATAGGGAAGAGAGCTGACCCCCCCGACCTCTCTGCCTCCGTCTCGGCTCCCTTTTCCTCTTCAGCTGGCCAATCAGAGCAAAACCATACAACTGTCCTCACAGACACCGATGCAAACCCTGGTGAGTGCATCCTCCAATCAGGACCTTTCTTTTATTATCATACAGTTCAATCACTGCTAACTTAGAGACTGCCTCAGAGGTCACAAATCCAAATAAGCCAATGTGTCTACACTTGATTTGTTTCTAAGCCAATCACCTTTTTTGTCTCTCTGTTTCCCCCCTGCAGTCACAGCCCCTTCATCTGATACTCCTGTTGACAAAGGGCGTAAATCAACCAGCCCGACAAATACCGGTCACTGCAGGATGTTGTCAGATGGAACCGGGGAGCTCTCCTCTTTTCTGCCTCCTGAAGTCTTCCAGAGACTACAAACAGTGCAGTCACAGGACATAAGCAAAAAGTAGGGCTGGTTTTTATCACAAAGGCAAATATTGTTCCATCCAATGACAGATAGGCTCTGATGACAAGACAGCAGGGATACAAGAACCAGTTAGCTCTAGTTCCCATTTAGATCACAATGTTCTGAGTTGAGCCACCAGGTTGAAACATCAAACACATTCTTACACTCACAATGACTTTTAAGTTCACTTAACCTCATTTTAGACCTGTGGTTGGGATTACAAACATTTGAGTCCTTAATACGTTTTCCATGGTCGCTCTCTCTCACTGCCATCCTCGTTCTACAGCTCTGGAAAAAATGAGACCACTTCAAAAGTTTCTTAAATCTTTATCTCTACATGTATCATCCATCATCTGAGGACGGGACAGAGAGAAAGACAGAGAACTTCACTCCTCCATGATTGGTCTAATAATAATAATAAGTTCATCACGTGGTTTCCAATTAATCATTCAAATGTTTGTTTATATAGCACATTTGTCTCAGGGGCTTTACAGTTGGTACAGAATACAACACCCTCTGTCCATAGACCCTTGCAGCACACAAGGAAACATGCACAATAATGGGGAAGGAAATGGAAGAAACCTCGGGTAGAGCAACAGGAGGGATCCCTCACCCAGGGGACCGACGTGCAAGTTGTTTGTACAGATTAAAAATCGGTATTAATTTATAAACATTCCCAATGACAAATTATAATGTGAAAATAAATAAAGTGGGCACCAGGCAGGACCACAGCAACTGGCGTAGCCACATCCAGACCTTAAATACTGACACCCTACCATCCCCAAAACTGTGGGCATGGTTCAAGGAAAGCTAGCCCTAACTACAAGCTCTATCAAAAAGGAAAGTCTTAATTATATTCTTAAATGTGGAGAGGGTGTGCGATTCAACAGGAGAGGAGCTTGATAGCTAAAGGCTCTGAGATCTGATTCAATTCAGTGCTGGCAATCAGCTACTGTATTCAAGCTGATTAGAATGATTAACTACTTTGGGAGGGTTCTGCTTAACAGGCAGTTAAGTTGGTCCAATCCTCCCCCTTTTTCTCCTCACACATCTTTTTCCCTAATGTACAGCTCCAGAGAAAAAATGAAGAGACCACTCATTGTTCTTAAAACTCAATCTCTACATGTATGGCAGCCATTCCAGTGTCTGTTGAATTCCAACACAGAGAAATGTTGAGAGGAGTTCATAGAATACAATACAAAAATAAATAAATCATTTAACTCAAAGACAAACCTATAAATAATAAAACCAGAGGAACTGATAATGCTGAAGTGGTCTCTTCATTTTTTCCGTATGTCTCTATTGGTCTTAGGATATCAAGGTAATTTAAAAGTGAGAAAATATATAACATTGAACCGACAAATTCCTGCTGTGCCGTATGTGGATTTTGTTGGTGGTTCCATGAGCCTTTTTTTTTTGTAGGAAATGGCAGAAATAATTCTTTATTGTCCTTTGACACACCCAGCAAGTAACATTTTTGCTTGATTGTATTTTGTGTGTGTGTCTGCCAGGGAGCTGACACCCATTGAAGAAGCATCACGTTTGAACCAGAAGTTGAAAGCCAATTACGAAGCTCGTCTGGCAAGGCTCCGCCCTGGGCAGGCCTACCAGAAGACGTCTTTGGTAAGTTATAGAGTCAATTATAAATGTGGCTCTGTGGTTGGGTGGTCGTGTACCAATCAGTCCGTTGGTGGTTTGATTTCTATTGGGCAAAATACTTATCCCGAAACTGTCTCAACGCTGTGTGTGCACCTTGTATGGCAGCCTCTGCCCCTGTGAGTGTGCATGAATGGGTGAATGTATATTGGAAGCACTGTCAGGAGTCTTAATGACCAGAAAAGCACTTTTGTAAACACAGACCATTGCAGCCTCACACATGACCTCCTGTTTTGGAAACATAAATACCTTTTTTCTGAAAACTGCACTGTGCCATGCACAAAACTTGCAAAACTAAGCAGGGTTTTTCTGCCACTGAATCCAAGTATCCAAAAAGTAATGAAAAATAGTTTTTAAAAGTTTATAAAAAATGTGTGATAATTGATCCATTTACTTCTTCATTTAATATACATAAAATTCAAGGTGACAAAGAAAGACAAAGAATAGAGAGAAACCACCAAAGGCTGAAAGGTAACCTTATTAAGTTCTTATCTCATCGCATTCAGTTTATTTCTGATAATGATTGGGTTTCTTGTGATCATAGGGCACCTACGTGTCCCCGCAGGGAGGGGCCAACATGTTTAAACTGGACCTCAACAATACTAAGGGTCCTTTATTTAAACATACTTATTGTGTACAGCTCCGGAAAAAAATTAGAGACCGCTCCAAATGTTTCTTATGTCTCAATCTCTACAGGTACAGTATGGCAGCCATTCCAGTGTCTGATGAATTCCAACACAGAGAAATGTTGTCAGCAGTTTATAAAATACAATAAAATAATAATAATTTAACTCAAACACAAACCTATCAGTAGTAAAACCAGAGAAACTGATAATGCTGAAGTGGACTCTTCATTTTTTCTGGAGTTGTATATACAGTATTTTGTAAACTCATCATTCAACATGCATTAGTTCTTTACTGTGAACTGCTAAGGACCTGCAGATGTTTTAGACTTTGAACCAGGTTGACCTGTTGTAATGTGTGTAATACATAATCTGTTTCTGACATCGCAGAATCCATTCAGACATAGTATATCTTCTCAGGTCCCAGCTTGTACTGCCTGTTTTAACATGTGAAGTTCAGAGAGCATACAGTATTCGTTTAGGTTAAATGTGCACACAACGAGTCAATGATATGATAACACACTTTTTAGTGCACCGAGTGCCCTTTTCTTAATGGATGCAGTCATTGCCTAATCGAGACACAACACACGTGATTCCTTTTGTAAACTAAATACGTAAGATTCCTTGATGTGTTTTCATCATCCTTGTGGATCAGTATGCTCCTCAGAATCATGCATAAGGAAAAACACTAACTATGTCCCAGGTTAGGACCTTCATCCCTTAGACCAGGGGTGGGCAATTTATACAAGGGGCCACATGAGAAACCTGAACTGTGTTGGAGGGCCGAACCAAGATAACTTGAACTTACTTCTGCTCAATATTCATTTTCTCCCATTTTAAAAGGCAGTAAATTATATATTTTGATTAGCTGCTACTGGTTATCAGAAGAATAACGATATTCTGTAAATATTTATATAAATATATGAAATTGTGGTTTAGGTCAAATAGGAAAATACTCCTATAGAAGTAATAAACAGTAAAAACAAAAACAATCATTACATCAGTGTTTCATTTTATATTTAGCTAATCTTCACAAACACTGAAAAGGTGTATTGCAGTATGTTAAAGATATGCAATTGATCAACTTTATACAAAAAGCAATACATGCTTTTAATTTTTTTCTGTTCATGTTGTTCAGTGAGAGAAATCCAGTCTGGCTTGGGCTTGAACAAGTGCATTGAAATCTGGCTGAATGTCTGAGGTGGATATGCGAAGGGCAGCTGAGAGGTGATCATCAGTGATAGAGGATCTGTATCTGGATTTGTTGAATTTCATCACTGAGAATGTCTGTTCACATGTATAGGTAGTAGAGGACTAGAATCTTCTGAGCATGCCTCCTCAGGTGTGGAAAGTTCTCCTCTTTGAGAGAAGAGTAAATATCCAGCAGTGAGACTGACTTAAAGTGCTCTGCCAGAAGTGTGTCAGACTGCAGGTCAATGAGTTGCATCTGAACGTCGCTGGGTGCATTATCCACACTGCAGGTGAAGGGAGAAGAAACCATGTGCATGTCAGTCTCAACTGTGTTGAAGTCTTGAAATCGCCATGAAAACTCACCATGCAGTGCTTCTAACATGGATGAGTACCTGTGGAGGTGATCAGCTGATGGTGCGGCTTCCTTCAGTGTTGGCAAGTGGGTGAGAATACTGTGCTTCATTTGGCTTGAGAGAAGCTGCAACTTTCTCATGAAAGCTGTACATGTCATGCACAAAAGGCCCTATTATTGCAGTTTGACATTTAGTTCATTCATTAGTGATGTCACATCAACAGCAAAACCAAAGTCTACCAGCCAGTGTGCGTGTGAAAGCTGCGGGACGTCATTTTCTTTCTTCACACAGAACTCCTTAATCTCCTCTCTCAGGTCCCAGACATTTTTCAGCACTTTGCCCAGGCTGAGCCACCTGACAGCTGTGTGGTAGCTTATGTCACGATGTTCAGTCTCATTTTCCTCCAAAAGTGCAACAAACTGTCTGTGATTCAATGCTCTTGCCCTGATGAAGCTAACAATTTTAGTTACAAAATCAACAACTCCTAATGTAATACAATGCAAAAATGTCAATTTCTGCTCGGGGTTCATTTCTGTCACTTTATTCTGCATTCTCTCCAGAAGTCCAACATTTTTCCCTCTCAGATTTGGACAACCATCCGTTGTCACACCAGCCAGCTTTTCCCATTTGAGTCCCATTTTGTCCAAACATGCATTTACCTCCGTGAACAAATCACTCCCAGTTGTTCCTTTCATTGACTGCCTGGCTGCCAGCTCCTCCGTGATTTTGAAGTGTGCAGTTATCCCACGTAAGAAGACGAGTAGCTGGGCAGTGTCACATACATCGCAGCTGTCATCCAAAGCCAGAGAAAAATAGTCAAAGTTGACCGCTCTTTTCTTCAGCTGAAGCTCCAGATTTCCCGGTATGTCCTCAACCCTCCTCGTTACAGTGCGCCGAGAGAGGGGCACGTCCCCAAATGCACCCTTTTTCTCCAGGCATATTAGTGCTGAAGAGTCCCCCAAACACTCCTTAATAAACTCTCCGTCAGAAAAGGGCTTACTTTTTCTGCCAATTTTGTGGGATATGACTTAACGTGGCCTGATAGCCGCATCTCTTGGTGTGCAAAGTTTTGTAGAAAGTTCTTGTTGGTTTTGCAGTTTAGCTAGCAAAGCATCCGACTCCCTGGCGCGCTCTTCATCAGACAAGTTCTTGTATCAATCCTCGTGTTTGGTCACGTAGTGGCGATTCAAATTGTAATCCTTTAACACAGCGCCCTGTGTACCACAAACTAAACACACAGCTTTACCTTTGACTTCTGTAAAAAAATATTTAGCAATCCATGTCTTGTTTTTTTTTTTGGCATGAGCTGACATTTTGAGGGCTAGCTGGCCAGCATCACTTATCTCTGTTCACCCACACACGTCATGGACGTATAATACGCACATGCGGCAAACGTAAATAAAAAACCCCACGAGCAACACACTTTTATAGCATGAACGGTATAAATATTTTTTCATTCATGTTCTGATTGACCTCACGCGGGCCGGTCAGGGACGCCCCGTGGGCCGGGAAATGCCCAGGTCTGCCTTAGACACTACATTTTGAGACTGAACATAATACATTATAAAGGGCTGACAAAGTCTGTCCCATTTCAAAGGTTTCTTTAAGTCTATCCAAAATAAATCTGACTTTCTCTTACCCAGATTTGGATGACATTCCCAGTGTATGCTGCATGACACTTAGGCTCGATTCCAAACTGCCCCCTACACCCTACCCCTACACATTACCCCTCTGCTTGCGCGTTCGTGCTGAGGATCCGCCACATTAAGTGCCTGTTCCAAACCAACGAGTGTGGAGGGCGAGTGGGTTATCAAGCCCTCAAACAGCGAGTCTGCACCTGACTTCACCTGCTGCTCTACCTGACCGGACTCACCGCTGTGTGTGTCCATCAGGAAACATGCTGTGTACAAACAGATCCTGCAAACATTTAGACTAACTGCATAAAACAAGATACGCATCAAATATCATACAGATGTTACCTCTTTATTTCTTTACTCAGGAATACATACAGTACCTGTGTGTAGTGTAGAAAACAGTCAACATGTGAATTTGATTTTAAAGTTGTGTATATTTACTGTTGTGAAAAACCAAGCAGCTTATAAACATCATATTTAAAAATAAAAGAGGTTTGCAAATAAAGAAACGCCAGTAAAGATGTTTGGACTTTCATTTGAGTTATTATTTAATTTTTTTAAGAGATGCTGATTTGAAACCGTTGTTAGGAAAAGTTACGGTATTTCCTGTTTATGCCAGAGAGAGGGGAGTTCATCCCAGAGCTTACTGCTGTATTTACACCCTCCACCGGGAAGAAGGGAGCCTCATTCAGCTGTGAGTGAGACTACAGACGGAGTTCACTCCATCACAGAGTGGGAGTGGGTAGGGTGTGGTTTGGAATTTAGCTTTAGTGTCTCACAATCTATCAGAGGTCAGTCAGTGATCTAATAAAGTGTTCAGGTTATTGTCCTCAACCTGTGAAGGCAGGAAACATCATGTCACTGTGATATGTCACCTGATGTGTCACCTATTGAATGTGGACTGGTCCTTTCGAGGTGCCAGTTCACCGCCTGGGAACTGCTGATGTACCCATGAGCATGGCCAGGGGCCCTTTCACTGCTCCCTTGGCTCTGTGCACAGCTGCACACTGCTCCAAAACTATGATGGATTAAATGCAGTGTCTACATTTCACAGTGTGTGCGGTGTTGTGTACATGTGTGAAGATAAAATGTTGATTCGATTGGAATCTTTTTTTTTTTTTTGTAATTCAAGTTTTTATTTCTTTCTTTGGTGTTTGACAGTACAACATTTGACATTGTGAGACATTTCTTATATGCATTACATGTAGTATCAGTGTCATAGCAAAACCAAAATAAAATAAAAGTACAGTATGAACGATACTGTCCATAAAGAGGACATATTGATACAATAGATTATGGTGCTGGATACAGGATACAATCAGAGGGAGGTATTCATACTGTAGGCTCATCAGGCAATGTGATGTAAGCCCAGAACAAGTCCCAGGCTGGCGCCTTGGTCTTGTTTGTATTGTTCAACCTGTTGAGCATACGTTCATATGAAGCTGTCTTTCTCATAATGTTTATCCACTCTTTCAGCTCAGGGGGTTTGGGTGTTTTCCACAGTTTAAGTATTGTCCTAGCAGCCGTTGTAGTCCCTACCATGATTACAGAGAATTCTCCGCTTGTTACGTTGTGTATTTGGCTTCTATCCCCTAATAGGCATAATCTGGGAGATAATGGTATGTCACTTCCCAGCCAGTTGCTCAGGTTGTCCACTACTGTTTTCCAGAAAGGCAGAATGACAGGGCAATCCCAGATACAGTGTAGCAGAGTACCTATGCGTTTTTGACATTTCCAACACAAGTTATTATTTATTATACCTGCTCTGTTGAGCCTTTGTGGAGTCCAGTAATACCTGTGTGTTATTTTGTATTGTGTAAATTTCCCTTAAGCTTCCCTACTGTATTTCCCATTGTTAGATATGATTCTCAGCCACTCCTCTTCATCCATCAAACATCCCAGGTCTCTCTCCCATATTATTTTCAGGTTCCGACAGTCATCACTGAGCAATTGGTTGGTTGTTCTATAGAATATAGAGGCTCGGTGGCACTCTGTAGGTAACGTGAAGTAGTCCGTAATGTGGTTCCCATCCTTGTACTGAATCCTGGATGTTATACAGTCTCTGATCTGTAGATATTTCCAAAAATGTCCTTTTCCTTGGAGATTGTATTTTCTTTTCATATCAGAGAATGACATGAACACCCCTTCCTCGTATAGATCAGCAATATGACACAGCCCATTAAGGTGCCATTCCTTCCAATATACTGATGCCTTCCCTATACTGATTATGGGGTTATGCCACAGAGAAGAATATGTTTGTTTACCATGTAATAACTTATGCATTTTATGTATTTTGATCCAGATCTCTTTGGAGTGAGACATAATAGGGTTCACTACATTATGTGAGGACTGTGAGAATCTATCAATAGGAGTGAAAGGGGATGACAGCTTATTTTCTATAGTAACCCACTCTGGCTGGTTCTCTTTTTTCCAGTGATAGGCTAATTTGGCCATTTCAAAAGGAGACATAGTATAACCTCGGGTCTGGCAACCCCAGGCCCCCTCTGTCTCTAGGAGAGCACATTTGACTAAATTTAATTCTGGGTCTTTTCCTGTCCCATAAGAATTCTTTAATTATTGTATCATACTGTTTAAAGATCTGAGGAGATACAGTTATGGGTGACATCATAAGCACATAATTAATTTGCGGTGTAACCACCATTTTTATCACATTGACCTTCCCCCATAATGTAAGCCTTAGTTTCCCCCATTTATCCAAATTAGCTTTAATTTTTTGCAGCAATGGTTCTAAATTTAATGAAGGTACTTCCTCCACTTCGCTGCTTAGTTTGATTCCCAAGTATTTCATCCCTTTTGGTATCCATTTAAAGCCGGAATTTGTCAGTAAATTTGAGTTGCATAATCCAGATATAGGCATCGCCTCAGACTTTGTCCAGTTAATTTTATATCCTGATAATTTGGAGTAAGATTGTATCGTGTTCATTAGGTGTGGTATTGAATTTAAAGGGTCTTTTATCAGCATCAGAATATCGTCTGCGTATAATAATAGTTTATGCTCTTTCCCTCCTCCTTCCACCCCCCTAATAGCTGTATTGGCTCTGATGGCAATAGCTAACGGTTCCAGTACGATATTAAACAGTAGTGGTGATAGAGCACAACCCGGTCGAGTAGCTCTGGTGAGGTTAAAAGGAGGTGAGATTACACCGTTTGTTATCACCGCTGCCTTAGGGTTTTGTATAAAGTTTTAATCCATTTAATAAAGGTTGGTCCAAATCCAAAATGTGACAAGGCTGCAAATAGAAATCCCCATTGAACTCGGTCGAATGCCTTCTCAGCATCAAGCGAGAGGGCAACGACTGGGTCCTTTACTGTCCTATTCGGCCAGATTAGGTGTAGTAATCTTCTCATGTTGTCGGTCGAGGACCTTTTTTTCATAAATCCGACTTGGTCCGAATGTATAATGTTCGGTAAAGCCTTCTCCAGACGTGTAGCCAGGATCTTAGTTAGGATCTTACAGTCCAGATTTATCAAACTTAGAGGTCGATAGTTAGCAGGGTTTGTGGCATCTCTATCTTTTTTAGGTATCACTGATATTAAAGCCTCGTTAAATGTCGGCGGAAGGATTCCTATTTCAAAAGCTTCATTGTATATCTCTTGTAATTTTGGTGCTAGGATATCGATATACTGCTTGTAATATTCCACCGGGAATCCGTCGAGGCCCGGTGACTTCCCCGATTTCATACATGAAACTGCATTCCTGATTTCATTCTCTGTTATTAAATGGTCCAATAATTCCACCCGTTCAGGTGACAATCCAGGCATATTAATACTAGAGAAAAAATCTGTCAATTCTTCTTGTTTGGGATTGATGTCTGATGTATATAGTTCTTTGTAGAACTGTTGAAAGACCTCATTTATTTCTTTTGTCGAAGAAACCATTTTATCTCCTTTCTTAATTGCTGGAATTACACTGTAGGAAGTTTGTTGTTTTAGTTGTCTGGCAAGCAGCTTACCTGTCTTCTCTCCCCCTTCATAGAAATTTGTCCCCAGCCTAAATAAAGCGTATTGCACTTTTTTATTATAAATTTCTTGAAGTTGAAATTTAAGCTTACATATATCTCGATATGATTTATCTGAGAAGTTTTTTGATAGTTCTATTTCCTGACTTCTAATTTTAGATTCTAACTCCTCTATTCTCTTCATATCCTCTTTTTTCTTTTTAGACGAATATGCTATCATTTCCCCCCTAATGTATGCTTTTGATGCTTCCCATTCCATCGCTTTTGAGGTTGCACTGCCAGCATTAATTTCAAAAAGGATATAAGATCGTCCTTCAACGACAAGTTGAAGGACTCATCCTGTAATAATGATGTATTCATTCTCCATCTACCTTTTTTCTCAGTGTCAGTATTTATGTCAATGCTAAGCTCAACCGCTGCATGATCTGAGAGCCATTGCATTAATTTTACAATTAGCGACTTGTTTTATTATAGTGCTCGATATCAAAAACACTTCGATCCTGGAATAGGATTGGTGTTAGTGTGAATAAAAGGTATATTCCCTGTCACTGTGATTTATCAGTCGCCATATGTCCACCAATCCCATATCCTCACTGATCATATGTATTGCAGCTCTATCCTTAGACATTATTGGACTACTAACTTTGCTCCTATCCAGAAAGGGATCTGAAACTTGATTAAAATCCCCTGCTAATATTATCTGGCCCTCTGTTTCACCCAGTGTCTTATTTACTTCATGGAAAAAGTTTGGGTCTCCCTTGTTCGGTGCATAAATGTTGCAAAGTGTCATCTTAGTCCCATTTATCAGCGCCTGTACGCATATCCTTCTGCCCTCATCATCTTTAACCTCCTTGAGTAGAATAAAGCTCAGGTTTTTGTTCACCAATATGATTACCCCGTTCCGTTTACTAGAGAAAGAACTGAGGAAAATATACCCAACCCAGCCCCGTTTCAGTTTGACTGCCTCTTCTTTTACAAAGTGTGTTTCTTGTAAAAAAGCGATGTCAGCCTTATTATGCTTTAGATAAGTCAATACCTTCCCTCTTTTTGCAGGATTTCCACATCCATTGATGTTCCAGCTTATGCATGTGACATAATTCCTACTCATATTTAATGTAAGAAAAAATAAAATCTTGTGAAATTCCGATTGAAATAATATTGGCTATGTCCCCTATTAGTGTCTCATGTAATCTCAACATCTCACTTTTCTCTCTGCCAGTTTTGTCTGTCATCACCAGAAAAAACTCTACGCAAACCATGTGAACAGCATTGTAAACTGTAACACTTTTATAACAAGAAAAGAAAAAATACAAAAAACTAAACTTAAAAAAGCCCCACAAAACGTTACCTGGGGCCCCTGGCTTTTCTCCAGCCATACTAAAGCAAAAGAAAAACAAAACAAGAAAGAAAAGTAACGGACGTTTTGGTCCGTGGGATATTACACCTCTAGCCATCTCTCTCTGGCTATTAGCTGAGGCGGTACAGAATCAAACCCAAACCGCCGCCGATGTTTGTTACACATTGTCCACTTTTAAATCAGTCTATTTCTCATTGTCCATGTCAACTTTTATTGTGCACTGCTTCTATTTTTAGACAGAGTATTCGTGCTTACCCATCTGCATTGCAGCTTGTTTTAATGAATTTGTCCGCGTCCTTGGCGCTTGTAAAGCTCCGGGTCTTCCCCTTCCAGGTGAATCGCAGAGTTGCCGGATGGGCCAGCGTGTATCTCACATTGAGCTGCTGTAGTGTTTTCTTCGCGGCCGTAAAGGTCTTCCTCTTCTCGGCCAGTTCCCTCGACATGTCTGGAAACACGGAGATTCTCCGTCCTTCCCATTCAAGCCCTCGTTTTACTCTGACAGCTTTCAAAACTTTATCCCTCGCTGACTGCCGTAAAAATCTGATCAGCACCCGTCTGGGCGGCTGGTCCTCATTGGGGATGGGAGCTAATGCTCGGTGTGCCCTTTCTATTTCAAATTCACCTTCTACATGAACTCCGAGCCCGTCGCTCAGCATTTTCTTCATGCATTCCTCCATTGTGCCGTTCGTTCCGTAGGTTTCTTTCAGCCCCAATAACCTCACGTTGTTTCTCTTGCTGTGGTTTTCAAGCATTTGGATGCGATCCCACAACACTTTGTCCTTTTTTCAGCGTGTTCTCCGTCGCTCACAAGCCGGTCAGTCGTGTCCTCCAGGTGGGAGACCCGCCCCTCCGCCTCCCCCAGCCTTTCTTGAATGTTGTTCGCCGTGTTTTTTTTTATAGCTCATTTGTTGTTTCTTTAATGGTTAGTATGTCTGCTGCCACTCCCTGCAACGTGGTGCTCATCTTGTAGATTTCGGCAAACATATTCTCCATGTTTGCAGTTTTTTCGGCAGGTTGCTTTCCTAGCTGCACTGGCGGCGGCGAGTTCAAAGTTATGCTTCCTTCAGTCGGCGGGGGAGGATTTTTTCTGGTAGCCATGCGGGCCGAGTCTTTGAAGTACTTCGATGTGGTCGCCATTGGGATCCGAAGAAAAAAAAACACTCTGGCTTACTTAAATATAAGTCGTGAACACCAAGGGTTATTATTTTGTAAAAAGTTGTGGGTTTTCATGTAGTAAAATATCGTAAATATCGGTGGGTGAGCGGAGCTCGTCTACTGCGCCATCATCTCGCTTGGCGTACCCACGTGACTCCAATGATCTTTTAACTGTAGTGAGTTTACATTATTATTCATATTGATACACTTAAAAGAACAACTTACATTAGCTCACCTTTGCAAATTAAAGTCTTAAAGTCTTAAAATAGTTCAGCATCCATGGTTTGACACAGCTTAATCAGGAAACATACTCCTTATCTCAATAACGTTTTCTTATTACTCCTTTTCTCTCTTCACTTGAAAAAAAATGATTCCATGTGGGTTTCAAATAGTTTTTTCCTTTATTCAAGAAAATATATACACAGGATAATAAAATACAGAAATAAAGAAAAGAATACAAAGAACACGTGTTTTTGATTGCCTTCTTTTTAATATTTGTAATAGTGGCGGTGCCAAATTTTCCCGAAAGTAAATATAGTTGTTTTTAAAAAACAGTATATTTGTAACAAATCCATCACCATTATTGTTTATTAAAATGTCCTCATGAATGGGTTTTGTTTGTCCCCTATCAAATAGTGTTGTCAACATTTTAAGCGACATCGTGTGTGCTTTTATTTTTGGATTGGTACTTCCGGTGTGGTATCTACATTACACTATGACGCGTCGTGTTGATTAGGTGAAGGGGAGTGTGCTGTGTGGAGAGCTTTGTACCGCATGGGGTATTTAAGGCTAGACACCACTTTCTAAGCTGTCGAGCTGAACTCCCTCTTCTCTTATTCCTATCTCTCCATTCATAAAAAAAAAAGATGGTAAGCGAGAGATTAATTTTTAACGTCACTACGCTTCATTAGTTGTGTTCTATTGGAAGTTTTTTTTAAATTAAGGATAACTTGTTCAGATATCGAAAATGCGCCAAGTGGAGCTGCGTGCTTACTGGAGGAAACTAAAGGCGTTTGTAAAGGTAAAGTCACATCAGCTAACTAGCTAACGGCGGTGTTAGTGTCGGTGTTGTGCGCGAGCCTAAAAACATATATTAGTAGCCAGCCCTTAATATTAATTAAGAGCTGTTTTTTCATGTAGCGGCAGTGGTGGGAATAGAATTCCAATCAATTTTCTGTAAACCCCTCTTGATTTTAGTTACTCACATATAATGTTGGAATGGTTAATATATACCAGATAATCATATTTTAACAGTTGTTCATAAGTATTGTGTGTCAACATCTGAATTTGAAAGTAACTAGTATACATCTGTAAAATAAATGAAGTATAATGTTTGCTTCCAAAATGTAGTAGAGTGGAAGTATAAATTAGTATGAAATGAAAATGAAATTACCTCAAATGTCTACTTAAGTACGGTACTTGAGTAAAAGTGGTTGAAGTCTATTGAAGTTTTGTGACTCCACGGTCAGGAGGAACAGCACTGAGCTGCTGCTGTTGGTTCACAGTAACTGTATGAAGAATTCACAGTATATTGTTGGTGTTTGGGAACCTTTCTGGTGATGCAAACTCTGGTCATAGCTTGTACTTGATGTATTGCCATCTTGATGTAATGGTTGACAGTACACTTTAGGCTGTTTACCTGTGTTGTCCCTATCCCTGTTGCTGTTCCCCTCACTTTTCGAATATATTGGGTAGATAAAAATAGACATTGGAAGTGGCTTCACATTACACTCCCTTCATTTGTTTTCAGTTTGTTGGGGTTTACTGCCTGACATCTTGTTTTAATTTTCAAATTAAAAACATATTGATGCAGCTTAACATAGCATTTTAAGTCATTTCCTCTTGTCCAATGCAGACGCTGTCTCTCCAGAGGCAGATGATGGAGAACCTCATCATAGCCAAAGCCAGGGAGGATGCTGTATCCTTGTGATGTATATAAATATACCTCTGCTTTAAACTCAAAGACCTAATCATGTATAGCTGATCCATGTAAGGACTATGATGTTTGGAGGTACCCTTAATGCTTGTTGTGACATTAGCTCCAGCGGAAGATGGAGGAGAGAAGACTAAGACTGCAGGAAGAGGCCAACAGGTACTCCAATATTCTCAAACACACACACACTTTATTCAGTTTTAGCTGATGTTTGGTTAGTGGTAATGTATCTACAAATAGTGTACATTAAATAAATAGACTGTATGTGTGTTGAAGGTTTATGCACCCAGTAAATTCTCGGAACATGATCACTCGATGGACAAAAAAAACACACTCAAAAATGTTAGACCTTTTTATATTATACTGTACCTGGCGATCTTGCAAAAAACAGATGTGTGAGATGAATCCGCATGTCGCACCCTTATATTTTTGTGTTTAATTCAGTCAACATACAATACACACTGTACTACTTTGTGAATCATTTCTAACAATGTAATGTAATCAAAGTTATTTGGTTAATTTGAGATAAATTGCAGGTTTCGGACTAATGCAAAAACTAAACAACTACCACAGGAAATTGTGCGTGCAAGTGTGAATGTCATTTAATATTTTCTGTGTGTTTGTCATTACAGGAGATTTTCAGCATCTGGGGCAGAGGAGCAAGAGCAGCGCATTCTCTATACCAATGTGCTGGAATATGAGCAAGACCATGTACGTTTGCAAGTAATCGCCACAATGTATCACAACTAATGGAAGATGCCCTCACAGGGTGATGCCTTGGGAAGTATTGAGTGTATGATTACACAAAATGCTTAAAAATAGAATAAGTTTATGCTTACATGCTTCAAATATTGTGTTGTTGCACAACTTAAAACAAGGAGGAATCAATTAAGAACTAATCGATCAATTTTATATAGCTGGATTAAGCTAACATGAATCCACTAGTGGGCATTGTTGATGAGATTATAGATATGGTTGTCATCAAGTCATTTATAGATTTGTGTGTGTTCTACAGGATTGGCCTAAACTGTGGAAAGCCAACATGAAGAAGAGTCCTGATGATGTCACATTAGTGTCCGGTCTAGTCTCCTACCTGCTCAGGTATCCCAATGCAAAATGTGCATTTTAAGTTTAATTTGATTATATCCTGTGGTTTAGTGCATAGAAATACAGGATGTGTATTTTATTGCTAATTATTGGCAGTGTTTTTGTCCCTGAAAGTCCTTTTTCATACCAACATTGCAGAATATCCTCATTACTATGGTCCATTGATCCACATTCAAAAGGTTTAATGTCATATAATATACACAACTACGGTGTAGTTATTTAATGAATGATAACCTTGGGTCACATGTCCCTCAACCGTGCAATTACAGTTTTGGTACTTCATCTGGTGTTCAAGTGGCTTAACCTGCATTTTAACCAGTTACTCCCCATGTGACCGTCAAACAGGATATACTGCACATGCTTGTAAAGTCATCATATTCTAACATTTAGTTAATATTCATAAACTGGCCTCAATAATGGCTTTTGTTGTGCCATCACACCAACAGAGTTTTCGATGTGTTCAAAAGGTTAACTTTGTCTTAGTTGTATTGCGTCAGGCCTGTCAATACTTGACGTTCAGAGGTGTTTGTTTCCCCTTTGTTATCTTTAGGCATGGCTCCACTTAGTTTGACACAAGAGTTATTAAAGGCTACTTGCTCAAATCAAGTAATGATATAAGAGATACGTATGAGTACGTTTTTTACTGTCTTCCTCGACCTAATACAGTCAAGCTTAACAATAAGTAATAATAAAATGCTCATGATCTCTAAAATGTAATATATAAATAGAAGGATTGTGAGTGGCTCTGGGATGATGTCTTCATGCTTGGTAAAAGGACATTTAATATTTCCAGGCCAGATGATGATGGAATAACATTTGTACTGTGTCCTCAGCCGGGCTGACCACCCTGTGGTGAAGCTGCTAAGGAAACACCAGTACCGGGTTTACAACAGACTCTACCCCATCGTCAGCAAAGGTCTCCTCCAGAGTCCTCCGTGCCTGCTGACGCCTCCTCGCAGCACTCACCCAACTCACCCAGGTAGGGCCAGTACTAGCGGTTTGTGAGGTTCCTCAGCTATGTCTGTTATGTTTACGGACAGCTGATTTGATACCTGAATAAAATGGTGTCAGTAAAAGCCAGCCAGTAGATCAGAATACCTTTATTCATCTCACAGAGGGGGAATTTACATTGTTACAGTAAAGAGCATAAAATATTAAACATTCTAATTTAAATGGCAATTTACAAAAATACACATCGAGGCTCAGTAACAGTATTTAAAAAAAACAAGTGGAGCATGTATTAAGTATTAAGTAGTGAAAGTGGAAGGATAAATTGCTTTATCCTTCCAAGTTATTTATTTATTTATTCAACAAAAACAGAGAGCAGCCAGTAATAATAATTGTAAAGTGATTTGTACACATATATGGCACAACAGAGGTAGTTTAGTTTTGATTTTATGTGTTGCAATTAGGATATATGCTTTACATTATCAACTATATATTGATTGATTTGCTAAAACTAGTTCACTAGTACACAAATGTAGTAACTGACATCTCAAAACAAACAAAAAACTCTTTTCTACATTTTCTTTATTGGATCATGGTCTTTGCTTCCTTGCTTTGGAACAGTTCTCTGATGCCTTTCTGAATACTGATTTCCACCTCTGTAGCTCCTCCTTCTGGCTCTGGCAAGGAACAGCTGCTCAAGTGTTCAATGCAACAACTCCTGGGCTGTTAAACTCTCTCCAAAATAAGGACCAAAGACAAAGCCCTCGATTAACCATGTCACTGCTCCTCTTAAGCAAGAGTGTCCTCTGAGAGCTTTGCCCAATAGAAAAAAAGAGAGACTTTCGATTTCACATAAACATTTAAAAAACTGCTTGGCGAAATCTCTGTATTGTGTCGGAGCAACAAGGAACGAATATTTTTTTGAAATAATTTCCAAACATTCATACAATCATGGTAACAATTGAAACGTGATAGTATATATCAATAAGATTTACATTTGACATAGATTTAACTTTACACCCCCTTCCCTGATTCCTCTGTGAACCCAGTCTCCTCTTACTCCTCAAACTTTGGTCCCAGTATTTAATCCGTGATAAACTCCTCCCACATCAAAAGTCATGTCCCGCCTTTCTTTAAGTATAGCTGAAAAGATAACACATCATGCTACTGTAAATGCACCATGTAGCAACAAAGAAACCATGCTGCAGCTAGAGCTTACATCACCATCACTGGGGGTCGCTACATTAGCATTAATTCATTTTCTGAAATACTATTGATCACACAGAGAAGAAGATGACCAGAGGCAGCAGTATTGGCGGCCAGAGCTTCTGCACAGCCTCGTCCCTCTCCCCCTTACTCTCTCACAACCACTCCACCAACTATGATGATGAGGAAGGGGAGGAGCTTCACTCGCAGGCGATGGTGGATCGGGAGAACTCATTTGAAGATCTTGAGCAGTTCATGACCCAGCTGGACTGGGCCCCGCTCCACAGCAGCACAGAGGACTCGGAGGTGACCTGTGACCCCTCAATGCAGCCGGAGCAGGACGAGGGCAGCATCCAGGAGCTGGAGATGAGAGCGCTGACAGAACATCTGAAGGCTGTGGTCAAAGACATTCATATTGCAATCGGTGAGCACAGACATAGACCATGTCATCGTATCGGACATTTAACATCACGATCACTGAAATGAAACATGCTCAAGACCCTCCAACGTCTGATGTTATTAAATCGGGGGGACCTTGTATATCTGATTTGATGGCAACACTTCATATGTGCTGTTCAGGACATGGTCGGGGTCAGAGATGATGTTGTAAAATGTTGTTATGGTAGGCTGATTCATAGAATCTCTCAAAAGGTACACTTACAATCTTTGAGCCGATTTTCCACTGGTGGAGAGTTTTGACTAAGCTGTAAACAAACACTCTACATTGTAGTATTGCAATACAGTAGGGTTTCTTCTTGCATGCATAGAAAGTGTCTTATGTTGATTTTTGGCAACAATTTGTGTCAAACTGTTTGGACAATAATTTTTGGGTGTTTTTTTCTTTGTGTTTCAGATCAACTTCTATCCCTGTGTTTGCTCTCCTTTGAGTGCCTAAACACAGCTAACTCTAAGGACCTGTGCCTCGCCAGCATAGAGGAAGCCTTCTTCACGCCACTTTGGAGCGCGCTGGTGGCTCTCTTCAGGTGTTATAGCCTAAATACTGCCTTAATAATTATATATACTAAAGTCCTTGTTAACTTAAACATAATCATCTATTAAGATGACCTTTGTTTAAATATTGATGCAATTGATTGCCAGATCAGGTGTGCATGGTACTTGTTATGGCCCATTAATGGCACTTGGATTTAAAGTATTACAAACTGGGTGTTGGTAGCAGGAATTCCTGACACTGTTCATATCTCTGGGAAGTGTGATCCAAAACAGAGTTACTGTTATTGCCGTAGGCGCCTCAGGAAGAGAACAAAAGGCAGCGCATTGAGTTTGAAACATTTAGGTGTTTTATTAGCAATAAATGTTTCTGACTGCTTTTTCAAATGAAATATGCAGTGCTTCAGTTGGTGCTGCTTTATTGGAGAATGAATAGGTGCCCATTAGAAACATCAAAACTGCTAATCTGATTCGGTAGTTTGCCACATTTACCTCGGAAAACCACTCTGTATGAAATCTTTATTTACCTTGGGTTTGGGTTAACCCGAAGTTTTTCAAAAGGAAGACTTGCATATTTCTGCAGCGATGACTGCAGTTGATACCTCTTTGAAGAAATAACAACTTCTGCCAGCTACAAGCTAGTAACAACTTGCTTTGTAAATTGTAATAAATAGGTATTCATAATCTGAATTTAATTAGCTTGCATGTGCAGGACAGCAGCATACAGCAGAGGAAATGCCCAAGGAATGTTGATGCATTCATTTGCTTTTTTGCATTTGAGGTTTGATTGTGGTTCAAATTTTAAAGTTTGCCGTCATTGTTTCCTAGATATACAGTGTTGGTCATGGCCAGCATGCGGCAGTGCTGCTCTAAGTATTTCAGCTTTTCCTTGAGCTTTATTGCTGGATTGATCCTCATTACATTCCAATAGTTTTTAAAATGATCAGTTGTTAATTGTACAACCATTTCTGACGTCTACTAAATGTACATGTAGCTCTTCTCACATCACCATGAAACATATTTCAATACCATTTTGAAATGTGTCATGCCGTGTTCTGCGTTACTTTACTGAAAGAGGACTTCCTGGTTTCAGTGTGTAGACATGATAGGAAAAGCACAGGTGTAAGGGTTCAGTATTTTGCGTTGCAATTTAGTAATGAATAAGGTATTTAGTTACTCTGTGAAAAATAAATACAACTATTTGACCTCAGTTTCCCCCTGGTTAAATGCCCCCCCTGCAACGTCTGTGCAGCTTCCAATTGAAAAAAACATTGACTTAACAAGTGGGAGGTTCCCACAATCCCTCACTCCCAGTCTCTTGACCAGTCCAACCAATAGGATTTGATGATGGCACTGCAAGGATGAAAATCTCAGCAGGCTTCCCGCCCCCCCTGTCAAATTGAAATGCTCAAGCCATTAGAAATAGACTACTGCACCACCAGCTCTTGTGTGAATAAATGAACATGATTCATGATTCCTTATCTTGCTAATGTGGAATGCACAACATTGAACTGTGACAAACTACAGATTGTGTAATGCCATCACTCAAACCGTTCATTTTCCAAAAAGCCTGGCAGGGTTCCTCACTTACAGACATGGTGGAAATGCTTCCCCGCCTGTGTTTTCAGTTAGCTCTTTTCTTTCCTTCTCAGGAGGGTCTACAGAGAAAGGGAGCAGGCCTTTGAGACAAGTATGAAGCTGTACCAGGACGTTTCACCTGGAGATGTTGGTGTCCCCTCCAAACTGTTCCCCGACGACTCTGACGCACAGCAAGGTTCCTACCCCTATGAGTCTGCTGTGCAGGAACTGAAGCTCCTGCTCAAAGACTGCTGTCCACAGAGGAAGTTGGAATGCATCGGTGAGTCACAGTCTGACTTTCAGGACAGTTAGCTGCTCCCCTCATGGTTCAATCCAGCCCAAAAGAGGCCCGACACCACGTGGAGTGTGTGTGTATTCTCTCAGGGTATGTGAGAGGGGCTGCAAAGTAAATCAGGATCTGTATTTATCATCTGAATTTCCCATTAATAATTGAGTCATCTGAAGCCAAGACTTGTGTTACTATCAGCATGTCATTGATTTTATCCAAGCGATCAGAGAGAAGGCAGTGATGGCTGAAATCATCCTGCCTTAACAAGCTTTAAAAAAAAGAAAATGAATCACCATTAAACCTGCTGCTACTCCCTACCGTAGTTAGTTGGCTCATTGTTTTACAATGCCACAGCGTCAATTTAGCAAAACCTTTTAAATGATATATGATATAAAGTAGGTTTGCCATTAGTCGACATGTCGGCCAGATCATCTGTACTGGTTTTTCTTTAATTTTTTTATGCCAGTACAGTATAGCAGCAAATTGTACTCTATGCAGTGATAAACTCATAGATTAACTTGGTGATTCCTTTAAGAAGCCTGTTTTTGTCATATCATGCTAAAATGCCTTGTGTTTAATCTTTTCAGCAGTGAATTTATAATAATAATAATAAAGCTTTATTTATATAGCACTTTTCATACAGCACATGCAGCTCAAAGTGCTTTACAGAATCACATCACAAGTTAAAAACAACATCAAGAACAGATGTTTAAGACCAATTCAGATACATGTAGCATAGCAACAACGTATAACATTTGAACAGGTTAAGAGACACATTCTACTAAATGTATGGTAATATAATCATAAACGCTAAACATGTTAAAAGACCAACTTAAAAGCAATGTTGCTATTAAAACTGTTACATAAATAATAATGAAAATCCTTTAAGACCAATATAAAAATAGGTAAATAATAAAGACTAAAAGACCATTTAAGAGGAGTGCATATATTAAAATAAAAAGCTAATCTGCATCTACACTACGCTCCAGGTTTTGAGTGTAGTGTATAAAAGTGGCCTCACCCATTTTGTTTTGGGGGACTTATTATTTAATATTTAAAAAGTCAGCTGAGGACTCATCTAGGGACATGAATTATAGTCTTATTACTGTGAATGTGTAGTTAGATTTACCTTAACTTTCCTCCAAACAAATGTGGTCTGAACTAGAGCCTCGGTGGAAGGAAACTACAAATAAGTGAAATGGTATCTTTACCAGGACCTGATTTCCAGTTTTCGGTCGTGCTCAGCTTTTCCTCTAAATGTAGATGTCATTGGAACTGGTTTTCACTGGTTTACTGATGAGCAACACCTGATAGTTATCTCAGAAACTTGGGGTTTAATTTCTGGATCTGCATATTGTGAATATAATAAATGTTATTTTGTGCAATTTTTGTTTTACAGTTAGGACATTACGGCTGATCTGTGCCTGCGCTGAGGACTACAGGTGTCTTCATGAGGTGGACTCCACACCAAAAACAGCCGCCATGTGAGTAAACCATCAGCTGCAACAACAGCAAACTCTTTGTCACTGCAGCAGATACAAATACACTCTTTGAGGGACTTCATTCGCAAATTGAAAATATGATATTTAAAGCGATACAATACAACAGTTTAAGGATTTAAACACATCATTGAACTTCAAAATAAGAGCCCTTTCTCCATGGACCCCATGCTGATGCTGGGTAGGGAATGACCGTTCAGTGCAAGAACTCAAACACGATTCAAGGTCTCTCTGCCTGGGTAGCAGCCTTGTCAGGTCTCATCAGTGCTCCGTTAGGCCCGGCACAGCAGGGGCTCTCCTGGCTCTGTTGCCCCCCTACAGAATGCCTCTTCTTTGCCAGGTCTAAAATTGGGTCGTCCTGTCTGAGTTTGGAACAGACCCGGAAAAAGAATACAAGGGAGTTTTTTGTGAAATCTGTGACTCGCAGAGGGTTTGACAAAGGCTCAGTGGGTTGTGGCACACATTGTGGACAATGCAGTTTGGTTATAACCCTGTCTTTTTATGTTTGTTCCATTGTGGGTCTTCTGTTTTTGGCTTCATATTATCCTGTGATGATGATGATGATGATGATGATGACGATGGTAAACAAATGTAGAGCCAGTCTGCTTTCATAAAGTGGAAAATACAAGCTTTTACTGGGTTGTTTGGAGGGCCAGTCTTTAGTTTGAGTCAGATTCTTCTTGAACAGGGCATTCAACAATTTGTGTGTGTGTGTGTGTGTGTGTGTGTGTGTGTGTGTGTGTGTGTGTGTGTGTGTGTGTGTGTGTGTGTGTGTGTGTGTGTGTGTGTGTGTGTGTGTGTGTGTGTGTGTGTGTGTGTGTGTGTGTGTGTGTGTGTGTGTGTGTGTGTGTGTGTGTGTGTGTGTGTGTGTGTGTGTGTGTGTGTGTGTGTGTGTGTGTGTGTGTGTGTGTGTGTGTGTGTGTGTGTGTGTGTGTGTGTGTGTGTGTGTGTGTCATTAGGGCTTGTTAAAAAAATGGTGTAGTGCAACCCTAGTCCAAACCTTTCCCCAAAGAATGATCTGATATCTTGTCTTTATCTTGCACTCTTGTCCCTTTTTATCTCTTTTGTTGGATCCACTAATGTCTTTGGAGACTGGCTGAGGCTATGTCTGTTGCTCCATATCTGTCCGCTTGTGTTGGAATATCTGTGAAGTGATCAGAGAGGGCGGAATAAAAGTAGAGTTGACCGGGCATGACTCCTCGAAGGTTTCTCTCCCAAAAAGTTGTGACGTTGAGGGATCATTCTGTGTACTCTCTGCATGGAAAAACCCACAACTGGGTAACAACGTGTTGTTACAACAAATCAAAAGTGAATCATGGATTTAGTGTTGTTACCTGGAAACATGACTCAGACATAGCCAAACCCTGGAAGGGATCTGAATGAATCATTTATTCTTTCATGTTTATATTGTTGAAACAAAGAGTCTGGATTATCTTTGGTTAAAAAATGATTGCAGCTTTATCAAGGAACAGCTTCATCATTTCATAATGTAGCTGGGGCCACTGGCAGCTGTAATTCAATAAAACGATCATTCAGAAACAAACTTTAAATATTGCCTTTTAACTTGAGTCCAGGTGCCTTGAAGAGGGTACATTTGGACTGTGTACTTCCTTCTTCAAATCTGCAGTTTGTTTTTTTTACTGATTGTGGCTCTGTATCTGTGAATGCTTTTTTTAGTCCTTCTTAAAGGTCCCCTAAGCAAAATGCACTTTTTGATGTCTTTATACATAAATGTGTCCCCGGTGTGTAAGGAGCTCAAAAAGTGTCCTCCTTACCCACTTCTCTAAAAACGGGGGGTACAAACGAGCTGATCCAGATTTGCTTCTGTTATGATGTAATAAGGGAAATGTGGGCTGGCTTTACATTGAACTCCTGGCAACGTCCCAACCTATCATCCCCAATATACAGTCAGCGAGGTGTGTGTGTGTGTGTGTTCAGCAGGATGTCTGCAGGAGGGATTTAGAGTTGTTGTTTATATGATACATATAATGTCTCTGTTCTAGTGGTAAACACTGAGAAGAGTTTCAGAAATAATGCTGGATGTGGTTTGGAACAGAATATGGCGTTTAATCACGGCAGCGTTTAGCTGAGTTTCTCCTGGTAGAAACGCTCCAATGAACTCCAAAGGGGCGTGGCCAGCAGCAGCTCCAAAGGGGCGTGGCCAGCAGCAGCTCCAAAGGGGCGTGGCCAGCAGCAGCTCCAAAGGGGCGTGGCCAGCAGCAGCTAGTTCATTTAAAGCAACAGTCACAGAATCAGCACTTCAGGAACAGGGCTGAGATAGAGGGGGATGAGGCATGCTACAATGGGGGATCTGTTTGCTATTTTGAGCAAAACACTTCAGACATGTTTTGTTTAGATATGGCTCTACAGTATAATGTTCAAATATAGCATGATAGGATACCTTTAATAAAGGTTGCATTTCTGCATGTCATTGCACACAGTGTGTTTTCTACAGGGCTGATTCCAATGCTATACAGTGCTACAGTGTTCTGTAATTGGTTATTTTGTATAGAAGATAGAAAAGATAGAAACGGAGGATGAAACCCTCTTTATTTGTCACATGCATGCACACAGCAGAGCACACAGTGAAATTGGTCCTCTGCATTTAACCCATCCTAGTACTAGGAGCAGTGGGCAGCTATCGTGCAGCGCCCGGGGAGCAATGGGGAGGGGGGATTGGAGGTGTCCGGTGCCTTGCTCAAGGGCACCACAGCAGGGCCTAGGAGGTGAACTGGGACCTCTCCAAGTAGCAGTCCACTTTCCATAATCTCAAGTCTGTTCGGGGACTTGAACCGGCGACCCTACGATTCCCAGTCCAAGCCCCTACTGACTGAGCCACTGCTGGACACTTGCTCTCATCATTGCCTTTCACTTTAGTTTCACTCACAAACATTTGTTTTATTGCACTCTCTGCCCTCTTTAATTTATTCAACAGCATTTCCATTTTTTGTCAGTTCCTTGTCCTCGACCAACTGGGAGCTCATTTTGTTCTATTGTGTTCTTTTGTCCATAACCCTTTCTTTCTCTTTTCTATTGTCCTGCTACATTTTTCTGTATCCTTTTTCCCCTTTACCCTCTTTCACGTATTCTTCCTCGTTTCTCTAATATGAAATGAATTGCATAACCCATAATGGAGGCTAATCTTCTCATTAAAATCAGCATTCATGCATGTGGGAAGAGTGCATTGTATCCCTGGAATGCAGAGACACCAGTTTCAGTGTGAGGGGATCGGTGTCTGTGTTTACTGTAGTGAACTCACAACATTATACTTCAGGCTTGTGATTGTGTATGTGAGGTCCAGCTCTCAGTGGTTAGAAGAGGCTGTCCACACCTCCACAATCCGGCAGGAGGAGAGTATCCAGTTGCATGCGGCCGGGTCAGTGGAGGGCCAGAAACCTACCTTCTCACGCAAACTAGCAAGCAAGCAGTTAGCCCTGCGTGTGAGTCCTGATAAACAAATGGTCGGTGTCTGCACACAGGGAGAATGCTATCAGGCTGTCATCATCTCCAAGGCTGCAATTTGACCTCCCATCAGATCATAGAGAGAGGAAAAAACCTTTATCATTCCCATCCCTGAACACGCAAACCATTTAGAGCTGCTTTTTATTTAGCTTCCCTTCAGTCCTCTGGGGAGCACATGCAATCATACTCTGTCAATGTCACTATTTTTATATTATTTTGTGCTCTATTTATTTACTCCTTTTACTTGATCTCAACGCCAACTTCCTTCCTTTGGTCAACAGCGGTGCAGATGACCTGCTGCCCATCCTGTCCTTTGTGGCTCTGCGCTGCCAGTGTCCTCAGCTGGTGTCTGAATGTGCTGCTCTGGAGGAGTTCATTCATGAAGGGTGAGTCATCACGATGAGGAACAGTGGAAAATGTATCTTGTTTACACCAAATATTTCCAAACAGATTTTTCACAATTCTGAAGAAATGTCTTTGTGCACGATACTCTTCCCCCCATGTCGAAAAAGTTTACAAATGAGCTGGTACTCGGAGTGAAAGTTCCTTAAGTTAACCTGAAGCAAATTGTAACCAGCCTGCACAACGATCATCAGTGTGACGGCTCTGATTGATGACATTAAGAAATTTAGGAAAATGTCCAAATGTTTGTTGTCTTGTGAAATGGAAGTAAGGGAAAAGGAGTCCAGCGAGAGTTACATTCTTTTCACTGAGACTACTTTGACACGACACGGGCCTTTTTTATTCAAAGGTCACCTATGATGCAAAATCCACTTTTTCATGTCTTTGATACTCAAATGTGTCCCGCCCGTTTTGTCCTGATCCATCTCTATAAAAAACTGTCTGAAAATGAGCTGATCAGATTCCCTGAGAACATATCGGAGAAGTTTGTCTGAACTTAACATTTTGATTTGAAATCCTCTTGCTGTCTCGTGCGCTGCAGTACCTCTCTCTGCCTTAACAGTTACTGAAATACTGACGGGGCTACTGTTACACAGATACACAAACCTATTTGTGAAATATGTTATTGATAGAATTGTTAATAACATGGCTGTGTGTTGACCATAGAGGTGCAAAAAATGTCTTAAATTAGTGATGACCCCCGCCACTGTTCCTACATTTTAAAACGTTCCCAAGCGCCCACGGTCAGGAGCAACCTGCTATAATATAAAGTGTATATCAACAATGCTACCCAATAAACACAAACAAGCCAAATAGAAGGTGGTCATAAGGCTGGAGTGGGACAATCTACCCCCCGAGAACATTAGTTTGGAGAAATGTCTGTCCCTGAACAAAACGGTTAAAACGTTGTGGTCTATCTATAACCAGAGGAGCAGAGGAACAAGCACTTCCCAAACAGGCACTGCTCTAGTAGTGGGTCAAATGACTGTGCAATGTGAAAGGGATAACTGTGAGTAGTAACAGACTTATCCCTACCTCTGCTCTAAGATGTAGTCTTTTGGCTGTAGCTATTTTCAGTAAAAACGCTTAAATAAACTGCTAAGCACTAACTAGCAGACAGACGGTTTAAAGCAGGTGATCAAAGAAGAAGAAGCACGGAGGATGAAACCCTCTTTGTTGTCACGTACATGCACACAGCAGAGCACACACAGTGAAATTGGTCCTCTGCATTTAACCCATCCTAGTACTAGGAGCAGTGGGCAGCTATTGTGCAGCGCCCGGGGAGCAATGGGGAGGGGGCATTGGAGGTGTCCGGTGCCTTGCTCAAGGGCACCACAGCAGGGCCTAGGAGGTGAACTGGGACCTCTCCAAGTAGCAGTCCACTTTCCATATTTCTTGTCTGTTTGGGGAATTGAACCGGGGACCCTACAACTCCCAGTCCAAGCCCCTACTGACTGATCCACTGCTGGACCGACTGAGCCACTGCTGGACCATATAAGGCCATATAAATGTCCATATAAGGGTTAATTAGGATGCAGACTATGACAAAAACGATGATGGTACTTAACCATAACCTCTAACCTAAGAGAAGCATTCTTATTTGTAATAAAATCCCTCCTAGGGTGGAATCAGAAAAAAACAGAGACCATCTTCCGGCCACGACACCAACAACGCTACAGCGGTAATATGTGGGGCTCCCTTCCTTCTTTGCCCTTTTCGGAACTCGAACATCGTTTTGATTTGACTACACATATTTAAGTTTTGTGACAAAGATCTGTCCACACACACACACACACACACACACGCGCACACACACACACACACACACACACACACACACACACACACACACACACACACACACACACACACACACACACACACACACACACACACACACACACACACACACACACACACACACACAAAGACTATAGAGGTCAGAAAAAATAAAACAGCCATCCCTTTCGCAGCTAGTAATAAAGCATTTATTGGTGACAGCGTTACGTCACCATAAACAGATTTCGGTACTTGTGGGTTATCTGTCGCCACTTTTTTTTGCTGCTCTAAGAACTGCATGCTGCGAATTGGACTCCGCACTGCGAACTGGCTGTCAAATTCGTGCCTTAACTCGGTCACTGTGCTTCGCTTAATATACGCCTGGTGCTGGGAAACCTCCTCAGTCAAATGGTGCGAGCGCAAACTGGGAATTGGGTGATCTGTGTGATCGACTGGAATGATTACATGGGAGAGGTATGCGTCAACAGCATAGCCAGCCTAGATCAAACCAAAATCGGCAGAGAAGGAATAGTGGTTGGGATGGATGAGAGTCTGGATTGATGTTTGTTTTTAAGAAATAACAATGTGAGAAACAAATAGTATGTTTTTGTGAAAATGGCGACATGATAACACATCTGTATTTGTGAAAAAGTAGGAAAATTCAATTAAAAAGTGGCGACAGATAACCCAGATTTCTTTACTGAGAACTGACAACTTTATATTTCAACTTTAAAATGTCTTGCCCAGTACATACAGCCCGGGAAAACAGTAAGAGACAACTCCAAATGTTTCTTAAATCTTTATCTTTACTTGTATTGTACTCTCCAGTATCAACACAGAGAAATGTTGTCAGTAGTTTATAGAATACAATAAAAATAATAGTCAAATAAATCCTTTAACTCAGAGACATACCTATAGATAATGCTGCAGTGGGCTCTTAATTTTTCCGTGGCTGTATTTTTACATTGGCTTTTAGAATTGTGATAATAAAAAAGAATTACTGATACAGTATTTAATACTATTTTATTTGTATCTTAATCCATCTCAAAAAGACAGCTCCAGCATGCATGTACATAGTTATCCCCCTGTCTGATGACCTTGCTGATGACCGTGCATATCCAGTTTCTTGATAACATCTTACTCTTCTGATGTGAACTGCTACACACTGTCTTTTAGAAAGGTTTTGTGGTCTTAAGCCAAAATTGGCAACCTAAAATGACCACATATAAAGCATATAAGAAAGTAAGCTGGGGTTTAGACGGTAGGGGAGTGCAGGTGGTCTTGAAATACTTTATTGTTGCATGTGAGTTGGGACCACACCCAGGAGGTCTGCTCTGCAGTAAAAACAGGGACTGTAAAAGCCAGCTGGTTAGATTGGCAGTGGCCAAAGGAATGTCAGGATATTTGGGATTTGGTTTTCGTTCTCTATAAAAATACAAATAAAGTCCCAAGAGATGTTTATATAGTTCAGTGGGTTGGAAGGGCTCAAGAGAGTACCACCAGGCTGAGAGGGTAGACATGCTCCGGTTCTCCAAAGTCAGTCAACAAGATAACAGTCTCTAACTATTGGCTGTCAGTCAAAGTGTTTTGAGATTTTTATTTCAAAGTTTTATACTATTGTCATGACAGTTTGCAAATAAAGCCGTCGAGGTATTAAGCCTTTAAAAAGTACACTAAGTAAACTACACAAGACATAACTATTTGACGCAATAAAAAACAAATAGAAGCCTGATAAGATTTAATGCGCTACAACATATCCTTTTCACTTTGATATTATTTTTTACTTCAACTCTTAAGTTTTATGTCAAATGCCCGTTATATAATGGCATATTTAGCTATCTCTGCTTCTTGATGTCATTCCTCCCAACATTGGTCACCGACAGATTAGGATTTCCTTTTAATAAAAATGTCCTTTTTTCCATATTTCAGTATTAGCAGAGTTGGATAATTAGTGACATTTCTGCGTAGTTTTGGTTACAGTCCAACGTTAATCTGTGAATTTCACTCATCCTTTTTAGTTATTTAGTCTGAGTGGTTTCCCTACTTTCTGAGGCTTCAGTTGTACCTGTTTTTATCATTTTTGTTATGTTTTATACCATAAGTTGTAGTTGTTCAACTACTGCTGTTCTTGGCATTATTGCAGCTACTGCATTATTAGATCACACCGTGTTCTACTGTGCGATCCCTCAGAAACGTGAAGAAGTAACATTTACCTTTCTGTCCACTACAATAAAAATAAATCAACCATCCACAGTTATTCAGGTTTACGGCTGCATTTAGATGATATGTGATCTGTTCTTAGCTCAATGCAACGTTTTCCGTGCAATTGCCAGCCTGCGCCGCTACATACTTGTTCTGATTGGTTGCACGTCAGAAGGTCAGCTGTAACTTGATCTAAGTTGAAATAATTCAAACTTTGAGCGCTACCCTTGGTGTCGTGCACTGCTTGAAATAGTCAGTGAGCGGTGCGCGACCATGGGTGTATAAAGAGAACTAGATTGAACCTTTGAGGCTGGACCTCGTCCGTTTCTAAGAGAGTTGCTCAGTGGTGCATGAAGTCAAAATGGCCTGCCTCTTGAGAGCAGCATTTCCTGTTTGTGGGTCTATAGAGTGCGCACTTGAGTTTTCCCTCATGCTTTTTAGCGCATTTTACGGCTCTTGCACCCTAATAATTTAAACAAAGGCTCAAAGTTTTCGTACTGAGTAGTTTCTTAAGCTAAAAAAAAATATTCCCTGATCTACAGACGTCTCTTTCCCACTATGAAAATGTGCCTAAGGCTAGCACTTCAGCCTAGGTGGGCAGCACCTCTCTCTCCGTAGGAACACTGAGCCAGTGTCAATGCAGAGCTGTTTAACAGCGTATCATTTGAACGCAGCTTAACAGAGAGAGACTGAACTGATGCACTTCATCATAACTGTGTGGCTGCTGTTTGATCAGATTTCACTGACAGTAACCTAACCTCCAAACTGTGTTCTGATTGAAATGTTGGTTAACCCTGATCTGTGTATGGAAGCGTGTTCCATCTGAGTCACACCCACTTAGAACCAGAGAGAGAAAAGCAGAGAACAAAAGTGGGTATTGCAGTCAGACAAACGTGCAATACCTAAACCTGTTCTGAAATGAATATGTTTTCAGCTTAAATGGTTAGTGGTTGCTTGATAAGGTATGTAGTTGCATTTGTCTATATTAAACTTAAAGACAAATGTATATTTAGGATTTTGGAAGTGCAAAGCTTGCACCACAGTATTTTATTCTCAATATCCAGACCTCATTATAAAGGAATCTTCTCCTTTCTTTTCTCTACCTCTCACTGTCAACTTCCTGTCTACACTCGGTCTTGTGGCTCGCTCTTGTTATTCAAAGGTCGGCCAGAGTTGACATACCCCCCCCCCGCGTCTCCTATCCTCTCCTCTGTCTGAACAGATCTCCTCAATCACTAGTTCCTCTCACAGATCGTCCCTCCATTCATCATGCTGCCCAACATTTTAATTCATTTAGCCCGGCTGCAAAGTGGAACAAAAACTGCACTAAGTAATTTGTTTAGGATTGAAAAAGAGATGTCCTTTCCTTACTGTGGGAAAATGTCGATGTAGTAAATTCAGCAAAGTGAGTAAATTGGATCTGTATTCTGTTCTTGGTATTTTTGGAATTTTTGTGGGCAGTGGGGTTTCGTCGAGGTCTGGTAGAATTCAATTGTATTAGTTTGTGTCCCGCTTATTTTTTTAATACAATAATCGCCACAATGTTTCTATCTCTGACTTGCAGACCTCCTATAACCGACTCATGTTGACTTCTCTTTTTCAGCTACTTGATAGGAGAGGAAGGATACTGTCTGACCTCCATGCAGAGTGCCTTGGCCTATGTGGAGTCACTGCAACCAGGCCAACTCCCTGCACACAAACTCGTATGAAAAAAGGTACTGATGAACACTTGTTGACCTTTTTGTGAGCTTTCTTTATATAAAGAAAGCTGAATGAGTATGTACTGGGCTTCTCATCAAAACAAACAAATTGGAGGATTATGATAGAAAGGATGTCTTGACTGTGGAGGACATATTTGCCATGGGCTCGGCTTTTTACCCAGTTCATCGCTCTGCTCCTGTAATCAGGGTTCAGGCACGCGATGTCAGGGAGCCACTTTCTCTGTTTGAGAATCGTTAAGTCTAGAACTGGATAAATACTTGGGATTGGATGAGAGATCTTCAGAATTAATGGAGCAGTAGCTCCTTCGTCCATAACTTCCAATCAGTCCATCAACTTCAGTGTCTGCCTTCAGTTCGAGCTCTCCCGTCTTCTCCTTGTGTTCAGAGTCCTTTTTTTCCAAAAGTTTCCTTTTCACTGTGAATGAGTGGTCAGGTAGGAAAACGTTATTTAATTAAAACAAAGAAAATGCTGTTTATTAAGAATAATGTGGTCATAATTCATATTTCCCAGCCCTAATCAAAACCCTCGCAGTTGAAGCCAAAGCTTTAGCCAGACACCACTAATTTAAAATGAAGTCATTTTGAAATGACCCTTCACATTTTTATAAACATGGGGGCATAAAAACTGAAAGATGTCTGGTATATCTTAATGTTTGATTAATAACAAAATGCTGTTTTTAAGATTCTCTGCATTCATCCAGAGAGCGAATGTTGAACTTGTGTATGTCAGGTAGCCAGAAACATCACTTTAGATGTCTTCTATGTTGGATGTGTATTTGTGATATGTTCAGTCAGATTGTGACCTTGAGGGATGACTGTGTGGCAGAATGAATGCTGATGTTCTCACAATGCTCCTCTGTGAGACACGGTGTGATGGTACTGCCTGTTTATGAACTGTGACATCCTGAGATGGTGTTCCCAAAACTCCCAGTGCCACAATGATGTCTACACTATAGTGCTTTATACACTGTGCAGACAGCTGTTACGTGCATGACTTGTTGTCTCACAAAAATGAAACGTAGACCACATTCATATCGAACAGGGCTGTAACTCTAGAGCTGCAGAGATCCTATAAAGCAGTGTGGTTTCCCACCTAGCTTTTCCAAGTCCTGTTATGTTTGTAAAGATCCCACTGTTTATCTCAGAATATATTCAGATATTTTTCTCCTTTTGTTGTTCATATAAACAGCGACAACGATAAACATCATAGCCAACATGTCTAAAGCTAGCAGCCTTGATAACATTCAAAGCCAGCAACTACACTGCTGTTATAAAGTCATCGCGCTTGCATGAAGATTATCGTAGGAAACAACAACTGAATGACAAAAAAAATCACACAATGTTAAATCAGTGTTGTTGATGGGGAGGCTGAGGTTAATAATGTGTGCAGTCTGGACATCACAGAGGGGCAGCATGTGATGCACACTGCTGCCTCAAAGTCAACGCGTCAACAAAACAATAGATAAGTGGTCTGGAAAAAGTGGATGACAAAATACACAGAGCCTTCCCAAGGCACCAGGAACACATGTTCTCTCGTTTCATCCTTTCGCCATCAGAATCACATTTTCTCAACTCCCCAGTGTGCGTACACACATTGAAGTTTGTTTTCAACAAATCTCAAACTTGTAGTAAACGCCATCTTTTGAGCATCGGCAGTGTTAATAACTGAGGCGCTGTTGCTTTAAAGCAACTCCTGCTTTAATCTAGTAAAACCTGCGTCAGTGGTTTTTTAAATGATAATAATTATCCCCCATTTATAGAGCCGTGTTAGTCACTTCCCTTTCTACAACGCTGTCCAGACAATATGTGAGCCTCGTGTTACCAAAAGATGGTTCTCTGTCTGCCAGTCTATGACATTCTACAGATACAGATATTACATGTTGCTGGTATGATGCCAATATACTGTCAAAAACCAACCCAGAAGAAGAACAAATCTTGTATGCTTTATCCTCTTACTCACATTTTCCCTTTTGTCTTGTAGGCTGCTGCAGTCTGAGAGATCTCCATCCCAGCATGCCCTGCTGCACTGCAGAGAGCGCGGCTGAACCTGCAGCTCCCTGCATGTTGTGCAGATGCATGTTCTCACACAGACACAAGCTGGGCTTTGCCAGGACCTCTGGTCTGTGTTTTCATACTGCTGCATGAGCTGGCACCGGATAGTTAAAGGGACTGGGGAATGTGGGTGAGACTGGAATTCTCTTAGGGAACCTTTGGGAATGAAGCCATTGATTATAAGAATGCATATTTGTAAACTATATTCCAGGTTCTTGCAAATTCTTTTTCTTCTTCTCTGAATAAGGAAGCCAACCACATGTGCTTCGGTTATAGCATTTCAACGTTTAGGAAAAGCCGCTTGAAGGCGACTATATCTATTTTTATCCATGTATCCTGTGGCATTTTTTCTTCACTTTTTTTTTATTATAACACATACAAACTCATTGATTTTTGAGACTATAAATTAAGAATTGTATTATATGCACTTGGGGTGAGACTACACTCGATGAACTTTGACTAGATCTACTGGAGACAGACCTGCCTCTAGGAGAAAGATCTAACACACTGGAGGAGCACAGGGAGAACAGTTTGTAGTGATGATTTGAGTATTAACAGTCACCATGTTGGTTAACCTTTGATTTACATATACAGGGTGAGGGGGGTACTGACTGAAGGTAGTAATGCCTTATGTAGTTATGTAATTTTGTATCTGTTAGTGTGTGTTGCTTCTAAGACAATTTGCAAGCCTTGCCACAAAACATCTATATTTGAAATGCCAAGTTTAGAAATCAACAAACACTCCAGAGATAAGGTCAAAAGTTAACACATATTCACAGCTTTTCAACCATTTCCCAATGCTTCCTCGACATCTACAGCAAAATGGCAAGCTTAATCATTGGAAATAGAACATCCACCGATTGATCCTGGGACACTTTTAAAGCTGTAGCTGCTCGGTGTTAAACAGTCATGTTGATTGGACTGGACGGGAGCCAGTTCTTTAGTGTATTTGACATTTTTAAACATCCTTCAAACTCTTTGGTTTTAAGGAGATGCAGACACCAGTGGGTGTTACCTCTTGCATAGTTTTAGGCCGTTACTGATAAATCACGATTACTCGATTTATCCAGTCCAGGCAGACAAGTGCACCAACTAATCTCAGTTGTGATTGCGTTAATGGATTGAAACCTGTTGTGGTGCCTCTAGATATCTGTAGACATGGTATCCCCCAGTAGATGATATAAAATCTACTAAATGTGTAATAAATTGGTCGGCTTACATCTGCAAAAATATTGTTTGGTTGTTTTGAAGACCCACCTGAAGCAGACTTGTATGCAGTGTCTCAGCCTAAAAAACTGCAGTTTTATAAAAAGTCTTTTTTTTTAGTTTGGTTTGTTGGCTTGCTTGAATTTAAAACTATTTTATTTGATTTCTGCATGGGCCCAAAAGATGTGAAAATATGTCCTAAGAGCTGTTTAAGTTTTAGTAACTACTTTTTGTTACTTTTAACACCAAAAACAGATCTATGTCCATGTAACAAGTCTTAAGGTAATGATAATAAACAAGTGGATGAAACCACTACATTAATTTAATTTACGCAATGTACATGTTGGTATTGTTTTTGAAAATGTTTGTTATTATATAACTGTTTTACTGTGAAAGGCTGGGTATGTAAGAATGAGTGATGAATGTGTGTTTGACGGACGGGTCAATAAAGAAAATTATTTAAATTAAAGAACGTGTCAATCTAGATATTTGACTTCCCTCTGCAGCTCAGAAGCTTTAAAGAGTCCTCTCCTGCTGATGTTCAGGTGTATATCGGTGTGTAGTGTCTCTACTTTAAAGAGTCCTCTCCTGCTGATGTTCAGGTGTATATCAGTATGTAGTGTCTCTACTTTAAAGAGTCCTCTCCTGCTGATGTTCAGGTGTATATCAGTATGTAGTGTCTCTACTTTAAAGAGTCCTCTCCTGCTGATGTTCAGGTGTATATCAGTGTGTAGTGTCTCTACTTTAAAGAGTCCTCTCCTGCTGATGTTCAGGTGCATATCAGTATGTAGTGTCTCTACTTTAAAGAGTCCTCTCCTGCTGATGTTCAGGTGTATATCAGTGTGTAGTGTCTCTACTTTAAAGAGTCCTCTCCTGCTGATGTTCAGGTGCATATCAGTATGTAGTGTCTCTACTTTAAAGAGTCCTCTCCTGCTGATGTTCAGGTGTATATCAGTATGTAGTGTCTCTCCTGGGACATGTCTCCAAGCTTTAATGGTTATAAAGCTGTTCATACTGCCTGTGCTGCAGCAGCTCTTTTCACCTTCTGTCTGAAACCAGAGCCCAGTCTGCTCTGATTGGTTAGCTGGCCGGCTCTGTTGTGATTGGTCAACCGCTTAGAGATGTCCCGCCCCTGAGCCAATCACATACAATGTGTTGGAGCGCTAGCCAATAGGCGAGCAAATATTACATGGTGATGTCACGATGTTACATAAGTAAACAAAGGAGTCTAATAGAGGCATTGCAGGCCGGGGGAGAAGTGTGTGGGAAAGAAATTTCCCTCTGTATGGAACACAGGGACAGGGACCGTGGTGGTTGTTCAGTCCGACTGCTGCAGAAAGAAAGACCTATGGTATCTCTCCATGAGACTTTGCAGGTGAATAGGCCTTTCACTGAAGGAGCTGCACAGTGCAGACAAAGTGTTCTGGGGGTGGGGGGGACATGTTGTCAAACAGATAAGTCGGCCTGGACATCATTCTCTCACCCACCTCCTCATGTTCTCCAGAGGGCTCCTGAGGGCAGAGCTGGCCTCCTCCTAAGAAAGTATAGTTTTAAAATGTATTCTCAAGAATTTCATTTAGATCTGACACATCTGTCCCATAATTAAAGACCTGTCTCTTTAATTTGTCTTTTAATTTGGGGTAAGTGTAATTTTAGTAGTATCACTGTTCCTGTTTTATTGTTTTATGATACAACTCTTTCTTTTCGTTCATACCTTGTTTTTAATTATGTTTCTCCATTGTTATTGTTATACTCTGTTAAGGACTTTGGGCTTCATAAAGCATGAAAGTTGCTGTATAAATAAAGTGTATTATTATTATAATGAACAATACATTACAGTGTTTTTCAGTCGCTAACAAGCGTTTGTCCAACCAGCTGTCACATTTTCAAAACTCTAAACACAATTAGCACAGCATCGGTCTTTTGTGGCCATACCATTCACACATTTCATGTCGTTTTCACACAATATGCAGTCCGTGAACACATTTCATCAATGCTTACATTTTCTTTACAGACAAGCTATACCTCCCAACAAAATTATGGATTGTTTTTATATTATTTACGAATGTAAACACACAACATCTCACAATAGCAAAAACAATATTCCAAACCTTAGATACAGTATAAAAACCTCTGCTTCTGCAATGATATCAGTTCAAAAACAATATATCTCAGCTGATAATAAACAAACAATTGAATAATTGACACACAGCTGATTTATGTTGGGTAAATTGGGCCATCCACAGCTGATTCCAGTCTGGCTTAGACTCAGTGGCAGTAAAAGGAGGACTTTGAGGAGTGATGTTTTTGGAAACAGAAACAGAAAAGACAAACACTGTAATGTCTGGACGAGGAAGAGTAAGAGCAAGGGGCCCAGGGAGAGGAGCAGGAGCAATGAGAGACGCAGTGAGAGGTGCAGGAGCAATGAGAGATGCAGTGAGAGGTGCAGGCCCAGTGAGAGATGCAGAGAGAGGAGCAGGAGCAATGAGAGATGCAGTGAGAGGTGCAGGAGCAATGAGAGATGCAGTGAGAGGTGCAGGAGCAGTGAGAGGTGCAGGAGCAGTGAAAGGTGCAGGAGCAATGAGAGATGCAGTGAGAGGAGCAGGAGCAGTGAGATATGCAGTGAGAGGTGCAGAAGCAGTGAGAGATGCAGTGAAAGGTGCAGGAGCAATGAGAGATGCAGTGAGAGGAGCAGGAGCAGTGAGATATGCAGTGAGAGGTGCAGGAGCAGTGAGAGATGCAGTGAGAGGTGCAGGAGCAGTGAGAGATGCAGTGAGAGGTGCAGGAGCAGTGAGAGATGCAGTGAGAGGTGCAGAAGCAGTGAGATATGCAGTGAGAGGTGCAGGAGCAGTGAGAGATGCAGTGAGAGGTGCAGGAGCAGTGAGAGATGCAGTGAGAGGTGCAGGAGCAGTGAGAGATGTAATTGGAAAAAGGGCCACAGTTGATGTGCCAGGACAGAGAGGGGCAAACATTACCATGTGTGCAGCAATTGCAAATGCAGGATTACTCCTTCACAGATGTTAGGTTGGACCCTACAATACCGAGCGCCTCCTTGCCTTTCTCAATGATCTCCACCAGTGCCTGGTTCCAGAGCAGGATCAGGAGGGTGAAAACATGAGGACCTTTGTAATCACCTGGGACAATGTGGCTTTCCATCATTCGCAAGCAATAACAACATGGTTTGAAGTCCACCCAAGACTGGTACGCCTCTTCCTTCCACCCTATTCACCTTTTCTCAACCCCATAGAGGAGTTCTTTTCTGTATGGAGGTGGAAGGTTTATCAGCCACATGACCAGATGTCCCTCCTTGAAGCCATGGATGCTGGCTGCAGGGACATCACAGTTGATGATTGCCAAGGGTGGATCCGACATACCAAGCGGTTTTATCCCAGGTGCATCGCCTTGGAAAATATCAGATGCGATGTTGATGAAAACATGTGGCCTAACCCTGAAGATCGCAGAGATTAGATACAGTCATTTTATCATTTTTGTTCAGAATGCTCTCGTGTGTTTCATGGATATTTTGTTCACTGTAAGCAATACTGTAAAACTTTTTCTGTTCTATCATACTGTAAACAGTATTTCTACTGTACCTCCTGTAGTAAACAGTAAAGGAAAAAAAAAAACAGATTTGCTTTTTACTGGAATGCTTTGAGCATGTGGACATACAGTTCCCAACCAAGACATTTAGTGTAAAAACGGTGGATTGCATGTTTTGCATGCAAATACCTGTAAAACTGAAACATAAAAGTCTATGCAGTTTTTGTAATGTCCACAATAGCCAGTATTTTGAAAGCCTGGTGTACTTTGATTGACTGCATGTACCGTGTGAAGTGAAAACAAATGCTATTCTTTGACAGAATCATTTCCTTTCGAGTCAGATTTCCAGTGTTTTGGTAAAGTTAGTGTGTGCAGAGAAAGATGTGTTCTATTTTGAAATGAAGAGTTAGTATATATTTAACAAAGTGTGTTTTTGAGAAGAAAATTATCCATTTGGCCAATTGTGTTTCGTAGGTGTGAGTCTGTGTTAAGAGTTTAGAAAAAGTATCTGAAGTATAGGTAAGCGCTTGTTAGCGATTGAAAAAAACTGTTATTATATATGTTATGTGCAAACACAGCCTTTGCAAACCAGTAAAAAAGTAAAATAACTCTACAATTCTTGTAATGTTTTGCTAGTTCTTTCATAAATAATAAATAATCAAGGTTTTATAACTTCTATTTTCAACAAAGACCAAAGCTTCAGACTCTGTTTATAAAGCAACAGACAGAAGATGAGTATTTTTACAACTCTTAAAAGAAGAGCCAGTCCCTGCCACTTCACTAACAGGAGTAATAGGATCTGGTGTGACATTTTGTTGTGTTTCTCCTCGGCTGTCAGTTTTTGATTCCTGGAGGATACAGGAGGCACTGATGGGCACATGGAGGAATAGCAGCAGAAGCCTGTGAACGTGAAGAAAAAACAACATGCCACTCTGAATCAGTCAGAACATCCCCAAGAGCCACAACACCACCCAGCATGTCATCATCCTCCCCGTGCCTGGGCTCCTTTCTCTCCATTTTCCTGTCGCACTGAGTGTTCTTTTTCTCCCTTTCCAGTTCACTTACCTTGTCGCTCCCAAACCAACTGAACTGTACTTTCAGAGTTCCTTGGGTCCATTCCAGATCAGTGAGGTGATTGCCTCTTGCTTCAGGTTTCAACAACAAGCATACAGTACAGTATCCACCATAATATCTCTACATTTTGTAGTGACATATCTTAAACACATCCAAGCATTAACAAAATGCAATCTAAGTATTAAAAAACGTATCTGGGTGTCTTGGTTCATTAGAATGGTCTACGGTATCTGCACCCACCATCATTCAGCTATAAAGGAAAAGCAGAACCAGAGTGGGGCTTCCAGCAAAACCTCACTTCTTATCAAGGTGTATGGACAAGGTCAAAAGTACTGTAGTGCAACAACTGTATTGTAAGAGAAACAAGAATCTACTGATACATTCTTCATCGGCAGAGCTGTGCAGACATGCAGGCGAAGTTTCCTTGAAAAGAGGTAACACCCAGATAGCGGAAAAGGAAGAAAATGCTGCATGAAATATGTGGCTAATAGTTACACTGGGAAAAATGCTGCTTCAAAAACAAGTAGAAATATAATGAAAACAAGGTGTTTTTGATTGTAATTAGTAAAATAAAATCTGCCAATAGAACAAGTGAACATTAGCTTGGTAAGACTTCTTGAAATATGATGGGATTTTTAGATAAATCAGGTCTTGTTATTAGCTGGGAAAACAGTTGACATATATTTGACTAGAATCAGGAAATGTGTAACAAAGAAAGCCAGAAATGCTCCATTGTCCACAAAAGTGAAACAGAAAACATACAAATCAGGAGTCTTTGATCACTTAAGGTGCACTGTCTAAAAACAAGACCCTATTTCTCACTGCATTGTTACTTCTTAAGTTATTAGGTCTTAAATCAAGTGTGAAGACTATTTTGACTACAAATTAGACAAAGGTTCTTGGCAAGTTTACAAGCTTTTGTAGTGTAGTGACAGTTATCATCCGGTGAGATGGAATAAAGCAGGTGAGTAATCTCTTCAAACATTTACACCGCATATTTGCAGAACCGGTGGGCAATGGACAAGATGTTGCTACAGGTAGCTACCTGATTTCAGTTTGAGGTTTTTGATCAGCCTTTTTTGAGCGGGATTTGGTTGAATGCAGGTAAACAGTCAAACGTCAACTATTGTCTACAACGTTCACAGCTTAAAAAGAGTTCATTAACTGGCTTGTTGGGAAACAACTTGTTTGTAGCCGTCCTCTCGAAATTCCTACTCCAGTTTCATCAAGTTGCCAATAAACCTGTTACTGTTTGGAAGGCACAGAACATGTTTTTGGGCCCTGGATGTTCTCATTAGCATCTGTTGAAAAACGCTCTGGAAAAGGCGCCATATTGTAGCATGCAGAGGATGGTTAAAGAAAGGAAAAATGTTGGCATTCTGAATATATTAATTCTATTTTATGATGAGAGTAAAGCAGTGTCTGTATGCTCAATATGAAGCTACAGCCAGCACGTGGCTATCTTAGCTTAGCAAGAAGACGTGAAGCAGGGGAAACAGCTAGCATCGTTCACTCCAGCGCTAACTTCTCTAAAGCCAATTAAGACATTACATGTTGTTCTCTCACTATGGGTTTCTTTAAGGAATAAACAGATGAGGTTGGAGGTGTTAATTAGGGAGGGGTGTTGGTAGCTGCACCTGTATTTTTCCTTTTGACAAACCCAGCTGGCTGCTAGGTTAAGCTAATCCCATGCTAGCTGTAACTTCATATTGGAAGAAAGGAATGAGTGCTGTTTCCTCCACACATGGTGCGGTAACATTTTCCTTCACCAGTTTGCCCTAAATGCTTAACAAACTCACATTTTGAACCAATTAGTTCATAATTGACTACTCTGTGTGACATGCTGGCATACGACTGTGTTTACTGGGGTGTTTTACTGCAGGGTCAGTGATTGTGGGGAACACCCTCTCAGAGATAGCGTGACTGAAGAGTTCTGAATATGCTTCCCTGAACTCAAAACTGGCCGCCGACACAACTCAAGCCTCTGGAGTGTGTATCAATCATTTCCAAAGCAACAAGCGTGCAAGCAGCTGTTCCTAAATACTGCATTCTTGTGGTGATCATTTATCTAGTCCCTTTTCCACAACGCTATTTCAATCAGGAGAGACAAAGTTTTGAGATGTATTTATTGACGTGTATTATGGTCTTTGGTGATGAGACCCCATCATGATATTATATATCTTCAGATGGAGAGTCTGTCGAAAGTAGTATTAACATAAAGCTAGCTTTGCTGATCAATCTAACGCTGAGCTTCATAACTCGTAGTGACTCAGTAGGGCAGGGAAAGTTGATATCTCACCAGGGACCACACACCCACACACACAAACACACACACACAGTGCGGTCTCGCTGCTCTCTCATGAGAGGCAAATCATCATACTGCCAAGAACAGTGGTTGTATTCATCTATGTAAGATTTTAATCCCTTTCGTCTCAGTCACTCCGGCTTATATTCAAAAGCTGAGGAGCAATTAGCAAAGTAAAGTTTGCACTGGTGTCATCGGTTTTGCAGGTTTTTGGTCATAAACCAAAGGATGAGGACTTACGTTTTCAAATAATGGTGGCACAGACCTTAACCAAAGGAATAAAAAGGGGGGAACAAGAATATCTGACCCAAATATGTTAAGACAATCAACCAAATAGTTGTCAAGACATGACGCTAGGGAAGTCAAGGGGTCACCATGAATGTTTGCTTTTGTAGCATCCTATTAAATGTTGAAGAGGCCCCATTCTGCTTTTTGAGGTGTTCCCTCTCCTGTAGTGTGTTCTATAGGTTTAGTGCATGTAAATGGCCTGCAGAGGCTAAAACCCCTGTGTTCCCTCCCTCCACACACTTCCCCCCCTGCCTGAAACGCCTCCATTGGACTCGTTCGTTTACTTCTGTAACATAGTGACATAGCGCTCCAACACATTGTACATGATAGGCGGGACATATCTCAACAGATTGATTGAATGTCACCTCATGGCAGCACTAAAAAAGAGAACCCCCAGCATTCATGTAATGTACATTTATTTCAGGAGATGGTGTGACAGAGCAACATCTCTAGGGCCACGCTGCTTGCTGTGTGGATTAAAAAAAATCTCAATTGCACATTATATTTTGACTACATGAAAGTCACTGTTACACCCAATTTGCTCTCATTTTATTTAATCCATTCGTCCGCATTTCCTCTCTGACTGACCCCCGCTCTGTTAGGTGCTGTTTAAAAGGCTATGGCCCCTAATTTGCTCTTAAACAAAAGCCAGTTTTCTTTTCCTATTAGAATGAGATGACTCAGAGGGTGAACGTGGCAGTTTGTGTGTTTGTTTCCGTCCTTTACAGGGAGAGAGAAGGGGAGGGAGAGGAGGAGATGAAGAGGAAATGGGGCCCTCACAGTTTAATAAAAATTTGGCCTAATTGAGCCGTCAGCCATCAAGTCCAAAACAAAAACTGTTACTGACAACCCCCCCCCCCCACACACACACACACACACACACACACACACACACACACACACACACACACACGACTCCTACTGTTGTTTTTCTGCTCTGTCTGATCTCAGTCAGCCTCCCATGAGGGGCCACATGCAGCTTCAGTGCATTACAATGACAGATCCACATTGTTGTTGTGGAAGCATGTATGCATTAACCGGACAGTAAACAGACAACAAAGCACCTCTGATCCTGCAGTCTGCTGTGACCTCCAAACTTCTGTTCAGTTTATCTAAGGGGCATGTTGGCCTTAATAATGGGGGCCAGATAAAGGGTCCTATAGGGGGTCAGTGCTGGTGCTCAGGAACAAGACAGTATCACGCAAAGGGGATTAACTTTGTGTACATTGTACGTGTCAAACTGCACTGAAGGATCAACCTATTTGCTCTGTTTGCATTGATTTCATATCAGTGCTTCACTGTCCACATAAACAAGTTGAAGAGCCTCGATATAGAGGATTTTTGGAGCGCTAGCACATTTTTACAACTGTTTCCAATGAGGTAAGAACGCAGTCATCGCATGCAGACGCTTGGGAAACAGCATAGCTCTTTTTATTTGTGGTGCAGCTCAGAGCGCTCCAAATGTCTCTACTTTACAGAAAATCCCTCGTGATGTCACCGCATACATGAAAGGAGAAGCCTGTTTTGGGTGTGTCTTACTTACAGAAACTACAAGGGGGGGACCCTTATCAAAAAATATATTTCCCTTATCAAAAAACATTTTTTTACCTTATAAAAATAATATTTTTTACATAAGGGGGAGCCTTATCAAAAAATGGATTTCCCTTATTTGGACCCCAAATAAACAGTTTTACATAAGGGGGTTTCCCTTATCAAATAAAATGTTTTACTAAAGGTGGAACCTTTTCAAAAAATACGTTTTACATTTGGGGGGACCCTTGTCAAAAAGAAATGTTTTGTATACAGTACCATGACAAAGTCTGAATGTATTTTAATGAATCAGCGAGTTCATCATGCCATGCCAATGATTCTCACTACTCAGAGCCGTGATTTCCATCCATGAGGTTGTTGGATCGTCTGTTTATGAAACATTTCCAATAAACAGTGGAATATGGGGAACCTCATTTGACAATTTCTATCACTCTCAAACGGACCCACTTTATGGGTCTACTTCAACATGTTGTACCAAATTGTACCGATCATTTTGTAAATTCTATTATTCTTTGACCATGTTGCACACTTATGTCAAAGTATTAAGTTACCCTATAGTGAGCTGTTACACCGCTGTATATTAAGAGCTTCCTGTTAGCAGAACACACGCGTTAAATGCCATTTCCCTCTTTATTAAACAGAGTCGATTGTTGCCAGTATTACAAACCTGCACTATTTACAAAATGCTTACTACCTAACAATCTTGTTCTTCCTGGATTGTTGCTAAAACAGAACAAAGCATTCATCCACAGTACAGTATCATTACTCCACAGAGTACCTTTAATTCCAGCAAACGCCCTCTCCTCTTTACACCAGTTGATAAAAAGCCAGATCTAAAATCTCTTCAATGATTTAACCTTAAGAGGTTTAGTTTTATACAAAGTATGTTTTGTTTATCCATGGAGGAATGGCAGCATTACATTGGGTATCATGCATTCCAACAATGCAAAAGGCAGAACAAGTGTGATAATATTTATACAAAAGCAGGAAAGAATGAAAAGTAAATATCACAAATACTTTTTTTTTTAACTGACATTAGCACAACAGCACATGCAAGGAAATGCTAATCATCTGAGAACAGAGATATGAGTATACAGCATTAACTAACAACAGTCATATGAAGCTGGGCACGGATTTTAAGGAGGGAAACAAATGCAGCACGCTGTGGCTGTGTGAGCAGAGGGGGGGGGGGGCTGGTGTCACAGGGGTTTCTGTGTCTAAAGGTTCCTCTCCAGACAAACAGTCTTTAGGTCGGCCGGGCAGTTGACAGTGACGACGGAGTGGGAGGGGCTTCGTCTTTCCATTAGGGTGGCCACAGCCTCACCCAGCTCCAGGTGGTTCAGGAACCCGGGGGCCATGCGCTCTGGGGTGCCTACACCTGCGTTGATCTTCATCTGCAGGGCCCAGGAGGTGAGGAGAGGGGGAGTACACATGAGAGAATGGATGAATAGAGAGTAGTGTTGCACGGTGCACCGATTCTAGAAAGGTATCACGATACCCTGCCGTTAAAAACGCAACGATTCCCCCATTTCATTAGTATCGGTACTCTAAGAATGACATTGTTTTAAAAATGTCCTGTGTGTGTTAAGCGCTCTGCTTCCACTCCCTGCTGCCGTGCTGCTGTGCCTCCCCTCTCTCATGCACGCTCTAGCGGTCATATCTATTGACAAAATGAGAGCATGGCTGCAAGTGCGAGTGCTATTGCCGATGAGCCTCGGCTTGTTGACAGAAAAGACGCAAGAAACGAAGTTTGGAAGTATTTTGGTTTCATCTCTGCTGACGGAGAACACGCAGCTCTACATGATCACCGCCGCAGCTCCGCCCGTTGTGCGGGACCGGTGCGCGGAGCAAAACACGAACTTCAAGTTAAAGACCTAACACACTTAACTATCTTATCGACATCTGGAACTAGCTAAACTAGTTATGAATATATGGTTATTTTTTACTGTCGGGTCACTCATTACTGGATCATTGAGCTGCATGAGAGGGATACGACTGGCTGTCAGGAGAAGGAGAGAGCACTCATTTATTTCTCCTTTGTTATTTTCCAAAGTTAATGTACATTTTTGAATAATGTAGTTCATCTACTATAAGTAGTTTGTTTGACTGATTTTTTCCCCCCAGGTTTGAAATAAAGCAGAAAAATAATGACATTTAAGACAGGTTCCCCTTTTTCAAAGAAAAGTATCTAAAAATTATTGAAATCGCAATCCTTGACTTGATATTGGTATCGAAATAAAAATGTTGGTATCGTGACAACACTAATAGAGAGAGGGACAGAGTGACATGAAGTCATTGTCGGGGACACAGGGAAATCCCTGCAGCAGGACAGGCTCTTAACAACTCAACATCAAATCCAGATAAGTACTTTATTTGGAGTTCAAACTCAAAGGCTAATATAATAAAAGCAGCTCATTGTCTTTCATTGGCAAAAAAAAATGCGTTTGTGAACTGAGTTGATTACAGTTCGTCCAAATTCTATTTAATTTCCGAAGCCTGGTGCTGGCACAGAGTTGAGTATTGATGGGTTTTCATTTCAGAGATTAGTCTCCACTCTTGGGAACATCAGGAGTAACAACACAGCAGACTTTAAGTTAATCCTTCTCCTAAAGCAGAAGTTCTCAAGGTGTAGCGTAATGCAGTTTTGCTAAGTACACTATTAGTATAGACTCAAGAGTATGCTTTGGCACTGGAATGAAGTAAGGGCATGACAAAAGTGCTCCATCAGTCTATCATAAATGAATCACCAATTGTTGAGTTGTACACTAAAAATAGGAATTAATGGTGAAATTACCAGCAATAGCATTTTCAAATTGTACTAGTTCAATATTCTGCAGTCCATCACTGCAGAATATTGTTAACGGGACGACAAACATGGTGAATGACAAAGCTCTGTGTGTCTGCTTTCAGGTGTGTTTTCTGTGTGATGTTTAGAAAAAGCCAAACCAAATGTTAGAAATGCTATCCAACTTTACAGTAGTGTATTAAAGTCTAATTAGATCACGATAAGTCATGCCATTGTAGTAAAAGAAACATGTTTTGTATTTATTTTGATTATTAATAGTTTACATGCTCTGTTCTGTCTCAGAAAGCAAATACCAGTAGACCTTAAATTGAAGCACAACTAATGGAACCACTATAAAACCATAAAGTACATATTCTTACTTTTGGTAAATATACAAAACATTTACAAAAAATAACATTTAATTTAATTTGGACTTTTAACTATGGTTTAGAGGAATCCTTTACACCTTGCATTATGAGAAAAGACAAAAAATGAATTTTGTTTAATCTCTGCCTCCAGCATATCAAGCTGAAAACATCTACAATTATCTAGAACGTCTTTTTAAAAAGTTCTTTATTTAAAGTCTCTGTGGGAGAGGGATAGGATATCTCCACTTTAAATCGGGGCTGAGCTGCAGCAGATCGTTCAGTTGAAGATATATTATTAGCTTTGAGCTTTTATACAGCTCAAATCAGCTGGATCTGTGGAAGAAGGTGGAGACCACTTCAGCATTATCAGTTTCTCCGGTTTTATTATTTATCGTTATGTCTTTGAGTTAAAAATATATATTTGTTTTTGTTGTATTCTATAAACTACTGACAACATTTCTCTGTGTCGGAATTCAACAGACACTGGAAAGGCTGCCATACATGTAGAGATAAAGACTGTGAAGAGTCTGACCTGGTTGAGTTTGCAGGGCACCTCAGGATACTCCTCTCGCAGAACCTGACAGAAGGCCAGGGTGCTGGCAGCGCCGACAGTCAGGAAGCCGGTCCCAGGCATCAGCAGCTTCTCCCCGGCTCCTCCTGAGGATCAGCAGGGTCACAGAACACATCAACACACACTGCAGTCACTTACAGGACAGGGTCTGTGTGGCTGGGGATTAAGACCACAACACACTCCTCAATGAAACAATAAAATAAGCAATAATTGTGTTCTGAATTTGCGAATTGTTCAAGTAAATTCTTCACTAATTGAACATTCTGTAATAGAAATGGATTGAGCGACTTTTTGGTAATAGTCTACTGAGCTCATTAGCATCTTTTAGTTTAATGTTTCAGTTTTCCGGCCCTAATTAACTCTCTATACAATAGTGTAAACATTGGAATTATCAGGATTCTTAAACAGTTTAATTTTAGTTTGAGTTGTTTTAAGGATGCCATCTATCGGTTGGAATACAACAAAAAAACTATTCACCTGTGATGAAGGTGTAGGTAGAATTGGAGTCGTCCCTCACCAAGGGGAAGAAGGCCTTCCATGACACAAATGTGCTGAAAAGTAATGTCTCCATGACCTGGAGATTTAAAGGGACATCAATCAAAGAACAACCAGACAAGAATCACACTGAGCCAGGAAGTTACACCGTTCATGCCTGATGAGAGGAGAACCAGGACATGAGAATGCTCTCACCACTACATGTTTGTATGCTGTCCTCCAATATTTAATCAACACCATACTTGTATGAATCTAGTGTCAGGTTTATGTGTGTGTTCATACCCAGTTCAGGTCTTTGAGGGACTGTGTGTGGGGGGGTCCTCCCTGCCACCAGCTGAAGCCCAGAGAGGACACAACATCTGTCACCTTCCCCACCACCTTCAGCAGCTCTTGCTTCACCTGCTCTGCCCCCTCCTCTGAGCCTGGAACACAGAACAGAGGGAAGGATTCCAGGTCAGCTGAGACTCTCCTGCAGGTAGAGTCCAAAGCTTTCAAAACAGCATTTTAGGCCATTACAGACGCATATGTGATGCACAGGTAGATGTTGATTGTATTTGCTTGAAGCTGCTATTACTTATTTGGAGTATGAAATATATCTTTTGGTAACCCCTCGCTCACTGTTTCCTCACACATACATCAATGAAAGGTTAGCTCAACCAAAAAAGATACATTGTTCTTGAAATGGTCATGGTCCCCAGAGGATGAACACTAATGTTAATGCTTTTCCTTTTGTTACGTTCTTACCACTGTCAGTCACATGTTCCCAACAGGTCATCAAACACAATAAAGCACATCTATGCTCCCCAGATGATGAACCCTAACCAATATGGCCACTGAAAGCTTTCTTCAACAAACATCTCAATTACAACTTTTAGCATAAAATATCTTATTATTGGATTTGTTAATCTAAAGTTATCTAACTGAGTCAGAACTGCAGGTTAAACAAACCGCGCCAAGGAGGACGCTAAAGCAGGAAAGCTATAATTCTGTTTCCTGTTAGACATCATGAGGCTGTGGGCTTGTTCATGTCATAGGGTCTAACCCTAGGTCTGGTTTTTGTAACAAAGAAACATTCATTACAAAACACTTTAGATTTGTAACCAAGAAGAACAATGTTGAAGAATAGCATGATTATAATATTGAGTTTATTTAATTAAAGCAATCCACAATTCTTTGTCTCAACGTGCTGAGCATGTCATGTGATATGCTACTTCCATACGCTTTGAGAACAAATATTAATGGGATCACTGAAGAAAAATGCACATTAACAGTTAATATTCAGAAATTTGCATCATGGTCACAACAACTAACTTTCTCTGTAGCGGTTTCACCCCAATTTAGCATTCTGAACATAAACGTTTGAGCCATATAGTCTATTGATTTCCACCTTGTCATGTTTTGCTATGCTAGCAGTGACAGATGTCAGATGGTCAGTCTACCACAAACTAAATTCTCCCAAAAAATGTTTGTGGTACCCATTATCTCTGGCACCACCAGTTAACATTTGTGGCTCAGATCAAAATGTAATAACTAGTGGATGGACTAACATAAAATGTGATGTAGATATTAACAGCTATCGTGAGACAGCCAGATACCTTTAGGCTGTAACTGTCATACGTGCAACGCTCTAAAAAACATTTACATAAAAAGCCATGGGTTTCTTTTCCCAGACCCCCCCCCTGAGTCTAGGACTGGGCCTGTTAACCAAACTTACCCACATCCCCCACTACAGTGGTGAGGTTCTCCTTTGTGCTGGGAGAAACGAATGATTGGAGCTTCTCCAGTCGACTGCTTTCCCTGGAGATCACTGCCACTTTGAAACCTACACACACACACACACACACACACACACACACACACACACACACACACACACACACACACACACACACATTAATATAGTGGTACTAATCCCTTTCATATGAATGGAACATTGACATTAACACGCCTGTATGTCTACATCTGTTTATCAAGGCCATCAGAGGGATGAACGTGACAGAGCAGCAGCTGGGAACACCGAACAGTAAAGCTGTAGAAGTGCAATATAAATCCCTAACTAACGCACATCACAAATAGCAGCTTTGTGACCAAACCGCCCTTAAATAAGGATGAAGATAATCGTTCAAAATTCATATTCATAAAAATAAATAAGAAATGCAGAGTTCAGCATTCATCAGTAAATATCAAAGCGTTGGAATCTGTTGATCAAACCACCAGCAGAAAAAAAACATACCAAAATGAAATATACAGGGAAATAAAAAAGCTATCATAAACTTACACAACCCACTTACTTAAACAAATGTATATTATTTTAAGTTACAATCTGGCCTGCACATTGAGCACGCCAATGTGAAGCTCTGTGTTGGATCTGCAGCGGATGGAGATAAACCCCAAAGTCTACAACGTTACGCGCCTTCAACAACGGATTAAAGGTGAGTCATTAAACTAATCAAAAGCAGAAAACGCTCATTAAGTAGTAAAATGGTCATTAAAATGTTTACTCTACCTCAGTTAATAAAGCTGAAATTACCCCTGCATAAAAACAGCGACACCTCATCTGTGCGTAAAACTCTTTAGACAGTCTCCAAATAAATGTGGATGTGAGAGGTATATTCATCTTCTTCAAAGAGAATAATGCTAATATTCCCGGTGTACTGCATATCTTCCAAGCCGTAGAGAAGGCTTTCCTTTGCCTCTCCAAGTGGCCCCTGGCAAGCTTACCTTTGTCCAGAAGTGCTTTAACTACCCCGGAACCCACCATGCCCGCTCCTCCCAGAGCTAACACAACCCTCTCCGAGTTCGACATGCTGGCTGCAGCTGCACGGGCCTGTGGAGGATGACTGTGTGAGTGAGTGCTGGAAGTGGAGCTGGGGACTTGGCCAACCCTGGTAGTTTTAAACCACAGTCAGGGGCCACAGTTCCGCCCTTCTATCAGTGTCATCGAGGCCCCGCCTGCAGATAAACAAAAGATGATCAGCACTCCACCCGGGACAGTGTGTGGGTTACTCGCTTATTGAAACTATAGACCGTATATAAACACTGTCGATAACGAGAGGGCAATCGGTTCATGCGGAGGCCAGTAGGGCGCTTAAAATAGGAAATGCTACCATCTTGTGGATGATGCGCTTGTTGCAATATAACATGCCAACTACACAGTTAAATTAGTAACTTTATGAAATAATTTCAGTCCATTTCCTTTCAATTATTTTAATTTTAACCCAACAATTTGAGTTTAAAGTAATCTTTCCATTGCATTACTTCTCTTCCCCGCCCCACCAGCTCGCCCAGATGCTCCTACCACGCGCACCCGTCTGGGAAAATCCGTGCCACGTGACAATGTTTACTTTGTTCTAGACAGCAACAGCCAGCTGCACGCCGTCCGCTGTGGCCTGAAATGTTTTAGTTACCTGACCAGTTAACCAGACACAGGTGAGTGTGTGTGTATCTAATGTGTACATTAAAGCTTATACTTTGATCAAGTTTCAGTTGCCAGCTAACGTTAGCTTAGCTCTTCACTAGTAAGCATCTCTCTCGGTTTGAAATTTCATTCATCATTTTAGTAATTTAATGTTGACTTGCGTTTTGACAAAAACACATACCTTTTTAACTATAGACAAAACTGTTTCCAAATCAACAAGAGTCACACTGTAATTCGGCATAATTCTTAAACTCTATGAAACTCTTATTCAAATGGTATTTTAACTTTTCGCTGTTACTTCCGGGGTCTTTCTCGAAGCATTAAAGAAGGTGGCCGGCGGAGGAAACAGTCCGATTTAATGTCGACCTTTCGTTGATCGATCGATTGTATGTCCGCCGAATTGAAGAGCAGCTGACATTTCTGAAGCAAAACGGTATTTTATTAAGAATTCATTTAATTGTCTTGCAATTAAAAATACCAAAACGCAGCAGCTACAGGTAACCTAGCAAACTAGCTAGTCTCAGTGGAACAAGTTCAGCTAATGCTAACGTGCTGACAGTCCAGTATTGATTATTCTCACATGCTGTCATGGATGTAAGGCCAGTTATTCTCTGTGAGCGATTACTGTAGGTTTAATCCATGACAATCAACACGTTGATTACGAAATACATGTTAACATTATTTTTTACTTTCACTTAGGCCAAGATGTCATAAGTTTTACTTTCGGTTTGTAATACGTGTAATAATAAGTAAAATATCTTACTATTAAATGTTTCCACTATCTATATTATCCCTCAGAATCGCTATAATTAACTATAGCCATTCAACAGTACCAGAGGTGGAAAGTAACTAAATACATTAAGTACTAAGTACTGTTTTTACATAGTTGTCCTTTACTTGAGCATTTCCATTTAATGATACTTTATACTTCTACTCCACTACATTTCAGAGTCAAATATTGTACGTTTTACTCCACCACACTTATTTTAACACTCACAGTTATTGTTCATCTAAAACAAATATACTTTATGCTGATATTGTGTATTATTGTTATTGGTGTTATTATTATTAATAATAATAACACCCATAATAATAAATTACTGTAAAAAGATGAATTCTAAGGAGTGCTTTTTTTTTACTCTTGATACTTGAAGTACATTTATCTGATAATTCTTCTGTGCTTTATATTATTTTGAAATGCGTCAATGTGCAGAATGAGTACTTCTACTTTGTGTAAGTTAAGTATATTTGGTTGCTTTTGTACCTTTACTTAAGTTACATTTTGAAATCCATATTTCTGATTTTAGAGGAGCTCCATGTTTACACACTTGTGCAAACGGTACACCAGGGAGGCAAACAAAGAGACACATAAATACCTTTAGAAGAAAAGGAATATGAGGAGATAAAGCATGAGAGTTAGCATTAGTGCTACATTTTCCTGAAATCCTCCAGTTTGTCCTTTTGAACCAACCTGATTCTTTCAGGGTGGGGGGGCCTGACAAGTCATTAACCCATTCTGTACTGAAGGGGCTTCTGCTGTTAACCATGGTTATAGTAAAAAGCATTGCTGCTGTGGTTATTATGCTGTCAGAGTAGTCTTTAGTTTGTGTGTGTGTGTGTGTGTGTGTGTGTGTGTGTGTGTGTGTGTGTGTGTGTGTGTGTGTGTGTGTGTGTGTGTGTGTGTGTGTGTGTGTGTGACTGGGTGCATAGCTCTAATGCAACATGTCTGTAGATCTGTTAAATCCTAAGGTTCCTTCTTTGGAGATTCTGCCACCAACCCCATCACCTACTTTAATTTAGCGTAAATTGTTACTTTTCATAGCCAAAGCCAGTGGAATAACAAACCACTTTTATTAAGATTCCCTCTTTGTCACTTTATGATGCAGTTTCGCTTTTTTTTGTATGAATTTTAAGTTGTACTGTGTATGGTGACTGTTACTTTATCTAATTTGCCAGTGCCAAAGACTCATTTCCTTTATAATTGATTGGACAATTAAGTATTTTTATTATTTGAATCTGAAACTAAATTTGGTAACTTCTAGTTACCAATGATCAAGGAAACATTTTAAACAATAGTTTGGATACACTTTTGTGGAAGCAGTTATTTTCCTTAAGAAGAGAGAACAAGTGCCAGAGTTTCATCTTTAATGTCAATGTTCTGTGTGTCTCCTCTCAGCTGAATAAAAGAGATGAGCCTCTCCAGACAGCGAGCCGGAGACCTGGTGAGCATCTATGATCAGAGTTTGGAGCAGCAGATCGTGGGTCGAGGCTCCAGCCTGGCCTGCGGAGATGAGGATCTGTGGAAGCAGGTGGAGGCCCTGCTGAAAGACGGAGAGGCTCAGGAGACACACTGCCTGGGTGTGGATCCACTGAGGGTGATGGAGGAGTCGCTCACAGCAACGGCCGGTGGGGCTGCGCGACTAAAAGCCAAAGCAGGGCTGAAGGGCCTGGCCAAAGCTTTTGAGGTCCTGGAGCAGGCGGCCCTGAACCTGTACCTCGGTCACTGGAGGGCTGAGTACAAAGTAATCAAGGTGAGAGCAGAGGAAACAATGGAGTCATGTAGATAATTTCAGACTTTTTGACATGGAATTCAAGCTTCAAGATTCAAAGGTTTATTCTGTGTGAGCGGGAGTCTAGTATTCAACATACATATCTCATCTTATTCTCCTTCTTCCGCTACAAATTTTGATATGCTACTCTAACTATTTTAACGTAGAACAAAACTTACAAGTTTAAATGGTTCTCGAGACTATGGACTTTATTAGACTTATTGGATATTTTCTGATAGCTAGTACGGTTCTCACGTAGTCGTAGCTTACGTTTTGTGAAAATGTCACACTGTTTCACATTTTATAATAGGTGTGTATGGGAGAGCTCGTTAAGACTTAGAGTTGGGGGGGGGGGGGGGGGACATCACAGCTTGAGGGGAGAGGAGCTGTAAAATCTTCAGAGTTGGCCACAATTTTCCCTCTTCATACATCATTTGGTGATCATAATGTAGGGAAATGTGTCGCAGTCGCACCGAAATGCTCATTTAATCAAAGGGACTTACACATATAGCAAACACAGAGTCCTCAGCTGTTCCTCTGGTATCCTAAATACTCTGGGGAGGATATTTAGCTGATTGGAGTTACAGTTTTTTTGCTCAGAAGCAATAATGCAGCACAATATTGTCAATTCATCCTCTGACAGGCTTTCTCTCGTTCACTGGCAGGGCGTTGCCGTGGAAACACTTTGATCTTTGAACACACCAGTTGGTCGTTAACTAAATCCAGTTCAGAAACAATGCAGGAATTACTGAACTGGGGGTAATGTTAGCATCGGGACGCGCACTCAAGTTCCAGTCACATAGTCAACACTTCTCAGAATTTTCTACTTGTCATATCATATCGTATTATTTCTTATTTTATGTTTCTTTATGATTATTAATACAGTGGTGCAGGAATGAGTCCACAGCTGGGAAATTAGTTAGCATTTTAGCACCTGGTGTTCCCCAGGCTGGAACTGAACAGTTTTTTGAAGGTCTCTTTGTTTAGAGGACTGAAATAAAGTTAACACAAGCTGAAGAGATTCCTATGTTTTGTTCAACGTCATAAAATACTTTAGTAGATACCCCACTGGTGAATGTCTTTTACGTGTTATTAAAAACAGCGTATGCTAAAGAATGACCAAATAAGCCTTCTAAACATCATCCCGCTGAACATTAGCCTCCTTTAGCTTAGCAGTTGTGCTGTGAAGTCATGTGACTGTGCTGTAGTTCCTTTAAAGAGTAATGGTAGCTTTTTACATCTGGCAACACCTCAAATATGAAAAAGTGGTGTTAATATGTGGAGATTATTCTGCTGAACTGAATGTTTAAGTATCAGATCTTATTTTTTGCAATCTTCCAAAATCCAGTGAAGAAATCCCGTTGTTTTTTTTGGAGGGAGCTTTTGTGATGCTAACATCTGGGGTGTCCTACAAAAAATACTTCATCACTGCACCACTATATTCCTTTATTTTGTATTAGTCCATTATCTTTTTAATGCTGATAAGTGTGAAATATTTAATAGCACTAATGTCTTTCACATGCCAAATGAGGAAAGATAAATGTATGCGTTATTCTTGTGTTACAGCAGCAGTGTGTTCAGGCATAACAAAATGTAAAAGTTGGAATAAAGTTATACATAATAATCATTAAAAAAAAAGCAAATATATACATATCTACAGAAGAAGAGATATACATCACAAAAACAAATATTCTGGATCATTTAGAATTTTCTTTATCTACCAATATACTACAGCAGCAGAAATGTAGACATCACATATATAACATACAGCTCCAGAAAAAAACAAGAGACCACTGCAGCATTATCAGTTCCTCTGGTTTTACTATTTATAGACATGTCTTTGAGGTAAATGAATTTTATACATTTCTTTTTTCCTATAAACTACTGACAACATTTCTCTGTGTTGGAATAGACACTGGAAAGGCTGCCATACATGTAGAGATACAGATTTAAGAAAAATGTGGAGTGGTCTCTTTCCGGAGCTGTGTTTAACATAGAATAGTATATAAATTAAAGTTGTGCAAAATATAAACTCTCTATTTTTTCCCAGATGTATTCCGGTATGTTCACCCACTACATCAAGCCGGTGATGTCCATGCCTCAGATAGAGGAGCTGTTCGGCCTGCTGGGGTACCAGCACAGCTCCCGGCAGGAGCAGCTGCGCCTGGCCCGGGTCTCTGCTGCCTCTGTGGACCACCTCCTGATTCTGTCCTGCGCCTTCTTCCTGGCTCGCTGCGAGTGTCGCCTCCTGCTGGCAGCTCTGGGGAGGCACGCTGGGGAGGCCCAGTGGGAGCTGGGGGTGGTGAGGGAGAGGCAGAGGGGACACTGCGTACAGGTATGTCTTTATCTTCTAATGGAGTCGTTCAGCTGTTGTGTTGACAGACATTGTATTTATGTTAGAGTAGTTCCCACAATTTCAGAGATATGTAATATTTCAGGGAAATAGGCATATAGTAGTGCTCTAGACGTGTCAAATATTTCCTTTCGATGGACTGGTGCTGCCACAGAACTCTTAAATACCATCTTTCCATCTACCAGTTTGAACGAAGAGCTGAAAAACGAAATAATTTTTCTAGAATACAGATTTGAGTGAAGTGATCTTTAAATTGATTAATAATGATGTTATGATGAATAATAAAAGCCACATCACATAATTCAACATTTGTTTTGGATTATTGTTATATACATAACACATATACCTATTATATACCTGATATTACACATCGCTAAACCATCATCAAGTTCTATTCCTGGAAAACATTAAACACATCCAAACTGAGGATTAACTTTTCCATGCATCCCAACAGGTTGCCCTGGACAACACCCAGAAGAACCTGGATGTCAACCAGCAGTTTGACGGAGAAGGGGAGATAGATCTGTACACGGATGAGCACAATAAAGGGGGGCGAAGGGAGACAGTTGTCACTGGCGACGAGAGTCCCCGTCCTTTAACCTGGATGACTCAGAGCAGTGCACCCACCCCCACTGTGAAAACATACAGCAACGGACTGGCGTCGTTGTCTTCCACGTCCCCCTCTCAGTCCGCCAGAGAGCAGGTCTGCGTCTCTACACTCAACTGCCAGCTAAGCAAGACCTCCCCCCTGGAGTCAGACACTTCCAGGAGCTCCTCAGCTGGCGGAAGGCAGGGCCCCCATCCCAGGTTTGACAAATTGGACTCACAGTCCCGCAGTCTGCAGTTAGACGTGAGTGGTTATCGCCACAGAGAGGCTGAAGCCGACCACAGCTGCATCTGCCTCCAATCTGCTCAGCTCTGCCTCAGAGTCTGCACTGAATGCAACGCCTTGCACGACTCCGGCTGCACCATGATGGATCTCTGCTGCAAGCAGAAGCACCAGGTGGAGATTCCTGACAATACAACAAAAGAATTGAGAGCTCCGTCTCCGCAGGGACAGAGCCTCAGAGTGAGTGATATGAGCGCATCGCTAACTCCCAGCAGCAACGCAGCCATGTCCTCCTTAGCCCTGCGTGATGAGCATAAATCAATAAGTCAATCTCTTCATCGGATCACTTACCATGACTGCTGCAACCTCGCCAAGCCGGACCCCCAGGTCCTGTGTCTCAGCTGCAGCGTCTTTCACTCTGGTTCTTGCAAAGGGATAAAGTTCTGCGAGATGGATCACGAGATCCGGCCCCTGGGCAAGTGCTCCTGCGGTAGGAAGTGCTTTAGGAACCCTCTGGTTCTGTGCAGATATTGTGGAAATGAGTATTGTAGCGATTGCTGGTACAGAAATCCTCTCACCTGCGGGTGTGGCCAGACCTTTGATGAGTCCTCTTCTGTGTGATTTGTAATTGAAAAGTATTGCACCAATCAGGCACAAATAGCAAAATCAGTGCCTTAAATCTGCATACTGTTCACAGAATCAAAAGAAAATCTAAACTGTGCCTTGCCACAGAACCGACATGTAGTACTGAGTGTGTCTGATTTTTCTATTATGGTCTTCTCTCTGAGACTCTCCACTCTTATCATTCAGTTATTATGTAAGTGCCATATGAACCATAATCGCCATTTTGGAAGCGTTGTATATTGTCAAACAGGAAGTTGTGATACAGTTTGTGCTCTTTGGTGCCCAAATGTAATTTAGTGTCAAGCACAAGGATGTTTGCTCTTACACGTCTGCTGCCTGCACAGAAGAGTAAAAAAAAAAAGGTCAAAGAGCCAGTTGTCTGTGTGATGTTTTCATGAGACAGGAGGAACAAACTTTGGTGAAAGTGGAGTTATGTACCAATAAAACTCTGGAAAAGTACTGGCTCAGACATTGACTCTTTACATACACTGATCAAGCCCTTTGTTTATAACATTGAAAATATCCAAACGTTTTTATTTTATTCCTGCTGAGCATTCTGCTGTCTGCCCCTAAAGTAGCGACCACTTTCGTCCACGCAAGATAAGACTACAACCCATAGCGCCAGATTGTTAAAAGACATAAGGACAACCTGTTTGGAAGACATTGAAAAGACACGGTTCTTAAGGTTATATTTTTAATATTTAGGGAGGGAACATCAAGGGATCCATCCATCCTGACACACTAAAAGAAAACAGAAAACAGACACATCTCTAAAAGTACACCCTGCTCCGTTAAAGAAAAACATTTCTTTAAAGAAAAACACTAGTACAATCATGGACATTAAAACAATCATAAATAAAAAAAATAGGCAAAAGGCATCTGTGTGACGCTGCTATGATTTGTTAATTAGTGCAATAGCTGCTGGGATAAAGCAGGTTTTCTACCGCTTGGTTCTACTCTTTGGGACAACTAACCTCCGGACCCAAGGAAGAAGCTTAAACTCTGAGTGCAGAGGGTGAGGGTCATCGTCTACTATGGAGCTGGATAACCACTGTAACTGCCTGAGGTACAGGGTCTCCAGGTTCAGCTGTGGCTCACCAATCTGTCTGCTTGACCACTTTATAATCTGATTAAGTGTTTCTGCTCTTTAAAGTCAGGTTACCAAACCGTGACATTAATGAAAAAGACAGAATTGACTCGATAAAAGCACGATAAAACATAATCATCATGGTTCTGTCAATGTTAAAATAGGACAGTATCCTAAGACAGTACAAACGCCTGTGCCTACTCTTGCACACAGCTTCACAGTTTGGATCAGAGCCCAATTTAGAGTCAATAATTGTCCCAAGATATTTGTATGATTGCAAGAATTCTACTGTCTGATATGCGATTGCTAAGACTTCATGTATGTGGGGATGTCTTCTAAAATCAATTATCATGTCCTTGGTTTTACTTGTGATCAGCTGTAGATAGGACTCCTAACCACCTGACAATGTCGTCATTTTCATGTCATTTATTTATTTAAAGGACAGTGCACATTGATCAACATTTCTGTAAATGTGCCAGTGTTAGCCAGCAGGCTCATTTTCAACTGTAGTCCTTTGGCAAGATGTTCGAATAACCACACAAACCCAAGAGAAATAAAAACATAACTAAAAAACTAACTACACACAGCAACATACAACAACACAACAATAAATAGGAACATGCAAACAGATTCAATACTATCATACTATGCAGTTAACATTTCACATTTTTGATTGCTTAAAAGCCTGTTCTTAAAGAGCGGTTAAATGTGTGATAGGAGGTGCTATTCCTTATCTGTATTGGTATTGTGTTCCAAAGTAAGGAAGCCCTTACAGAGAAGCACTGTTTACCAAAGGAACTGGACCTAAGAGGGACTACACAATCCCCTCTTAGGGCAGACCTTGTAGTTCTGCTGTTTGGGTTTTTCTGCTGTATAAAAGTGCAGAGTGGTGGGGGAGCCTTGCCATTCATAATCTTAAAAATGAGACATGCATCAGTGTGTTTTAAAGGATTTCCCCAGCTGAGCAGGTTATGTTTGTCCAGATTTTGCAATGGTGGTATAGCTTAGATTGTCAGTCCAAACCTTTGAGAGCTTGTTTATGAAGTGATAGGATAGGCTTTAATGTTGTGCTATTCTCCTGGGTCCAGCTGGCCATACAGTATGTGAGGTGGGGAATGATCATGGCAGTCATATAGAGTTTGCTATAGGTGTTGTCAAACAGTTCCTTATATATCTGAAGTTTGCTAGATGGTATTTAGTTATTTGGATTGACAGGGTCGTGGCTGCGCTCATTATCCTGGAGCCTACTAACAATTAGTCATCTGCATACTTTAAAATAGTCCTATTTTCCCGCCTACTCTGACACATATTAGTGTAGTATAAATAATAATGGAGAAAGGACACTTCCTTGGAGGAGCCAACTTGATCAGATAGGATCCCATTCATCCTCACTCGTTGTGTTCTATTGGTTAAAAAATCAAGAATCCAGCCCATACGATTATTGCTTATTTCAATCGTTCTAAAAGGCTCACACTTTATTTGAGGTTTTCCTCTGGATTTTCGCCAGTGTGGAAAACAATTTGACTCTGATTATCCACACAGGCCGATCAAGACAGACAGGTCGAAGATAAGATGTTGGATCAGATTGTTTTAAAAGACTTCTGAAGTGGCTTTTAGAAAAGCATTGGAAGTAAGATACACCACTACAGAACCATTTCACAACAATGCGTCATTTTGAGGTTTCACACTCTTTCTACCAACTCGAATGTGTACACACACACACACACTTACTTAAAATGTTCTAAGCATCAGGAGTGATCTTTCAAAAACCAAAAAAATAAAGACATCCTTCACCTCCTGTTGTTCCTGGTCATGTCCGGGACATGTCCCAGTCCCTGTCCGACTCGATAGTGGAAGTGGATTCAACCAGTTTCTATTCTCATGTAAAACCAGTAGAACGACTGGAGTTAGACAAAAGGCAGTAACCGCTCTATTCTATCCCTGATTCCTTAGTATCACAGCTGTATTTATTCATTGAGATGCTGGCAGACATTTATGATTCATTCATTTCATTTTAATCACGAACACATCACAATCTCTTTATTCATAAGTTACACCGGAGGTCCAGAGACAATGAATCTGCAGGACCGTTGCTCTTTTTGTCCTGCAGCTTCTAGCATCTCAAACAGAGGTTAGAGTCATTTACAGTGATGTTGACCCAACTTCAATCCTCGATCACAAACCAACTGGTATCCCTTTCTGCCTGTCAGGAGACAGTTCACATGAAAGATGGCGCAGACGCAGCAACAGTGTAGGGGGTGGAGTCGGATCATCGCCTGTCTTCAGCTCCTCAGAGGAGGTGTTTGTGTCCTGAGGATCGTCACTCGTTGTGTTCTTGCCAGTGGACGTTGATGAAGGTCTTGCTGTCCATGCGGTCGATGTAGAGGACCCCCTCCAGGTGGTCCATCTCGTGCTGAAGGATCCGAGCCGGCCAGCCGCTGGCCTGCCACCTCACCGCCTCCCCCCTCTCATCCAGACCTGCAGGGGGAGAAGAGAAAGAAAGCATTAGCAAGAACTGTTTATATACTAATTCATGAGTATGAAATAATTTTCATTCTTTTAGTTTTTTTTAGAAACATCATGACAGCAAATATTTACATTGTTTCATGCCCTGAACAGTCTTAGTGTAAGAAATGAGACTCAGCACGAGCAGTGTAATATTCATTTACTAAAGTACAGTACTCAAGTAAAATGTACGTGACATTTTATTTTTCACTTTATGTTACTGTATATCTCTACTACATTCATTTCACAATGAGTCGCTGGTTACTTTGCAGATTTAGATATTAATAGCTAAATATTTTCAACAATAAATGATTATTTATTTTATAGGTTACGCTACCCTACAGTTTAAAATTACATTATTCAAATGAAAACCATCTTTACTAGCTACAACATTAAAGCAATAGCAACAATAAAATAACAATCATAATATATGATACTGAAATGGTCCATTTTTTGGACTTTAAAGTATATTTTGATGCTAATATTTTTTTGTCAGATTTTGAATTCAAGGCTTTTTCTTATAACAGAGTCTTTCTATACTGTGGTATCACTTCATTTTAATACATCTGAGTAACTAGGGACAAACATCTGTAATTTATATACTATCACATGTACAGTGGTATGCAAAAGTTTGGGCACCCCTCTGAGATTTCATGACAATTTGCTTTTCCTTTATAATAGAAGATCACAGCAACAACATTTGTTTTCCTACAAAGATGTAGACGTTTTAGTGTTTTCCAGACCAAAATTCTTAGGGTAGCATTACATAGTTTTATTATAATAAAATAAAATGCAAAAAATGGGATGTGCAAAAGTTTGGGCACCCTTATAAATAGCATTCATTTCAACACCTGTACGGATTTATAGCTGACAGGTTGCTGCACAAAATTGCTTTGATTAGCTCATTAGACCTTCAATTACAAAGACAGGTGGAACCAATCATGAAAAAGGCTATTTAACATAGGTAATAGCTGGCTGTGCCTGGCCTAGGTTCTTTCTTAGGGAGTGGCAAGATGGGGACCTCAAAACAACTCTCCACTGACCTGAAAGCTAAGATAATCCAACATTATAAATTAGGAGAAGGGTACAAAAAATTATCTGACAGGTTTAAACTGTCTGTCTCCACAGTCAGAAACGTAGTTGTGAAATGGAAGGCCACAGGAACAGTCCGTGTGAAGGAAAGATGTGGTAGGCCGACAAAAATAGGGGAAAGGCACAGGCGAAGGATGGTGAAAATGGTCACAGAGAAGCCACAGACCACCTCCAGAGAACTACAACAACATCTGGCTGCTGATGGTGTAGTTGTTCACCGTTCCACAATCCAGCGTACTTTGCACCAGGAAGAGCTCATTGGAAGGGTGATGTGCAAAAAGCCTTTCCTGAGTGTTAATCACAAGAAGAGTCGCATGAGGTATGCAAAAGCACATCTGGACAAGCCAGAAGCATTTTGGAACAAAATACTGTGGTCAGATGAGACCAAGATTGAGTTATTTGGTCATAACATGAACAGGTATGCATGGCGAAAAAAACACACTGCATTCAATGAAAAGAACTTGTTGCCCACTGTAAAATTTGGTGGAGGATCTATCATGTTATGGGGCTGTGTGGCTAGCACAGGTACTGGAAAACTTGTTAAAGTTGAGGGCCACATGAATTCCTTACAGTACCAGGAGATTCTTGACAAGAATGTTCTAGAGTCAGTCACAAAGTTGAAGCTACGCCGGGGTTGGATTTTTCAGCAGGACAATGATCCTAAGCACCGATCAAAATCCACCAAGGAATTCATGCAGAAGCACAGGTACAATGTTCTGGAATGGCCATCCCAGTCCCCAGACCTTAACATCATTGAAAATGTATGGATTTATTTGAAGAAGGCTGTCCATGCACGGAGGCCAAGAAACCTGACTGAACTGGAGACGTTTTGTGTGGAAGAATGGGCCAAAATACCACCTGCCAGGCTTAAGGGACTTGTCTGTGGCTACAGGAGGCGTCTACAGGCCGTTATTGCAGCAAAAGGAGGCAATACTAAATATTAATGGAATTATTTCTTAGGGGTGCCCAAATTTATGCACATGCCTATTTTTGTTTGAATGCACATAAACATGTTTCTGTTTGACCAATAAAAGTTATTTCACTACTGAGATGTTTCTGTTACCATAAGGTATAACATATGTTAAAATGAAGTTGCTGCTTCAAAAGCTCAGCAAGTGACAAACTGATGCAGTGGTTTTCCTAAGGGGTGCCCAAACTTTTGCATACCACTGTATATATGTTTCTGCTACGGTAACATCTGTCTATATTTCTGTTGCTGTAGTATATCGGTCTTTTATAGAACATTCCAACTTATCAACAACATGTATTAGTGTATTTCTTGTGGTACATGTCTTTTGTACTGTAAATATATTTATTGTTTATTGTTCGTATTTTATGTTTATACTTTTTTCCACCTTTTAAATGTTACATGTGTTAAGCCTGAACACACTGCTGCTGCTGCTGCTGCTGCTGTAACAAAATCATTTCCCAATTTGGGATGAATAAAGTCTCTATGTATTTATTAGGGCTGCAGAATTAATGGAAATTGAATTGAAATCGCTGTATTTAAACCTCAGGAAGCACATTTTTTCTTAAAGCTAAATACCAATATGAATGATGTTCCATAGAGCTGCTCAGATTTCCATCCCTGTGAATTGTTTTGTAAAGACGTAACAAAACACATTTGCTTGGCAAAGATCCTCTTAAAAACCAAACTATAATCGTGTAATATATTTTTCTATAAGAATAGCGATTTAAAAAATGATGAATGCCTCCAATATCATGAATCTTATCGCAATTGCAGTGTCAGTCAAAATAATCACAATAAGCATGTTTTTCAAAATCATGCAGTCATACTATCTACAGCAGGGGTGTCCAAACTACGGCCCAGGGGCCAACTGTGGCCCATGGTCCACTTGAATTGGCCCTCAGCAAATTCTAAAAGTATAATGGAATACGGCCCACACTTTAGACTTGTGTTTGTCCTATATTGTACTTCTTAAATATAAATGTACACATTTATTACACAGTAGTATTCATGTGACCTCTTTATAAATAAATTCAGTCAATTAAAGTTGAAAAAATGTTCTAAGTTGATAAAAAAAAAGTCAAATAACTTATTCCCATAACCCTGTGGAGAGCTGTTCTGGTTTTTTAAATTTTTCTAAAGTAGAACTTAACATATGAGGCAATATATCTCACCCCTACTGAGGGGCCCAGCCCTTCATATATTTTTCAGTTTGTGACCCTCAGTGAAAAAGTTTGGACCTCCCTGCACTACAGTATCTATCTATCTATCTTCAGTGCCACAGAAACCCAGGATCAGTGAAACATGCGTACCGGACACTTCCACAGACAGGTAGCGGGGCACTGTGGCAGAGAAGCCTGAGAGGCTCTCACAGGCCTCCTGGAAGAGCGCTGTGCGTCCGTCCAGGACCCTCAGCATGGGGTTGACAAAGACCCTCAACGGCTGGACGGAGAGACCCCGGGCCTCCCTGGATGCAGACGAACTTTCCTTCAACATCTGCTCAGGATACTCCAGGGCCAGGATGCGGAGGGGGACCCCAATCTGAGGCGCACTCAGCCCCACACACTCCAAACTCCGCATCACTTTCACCAGAGTCTTGATGACCTGCTGGACCTCAGCGCCTGTCACAGCCGCAGGGTCAACAGCAGCTGCATGTGAACGCAGCACCGGGTCCCCCACCTGGCACACGTGACTGTACGGAGGGCAGGGGGGGGCTATTATCTTGCGCTTCATGTACTGGAGATAGGGGCGCACCTTGATGCTACTGGAGTAAGGGCTGCAGGAGACATGAGAGTGGGGGGAAATATTTGGACCACAAGAGGAAGTCACTGTTAAACTCGGGGCCCCTGGACTGCAGGGGGGGGCTTTGGATGCACAGAGCCTCAACCCCCTCTGGACAGTTGGAGCAGAAACAGACATGATGTTGTGTTCATGGAGAGGCTGTAGCTGGGGCGATGTTCACATGAAGGGGGGGGGGGTGATGCCGTTGTGCTGCAGGAACAAAAGAACACAGGAAAAGATCACGTGAGACGAGATGTATGAGTTTTATGACGAGAGGAATTTATGTTCAGGACCGAACTTTAATGCACCAAATATCCAAAAGCATAGAAACAGACAAATAAAACAGCCGTTTGTGAATGTAGAACCCTTTATTCCAAAACTAAAAGCTCTGATCTGCTGTTATAAGAGCCTCACATTTCCAAACTGTTGACATAAAGTTACAGTAACACTATTGTCCTAAATATAATTGTAACCTGTAGCATTAATCTTTAAATTCCAGAGTATAAGTGTGTCAGTATGATGAACCTCAACCAGGGTGTAGTTTCATGGAGGTTTGAATGACCTACTAAAGGTTTTGTACTTTCATTATTGATGCAATTCACTCAAACGTGTGTAAAACTAGAATATAGATATAACATCTTTCACATTTGACACATGGTATAGGCCTTTTTAGATAAAACACAAACACAATGCAGTTCCACACTGTCTACTACAAACACAATTAGCACTAAGGTTTAGAACTGTATGTGGTTAGTGTGGATTAACGTGTTTCCAATTCAAAAGATAAAGCTTCAGCTTTGCAGAACGTCAAACACCGCCGAAGGTGTACGCAGGTGCAATGAAACACGCGCGCCCATATGACAGCTACCACCAACCACAAAGCTAAAATGTTAGTATGTTAGTGTCGTTACTGTATTTACAACACGCTACTAATAATACAAGCCAAGCACATATGCACATAAGAATACTTGGAGATTTTCGTTACCTTACAAAGTGTTAATCTTCCATAGTGACTAAAAAGCAGAACATATTCAGAGCTGAAGGTGAAAGCAGGGAAAGAGATGCGCACAGCGCAGTTTAACTACTTCCGGGTCAACAACAGAACAGCAAACTTCAAACTAAAAGTCTGCATGTGTATTCACAACCTTATCGTATAGAACTGTTTATGTATGAACCTTTATTTTGACTGCCAGTGAGTTTGACAAGGAAGTAATTTGAAACGTTTTCAAAAACGGAACAATCTGCAAACAGACACAGCCCTGGGACATTCACAACATAAACTTGTCGGTACATGTCCAGCTCGGGGGCAGGGCGGGAGCAGCCCATTCATGAGGGAGTTGAATAGATGCAGCGGGCCGAGAGCCGGCGCGTTGTCCCGGTATAGACCCTGCAGAGACAGCTGCTCTGTCACTGAGCCTCCGATGGAAGGAAGAGATCCATGTCTGCTGACCTGCCCCAAAGTACCGCTGTGGATCATAGAGTTTGTCTGGGCTCACAGGACGATGGACATACAGCAAGGTTAGTGTGCCAATTATCATTATCCCAGCTACCACAACGCTTTGATTGTATAGGCCTAAGGCTTGTTTATTATCATTTTGCATCACTAAAATGATGTCAAACGTTCGTATGCAACACGTATGGTACAGTATGTCTCTATCTTTAGTGGTGTAAAAGTACATTTACTCAAGGGCAGAACTTAAATTTACAGGCACTAAGACTTGCTACTATACCGCTACTTCATTACATTTCAGTTAATTAATGAAGTTAAAGTATAAATCTTCACTTTTTACTCATTACTTCCCTGCACAAACAATACCGTACATCCCAATGACATGTTCTCTTTAAGATTAACTGCCATAAATTAACAGCAGTTAATAGCAATTAAAAATCTATTGAACTATTATGACTGGTGCATTAATATGGAAAATGCATTAATCATAATAATTATATAAATATATACTGTATTATAATAAAACAATCTGTAAAAGGCCTTTCAGCCCGGTCCCAACAAACCATGACCCTGACTCTTTACAGTAGCAGTAACATCAGGATGTGCTTCCTGTTCTCCACAGTTATGGGCCCCTCCTGTTGGCCGGAGCTGGGCTCTCAGCCTCTGAGCGTTGAGGACCCGTGGAGGCTGCGTGTTTCCTCTGCTCAGGTTTATTCCATCGTGAAGAGCAGAGACATGCAGCACTTTGAGAGGGTACTGAACTTTCTGGAAGACACTTACAGACTCCTACCCAGCCTGGTGGCTCCCATCAAACACATGAAGGTCCTGTTCGGCCTCAAGACCATGGTAAGGAGATGAGTCGCATCATTCAACAAGCATGTGAAATCCATGTTACCAGCAGCGGTTGATTCAAGGATTTTCTGGCTAATTTATATATTTAAAAAGAGCGTTTGATGTTAATCTCAATCTCTCTTAATGCCTCTCCTTCCAGCTCATCATGTGGATGCTCAGAGAGAGGCGAGGAATGGTTGAAACTGTGTGTAAAATCTGCAACTTCTTTCCAAGTAAACTCCCCCAGTACCAGGATCAGTGTGTAAGTGTAATCTGTTCTGCAATATTTTTAACACTTTTTACTTTTACTTAGTAGACTTAAGTCTTGTGTGGTATTCATTCAGAGGCAACACTCATCTAAAGCTGCACAAAACAGCCCGCTGCCATTTTGGATTTATGAGGTGATAATGATCAGTTAGGATTGAAAGAGTGTTATTTAACCTAAATATTGGAGGGCAAAAGTTAGCAATGACTGTTTGGATATTGTTATTAATTAGCTATTATTTATCATGTCTCATTAATAAAGCGCTTAATTTCATTTATTAGGATAATCATAAAAGCATGTAATTTACAGCATGGTCCGGTTAAGTCTGGCTGCTCTGTGCCTAAATAACATTTCTATTATCATGTGTCCTGTATCTTGCACAGAACCAACATGAGATGTTCCTCATGAGGAAGAACCATGTGGACTTCAAGGCTCTTGCTCAGACTCTTGCTATGGACAAGGACAAAAGTGAAGATTATATCAAGGTATGTTTACCTCCACACAGCAGCTAACAGCTAGCAGGGACAGCCTGTGCAAGAAAGGAACACACATTGCAACATTGAAGTTTGACTTGCTGTAGGCTACTTTTTAATTTGACAGGTGTCAAAAAAACAAATGGTTTTAGACTAAATACTGGACTGATGGGCTTAACCAGATCTACACACACACACACACACACACACACACACACACACACACACACACACACACACACACACACACACACACACACACACACACACACACAGCAGAGAGGGGAATCATTGACATAAATTGACCTTAAAGTAAACCTGTTAATAGCACTGCTGAATATGACATAGATATCAAATATGTAAATAAATGAATGATTTGGTTGGATCATTTTGTCATGTTGCCTGCATAAAGCTTTGTCTTTACTTACAAAACACCACAAAGTAATACCGGCCAGATTTAACTTTTTCAAAGAGTACTACAAAAAATTATTTAAAAAATCTCATTTTTAATCCTCATGGCTAAATCAACAACAACATCCACAAAGTACAGAACACATATATTGTTTAATGCTGGTCAAAGCGCCATAGGGTCCATCTATGTTTTTAAATCAGAGTAAGCTAATTTAAAATCAAGAAATGATTCAAAGTTTTTCATTATATGGACATTCTAAATCATCTTAGTATTTATAGCACAAAAAAAAGTGGGACTGAATCTGTTCCAATATATCAACTTCAGTGATTGTTTCATTAAAGGAAATAATAGTTTTGTTTAAAATGTTCAAACACATAAAGTGCTTACCCAGTGACTGAGAAGAAGAAGAAGAAGAAGAAGAATGTTGTAAATTATACTTGTGTGCGATTACATTTTTGCTTGCTCTCTCTCTTTGCAGTTTAAAGTAGAAACAAATGAATAAGCACTGATGGAAACAGTAGTATGGAGGATGGGAGAATGCTGAGTCACTGTTGTCTCAAGTTATCATGCATTTAGTCAGTGTGAATAAAACACAGCGGGTTTCTCTCCCAGTCCGTGACTATCTTCCAGCAGAGGGCGATGCAGGTCCACATTTATGGTGTTGCAATCGAAAAGATTCAACCCCCTTTGCACATTAGGTTTATTGTCAAAATATACATTTCTCAGCTGTTTGCAATAAAGAAAGTACACAAGAACTGTTTAAGTAGTTCAATGAAAATAATATTACAAGGGTTTTTATCCAAATTCAACACAAAATGCTAATTTTAGTGACTACTGCAGTCTCAAAATTATTAAACCCCCTATCTCAAGCACACCTGGTGCAACCAATCAAGGGCTTCATTAGTTCAGGTGTGCTTGAGATAGAACACTTAAATACCTGGACTGGCTCGGGGTTTGTTGAGAGTGACGGTTGATTGCATGTCAGAAATATGGTCAAAAGACTCAAAAGAATTGTCCAAAAAGTTCAGATAAGAGATCATTGCATGGACAAACAAGGAAAAGGATACAAAAAATAGCACTGATTGCCCCTAGAGATACAGTTGGAAGCACAGTTTGCAAGTTAAAAGTCAAAGGAAAGTAGCTACACTACCTGGACCTGGAAGAAAGAGGAAGCTATCATTGGCTGCCACCACATTCCTGAGGAGGCAAGTGATCAAAAACCCTGGAGTGACTGCCAAACACCTGCAGCAAGACCCGGTGGCAGAAGGCACTGAGCTTTCAGTCAGCACAGTAAGGTGTATACCAAACACTGAAGTGCTCCATGCTCCAATATGCTCAAAACCATAAAAATATGCTACTGAAGTTTTGTAATTGTGTTCTGTGGAGCGATGAAACAAAACTTGGTTCAGTGGTATGTCTGGAGGAAGAAGAATGAAGCACACCCTGCCTACATTGAAGCATGGCGGGGGCTCAGAGATGCTCTGGGCGGCTTTGCTGGCTCTGGAAATCTGCAGCCTGTGGAGGGCACGATGGAATGGTCAGTGAGGAAGATGAAGCTTAGACGACATTGGACCTTCCAACAGGACAATAATCCCAAGCATACCTCAAAGTCAGAACAGCTAAAGGATGCTCTACTAAGTACTGAAGATGCTTGTCATGAAGGGTTGAATCATTTTGAGACTGCAGTAGTCATTGAAAGTAGCATTTTGTGTTGAATTTGGATAAAAACCCTTTTAATATTAGTTTCATTGAACTACTTAAACAGTTCTTGTGTAATTTGTTTATTGCAAACAGATGAGAAATGTATATTTTGCCAATAAACCTAATGTGGAACGGGGGTTGAATATTTTTTATTGCAACTGTATATAAACGCTATGCACATATGGAGCTGAATATGTACTCCGAAGAGCCAAGAGTGATATAATGAGGAGTAATAAGTGCAGCATTGTTTCTTCTTGTGGTCCACCACATCTAATAAAGCTGAACACTTTATGAGTGAACATGCTAGAAAGTTCTTCAGAGAGGGTTAGATGGTGCTGGGGAACTCAGGTTTTAAGTCCCCTCAGCCAAACAGTGAACAAACAAATGGACACATGACTGATTTATTCTGTGCACTAAATGAAACAAGCCTTGATAACATAACCCAATGTATTCCTTTAGGTCTTTCTAGAGGTTTAAATTCAAATGAAACCCAAAGTATTGAACTGCATGCCACCTGTAGAACGCCTGACTTAGTGTTTCCCTGTTTCAGAATCACATGGAGGAGCAGTATGGAGAACATTACGCTCAGAAAGTAGAGGACCGACTGCTGCAGTACCTCCAGCAGCTGGAGACGGTGCTACCAGGAGACACACACATTGATAAGGTGTGTGTTCTATTGCAGTGCAGGCTTCTATGTGTCACTGTTTGGTCCCATTTTGAAAGAGTTGTCTTGAACATGAATTGGAAGATCAGACGTACAAAATGTTGTGATCATGTCATATTTTACACTCAGTTTGGTCAAAAGTGAAACCTTGATGTATGTATCTATGAAGCATTTCAATCATTCCAGCAAAAACTAAATCAGAATCAGGTTTAGTGGAATTGTCCCTGGTGTATTTGGTGCAGACAGTTAAAGAAGATACATTTTAAGAAAAAATTAAATGTATTATAAAAAACAACAAAACAATTATAACATAAATATAGAAAAAAAACTACGCACAGTATAATATGACAAAACCACTTAATATTAATATAAGATAAAATATGTGCAGCATTGATAAGAAAAGTGGAATGGTGTGCAGAAATTCAAAGAGGTCGCTTTGAATACCAATTTGCATATAAGTAACATACCCATATTCCCTGTATTATCAGCCCATTTCTGTTCAAATGTGCCTAATTGCCAAAACCTTTTTAACAATTAGATGTTATGTGCTCATAACCTGATGCAGGAACAATGAAAGAATGCACATTCATAAGTTGGTCAGGACTTTCCAGTAGTCATGGCAGCAGTGATTGTAGCCGGGCAGATTTATTTTATTGTGGGAAGCATTGACTTGACAGTGATATAACGACAAATAAAGCACAAAAGCAGCATACATGTCCTTTTTCTGAAATTACATGAGAAAAAAACAAGTTTAAAATAAGGTTTCTATACCAAAACACATTTGTTATCTTTTCTTTCTGCAAAGAATTCCAAATTGCAGTCAGCTGCTCAACAGTTTTTTCGTGTCGGTGGTGCAGTCTGTTTTGTGAATCAGACGTTGAGGCGGCACTGATGGAAGTGATTCTCTGGATTTGCTCCGCAGCGCTGCCTCTAGTAGTCACAAATCTGATATCATGAGAGGACTTCACTCAGTGATTGCTTATTCTCCCTCTGATGTGTGCGCTAGATCCTGAAGAAAGAAAGCCCTGTGACTGAGCAGGAGAAGCTGCTGCTGGAAGTGATAACCTCCGACTCGGAGAACATCGCAGCAACTCTGAAGAAGCTACTGCACTGTGGTACTGAACTCCAGAAACACAAACACAATGTATCATAGAGAGCAGGAGCATCTGTCTTTGCTGTGCATTAGGGTCTACCTTTATTATTCTCTGTTTCAATTGTTTGGTGATGACGTGATTATGACCAATGCTGTCTGTTGGTCTGGTCTGGGAGGACGTGCTATGGTCTGTGCAGAGGGAGACTCAGAGTGGGGGTTCTGTCCGATGGTTCCGCTCGGGCTGATTACGGCCCCCAGAAGATTACTAGAATCAGAAGTTCAAAATATACACAAGTTAAATATGAATTGAGACAGGCAGATGATGGGGGATGTTGGGATGAAGGGATGAAGGAGGGGAGGGGTGTAGGGATGAAGTGATGTATGGATGAATGGATTGAGGGATGAATGGATGATGGGATGTAGGAATGTAAGGATTGAGGGATGAACGGATGATGGGATGTCTGGATGAAGGGATGACGAGATGAAGGGAGGGGAAGGATGTTGGGATGAAGGGATAAGGAAAGGGAGGGATGTCTGGATGACAGGATGTTTGGGATGAGTGGATATAGGGGTGTATCGTTAAACGGGCTCGATGGGTGGAGGGATGAAGGAGTTTGGCTGAGGATGAGGTAAAAGGGGAACTGTATGAGTAGAATCGAGAGGGAGGGGGGGGTTGAGAGAAGAGAGACGAGTAATGACCGGATGTTTGGCCGGATATAAATAGACTTAGCCGTGATAAGAGATGGGGTTGAGGTGTGGCCATGCTCCTGAACAAGGTTAACTTCATTAAATAATCGTTGGAGGTCTTTCATGACATGTATTGATGTATGTAAGTAATGAGCAAAGCATCTTATCCCCTATTTTGTTATATCAGGACACCTCAGAGCACATTATTGTTTGAATAATCTCTTTAAAATATCAATATTCAGTAAAATGCTTGACATTAAATGGTAGCAGATAGCAGCTCAAGTGAAATTATTTGAAACAATGAATCAGACGTAGTTTTTGTATGTGCACATATTTGAGCTGGATCTATCCACTCTGACTTGTCGTTTGTTTGTCCTTGTATCTTAAAATTCTGTCTTTGAACCTCTAGCAAGGAAAGATAGCTTTTAAATAATGCAACTGATAACATCTTTTGATGATCATTACATATTTGTTTCTCACTGTGCACTTCTTTTCTGTTCCTTAAGATGTTGCTTCCTGTCGTCGGGGCATAATTCCTCAGGCCTCAGCACATGGAAAGAATGGAATGGAAAGCTCCAAACTCTCAGGGTCTGTTCTGCATGTCAGTGCTTCAAAAGATCGTCCCGAGTTAATGGAGGCCAAAACGTCCATTCAGAATCAGTCAGAGGTGTTCCAGGGAAAGGAGTCTGAAGAACACGGGCCTGTGTCGCTGGAGAATGAAGATGATACAGATGTTGGCAGACGACCAACAGAAGAGGATGTTGAGTTGGTCATGAGGGTGGATGAAGACATCAGTGACAAAGAAAAGGAAATGAGTCAGAGAAGCAGGGAAGGGGTTCAGGAGGCCTCCTCCCCCCCCCAGTTCTGCTCCAAACACCGCCGCTGGGTGGAGAGCATCCTGCATCAGTGTCCTGATGAGTGCTCAGAGGAGCTCCAAGACAATGTCTCTTTGTCTCCTTTAATGTTCCCGTCGTCCTCATCCACCACTACATCACAGGACCTCACCCCCTCTGGTCTTATTCCCTCCCCCTTTGACCAACATCCACCCCCTTCAAAGACCTTCACCCACCCCGAGACCACTTGTCAGCAAGCTAACCCCGAGCAGAGTTCTGGATCATCACAGGATCCAGTTCTGCTGCCGTCATCTTCGCCCAGAGACACTCAGCTGCCCCGCCATTTGACGCCGGTCGTCCGACTGTTGGACATCTCTACCGTCAGAAGGTTCTGCCATTTCTCTCAACCCCAGCAAGACCCTTTGAATCCCTCTATCATGTCTGCAAACAAACAGCAAGCTTCAAATTTTTGTCTCCAGGTACAAACCTCTCCACGCTGCCACACTTTAGGGAACCACCCTTCACCTGGAGGAGCGAATGAAAGACTCTTTGCTCGTCCAACCCGACATTGCTCCCCAGAACACAACTCACAAGGTGCAAACAGCTGCTGTATCTCAACATGCATCCATTTCGACTCGCTGTCAACCTCACATCAAACAATCTTTCTCAAAACTTTCAAGAAAGTACAGATGGCCTTGTAATAGCAGCAGACCTTCACAGGCTCTGAATCAAAACACTTGTCCGACTTTACCAGAACTCGTTCCTCCGCCTTCTAGAGAAGATGCTTATACCGCTGCTTCAGGGACTCTCTCGTCCATCTGCGCCGCTGACCAATTCCCTTTATCTCCTTCATCATCTCAACCAGTTGTCCCTCAGAACTCCATCAATCCTCCTGCACAAAACAGCGGTCCTTTTCAATCATCATGCTCCACTGTCACCTCCTCTACCTCTGCCTCTGAGGCCCCGGTTGTCAGGGCCGGGAGCAGCAGAGTCCGGAGACACGAGCTGAGGCTATCCCTGCAGAGTCAGGCCGTGCTGCTGCAGTCCAAGCTGCTGCAGCCCTTTGTGCCTCTCAGCAGACTGAGCGCTCAGGACTGTTCCAGAATGACAAAGTGGAAATCCTCCAGCAGATGTGCAGAGCCGGGGGAACGAGGCAGGAATGATGAAGACAGGGGGGAGGAGGAGGAGGAGGAAGGTGTTTTTGATCCGAACATTCTTTATTCCAGTTATTCTTCCAGTAGTGCTGACGACTCCATAGACTGCGACCCTGATTACAGACCCTGCTTGAAGAAGAAAAGACTGCTCTTAGAATATGAAGCTGCAAGGACCATGGATCATATTTAAAAACATTTAAATATACAGACTATAGCCGGATGCAAAGCTGCTTTTTAACATCAATAATATCCTCAATATTTGCACTTTTAAAAGCTAACAAAATATTAGCAGAGTACATTTTTTAACATGAACTAAATTGTGACATTGGACTTAGGACAATTTACACTGTAAACAACATCCTCTGTCAAATTTTAAATGGTGACAACTGTTTCTTAATTTTGTGTTAATTATTATTGTGGAATCCCCCTCACACAGAAAGGTGTGGGTGTGATGTGACAGCAGAAGATGGTTTTTCAGTGTTGATCTGTTGACAGATCAGAATAAATAACTAAGCGGGGCGTAACACAGATATGACTTTGTTGCTCAGTACTCCAACTCCAGACTGAAAGTGTTGAATGGGTTGATGACATTTTTTTAAAAGTATGAATGTTCAGTAAAATAAAAACATCTTTTCTATGAAGCCATTTGGGCAAAGCGTGTGTCCATTCACCTATCACTATTATTATTCGCTGATGTCAGGCAGATTGGACCTATGCTGTAGATGTTACTGCCCTTTATATGTGGAGAAATAATCACAAGAGTAAAAGTACCACAAATCCTTATTATATGTGGGTGTAGACAAAATCAATGGATCTCAGGACCCTGGATTAAAACAATCTAGTAGATCACAGTTCAACACTATCATTGTTTTAAATTGTACTTTAAACAAAGTACGTAGAAGCTGCTTCCTAAGCATGTGAACCATTTTCACATTAACATTTAAATCATTCTTCAAACATGTTACAACATTTAAATACATTACCAATTTGAAATAAACATAGTACATAGACTGTATACGATACGTGGACACGATAAACCTTGACATCACCCATTGGTTTGATGTAGTGGACTACAGTTTTGAAGCTCCATGGTCTGGCACTTTGACTGAGCTTTCTTGGTTTTTTTCTTTCTCGATTGTTGTTGTTTTTTTGTAACCAGAAGTTACAGGAAAAAGTGGAGCAGTGTCCTGAAAGGTGAAAAACACATTTTTAGGCGTTCAAAATGTATCATTTAATTTTCATGAAGTGAACACACACAGTCAATGGTTTCAAAATGTAAAAGGATAACATGGCTAGCATAACAACGCTGTGATAGCATTCTGTTACTCACAAATTAGGCCCAGCCTAAACCTTGCATTATGTCTGTTTTACGCTCAATAGGACCATAATCTACTAAATGAACATCATGCTTTATGGAAGAATACTTGAAAGAACTTCCTTTTAAGACAATAAACTTGTCAGGAAAGGGGGATCAAGTTTGAAGTAGGATATTTATTTCATAGACGTCTATACAACCAGACTTATTGTTCAAGACAGGAAAGCCGCCCCCTGCTGGATATTAGAAGTAATACATTTAAGGCACTCCCAAATAGGTATACTTTTAAGACTTCTTTTTGGCCAGCAACTGTCTGCATGATGGTCAAATGTTTGCAGAGGACTGTAAAGAAAAAACTGGTATTACAGCGGTGTATCGCTGAGGGTCAGCACTGAGGCCAACACTGATGGCCTCAGGTTTGCATACGTGTATTTACACTGTGCTGTCGCACTTAAAAGGGGGTCCAGGTTCTGTGGTGGAGGGAAAATAAGGACATTGCTAACTTGCTTTTGAGCTGAGGATTGATTTTTAAATGTGACCTAGATTAATACTGTAAATCCTCTGGAAACTCAGCACAAAACAGGCCCAGGAAAGGTACCGCTTTGACTGTTTTAAGTATTAGATAGCATTAAACCTGGAGCTATAACTTCAGTCACTGAAGATTAGATTTTTTCCTTCCCTAGCAGCGAGAGACAAAAAAAGATGAGGCTCTTGTCAAAGAAATACAGTGTGAATTAAATGGCAGGGTACAAAGTTCCAAGGGGTTTAATATTGACTTATCATGTTGCGCTCTATTAAAAGGAAATTGCACCATAAAAGCAGAGCTTTTATTAATACAAAAAATACGAAACACATTTGTAAATATATACGGCTTGAAGTAAAGTCATTTTATGATTGGATTTTCAGTGGAAGGCTTGTTTATTTATTAACGTCTGGTGTACTGGATGTTGATGTTTACTTGGTTTCTCCTCAAATCAGTATTGCATCATGTGTTGTGATGTTCCCTCCATGAGGCCAAAGAGCAATACATAGTATTTGTGCAACATTTGAATCTGTTTTTAGAGACATTTTTTAACATTTGGTTTAAATGCATTTCTAATGATTATTTTCTTTCATGTTTGATGTGATTATAGCAGCTTTTAATATATTTATATGTTAGATTTACTTGTGCAATGGAAAAACATTGTCTGAATGAGTTTTGGTCAATGGGATGAAATATCCAAACAACTGTTGGGTGGAGTACGATGACGTTTGGCACAGATATCCATGGTTCATAGACTATGAATAGTAATGATGCTTGGGTGGTTCAGAGAGACATTTGGTACATTATTAGATATTTACGTCCCCTGAACCAGAACATATCCTGGGTGTGTTAAACTGGCTTCGTAGTACATGCCTCTGGCCTATTGGCAGCTGAGTGGGGGATTAAACTCAATGGTTATCACAAGAGCCCAAGTTTCAGCTAACGTTCACACAACAACAGAACCCTAACTAATGAAATGTCTGGAAGTTTAAAATGAGCTCACCCCTAGTGCAGGTTTACTCGGTTTACCACAAGGACAGGACCTTTATATTACACACAGTTTCTCCAGTACAGTGTTTGCTCTGAGTGTTAGCGATGCTTGCTAATGTAAAGCCAGCCCATTTTCCTTATTACGTCATAAGGACAACAAATCTGGATCAACTCGTTTGTACCTCCGTTTTTAGAGATGTGGGTAAGGAGGAAAAGAGAGAGGGTTGTATTTTCTGACTCTTTGGGAGTCTCCTCACACACCGGGGACACATATTTATGTATAAAAGACATCAACAAGTGCATTTTGCATAATAGGGGACCTTTAAAGGAAATATACTTAACACATTCCTATGCAAACAAGAGGTCTGAATTGTCCTCTGGTAAGTGCCCTTTGGAGGAAAGCTAAGGTCAGACTTAAGAGCCACAAGCATCCACAGCAGTTATCACAACCATTTAAAGCAGTTGTTTTCTAATGTATGATAAAAGACAACAAACACCGGTTAGCTCGGGTGTTCTCACACATGTTAAATATTTGTTGTCGAGGTATGAAGGGTAATAAAATGGTCATCAAAAAGGTAACAAGATTTAGAATAAAGCATAGGGCTAGTAGTATTTTATCTTCTTATCTTGTTATTTATTCCTATTAAGAATAACATCAGCAATTATTGTGTTTTTTAGTTATTATTACTGTGGCGCATAAGCATGTTTTGTTATTTTCTGGTGCCCAATGGTTTTGTGTAATAATTCTTTTTTGGTTTGGTTCAGTTAATAGAAAAAACAATGTTACGTATAGTTAATGCTAAAAAAATAACATGCTGTTATGCCTTTAGAAATGTGTTTGTTACTCTGCTATCATAGTTTAAAGCGATTTGTTTATTTTCGCAACCATGGCAATATAGAAGCAGTGCATGCTGGGAGACAGGAAGTAAACTTGCTATGCCGCGATCAGATACAGTTGCGTGAGCACATCCAGTCATCAGCTCCTCAGTTAAATGCTATTCTTTCTCTCTCTTTGCTAAGGCAAAGTCTGTAAGTATTAATGCATGTTATAACATTAAGACATCATGTATTTTGAGTTTGTGAGTATATTCATACGGCTAAGACGCTAATTGTGTTGCTAGGCTAAGTTAGTGCTAAAGTTAGCTTTCTGCTTTACCGTTGCTTGCTATTTGGTTAGCTTGATCATATCTCATTGTTCTGTGTTTACAGTTTCACAAGATTCCCAGTAAACTTCATGGAAAGGAATCATCTGTGTCCTGGGTTTTTTGGGAGTGTTTAAAGAGAATGGAAACATAGCCCATGACAGTGAAAAGACTGCAACACAGCCAACCATACGGAGCTACTCAATGTCAAGAGATAAGCGGCTAACAGTACAGCTTGTAGACAGCTTCCCAACAGCTTTCTTCTCTTGATATCGAAAACACAGTGAGTCACAATGTCGCAACATAGCAACGGAAATAACCAGTCAGAGTGTGTGCGCTCAAGGAGCAGTCGCTCATCTGGTGCGTCGTCCAGCTCAAGGATCAACATGGCCATCGCCATGGCAAAAGCTGAAGCTGCGCAAGATAGAGCAGCACATTCCAAAAGGGAAATTGAACTTAAATTGGAGCAGGCACGTATTCAAGCCAGTCTTGACGCATTAAATGATGAAAAAGAAAAAGACACTGCTATAGCAGAGGCAAATACTCTCGTAGCTCGTTTACAAGATATGGGCTTTGAGGTAAGCAGCGAGGTTAACAGCCTGGTCCCTCAATCTGTCAAAGGCCAGCGCATCGCTGCCTTTGTGTCTGAACAAGCCAGCCTAGGCAGCAAGGGTTTATCAGCCATGAGAGAGAGTGACAAAGATATCCCTTCAACGCCCCACCCACGCAATGCGAGACAAACCCAAGCTGCTGCTTCTGCTGCCATTACGCCACACCACGCTCTTCAGACCCATCAGACAAGCGGAACACTTCCACAACAGAACTTCAAACAGGACTCCACATCTCATGTGCACCCGCCTGTCCATGGGACACCTTACGGAGCTAATCATGACCATCCTACAACCATCGGAGACATCATCAAATATCTTGCCCGCAACCGCCTGGTGACTTCAGGTCTCACCACGTATGATGACCAGCCTATGAACTACTGGGCCTGGAAAACATCATTCCAGAATGCTATCGCCAATCTAGACCTGTCTGCTGCAGAAGAACTCGACCTCCTAACCAAGTACGTGGGAAAAGAGTCAGCAGAACAGGTCAGAAGAATAAAAACATTAGGAATCCGGCTACTGGACTGTGCATGACATGGGATCGCCTCAACGAAATATATGGCTCACCAGAGGCCGTCGAACAGGCTCTGTTCAGCAAACTGGAAAACTTTCCAAAGCTCACAACTAGGGATGTCCCGATCCAGGTTTTTGCACTTCCGATCCGATACCGATATTGTATTTGCATTTCCGATCCGATACCGATACCGGCCGATACCGATACCGGCCTATCCAAGCATGTATTAAAGTTTAAAGTTATTTAGCCTACTAACTTAGTTGTCAGACTCATGTTGAAAAGAGTTTTCCTGTTTATTCAGGGATAAACACAAAATTGACAAAATTATAAATAACAAACAGAAATGGCATCAATTAACAGTAAAAAGTGCAAATAATACTGTAAACTGTACACAGTTCACTCACACTCTTAGAGTACAGTATACAAACACCCGCACCCTGCAACACTCAAACACAAACTCAAACACAAACAGTCACACAGACGTGCACTTCCAGTGTAAAGTGCAAATGCACGTTCACAAATACAGTGAAAGACATGTACGTTGGGTGCCTGTACTTATGTGACGAGATAAATGATCTCAGAGAGGTACACAGGCTGAACTCACAAAAGGGACAGCACATACAAATACAAGCATACACCAAAGGGACAGAGCACAGACACACACATTTGCTGTCCCTGTACATAAAATGTGTGATGTAGTGACACTGTAATGACAGGTTTGGGTCTGAAAGAGTGTGGGCACCAATTAGCCAAATCAGTGAATTAGTGTGGAGACAGAGAGAGAAAAGGGACATAAAAGAGGCTCATTAGCAGTCTCCATTTACATTACAAATAATACTGTAAACTGTATTAAGAAAGCAAATCACACAAACAACCTGAGTAGAAAATAGTCTAGTAACTCAGCATCAGTACTCTGCTCTTGAACAAGTGTAAACCAAGGCTTTAAAAACAATCAGTGCAAATAATATTGTGAACTATTTAAAAACAAAAATGACTTCTACTCCCCAATCTCCTCCACACTTTGCTGCTCCATCTCAATCTACACACTCCCTTCAACTGTATGCCCTGGCTGCAGTCCGAGCATGATGGGGAGATTCTTTTTTACAAAGACGAGCATTTCAAGATGCTCAGGTGTCAGCCTGCTCCTGTGTTCATCAATGATGAGTGAGACTGCGCTAAAAAGCCTCTCGCTCTCAACGCTGGTGCAAGGAGCACTGAGAAACTTGGCTGCTGTTGCTGCCAGGGTGGGTAGTCGAGCCTGATTGTCTCTCCAGTATTGAAAAGGATTGTGCTTACGCCCAAGTGGAGGCTCACTGAGGTAGCTCTCCAACTGAAACAGTGCCCCTGGGGTGATCTGCTGCTCAGACGGACCTGCTGTGCCGCTCTCCTCCAGTATCTCGTCAAAGTAGCTGCCCAGGCTGCTGGTTGAGCTTCCAGCCTCCATTTCTGGTGTTTGCCTTGCTGTCTCAGCCTCAGCCACACCTTCCCCAGAGGGCATGGTCTTCAGTTCTTGTTCCATTTTCATCACCTCTACCTTTAGTGCCTCCTTTGCCTGATCCAGGTTCAGTGCCGCTGCTAGCCATTTTGGTGCCCTAAGCATAATTCCTTCATGATGCCCCCCCCCCCCCCCCCCCCCCCCCAATAAAAAAACATTATGAGTTGTGATGAGTGAGTGGGGAGGGGAGGGGGGAGGGGAGAGGGGGGCACCATCGGTACCTTTGAGTAGTATGCCTAAAAAGTGCCTCATATTTCTATAGTCTACTGAAATCATTTCGGCCTTATAATTATTATGACGATTTTTCATTAGGCTATTTTTGGTGGTGCCCCCTCGACACTTGGTGCCCTACGCACAGCGCGTAATGCGCGTTATGGGAGCGGCGGCACTGTCCAGGTTGGTAGCAGTGAGGAACCTTAACATTTGGATGTAATGTAATAAAGATGTATCAATTATTTTATATTGTTTCAGTCAGTCTCCACATATTAATGGTAAATGACAACCAGTAACACACAAAATAGATCACAAACAATCAGCAAATGATCAACAGTGATGTTAATTTCCTCACCCATCAGATAACTGAAGACAAATAAGAATATTAACACTAGACTAATAATAATAAATTCCCATCACCTTATATAACCATAAATAATAATAATAATAATAATAATACAGTGGAAACCGCTTATAGTGATCACGTGGTCCAGAGCCAATTTGAACACTATAAGCGGTTGATTACTAAAACCAAATTTGTATTACGTAGGCCTACAGGTATTTCACTTATTTTTTTATGCAGAATATCATCTAGCCTAAATGCCATTTGTATCGTTTTTCAATGAGAAAAATTAAATGAAACGGTAGCTTCAGCATTTACTGAATTGTATTATCATGCAAGTTTAATTATAGTACTGCGCAGTGCGCAGACACTGTAACTCAAATACAGTAGCCTACGTAACTTATTCTGCGCTGTGCGTCGGCTCTGCTGTGCCGCCGGTGCATTTTTTTTTCAAGTCTGACATTCATAAAATGGCCAAAATTTAACATTATAAGCGGATTTCTTGATTAATAAGAATTATTTAAACAGCATTTGTATAGAAATTATTCTTTCCCAAGCCTTTTGATCTATATAAGCGGTTGATTACTATATCCGTGACCACTATAAGCGGTTTCCACTGTAATAGGCCTACATTCCCATCACACCTACAAAACAATAGGCTACTGAAATACTGACAAAGAAATAAATGCCCGCTGTACAGTAAAATATTTTCAATATTGTACTAAAGCTTATAACATTCTCAAATAATTATAAAGCACTTACTTGTCTTTGTAGCGTGGATCTAGCATTGTTGCCACGGCATAGAGGGGTTCCGTTTCCACATGGTCAAAACGTGTGTGAACTGCATCGAGTAATGTGGCCTTCATGGTTTGAATCCCTCGGTGTTCTTCGCTCTCACTGTCCAGAAAGCGTGTCAGGACACGGACAAATGGGATAACATCAGCGCCCGCTTACAATGCACAAGGCTGTCGATCATCATCTTCGTACTGCTCCATCTGGTTTTAACGTCCTGTTGCAAACGCTTCGGTTCAACATTCAACTCTTCTTCAACATCCTCGAGTTCCGCGTAGGCCTTGGTGGAGTGTTTGAAGTGGGTCACAATTCTTCTCCCGTTGGCGATGGCATCGCTTACAGCTCGCTGTGCCAATAGACCGTGTTGGACAACGAGTTGTAAGGTGTGCGCAAAACATCCCAGGCTGGGCACTCCAAGCTGTTCCATTGCCTTTTTCATATTGGCCGCGTTATCTCTTTGAATTACATGGACCTTCTTTTTGTCAATCTTCCAAGCACGTAGCATATGTTCCATTGCGTCTGTGATGGCATTCGCTGTGTGTGAGCCTCTAAACTCGCGCGCATGTAAAACAGCTCTCTTTGGGGTGAAATCCGGCCCAATCCAATGTGCAGTTAAACTTAATAAAGACAAAGGACGGTGATCACAGCTCCATATATCAGTTGTGAAACTCAAATAATTTGCACTCTCTATCTGTTTGGTAATGTAATCTGTAACATCTTTGTGAATCAGGGGGATCGTTTTTTCAAGGATGTAATGACGGCTGGGCATGTTGTACCGTGGTTCCAGGTGCTGGATGGTGCGTCTAAATCCCACTTTACTCACGAGAGATAATGGCTCGTCATCCAGAATGATTTCCTCGGCAATGACTCGTGTTATTCCCTGGGCTTTAGCACTGTTCAGTGGCAGTATGTCACGCTTTGCAAACGTTTGTGCAAGAGTAAGTTGTGTTGGACCTTTCTTTTTCTTTTCTTCTGTTTTCTTTAAAAACTCCTCATGCTGTTTATGGTGGTATTTCGCCAAATGCTTAATAAGATTGGTTGTATTAAAATGCCTTACAACTCTACCACCACGCTTGACTTTATTGTGGCAAGTTTTGCACTCCACCTCTTCATCTTTTTCGTCTTTTAGGGTAAAGTAATCCCACACAGCCGACATCTTTACCGGTAACTTCAAATGGCCGTCTTAATGGTTAGGACACCTAACCTGTGGGTTAGGAGATGCGCTCGTGTGTTGGTGTGCTGGAAAATGCGGAGCGGATATTAGGGAACAACACAGAAAAAAGTGGAATGGATTATTTAAATCGGTGCGCCGGACTTTTTTTTAAAAACTGGATCGGGAGTCTGTGGATCGGCATTTTTCCATGCCGGCGATACGCATTTTTTTGCAAATATCGGCGGCCGATCCGATCCAAATATCGGATCGGGACAACCCTACTCACAACAAAGGATCCACAGAGACTGCAGGATCTAGCCGATCTGTTGTCAGAGCTACAAGCCGCAAAGGAAGATGGCTACCTTGCAGGCTTGTCGTATTTGGATAGCTCCAGAGGAATTAAGCCTATCATTGAGAAACTCCCATACAACATACAAGAAAAGTGGCTATACTTGGGGACAAGATACAAACAAGAACATTTTGTTAGCTTCCCACCTTTCTTTGTGTTGGTAAACTTCATTCGCTCAGAGCCAAAGGCACGCACAGATCCAAGCTTTAACCTCTTTACGCAAGCCCCAGCAGGGAGAAAGAACAAATGCGAGAGGCCCACAAAGACCTCTGTATGTCCACAAGACGCAGGTCTCAGGAACTGCCAAGTCTGAGTCTAAAGTAAGAAGAGAACGAATTGACCCAGAGATAAGATGCAAAGAGTGTGAGAGCACCGCTCATGTGACTGCTGTTCACCCCTGCCCAACTACCTGGAAATCTAAGTCGTCCCCTTCCACTTCAGAGGATAGCGGGGAGGAGGACAAAGCGGACAACCAGGAGGTCAAGTCAACGTGCACACAAGTATGTTGGGAAGGTCTGAGCGCCAGAGCATGTGCTAAGATCTGCCTTGTCAGTGTGTTCCCAAATGGACGCAGGGAGGAGTCCAGTAGAATGTACGCCATGTTGGACGAGCAGAGTAATCGCTCCCTTGCACGGTCAGAGTTCTTCGAGGCTTTTAAGATCTATGGAAGCTCCTACTCATCAGGCTTGGAATTTCGTCATTTTAGGGGCAAAGCCATTTGGCCTTTTGTGTCACAAATTTTTTTAGGGCACAAAGGCCACATGAAAGGGCACAAAGGCCATATAGGGGAAAATTAGGATTTGGAGCTTACAAATAAACAACTTCACTTTCTGATAATAAAAACACATGAATGACATGGAAAACAAATGACTTTTTTACTACACTGCACATTGAATAGAGTAGTTTTTCATTCAATGTGTGCAGCAAAAAATAAATCACAAGTGGAGCAAAGCGCTCGCAGCCCCACTGAAACATCATCTCATAAGTCAGAGCTGATTGGCTGTAAGTGTGTGTGCGAAAAGTGTAGTTATGAAGAGGAGACAAGAGGGCTTAGACTACATCACCAGCGGTAAATAATACAAAGAGAACATGAAAGAAGTTATCACCATCTACTGGAGCTTTGGTCAGCGGAAGTATAGTTTATGTATCGATGGATCGATTGCTATTGTAACCACGGTGACGAGTGCCTGTGTTTTCCTACAGTCTGATGTTTTCATGCTGAGGCATCACAGTTGTTGTTATTGTTAAGTGTTGCTTTGTGATAGCGCTCTTTATTCCATGTATTAAGGTACAAAAAGCATGCTCCGTTTAAGTGTGCTGGATAATATGTGATACCGGTAACATGACGTCTCTGTGTGTCATTAATAACATGTTAGTGGAACCTCTGCACGGCCCTGTGACCTGCTGTATATGAACGAGTCTCTATGGCAACGTTAGCTCACCTTGTCATTGGTGTGTTAACGGGGATTTGGCTGACAAGCTTTCTAAAAGTCGGCGATTCCACAGAGGACAGAGGCTGCAGATCTTCAACACTCTTCCACGAGTCTCTGAACTTCTCGGGGTTCAAGCAGCAGACCAGAGAAAGTTACCTTCTGTTGCTTTGGCCTGCGCACACTCCTGTCTTTCTCTGTTCTTTTCTCCGAGCCTGCAGCTCTGCATTGCGAGCCTGCAGCTCTCAATCGTGAATCTGTTTCTGCAGCTCTCTTAACCAATAGTAAACAGGCTTACTGAGTTACTATTCTACCGGCACAATTATTTCTCTGCTGTCGGAATGTCTCGCGATGTTTGTGATTTCTTAGAAACAAAACACCACATCATCTCGGGTTAAAATGTGTTGTAACTGCGTTACTGAGAATTGTAACAGATATTATATTACCCACATTTCAGAAGTAATGCGTTATATTACTGCGTTACAGCTAAAAGAAATACATTACTGTAACTGCATGCTTTTGTAACGCGTTACACCCAACTCTGGGTAGGTGGTATGATGGCCCTGGTAACCGAACATCTACTTCATTATAAAGCAGGGTATAAAGTAATACCCGATCATCTGGTGTGTGTAAAGCTCTGTGTGGGTATACTGCGGCAGCCTGCTTGGAGGAGATCTAATGAAGGTAAACACAGTGACCGGCTGCGCGCCACCGCAGTGCGCTCTGCGCTCCTCAGAGGTGGGAAGTAACATCTACTCCACTACAATTCAGAGGTAAATGGTATACTTTTACTCCACTACATGTAGTTAATCCCCTTAGTTACTTTACAGACCTGGATTAATGATGGTAAATATAATCAGACTTTAGTTCATCCATCCATCTTCTCCTGCTTTTCCGTCAGGGTCGCGGAGGTAACAGCTCCAGCAGAGAGCCCCAAACTTTCCTTTCCCTGGCCACATCAACCAGCTCTGACTGGGGGATTCCAAGACGCTCCCAGGCCAGCGAAGAGATATAATCCCTCCACCTGGTCCTAGGTCTACCCCTCGGTCTCCTCCCAGCTGGACGTGCCTGGAACACCTCCCTAGGGAGGCGCCCAGGTGGCATCCTCACTAGGTGCCTTTCAACGCGAAGGAGCAGCGGTTCTACTCCGAGTCCCTCCCGGATGACTGAACTTCTCACCTTATCCCTAAGGGAGATGCCAGCCACCCTGAGGAGAAATCCCATTTCGGCCGCTTGTATCCGCGATCTCGTTCTTTCGGTCATGACCCATCCTTCATGACCATAGGTGAGGGTAGGAACGAAGATGGCCCGGTAGACAGAGAGCTTTGCCTTCTGGTTCAGCTCTCTTTTCGTCACAACGGTGCGGTAAAGCGACTGCAGTACCGCTCCCGCTGCTCCGATTCTCCGGCCCATCTCACGCTCCATTGTTCCCTCACTCGAGAACAAGACCCCAAGATACTTGAACTCCTTCACTTGGGGTAAGGCTTCATTCCCTACCTGGAGTGGACAATCCATCGGTTTCCTGCTGAGAACCATGGCCTCAGATTTGGAGGTGCTGATCCTCATCCCAGCCGCTTCACACTCGGCCGCGAACCGATCCAGTGAGTGCTGAAGGTCACAGACCGATGAAGCCATTAGGACCACATCATCTGCAAAAAGCAGTGGTGCAATCCTTAGCCCACCGAACTGCAGACCCCCTCCCCCACGACTATGCCTCGAAATCCTGTCCATGAATATCACAAACAGGATTGGTGACAAAGCGCAGCCCTGGCGGAGGCCAACCCTCACCGGAAATCGGTCCGACGTGCTACCAAGGACCCAGACACAGCTCTCGCTTTGAGAGTACAGAGATTGGATGGCCCTGAGTAGAGACCCCCTCACCCCATACTCCCGCAGCACCTCCCACAGTATCTCCCTGGGAACCCGGTCATACGCCTTCTCCAAATCCACAAAGCACATGTAGACCGGATGAGCGTACTCCCAGGCCCCCTCCAGAATCCTTGCGAGAGTAAAAAGCTGGTCCGTTGTTCCACGACCAGGACGAAAACCGCATTGTTCCTCTTCAATCTGAGGTTCGACAATCGGCCGGACCCTCCTTTCCAGCACCTTAGAGTAAACTTTCCCGGGGAGGCTGAGTAATGTGATGCCTCTGTAATTGGCACACACCCTCTGATCCCCCTTTTTAAAGAGAGGAACCACCACCCCGGTCTGCCACTCCTTCGGTACTGTTTCCGACTTCCACGCAATAGTGATGAGACGTGTCAACCATGACAGTCCCTCAACACCCAGAGCCTTCAGCATTTCTGGGCGGATCTCATCCAGCCCCGGGGCTTTGCCACTGTGGAGCTGTTTAACTACCTCAGTGACTTCCCCCCATGAGATTGGAATTGATCCCCCTTCATACTCCAGCTCCGCCTCTAACATAGAGTGCGGAGTTGTCGGATTCAGGAGTTCCTCAAAGTGTTCCTTCCACCGCCCTAACACACTATCATTTGAGGTCAACAGCGCCCCATCCTTACTGTACACAGCTTGGATGGTACCCTGCTTCCCCCTCCTGAGGTGTTGGACGGTTTACCAGAACAACTTTGGTGCCGACCGAAAGTCCTTCTCCATGGCTTCTCCGAACTTCTCCCACACCCGCTGCTTTGCCTCGGCCACGGCACGGAAGGAGGAAGGCCTCCTTCTTCAGTCGGACGGCTTCCCTGACCACCGGTGTCCACCACGAGGTTCGAGGGTTACCGCCCCTTGAGGCACCTAAGACCTTGAGACCACAGCTCCCTGCCGCAGCTTTGGCAATAGAGGCTATGAACACCGCCCACTCTGGTTCAATGTCCCCAGCCTCCACAGGGATGCCTGAAAAGCTCCGCCGGAGGTGTGAGTTGAAGGCTTCCTGGACATGGGACTCCTCCAGACGTTCCCAGTTCACCCGCACTACACGTTTGGGCTTACCAGGTCTGTCCAGAGGCTTCCCCCGCCACTCGACACAACTCACCACCAGATGGTGATCAGTTGACAACTCCGCCCCTCTCTTCACCCGAGTGTCCAAAACATGCGGCCTCAGGTCCGATGATACGATAACAAAATCGATCATGGACCTTCTGCCTAGGGTGCTCTGGTACCACGTACACTTATGAGCATCCTTATGTTCGAACATGGTGTTTGTTATGGCCAATCCATGACTAGCACAGAAGTCCAGTAGCAAACCACCACTCTGGTTCAGATCAGGGGGGCCGTTCCTCCCAATCACGCCCCTCCAAGTGTCTCCATCATTGCCCACGTGTGCGTTGAAGTCTCCCAGCAAGACTAAGGAGTCCCCTTCAGGAGCCCCATACAGGACTTCTTTCTGGGTCTCCAAGAAGGCCGAATACTCTGAACTGCTGTTTGGTGCATAAGCACACACAACAGTCAGAGTTTTCCCCCCCATGACCCGCAGGCGTAGGGAGGCGACCCTCTCGTCCACTGGGGTAAACTCCAACAAAGCAGCACTCAACCGGGGGCTTTTGAGTATCCCCACACCCGCTCGGCGCCTCACACATTGGGCAACTCCAGAGAAGAATAGAGTCCAACCCCTATCAAGAAGTAAGGTTCCAGAGCCGACGCTGTGCGTAGAGGTGAGCCCCACCAGATCCAACTGGTAACGCTCCACCTCCCGCACAAGCTCCGGCTCCTTCCCCCCCAGAGAGGTGACATTCCACGTCCCCAAAGCCAGCTTCTGTCGCCTGCGTCTGGTCCGTTGAGACCCTCTGCTTTCACTGCCACCCTTCTGGCAGCGCACCCGACCCCATCGTTGTTTCCCGTAGGTGGTGGGCCCGCGGGACGGAGAAGCGGAGGTGTTGCCCACGTTGCTGTTTCGGGCTGTGCCCGGCCGGGCTCCAAGCCCGGCCACCAGACGCTCGCTGACGACTCCTCCTTCTGGGCCTGGCTCCAGAAGGGGACCCCGGGCTTCCTCCGGGCCGGGTATCCTCGCTTCCAATTGTGTTATTCATGGAGACTTTAGTTCACCTGGAGTAAATCCTGCAGCTACCCTGCAGTATACAAAGCCATTCAAACTAGCTGCACCTTTACCAGCTCTGAGAACACTTTAATGACCAATAATTATAAAACAGATCAGAGATATTAAACATTTTGATGAGAGTACTTTCTACTTTTACTTGAGGAACATTTTGAATGCAGGACTTTTACTGTAACAGAGTATTCCTACACTCTGGTACTTCTACTTAACATCTGAGTACTTCTCTGCACCTCTGCTTTCATCAGCTGTTTGCATCAGATGCTGTAACAATCACACATATTTATTCAGCAGTAGTTACTTCTACTTATTAACTGACTATAGTGCTTTGCCGATTCTGGCTGGAGTGTACATAACCTTCAAAACGAGCTACAACTGTGCACGCGACATAGGTACGTTCCAGTATGTGTACACAAATAATAGATGGTATGGTTCCTATTAGTGATGTAAAGGGGGTGTAATGGTACAACCCTCAGTCTCCACCAATGGAATTATGGGCAGGGCTCAACACCCATTCTCGGGGATCTTCTATATAACCAGTGTAAATCATCCTCCGCTTCATCCTGTTTAACAGTTAACTACAGCTACTGATTTGGACAGACTTTTTGCAGAACATTTTATGACGTAAGTACAAATATGATTTTTTATTTCAATGTATAGTCTTACATTCAACAGCTTGCATAAAGTTAAATGCACGCTTTTGGAGAATATGTTGATGTAAATTGATGTTAAAGACTTCATTTGTGCTGCACAATAATTCATTATTTATTAAAGACAGGAGCCACTCCATTACATTTCCTCTTGGGCTTTATAAACATGATTTAAAAATAAATAAATGTGGTAGTGTGCCTGAGATTTCCATGTGATAATAATCTTTAATATGCAGGATCAGATGTGATAATTAGCACAACTTTACTTTCATTCATATTTGTTTAATGCATAAGGCAATTTTAAATCAGTAAAACCAAAGATTTTATTTTTTTTAAAGAAGCATGCATTTTCATAATAAACGTCATCCCACTTTAAATACTCAATTTACCAGCTTAAATAAAAGTACAGAAGTATTAGCAACACAAATAGTGATTAGTATTAACAGTATTTGTAATAGCCTACTCATTATGCAGAATGGCCACTTTCAGAGGGTTATACTGTATGTGTTTTTTGGGAATATGCTGTTTTTGGTTGTTATATGTGATTCAAATGTTGGGAGCTTGTTGAAGTTGCAACTGTTTGAAAGATAGCTAGTTTTTTAAGTATTTTACAATATGATCACATGTATGTTAATTGTTAATGTGTAAAATAACTGTCAGGTACAGGTACATTGTTTAATTCTGAACTGTAGTATAAAGTAGCACAACGTGGAATACAAAAAAAATCTAGGTACCTTATGAGTAAATGTCCGTTATCCATCAACGTCATCAGTTCCAGGATGGAGAACAAGTCTTACTTGGTTCAGATGAATGGCAATGGAGTCCTCAACAAAACCATTGAAAATGGTATAAACCTGAGTGGGAACGGAGTCAACGGGAAGGACATCCACCACGTCAGTGTGAAGGGCGCTCTGTATCCCACCAAAGCCAAGAGTCGCAGGCAGAGGTGGGACGTGAGGCCCTCAGAGATGGCCAACAACACGCTCAACCCAATCAGAGCCATCGTGGACGGGATGAAGCTCACCCCCAACCCTGAAAAACCCATGATTGCGCTCTCCATAGGTGAGAGAGCTTCTGCAGGACTCAAATACTGATCGAAACACTTCTAGAGATGTCAATATGTAGCTTGAAGCAATGCCAGTTTTACATTTGTAATTAATTATATTTATCAATAAGCCAACATGCAGTGAAACTCTCTTCGGGTTTATCTGATAATGTGTGACTATAATCAATGCATAATAACATTAGTTTCTGAGTACAAGCTTGTTTGATTGTAAATACAGTTCTCCTGGCTTTTTCTCTTTTGGAGTGACATGGTTTCTTAGATATGTTTTTCCCGTCATTCCAGGACTAAGGATACTGATTTATGACATTTGTTCAATGCATGATTCTTGGGTTCTCTTGATATTGATCGGTCCCTTATTGTCACATCCGTTCCCAGGGGATCCTACTGTGTTTGGGAACCTGCCTACAGACGGGGCAGTGCTGCAGGCCATGAAAGACGCCATAGACTCCCAAAAGTTCAATGGCTATGCCCCTTCTGTTGGTGAGTCACACTAGGAGACATCTTTAAATGCACGAAGATTAGAAATGTCATTTCACGTTGGCTGTAAAAGCAGAGCGGTGAGACGTTTGGTTGGGTTACAGCTACATCAGGTAAATGTTGTCATGCTATGACTTGTGTTGTGAAATTAGCTAACCAGAAATGGTCTGATGTAATTCTCAGTGATGATGACGCACGGTTTGTGGCTCTGATGAATCTCTGTTTGCAGAACATTATTTGCTCTTTCCACCTGCAGGTTATCTGAAGAGCCGGCAGGCAGTGGCCAACTTCTACAGTTCCTCTGAGGCTCCAGTGGAGGCAGAGGTGCATATTCCAGCAGCATAACACACAGCAATTGAATTATAAACCGTCCTGTAATCCGTCAACAATAGTGTTGTAGTGTTGTCTTAAAATCTACTAGCGGAAAAAGTATTCAGATTCTGTAATTGATTAAAAATACTAATACCACATTGTGAAATTACTCAATTTTAAATGAAATGGAAGCTCTGCATGGAGAAGGGTACTTAAGTAAAAGTATTAGAATATGATTGCAAAAAAACCTTTAAAAGTATTTAAAATAATTTAAATGTAAAAGTACTTGGTTAAATGTACTTAGTTACTTTACACCACTGCTACTAGTTACAGTGATTTCATCTTGTTCAAAAAATAGAAACTGTAGTTTTTCTAAATATTGATCTTTGACTTTGGTGTCTGAGCTCTTAACAGTAAACACCTCCACCCTCTCCTCCAGGATGTGATTCTGACCAGCGGCTGCAGTCAGGCCATTGACCTGGCTATCAGTGTCCTATGCAACCCGGGGGACAACATCCTGGTCCCATGCCCAGGCTTCTCCTTATATAAGACTCTGGCTGTTTCCATGGGCATAGATGTCAAACTCTACAACCTGATGGTGAGTAGGACGGGGGAGCATCCCGACCCCGCCATACTGTTTATTCATTCAATTCATCAATCATTACACATTTGGTAACATCAAAAAGTGACATTTCTCTCAGGGGACTTCACGGTGTGAACAGCATTCAACACCGTTTTTCTTCAGACCCAAAAGGTTCAATAAAATAGTCCCAAACAGAACTTCCACTACAAACAGGAGAAATGGAAGGAACCTCTAGGAGAGCAACAGAGGAGGGACGCTCTCTAAGGACAGACAGAAGTGCAATAGATGTTGGTGTATAGATTGAAACAAAATAGTAAAATTATGAAATAGACAGTCCATAAGAAAAAATTATAATGTGAACATATGTAAAAAGATCCAGGAGGATTTCAGAATGCTTCCAGGAGCTGCCAACAAGTAGGTGAAAGACAAAAAGACTTCAGGGATGAGGCCCGAGAGTCAGAAATGTTAATTTATGGGACACAAGTGCATAGACAAAGAGACGACATAAGTTCATTCAAATAAAGAGAGAGAGAGAAATGGGAGATGAGGGGTTAGAATTGAAAGGTACAAAGTGAAATTCCCCAGACAGTCTGAGCCTATAGCAGTGAAATAAGGGCCTGATTCAAGTCCAGCCTGAACCCCCAACTATAAGCTTTATCAAAAAGCACTTTTCTTCCCATTTTCTTTAACACAGACACTTCTTATTACATAATGAGTGTTCCTGTAGGATATTGTGACATGAGTGCTTTTGATGACGGATAAAGACTCAGAGTTTATATGCAGTTATCCACCAGTTGTACTTATACATCACTAGCATGACGTTAGATCAAATGTCCTCTCAGTCATCGTCACAAGTTTGCTATTTCTTCACAAGTTTTCTCAATTCCCCATACATTGAGGGTAAACCATCGATAGCAGCTGCAGGAGGCAAGTAGCCAACTGTAAAGTTAGTGGTTCAGGGTTAGCTTTATTGGTACCACTTTAGAATAAGACTACCCTTATAAAGGGTTTACGAATAGTTTGTTATTCATTTATTAATTAGGTTGTAAACACTTTATAAATCATTAAAAAGCTTTTATAAGACAAGAGATAAACAGGGCAACTGTGATCGGTCGGGAGAATCAACTCAGTGAACAACAGATACCAAGGATGCTGGCTGATGAAGAAGAAGAAGTAAGCTGCCGATATAAGGCTAGATCATCTTGCCAAATAGTGAGCCTGTGTTGATGTATGAAAACTGTTAGAAGTGGTTTATAAATGGTTCCTAATGATTAATAAATGTTTACAACCTAATTAATAACCTAATTATAAACCCTTTATGAATCGTTTTTAAGGGTAGTCTTATTGTAAAGTGGTACCGCTTTATTTAAGTATATAACATAACTATCTGGCAATCAATTACATTAAATGAAGTAAATCAGTTGTGATGCAGGCATTTCAGTTCAAATCCATTTTGCGGAAGTATCAATAATAACACACATAGTGTGGGAAGGCCACTGATGGGAGAGTCCTGCTGTTATATAAAGACATGAAGAGAAAATGTTTTTGACATTTTGTCAAGAAAGAAGAACATTGGGGAATTGTAAATGTTTTATGTCGGGGCAAATCACATATTAGTCCTCCTGCTGAGGGTTGCACCTTAAACAGTTGATTACAGTGAATGAGCACCCAAATGTTCAAGTACTTAAAGGACCTCAACACACATGTAGACTAAAGTTTCTGTGCCCATGCTAACACGCACATTTGATTTACAGCCAGAGAAGTCGTGGGAGGTGGACCTTCAACAGATGGAGAGCCTGATTGACGAGAGGACTTCCTGTCTGATCGTCACCAATCCATCCAACCCGTGTGGCTCTGTCTTCAGCAAGGAACACCTTCAGAAAATCATCAAAGGTACACTGCCGTCCACTCTGCTTCTAAATAATGAAGACTCCTTTAAAGCTTTTAATAAGCATCAGTGGAGTCAGAGAGGACCCTGTGGATTATCATATACATACAGCATCTGCCTCGTCTTACAGACACAAATCCTTCTCGTTTTTACAGTGGCCTCCAGGCACTGCCTTCCCATCCTGGCTGATGAAATCTACAGTGATATGGTGAGTACCGGCTCAGGGTTTGGCCCTCGGTAACACCAGCGAGGCACATTCTTCTGCACACTGACAGCAGAGGTTGTGCTGCATTTGGTGGTATTTACCCTGGCTCTGGGGGGTGGGTGGGTCAGCACTAGGGGGGATTAGGGGCCATGTGCTGGGAATTAGCAACCAGTACAGTAAGGTGGGCACGCTGGATGAGCTGGGGGGCATGGGGGTCAACAGGTGCAAGCAGGCAGTGGGGTGGGCCGGGGTCATGGCATTTTACAACCCGGCTTCAAAGTGCCGTCTATTACTCATAAACTGAGGAATGATCAAAGTGGAGTTTGTGTTTGAATTGTTTATTTAAAAATGTCAATGAAAACTGAATCCTGAATAACAATACAATGTGAACTCAGTGGAATAACATGTTACATTTAGTTACAACAAAACTATATTTGATTTCAGTCCGCAATTAGGTTACTAAGACACACACCTGGTCTTTGAGTGAGCAGGAGGCCGACACTACATATACAGTTGGTGGACGATCCCTTTAAAGAGGAAAAGTACCACATATAAATGTTGACCATCAGAAAAGAAAATTGGCAGACCGAAGAGTTGGCATCAGAGTCGGCCTTGATAAATCTGTACTGGTTAAACTTTAGTTAAAGGTCATGCAAACATGTAAACACACACACACGGGCATACACACATGTGGGCAGGCAGGATGAATGCTTGTGCAGTAACAGTGGTAATGATTTAGTTTTGAGTAGTGTCGGAGGCATGCGACACACACGACACGCTGCGACAGTTTCTACTAGCGCCTCTGCTCTCATAGTCATGATTATACACACAAAATGGTATTTATTAGTTAATGGTTACCCAACTAAATAGCATTTTGCTTAACCAAAACAGGCAGACCTAGAGAAAACTGCCTGTGTGTTTTAGCATACACCCAACACACAAATCAGAGCATCGTTGCTCACGTAATGCTGAACGTTCCTTGGAACCTAACAATGCAATAATGCCTACTGTAATTGGTTCTTTAATCCTAGTAAATATATTTATTCCTCTACTTTTTACGTGATTCTTGTGTCCCCATACGACTGTACACATGACTATATAAATGCACGGTACACATAAGGATCCCTTCACCACAGCATGTTGATTCCATCATCACAGTTTTTCAGTGGGCCTTAGATGCAAACACCTCTCAGGATGCTTTTGTCTATACATCCAAATATCAACACACTACAAATTATTTTTTCGACAAATCTAGTAATCCACATTTGTAATATGTTTCTAATCCAAGAAATGTACTTAGATAGAAAACAATGTTGATGTAGCTGTGAGTCACTGAAGTTCTGAAAGCACCTGAAGAACTGTCAGTTTATCCTGACTGTAGTCTGCATAGTTTGTGGCCTCGGATATTTCCCCAAAAAGGTAATTTTCCAACAAAAGATTTTTATTTACCACCACATACAACATTTTTCTAAGCTATGCATTTATCATGTGATCATGTTTATTACTCTCTTTCCTCTGATATTAGGCTTCAAACACAGGATTTAGTCCTGTTCCATTCATTTTAACCGTCTTTGGAACAAACCACTTGAAGTGTCATATTCAGCAGGCATAATTTACTTCCAAATTTTGAAACTAAAGTTTACCAAGTGATTTTATCAATGCATGTCCCCTGGTTAAAACCGACCTGTTGGATTGATGATCGGTTGGGTAAAATAAAAAACAGAACTGCCATTCATTAATGTAGTTATTTGTTATTTTTTCCATTTAGTGGTTATCAGATTGTTGAATCCATGATTAGGGGTTTTGATATTAAAATGGACAAACATAGATTTGGTCTGTTAAATCACAAAAGATAGGCTTATGGAGAGAAACACTAAAGTTGCAGTGGGGTGTTGCTTGAGGTTAAAGGTCAATAGAAAAGTCTAAGGAGTAATGTGAGAGAGCAGAGTAGAATACCAGAGGAGAAACATTCTTACAAAGCTACAAGGATCAGCCTGTCATTCAGGGGAGTGGATGCTGAAAGCCTGTATTTACACTTGCAAGTGGAAAAGTTTCAAGTCGGGGTTGTTGGGTGCGTCCAAAAAACCCCCCCCCCTCCCATCTGACCATGTCACATTGAGAAAAAGCAAGCAGACCACAATGACTCGGCACTTTTCCGGCTGCATGTGTTTGCAGTTAATGCAGATGTTGGGTTTTGGCGCAGCAGGAATGGTGGAGGAATGGGGGTGTGTGGGGGGTGGGGAGCTGAACTTGGGGTGTAGTGGGGAGGCTTTCACTTTATTACATGCTTGTTTTTGAGGGGAGGGGGCAGGACTGTGTACCTCCCTGTCCCCCTCCTCCAAAAGAACCTCAGCAGTGGATTATTTTCTTCACAGGAATACATGTTTTCACAGTCTCGCTACTCTTTATTATTTAAGTCATGCTATATTAAATCCACAACCCCCCCCCCCCACACACACACACACACACACTCTAGCACCAGATACTTCCCTGCTTGCCGCTATGGACACCTATTGCACTAGTTATTGCACTATTTTGCCTGTTTTTTAAACCTTGTATTTATTTTGTGTATGTATGCATTTTTAATATATTTTAGTGTTTGGGATGGGGGCAAACGGCATTTGGTTCTCCCTGTTGGTAGCATACAGAGAAATTGATAATGAAGTTGACTCTAATGTTTTTAACTCACATTTTTCACACTTCATAATTGATTTCAATCATGTCAGCCAGTTCGGATGTATTTGGACTGCAAGTTTATCCCCCTGAACATCTTCTGTACTGATCACTAGATGAAGTCCTACACATACTAAATAATACTCTGTACCACAGGCGCGAGCTTATCCAGTTCAGACAGACGGAGCCCAAAAAGTGCTTCAAGTTGGCGGAGCTCTGCAGGCACATTTCAGATGTTCATCGCTGTTAAGTCATTCACAGTAGTCTGGCCAATAGGACGCGGGGCAGCTCCCCACTCAGCGTCTCAGATCCACTTTAATGAGAACCAGCTTTCTCTCTGTGGTTACTCCCCCCCACCCGCTTTCCTCTTCTCTTTTGTTGTTTTTCTCCCTCATCTATTTGGTTTTGGACATTGGTTTTAAATTCTCTACACGGTAAATAAGCATGGTAACATGTTAGCCATATCCACTCAAATACATGCTGTTAAAGGCTTGTTTTGATTTCAATTCAATTAAATTCAAATAGCTTTATTAGCATGAACACAGTGATAGACAGTGCTGCCAAAGCTTTGGACAATTATGATCACATCTATACATAAATACACATCTGGAATGTACTGAAGGTCCTACACATTTTGAACAAATGCAAGAACAACATGTTCTCTTTACCACAAACACAATGTACTTGAAATAGAACAATTCTTTAAAATAATTGTATTTAATGACTTGAATGTCTTTCACGCCTTGCTCAACACTACATGTCATAATGAACACCATCACGTGCACGATCACTCTGACACCAAATCATATTTTATTTTGCACATTCATTTGTCCGCAGGTTTTCCCAGGTTGCAGCTGTCCTTCCATGGCGTCTCTCAGTAGTGACGTTCCCATTCTCTCCTGCGGGGGCCTGGCTAAGCGCTGGCTGGTCCCAGGGTGGAGGATGGGATGGATCCTCATCCATGACAGGAATGATGTATTTGGATCAAAGGTACGTAGACTTTATTTTTGCACATTCTCCTTTTGGAATCCTGTGTAAAGACACCATCAGTGTACTGTCACATGTTCCTGACTGACACATGCGGTATGCGTCCTTTGCAGATTCGACAGGGGCTGGTGAAACTCAGCCAGCGGATTCTGGGAGCCTGCAGTATTATCCAGGGGGCCCTGGAGAGCATCCTCAACAACACACCTCCAAGCTTCTACAGCAAAACCATCAGCTTTCTGAAGGTGCGTAATAAATATATATATATAAACACTGTCTGATTTCCTTCACACACATGTTGTATTCAGGTAAGCTGACCCTTACCTGAATGCTGATATTTGTCAAAAGCCCAACTGCTCCACGTTACCATACTTGATGAACTCGCATGAATCAAATTTTTGCAACAGGGTTAGATGTTACATGTTTTTATGTTTTCATTATGTTTTCCTCCTCAGACCAACTCTGAGATTTGTTTCAATGAGCTGAGCACCGTGCCTGGCCTGAACCCTGTCATGCCGTCAGGAGCAATGTACCTCATGGTCAGTACGACAATACGCTTTAAAGTTTTGAAAGGGGGAAAATGTACTGAATTGAGTTAATTTAAGCACTTTAAGGTTGTTGATACATCAACTGTACCTTATATATAGCTGATGCAGGTGTTTAAACAGTGTGATCCTAGAATAGTTTAAAGAACCTAGTTTCACCTATCCATGCATGTGAATCATCCTTCTATAGTACTTTATGACATTTAAAGAGGTTTGAATATGAATATGAGGTTCTTATAATGTGTGTCCAGGTGGGGATCGACATGGATCGGTTTCCAGACTTTAAGAACGATGTGGACTTCACCGAGTGCCTGGTGACCGAGCAGTCCGTCTTCTGTCTGCCTGCTTCAGTAAGACACCTTTTCTTTCATTATGTCAAAATCCTTTTTCATTTAGAATACAATTATAAACCGCTGGTCTGATCTTTTTCATGCCTGAGAGTGACCATGCTGTGTCCTCTCCCAGGCCTTTGAGTACCCCAATTACTTCCGCATCGTGGTGACGGTACCAGAGGAGTTGATGGTTCAGGCCTGCAGTCGGATCAGGGAGTTCTGCCAACGCCACAACCGAGCTGGCAGCACTGAGAGCAACGACCTGGACCACTGATGCAGCAGACCGGGACCAGGCTAATGCCTGGATGTTGTTGAGACCAAATGATGGAAGATTTGTCTGTTTAGTCACAAACTGAGCTGGAAGCAGCTCTGTGATCTCATTCCACTGTGTAATGAAGTTAGAGATGTAACCTGTGTTAACAATGACATCACCATGGCAACAAAAGCTTACATGCAACAAATCTGATGGTCCGTTGATGGTGTAATTTTTGATATAAAGCTAATATTTATATTTTATACAGGCAACGCATATACCTTGTTCTTGTGTATTTATATAATTTGTGTAGTGCTTTGTGTGTATTGTAACCTCCTGCAGTGCATGCTGAGCACACCAGCTGGCTTCTTTGCTCCCACAGTTAGGTGGAGCGAATATCGTTTTGACTATCCATTTTTGATAAATGTCATGTATCGATTATGTTCTGCATTTTATTGCTTGTGCTCAAAAAACACTTTTGGCACGCTAGCCGTCGACATTTGCTATATTTGTTTGTACATTTTACTTAATAAAAAGATGTTGACATGACTCCGAAAATAAGTATTTTACACACAAAACACACAGACCCATACGAGTGTACTGTGTACCAGTGGTGGAAAAAGTACTCAGATCCTTTACTTAAGTAAAAGTGCTAATACCAAATTCTAAACAGACTCCATTACAAGTCCTGAATCAAACAGTATAGAAGTATTATCAGCTCAAATATTACAGTTCGAGCTTCTTATAAAAGCCTTGTATTGTTATACAATATTAGTCTGTTTTTATTATTGGAAAATATGAGAGTTCTGTAATGTTTTATTCATCGATATGGAGAAATAGTAATTGAAATAATGACTGATTAAATAAGTAGTAAACATATATCTTATAGACAAATAAATGCACTGCAGTAGAAGTACAAGATTTTCCTCTGAATTCTAACAAAGTAAAAGTATAAATTTAAATTATATTAATTACAGGTACCCCTAAATTAATCCTAGTAATTATATTAATTGAGTAAATGTACTCAGTTACATTCCACCACTGCTGTGAGAAAAACCCCAACATAGTATAAGACATTTTCCAGAAACGGTACATGGGCTGAATATTCAGTTTAACACTTCGTTCTGGTTCTACAGTTTTTTTTCTATAGACCCAAATCCTTTATCACAAATGAGCATCTGAGGGCTTTTCAATCTGTGCAACATAAAACACTTACACTCTCTTCTTCTGTTTTCTATTTGATATTTATGTAACTATCTTTATAACTGCACACACGTGACTATAAATGTTCAGTACACACATGGGTTTGGCTCCTCCATAAACATGTGACTCTTCCAAACAATAAAAAGGCTTTCCATATGGAACCATTTGCATTCAAGACGGTGGGTGTTGATATAACCATAAGAAAATCCTAGGAAAATTGTTTTACTTTGCAATATTCTTGAATCAAAAAAACAGAGAGAGGGTCCCTCCCACACTACAACCCTGTCTGAAACACCTCCATTGTACTCCTTCGTTCACTTGTGTGACAGTGACAGTACTTTTGTAACACTCACACTGCTATTAGTGCTCTATTTTCTATACATTCTACGTGATAGGTTAAGGGGCGGGACATCTTGACTAGTGAACAATGTTACGTCCCCACCAAGGTCTAGGGGACCAGGGGACAATAACACACACCAACCAATAATGGAGGGAGTCAGGGTAACGGTTAACTCTTGAGTGAAGAGGAGGAGGAGACGAGGGAGATTGTGCCAAACAAAATAAATAAATATAATAGAACAAGGCCTATCTCCAAACCTATCCTTAAAACAAATACTCAAACAAAACCCCTCTCTCTCTGCACTTCCAAGGATGGAACCAACCAAAATACAGGGGTGGCAACAATCCACTAACCCAGTATGTCTAACAGGTTTTAAATACGTGATGAAATGTAGAGCGTTCCCCAAAACTTAGCTAACGCCTCCACTCCCACCACACACACATTCAAAGTAAACAGAAACACAATTCTCTCTAGAATCAGACACTAACAAAAGGATCATGCAGGCTATAGTGTCAGCAGCAGGCCCAGGTCAGAGAGAGAGGAAGCTTCCTGGTTGCTTCCTTTATGATCAGCCCTGCCTGCTGATTGGCCATCTGAGGGTGAGGGGATCCAATCTGTCATCAGTCTCAGGTGCACCAGCAGGTACCGATCAGCTACTGAAGAGAAAAGAGTAGGAAGGAATACACACCACACGTACAACATGCTTGGCATGTAACAAACAATCACAACAGAGCCGGCAAGCTAACTAATCAGAGCAGACTGGGCTCTGGTTTCAGACAGAGAGTGAAAAGAGCTGCTGCAGCACAGGCAGTATGAGAAACATAAAGAGCTTTTTAAGATTAAAGCATGGAGACATGTCACAGGAGAGACAGTACATACTGATATACACCTGAACATCAGCAGGAGAGGACTCTTTAAAGTAGAGACAGTACATACTGATATACACCTGAACATCAGCAGGAGAGGACTCTTTAAAGTAGAGACTCTACATACTGATATACACCTGAACATCAGCAGGAGAGGACTCTTTAAAGTAGAGACGCTACATACTGATATACACCTGAACATCAGCAGGAGAGGACTCTTTAAAGTAGAGACGCTACATACTGATATACACCTGAACATCAGCAGGAGAGGACTTTTTAAAGTAGAGACGCTACATACTGATATACACCTGAACATCAGCAGGAGAGGACTCTTTAAAGTAGAGACACTACATACTGATATACACCTGAACATCAGCAGGAGAGGACTCTTTAAAGTAGAGACTCTACATACTGATATACACCTGAACATCAGCAGGAGAGGACTCTTTAAAGTAGAGACGCTACATACTGATATACACCTGAACATCAGCAGGAGAGGACTCTTTAAAGTAGAGACGCTACATACTGATATACACCTGAACATCAGCAGGAGAGGACTCTTTAAAGTAGAGACACTACATACTGATATACACCTGAACATCAGCAGGAGAGGACTCTTTAAAGTAGAGACGCTACATACTGATATACACCTGAACATCAGCAGGAGAGGACTCTTTAAAGTAGAGACGCTACATACTGATATACACCTGAACATCAGCAGGAGAAGACTCTTTAAAGTAGAGACGCTACATACTGATATACACCTGAACATCAGCAGGAGAGGACTCTTTAAAGTAGAGACACTACATACTGATATACACCTGAACATCAGCAGGAGAGGACTCTTTAAAGTAGAGACACTACATACTGATATACACCTGAACATCAGCAGGAGAGGACTCTTTAAAGTAGAGACACTACATATTGATATACACCTGAACATCAGCAGGAGAGGACTCTTTAAAGTAGAGACACTACATACTGATATACACCTGAACATCAGCAGGAGAGGACTCTTTAAAGTAGAGACACTACATACTGATATACACCTGAACATCAGCAGGAGAGGACTCTTTAAAGTAGAGACTCTACATACTGATATACACCTGAACATCAGCAGGAGAGGACTCTTTAAAGTAGAGACACTACATACTGATATATACCTGAACATCAACAGGAGAGGACTCTTTAAAGTAGAGACTCTACATACTGATATACACCTGAACATCAGCAGGAGAGGACTCTTTAAAGTAGAGACACTACATACTGATATATACCTGAACATCAACAGGAGAGGACTCTTTAAAGTAGAGACACTACATACTGATATACACCTGAACATCAGCAGCAGAGGACTCTTTAAAGTAGAGACACTACATACTGATATACACCTGAACATCAGCAGGAGAGGACTCTTTAAAGTAGAGACACTACCTACTGATATACACCTGAACATCAGCAGGAGAGGACTCTTTAAAGTAGAGACACTACATACTGTTGTAGTACTCAAGACCGGTCTTGAAACAAACACGCCTATTGACCAATCAGAGAGCTTGTTCAAACCTACGTGTTATAGAATACTTTTTATATTACCATGAATCATAATCCATGACAGTATACCATAATTCCTTAGTAGATTTACAGTTTATATTCAAAAAAGTAAACTGCATAGCAACCAAGGCTGTTTAACAACTGTAAAGGAGTAAAACATTTGGAGATACATATCATTTTGAATCCACTTCATGGTGTCATTTTTCAATTTAACTATAACATCTTTGACAACAGGGTTTTTATTCAGGGAAAGACACAATGCTAGAATCTTCTGGCCAGATACACGGTGTAATGGAAGACCATAATCAATAGTATTTTGTCCAAAGGGGTTGAAAGGAAGTCTACTTCTTTTTCTCCTTCAAATTAAAAGCTTGATAACTTTAGGTTTTACAGAATTCACACTTTAATATACTGTATCCTGTAAAATGATTATGGGAGAACTCTTTGATTGAAGATGGATTTACCTGACACACACAAGCACATCAATCCACTGTACATCTCAAAATGAAATACTCTTTATACACCAAACAAAGCAGAGTTATTTTTTACTGACGCAAATGGTTTTTTTTTGTACAACAGGTTCATTATTTATTTCTCTGTATATTTGTATTAATTGATATTGGTAGACTTTCATCATTTGATATGATGTCTTTCTCCTTTAAATGTGAACCATTGGTCAGTAGGTGTACCATGAAGTGATACAATATCACCACCTAATGTTGAAGTGTTAATAACACAGAGACGGTTTTTAAAAAATGTGACCCTGCCTGTGTGTGTGTGTGTGTGTGTGTGTGTGTGTGTGTGTGTGTGTGTGTGTGTGTGTGTGTGTGTGTGTGTGTGTGTGTGTGTGTGTGTGTGTGCGTGTGTGTGTGTGTGTGTGTGTGTGTGTGTGTGTGTGTGTGTGCACTGCTGCCCCCATGAGAAGAGTGACCTTTGCAACATGCTCCTCCTCACCTACTGACTATACCCGTAAATCCCTTATGCTGGTGAAGTACTCTGTTTGTTGTACAATAATTAACTTGTGGACTGATAAGACACACATAGGAGAGAGGAAGAGGTGAGGGGAAGGACAGAGAGAGAGCAAAGGAGAGAAACAAGTCAGATAGAGAAGTAGAATCAGCAGAGAAATAGGAAGGATGTTGACTCAGCAGTTGAGGGGAAAAGAGGAAGAGGAAAGCTGTGAGTGTGTGTGAGAGTGTGTGAGTGTCACTCTGCTGATCTGCTCCTGCCGGGGTTAACGTCTAAATGGAGGAGCCAAAGGTGTCCCGGTCCATAGAGCTAAATGACGGCTCCCTGATGCCAGCGCTGGGGCTCGGGACCTGGAAGGTAGACTGATCAACACTTCTGTATTGTTACTGTTAGCAGTCTGTAATGAGTGGGTTCATTTGCAGGAAAACTGTTTCTTGAACCACACCACATTAACTTTAAAACATTAGCAGAGAGGCCAAAAGTACACACATCCTTCACTCAAGTAGAAGCACTTGTGTTTAAAAATACTCTGGTAAAAGTTGAAGTACTGATTAAACTCCTTTATAAAAGTAAAAGTAAAGAAGTTTGGGCTTTGAGATAAAAGTAGCCATAACTACAAACTGTTTTACAGGGTCATTAAAGAACTTCTAGTTCAAATGAGTGTCATTGTCATACATACAGCCACAGAAAACATTAAGAGAGACCACTTCAGCATTTCACTTTCTTTTGTTTTATCTTCTATAGGTGTTTCTTTGAGTTGAATTATTATTATATATATATATGTTTTAATTATATAAACTACTGACCTGCACACCACAGTCGGTGACACTACATTCTCTGTGTTGGAATTCAACCGACACTGGACTGGTTGACATACATGTAGAGATAAAGATTTAAGAAACATTTGGAGTGGGCTCTTGATTTTTTTTCGAAGCTGTACCTGTTTGTGCTAGTGTTTTTCTTTTTAAATGTTTTAAATCTAAATTTGACGGAGCAGTGTGTACATTTATTAAAGATGTGTCAGTTGTCTTTTTTTGTTTTTAGAGTGTGTCAGGATGGATACCTTGGATTTATCTGCACACTAAATCTACCTACGGGTATAAATAAATAACCTGAACCTGAACACCCATCTTGTTTTCTGTGTGACATTAGGTTGAAATAGGTGCGCAATGACTCTTAATAATTAGAATCCCGCCACCACATGCAGATTACAACTAAAGTAAAAAGACTGTTTTTAAGTAAGAAGAAGAAAGTACAGGAATATTTTTGTTAAAAATGTAATTTAAGGAGTAAAAAGTTGTCAGGAAAAATAGTGGAATAAATTTAAGCACAGTAACAAAGTATTTGTAGCTACTCCACTACATCCCACCTCTGGACATTAGTTTAGTGAATATATTACTTATTAAAAAAAACAAAGACAGCAGTAACAATTTCAAATGGTTCAAAGATGGCAGATTGTGGATAAGATGTGAGAGAGTGAGCTGTTGATCTGAAATGTTTTCTCCCTGCAGCCCTCCCCTATCTCCCCCTCCTTGGTGCAAGGTGCAGTGGAGGCAGCCATCGCGGCCGGTTACCGTCACATAGACACCGCCTTCAGCTACAACAACGAGGCTTACATCGGAAAGGCCCTGCGCTCCAAGATGCGGCAGGGCATCATCCGGCGCCAGGACATGTTCATCGTCAGTAAGGTGGGGGCCGAGGAGAAAAAGATACCTGTCCCACCATGCATGAAAGTGGACAAATTGAAGTTTACACAAACCAAAAAATGTTGAGACTGTTGTGTCTCATCAAAGATGTTAATCTTGTCAAGTTTCTTGTTGGGGTCATCATGACCCAGGTCTATGGTTGGTCATGTTTTATGTTTTGTTTAGCCATTTTTGTCTTGTCTCCCACTTCCTGTTTTGTTTTGGTACTCACCTTCTGTGTCTCGTTCCAGGTCTCTTGACTCCCTGTCACTGCCCTCGTCAGCGTCAGCCCAGCCCCTGATTGTTTCCACCTGTTTCCTGTTACCTCATGTTTAAATAGTCCTGTCCCCCCCTGTCTTGTGCCAGTTCGTCTTGTTCTGTCTGTGGGTCAGTAACCAGCGTACCAGCATTTTGTTTATTAATCCTCCATGTGAGCGTCTTGAGTTCTTGTTTTTGTGCCTTTTTTATGGAAATAAAGTATTTTTTTAATACTTTAACTCTGTCCCCTGGGGGTCGTGCATTTGAGTCCTACTACCTTGTGTTTAAAGTTCGCGACAGAACGAACTGGCCTCTGTCGCCCCAGGAAAAAAGAGAGGGTTGTATTTTCTGACACTTTGTGAGAGACTCACACACCGGGGACACATATTTATGTATGAAAGACACTTCAACAGTTTTGGATGGTTTTGAGGGTAATTACCAGAAAATTTCAGAAATGCATTCAGCATCCTCATAACCCCCCAAACCACTGCAAATCGGCCAAGCCATCTTTTAACTATTGTTTACATACGTAGGCTATGATGGTAATTAATGCTAATTAACACAACTTATGCTAATTGGGCAAATTGCCGGACATATGCAAGTTAGAATCCGGCAGTTTCTATGTGCTGGGGACCGTACTGTACATTTTTATCATGAAATGTTGGGGTTTCAACATCACGGATTAACAATAGGACTCCATGAGCTGGCAACTAGACTATATTGATATGATATTGAATGTCTTTTCAGAGGTTTTCTAATTTAATACTGAATTTTTCTGTTACGATCCATGACTGTATGTTTTCATTGTATTTCTTCTACAGCTGTGTGATACCTATCATGCCCCAGAGGACATCCCTGTGTGCCTGGATAAGTCCCTGAAAGACCTCCAGCTGGACTACCTTGACCTGTACCTCGTGCATTTCCCTGTTGGCCTAAAGGTAGAGCGTAACATTCAGAACTGTTTGCCACAATTAAACATGTACTGCTCCTTATCCTGATCTATAGCACAGGTCCTTAACTGCGGCTGTGAGGAAATGATTTGACCAGAGCTGGCCTGACTTGTGGGACTTTAGAGCCGGTTAAGATTCTGTCCCAACAAAGCTGCATTTTAAGATTCTTTATTATTATTTTATTATTCATCAGGGGGCTGACACCCTTCCAATGAAACGTAGGCAATACACAGACATGTGACTGACCACATTGATTTCACTGAAAATGGTCTTAAATACGTTTTATATAAGTGATTATTATGAGCAGAGTGCTAATTCTTAGCAGATTTATCACTATATGAACACCTAATTAAAATAATATATTTCTATTCAAAATATATAAGAATTCATGCAGATTATGCAACATTTATTTCTCTATATGTGTTTCTAATTGTGCTTAATATAGTTGAAGGACGATGAAATTACAAACAGAAAAAGGGAACATGCCATTTCTTTGCCAAGGACTGCTCTTTGATGTTACCTTTACATATCTTTTTTAGAAAATGGGTGATGAACTTTCCCGGAGAAAGATGGAAAGATATTGTCGTCTGACATCGACTATGTGGATGTGTGGAGGGTAAGAACATGTGCACTCTTTCTGTTTACACTTAAAACCCCCACAACACCCACATGCAGCTCCACACACTCATCATCCTCCCTGTCACAGATCACTTACCGTTGATATGACAGTAAAAGAACAAGTTTCCTCCCTGGGGGGGTCATTGGATCTTTCTGTTTGTACACTCCTGTTAGTGCGAAACTAAAATACCTTTATATTTGTTTCTGAAAAAAACAAGGCTTGCATCATTAACATTTTGACTATTTTTCTTTTTTTTAATACCTATGAAAGCAGGATTAGGTTGAATATTATCCAGTAGTTATCTTTTTACGAAGTGCATACATGTTGCCAAACCTTCAAATATTCCAACGAAACAAAATCAATAGGAATGAAATCCTGTATTGGTAAAAAAAACTCAAAATGATTTGTACATTGTAAGTCTAATGTGGTTTAAGGCACATCGTATTAAAGTAAGGTTGTGTGGCCTGTATGATGAATGACTAGTAACACACCTTTTACTGAATAAGAGCGTATGCATTGTTTTTGCTTGGTAAAGTGTTGGAGTTTTAAATTTAACCTGCAAACACTAAAGAAGTAAACGCTTTCCACACCAAACAAACAGTCGCCTGTCTTAGGCACGGTTAACTCTTGCTGGTGTGTTTCCCTGGCTGTGTTGTGTTTGCAGGGGATGGAGGCGCTGCAGGCCTCAGGGAAGGTGAAGAGCATCGGTGTGTCTAACTTCAGCGTCCTGCAGCTGCAGAGACTCCTGGCACTGTGCAGGGTCCCCCCCGCTGTCAACCAGGTACTGCAGACATTCTTAGTTCCCGAGGTGGAAGAACTACTCAGATCTTGTACTTGAGTTAAAGTAGAAGTACTCAGATCTTGTACTTGAGTAAAGTAGAAGTACCAGAGTGTAGGAATACTCTGTCACAGTAAAAGTATTCTAAATGTTCCTCCAGTGAAAGTAGAAAGTACTCTCATCTAAATGTACTTAAAGTAGTGACAGTAAAAGTAGTCATTGTCTGATTGGTCCATTTCAGAATAATATCTCTGATCTGTTTTATAATTACTGATCATTAAAGTGTTCTCAGAGCTGGTAAAGGTGCAGCTAGTTTGAATGGCTTTGTATACTGCAGGGTAGCTGCTGGATTTACTCCAGGTGAACTAAAGTCTGATTTAAGGGAGATTATATTTACCATCATTAATCCAGATCTGTAAAGAAACTAAAGGGATTCAATAAATGTAGTGCAGTAAAAGTACACCATTTACCTCTGAATGTAGTGGAGTAGAAATAGCAAAAAATTAAAATACTGAAGTATAGTACCAGTAATTCAAAGTTGTACTTGAGTAAATGTACTTCGTTACTTCCCACCTCTGCTTGGTTCTTGAACCTTCATTCTTCTACATATACTACAGACTACCTACACACTTTCATTAAGTACAAACTCTCTTTCACTTGAACACATCTTTGTTCCTGCTCGGCAGCTGACTGTAAATCAGTTCAGAAGTCCCCCCCCTGAAGATCAGCCCCTCGATGTATTAAGTGTTTGATTGGTGTTATCCTCCACAGATCGAGCTGCATCCCTACCTGGTGCAGACTGAGATGATAGAGTTCTGTAAATCCAAGAACATCGTACTGACTGCCTACAGTCCGTTTGGCTCGCCTGGAAGACCCGTCGAGCTGTAAGCCCCCCCCCCCCCCACACACACACACAAACACACACCACTCACATACTGCTGCTGATACCAGACACTCAGTGAGGTCATGCTCAGAGGGAAAGGACCATCAGGCATCTTACCCTGGACTGCATGGAGTATAGATTCAATACATTTTAAAGAAAGAGTCGTTTTTTTGGTTTTATGAAATATAATGTTGCTATTTATTTATGTAGGGGATCTTATGATATATAAATGACATTTATTACATTTTTTAACAGACGTTCACCTTTGTTTCTTGATGAAATGTAAGGTAAAGGGATTCTAGAATGTTTGGTGCCATAGTAACAGTTTTGCTTTTTAGTTAAAATCCTGTAAAAACTTCAGATAATCAGTTTTTACATACTGGAATCGGTTACATTATAACTAGCACTTTGTTATCGTTAGTATAAGTTTTACTTTTACAAACATATATTCGTTAAATATTTCCCAGAACTCAATTCCAGTATAACTGTGCTTCCTTTTTGAACCTCTATCCTCCCTTGAATGCAGATTTTCTTTGTTTTCTGGAACTTAATTTCCTCAAACTTTATTGAGACACCTTTGCCAAAGCTTCGACCGTGTGAGTTTGGTTCTCCTAGCTGCTGTCCTTCTCAGGTTTCTAGACAGAAGTTCTGCCCCCCGGCTTCAAGAGAGGTCAGAGAGAGATTAAAAACACTCATAGATGTATTTTAGCAAAATAATATGCAACAGTATATTCCTTAAAGGCTAATATTGTCGTTTTCCTTTCAAATTTCCCTTTTTTTCTCCTATATTCCATTGCCTATTATTTCAAATATCTGTTTTTCCATTTGTGTAGTATGGAGGGGATCAAAACGGCATATCTTTGTCAAGTTGTGGTCCTTTTTCTACAGCCCCTCCTGTGCAGAGGAGCAGCTTTGGCTTTTAGAAACGTCCTTATGTATCAGAGTATGCAGACATTGATCGTGAGAAGAGTTTGTCTTTGTGGACTCCTCATCATGGTTATGCTATAGGTTTTTTTCTCTTAGTAATCCTTATCTGATCTACAACCTCAGAGCTACGGTTCAATCAGGTACAGTGGGGCAAAAAAGTATTTAGTCAGCCACCAATTGTGCAAGTTCTCCCATTTAAAAAGATGAGAGAGGCCTGTCATTTTTATCATAGGTACACTTCAACTATGAGAGACAGAATGGGGGAAACAATCCAGGAAATCACATTGTAGGATTTTTAATGAATTCATTGGTAAATTCCTCGGTAAAATAAGTATTTGGTCACCTACAAACAAGCAAGATTTCTGGCTCTCACAGACCTCTAACTTCTTCTTTAAGAGGCTCCTCTGTCCTCCACTCGTTACCTGTATTAATGGCACCTTTTTGAACTCGTTATCAGTATAAAAGACACCTGTCCACAACCTCAAACAGTCATACTCCAAACTCCACTATGGCCAAGACCAAAGAGCTGTCAAAGGAGACCAGAGACAAAATTGTAGACCTGCACCAGGCTGGGAAAACTGAATCTGCAATAGGTAAGCAGCTTGGTGTGAAGAAATCAACTGTGGGAGCAATTATTAGAAAATGGAAGACATACAAGACCACTGCTAATCTCCCTCGATCTGGGGCTCCACGCAAGATCTCACCCGTGGGGTCAAAATGATCACAAGAACGGTAAGCAAAAATCCCAGAACCACACGGGGGGACCTAGTGAATGACCTGCAGAGAGCTGGGACCAAAGTAACAGAGGCTACCATCAGTAACACACTACGCCGCCAGGGACTTAAATCCTGCAGTTCCAGACGTGTCCCCCTGCTTAAGCCAGTACATGTCCAGGCCCGTCTGAAGTTTGCTAGAGGGCATTTGGATGATCCAGAAGAGGATTGGGAGAATGTCATATGGTCAGATGAAACCAAAATAGAACTTTTTGGTAAAAACTCAACTCGTCGTGTTTGGAGGAGAAAGAATGCAGAGTTGCATCCAAAGCACACCATACCTACTGTGAAGCATGGGGGTGGAAACATCATGCTTTGGGGCTGTTTTTCTGCAAAGGGACCAGGGCGACTGATCCGTGTAAAGGAAAGAATGAATGGGGCCATGTATCGTGAGATTTTGAGTGAAAACCTCCTTCCATCAGCAAGGGCACTGAAGATGAAGCGTGGCTGGGTCTTTCAGCATGACAATGATCCCAACACACCGCCAGGGCAACGAAGGAGTGGCTTCGTAAGAAGCATTTCAAGGTCCTGGAGTGGCCTAGCCAGTCTCCAGATCTCAACCCCATAGAAAATCTTTGGAGGGAGTTGAAAGTCCGTGTTGCCCAGCGACAGCCCCAAAACATCACTGCTTTAGAGGAGATCTGCATGGAGGAATGGGCCAAAATACCAGCAACAGTGTGTGGAAACCTTGTGAAGACTTACAGAAAACGTTGGACCTCTGTCATTGCCAACAAAGGGTATATAACAAAGTATTGAGATGAACTTTTGTTATTGACCAAATACTTATTTTCCACAATCATTTGAAAATAAATTCTTTAAAAATCCTACAATGTGATTTCCTGGATTTTTTTCTCATTCTGTCTCTCATAGTTGAGGTATACCTATGATAAAAATTACAGGCCTCTCTCATCTTTTTAAATGGGAGAACTTGCACAATTGGTGGCTGACTAAATACTTTTTTGCCCCACTGTATGTAGTGACACTGCAGACCAGTGGGGAGGGTCTTTGATATTTCTGATGCAGTCTGCAATTAGAAATGTCCCCCCCCAGCCTGCTGATCATTGTGAGTGCAAATCCGGAGCTCTTTTCCTCTCAGGCAGAGAGGAGACACTGATCCTCTGAAGCTGCTGGAGGACCCTGTGGTGGCAGATATCGCCAAGAAGCACAGACACAGCGCCGCACAGGTCTGTGTGACAGTTTGCAATGTATGTGTGTGTGTGTGTGTGTGTGTGTGTGTGTGTGTGTGTGTGTGTGTGTGTGTGTGTGTATCTTTGTTAGTAACAGTGGTCTGCTTCCAGGTGTTGCTGAGGTACCACGTGCAGCAGGGTGTTACAGTCATCCCTAAGAGTGACAGGCCTCACCACATCCTGGAAAACACAAAGGTGAACCTCTTTGTTTCTATCTCTCAGAGTCTTCAGATCTGACGCTGCTTTGTGATGCGGTCAGTTTGAAAAAAATGTCATTTTTAATATTGGGCTAAATAAACAACTTTGATTTAGATTTAGATTGTATTTTCTCTATTTCTCACACTCCCCTCACCTCAATATGTTCCCTTGTGTGACATAGTGATATCACTATGATCATAATGTAATACTCGCTCTTCTCTTGGCTAGCAAGTGGCGAGGACTCTTTAAAGTAGAGACTCTACATACTGATATACACCTGGACATTATTTATAACATCTATCATCTTGTGTGATTAGTAAATATGTATATATTTGCACTTGATGATGATCAGTCTTGGATTTCGGTGGTCTCTTTTTACTCCTTATGCTAAACTGACCAAAAGGCATTTAGCATGTTTTTCGTGTTTCCCCTTTAAGGGCTGCTTCACTAACTGTCCTGCAATAATAATAACACCATTGTCTCTGACTTCACTTTAGGAACTAGGAGCCTAATTATTGTTGTCTGTAGAAGACATTTATCAGTCTCACTGTTTGTGCAGATCTTTGACTTCAGTCTGACTGAAGAGGACATGCGAGCACTGAGAGAACTGGACCGCGGGTGGAGGTCCTGCGTGCAGGAGGAGTGAGTTCAAGCACAGCCGTGTTGTTCTGTATGAGCAGCTCCTGTCACACTGATGACTATCGTTCTGTTTCAGAATCAAGTCCCACCCGTACTACCCCTTTGTATGAAGCTGCCAGAGCAGTGGAGAGGAGACGGCAACAAGACCACAGCATCACACATTGCCATTCAGCTGTGCCTTACTTACACAATGATAAGCATATAGTAGTCTAGTGTACCCAAAAATGTTGAATACTCCAAAGTTTTAAGCATAATACGGTCCCCAGCACATAGAAACTGCTGGATGCTAACTTTCATATGTTGGGCAATTTGAACAATTATCACCAGTTGTGTTAATTTGCATTAATGGCATTATAGCTTATTTGGACAATAGCAGATTTGGACAGCTTTGGAGTTGTTTCAGGGGTTATTGAGGATGCCGTTTTAACCAGAAAGTGGACATATTTGTACTCCCGGGTTGACTACAATGAATAGTGTTGTGACCATTGGATATAGAGAGCACAAGATGAAAATTATTACTTCTTCTCTGGACATTTTTTTCTTCTTCATATGAATAAGCAATCTGACCAATCCAAATGATCCAGAGTCTACTTGAACTTCCAAAATCGACCCAAATTTAATTAAAATCAGTTAGTTCCCATACGCTATAATTGTAATGAATGCTAATTAACACAACGTATGCTAATTGTGCAAATTTCCCAACAGATGCAGGTTAGCGTCTGGCAGTGTCTATGTGCTGGAGACCCCTCCTATACATTTCTAACATTAAACTTTGGGGTACTCAACATTTCCGGGTTCACAACAGGACTCTAGGAGCTGGGAACTACACTATATTGTGCAGGTGAACACACATTTTAAGATGATTCATCCTTCAAATGTGATTGTAATTATTAATAAACTCAACAAATATAAGCTTTTACAAGTGAAGTGATTACTTCTGTTCCGTGTTTTGAATAAAATACGTTGTCTTTACAGTCAGATATATTTTTTTTAAATTGAAAGCAATTTGAAAGACAAAAATAATTGACTCTACAAACACACACTTTACAAATACTGCGCACATTATATTTGTATCACATACAGTAACAGACCTTAGAGCTGGAGTGAGGGTAATGGTTGACTACCTGACATCGTATCTGACCTCAGGGGGGGTCTGAGGAAAAAAATGTTGTTACCCGTCTGGGGACATAACAAAATATATTAACCCTCCTGTTGTGTTCGGGTCAAAGATATTGTGTTTTACATGGGATTGCCTCAGGGCCTTCTGATATCCTCCATACTAGGCATCATTTGTACATATCAAACTGCTGATCCCCACTTTGATTGAGTTTTGAGTGTTTCAGGCAACTTTATGGTGAAATGAATGAGTAACCCTATGTTCATCCATCAGATACTACACCCCCACTTATAGACAACCATGTTTATGTTTGAACGCATTTTCAGAGTATATTCACTGCAGTAACTGATGAAAACAGGCAGTTTGAGGCATTGTTTACAGCCTAAAAGCCACTCGATCATATCAAACAAAAACACAACATTGCATATCACAAGTGCTGGATGTCCCAAAACTCTCTCCAGTTTATGGGCAAAAGATCTGTGATACAGTACTGATTTGGAGACAGTCATCCACGCTCTTATTTCTTCATGTCTGGATTACTGTAACTCATATTCTGGACTAAACCAAAAATCAATATGGTGCCTTCATCTTTTGCAGCAATTCTCTTCACAAATCCCAGAAGGCTAGACCACCTCACCCCTGTTTTAATCTCTTCACTGGCTACCCGTCTGCTTTAGAATTGATTCAAAGATTTTAGTGATTACTTTTAAAGCTCTTAACGGTGTGGCTCCTGATAACCTCACTGACTTGTGCTCTTTTGAGCCTCTGCTGGCTGTTCCCAAAACCAGGTAAAAAAACCTGTTTTTTAACTGGGTGCTCAAGGCTTTTCCGTCAGAGCTCCGCATCTCTGGAACTCCCTGTATGAGAATCCGAGGCTGGGAGAGTCACCTTTTAAATCACTTCTTAAAACCCATATTTTTATTAAAGCATTTAACTAATGATGCCACCATTTGGGTTTACTTAATGTCAATGTTTGATTTTTTTACTTTCTTTTCTCCATGTTATTTTTGTCGCTATTGTTGAAACGCTGTATATTTTACAGGGCGGAGGTGGGGATTGCCGACAGTTCTGTCGCCGCCTGAATGGCTTGTTTTTAATCCATGTAAAGCAGTTACTCTGTCTAGAGATGCTCCTATAAATAAATAAATAATAATAATAAAAAGTATTATCATTATATAAGGGTGTATAACATGGTTAATGGTTTTGTGCTGACACCACAGTAACCACAGTCTGTCTCAGCCCAGGCCTTTTATGAGCCATTCCTTCAACACTGTTGTCACGTGGGGTGTAATGCTCCTTTTCCCCCTTGTTCCGTGTTCTTCTCCCCCAGAGAGAGTGAGGGGGGTGAGGGCTTCACAGTGCACACACACGCTGAGGCTCCTGCGACGCATTTGGGCAGGTCGGGTCCTCTGGTCCACGCGTCCTTGTCGGGGTCGTACACCTGCGTGGCTCTGGAGAACGCCATGCTCTCCCAGCTGTAGCCCCCCAGCACGTAGATCCTCCCCGCCCACACGGACACCCCCGCCTCGCTGTTGGGCAGCAGCAGCTGAGCCAGGCGGGTCCACTGTCCGCTGCCGGGGTCATAGGACTCCACCTGCAGGATGTCGAAGCGCTCCGTGGTGTCTTCGTCGTCGTCGCTGCCCCCAATGGCGTAGATGAGGTGTTTGAGGGAGGCCATGCAGTGCCAGCCCCGCGCCAGGTTCATGGCCTGCTGCTCCAACCACACCTCGCTGTCCCGGGATGGGTCGTAGCTCAGGACATCTCGGCGGTACGGGCCGATCTGAAAGTCGTGACCTCCTGAGATGTAGACCACACCTTTGTGGACCGTCCCCGCGTGGCCGTAGGTGAACCTAGACAATATTAATAAAAAAAAGTAACACCTTTACAAAAGTGAATAGCCAAAATCTACTGGATTTATGTATCAAGAAGTCGGCAAATGACTTCCGGGTTGATAAGATCAAGCGTTGAGTCTCGTTCAAGAACATTTCTCAAAACCTGTAACTCTGCTTTAACTTACTACCAAGTGAATAATAATATAATCTTGCCTAACACACCACTGAAAAATGACAACCAAATCAACAAAACAGAGCAAAAAACGACAAGACCGACCATCCAGAGGAAGCTAGCAATGAGCTTAGCATGGCGCCTCTTGGAGGATCTCCGTAAAGCCCTGTCCGCAGATTTCAGGACGACCATATCGGCCCTCGACACTAAGCTAGACCGGATTCAAGCTAACGGTGTCGGACCTCGGGCAGACAATTGCTTCACTCGAGTCCTGCGCCAATCTATAGGATGAACAAATGTTAACCCTGGAAGCTAGCTGTGCTACGCTAGCGCAGAGCAATGCTAAGCTACAAGCCAAAGTCACCGAGTCCCGCAGTCGCCGCAACAAAAAGCTGGCAAAGATATTTAGGTAAGCTTGCTTTGTGTAAAATGATAATAGTAAGATAGCTCCATGGTTATAGTGCTATTTTTAAAAGTTCCATTTGAACATGTTTGAAGTGGGGGGTGGAGCTTACATCCTCTAGGGGGGTAAGATTATGTATTTATTTTAAAGTTAAATGCATCTGTCTGGTTTGAGGGGCAAAATGAAGAGATCCATGGATACATATCAAACAGAACTGTATTCAAATTTTACAAATTACTCCCCTTTTAAATGGTATTTTTGTTTAACTGTCACTCACACACACACACACACACACACACACACACACACACACACACACACACACACACACACACACACACACACACACACACGCATTTATGGGATGCTTCATCAACAAATGAATCATTTGTACATCAATACCTTACCCCGTGTTACCTTGAATTCTTGAGAAAAACTTTTTTCCGCACATGGCCTCCAAGTTTTTATAGATTAAAGTTAACGTTTAACGTTTAACAGCAGCAAACTTCATCAAAACATCCGTTCGTGATCTTTCACAGAACTCTTGCAGAGTCCCTTTTACTGTGATGTTAAATGTAGCCCCAAATTACAAAAATCTGGAGCATTTGAGAACAAGTTTCTTCAAGAATATTAGGTAACACAGGTAGACCAGTCGTTAGGAATTATGGATGGGGGGCGAAATGTCCAAACTGGTCCTCTCATCCAAGGCTCCAGACTGCTTTCACATTCCAGAGTTAGTGTAGTACATACCTGCAAACTAGTCACCTTTCGGCGAAATTCGCCGTTTTCAACTCAAAATATTGACGTGAATCGTGTAGATCCGAAGAGGTTTTTTTTTAGGGGGGGGGGGGGGGGGGGCTGACCGACGACGACTGACCGACCAACCATAGACTGTATAACGGACTGTATAATGAACAAGAAACAAGTTTGCTATCTTCACAATAAATAAAATCTTTGTTCAAATGACTCGGTTCCACGACCACCGACCAATCATAAGCAAGATAAACCACAGCGCGTCTTTTTACCCATCGGTCCCTCTTGGAGTGGAGTGCTCAGTCGTCAGCGAGTGGTTCTTCTGGACAATTTTCGGGATACTTTACAGATACAAGTTTTGAGGTAGGTCTAGTAGCAGCTAATCTGGCAAAACCATTGTATGCTGTATCATTTTAACGTTGCTGAAGTAAAATTATTTTAGCCAAATAAAGTGTATTAACATGCTTAAGCTTATCAGCTTGTTAGGTTGCTAGCTAACCTCAGTGAATTGTGTTTAAGTTAGCCTAGCTAGACCAGTTCTATGTCACCTCGTTCAATGCGAAAAGAATACGTTTGTGAAGGCTAATCTCCACAGCATCCGTCCTGTTCCTGATATTACTGGCGGCTATGTCATTGTGGTCAGATCTGAGAGGGATGAAAACGAACACGTAATGAACAAATACACATCCGTGTGGTTTAGTGAGTAGCTAGTAGCTAGTGGTGCAACGGATGATCCATGATCCGTTCGGATCAATTATTTCGGTTTCGCATTCATCAACTTTTTAGTAGCTACGAAAAGTTTGGAGTTACGAACAAAATCTACAAACGCTGGCGACCGTGTGTAGAGTTTGTTTACAGTAAGCACATATAACGCTTCACTGTTGGAAATGACAGTATTCATATTGCGCTGTGTTATGTACACAAGACGCAGATGCCTTTGAAACAGGCGATCTAAAAACGAAAACATATTTTATATGTAGGAACAATTGTTGGCAATTGGCAGGTTTAAGATCCAGATTAGGTTCATGGTTGTGAATTATCTATGTAAATCGGCTCTATAGATTACACGTTCATTCTACATGTTGAATGATGATAGCGTAATACAAATATAGGCTATACATACAATGACAGAACTGCCGTGGGCTAAATGTTATCCGTATCCCTTTTTAAATGAATGTTCAATAGCTCTATGCCAATGGGAACCATAGAACGTGCGCATTACATATGGACCAATGCGACACGTTCATTACAGCCGTGGACCGATAAACACTCAGTACCGTACGCACACCAACCGGCATTTGCGTGTTTAACACCGTGTTTAACACTGGCGTTACCGCCGCTTAACTTAAATAATGAAGAACTGCTTTTAATTACGACTTGGCCGAGATCTTAACGTGCTGTTCATGCGTTTCCCATGAATAGCCTACTACTATAACTCGGAGCGGAGCAGGATATAATGCGCATGCGCGGCGTTGCTAGGCAACGTGTACAAAGGCTTGGGGGGGGGATGCCCCCAGACCCCCCTACAACGGTTTAGTTTGTCACCTTTTTCAGCCCTTCTGAGTTTGCAGGTATGGTAGTAAAACTCTAACTTTGTAATTGCGTACAGTACATCTGCAATGGAACACACAATTGAAGGGATTGGGACACAAATGATTGTATTTTAATTATTTAAATATTTGCTTCAATGAAATATCTTGCCATAGGTTTAACAATGTGAAAAGCTGCTTAGAGCTGTGTTATAAAACGGTCATAATTCCCATCCCCTTTTAACAACTGTACTTTTCCAAGTTTCTTGACCACGTTTTTTCAGGATATCATTTGAACCTTCAGCCAATAGGCCTACTCTTATTCACTGAATAGCTTTTTTAACTCATTATAATATAATATATATATAAGATACAGGAGAACATTCATGCTTACTGCAATAACGCTTTATAACAATTCACCTGTGTCTGGCAGATAAGTCTCTGCTCCATAGCTTCACTGTGATAACTGGACTGTACATTCTACATTTATATTCTATTTAATATCCCATACCTTATCCACTTAATGTGTAATATCCTGATTTATATTTTGTAATGTACAATGCCTTGTCTTTATGCTGCTGCAACGCAAACATATCCATCCATCCATCCATCCAATCCAATCCAATCCAATCCAATCCAATCCAATCCAATCCATCCAGGATGAGTAGTGGATACACAAAATATAATTTGGCCAACTGCAACAGAGTTCTGAAAACACAGACACACACCATCTGAGCCTACCTGGGCAGTGGTGCCACGTAGGACCAGCAGTCCTGGGCGGGACAGTACACCTCCACAGAAGACAGAGCTCCAGAGTCATTCCTCCCCCCCACTGCGATCAGGCTCTCTCCCACCGCCCCCAGGTAGAAATCCACCCGCCGCTCGTTCATTGGAGCTCCCTGGAAAAGCATCACAGCGTCAGTGAGTCTGAGCACCAATAGACAGGAAGTGAGAAACTAAGACGGGGGGAACTGACATTTATTTTGTGTTAAAAATGTAAATTTGGTTTTGTGTATGCTACATATATTTCAACTATAAACCAAACAGTATTTGACATGGGGGGGGCTCCTGGAGCAGTACCCGGGTCCACTGGTTGTGGCGGGGGTCGTATCTGTACAGCAGGTTACAGGCAGCATCCCCCCCGCTGTCCCTGGACGAGCTCCCCCCAGCAGTGAAGATGAAGCCCCCCAGCACCGCCAGGCTGTGGTGGCTCCGCTGGGCTGGCAGCTCCGTCTCCACCGACCAACTTCCTGTTCCACCGTCCAGCCGACACACATTGGCGCTCAGCTCCTCCCCGCGCTCCGACACCTGCAGCAGGGGAGGGACAGGGCTACAGGTCAAGGTATTAGACAAACTGTACCTCGTGTGTTCATTTCTTTATTGGTACCAAATATTAGAAGGACAAAACTTTAGACTTAAATATGTCTTGAATATATTTCCAAATCAAGTACAGTCATGGATTCAAGTCTTTTGGCAGTCAAGCCCAAATCAAGTCTCAAGTTTTTATTTTGGCAGCTCTTTTGGGGTTGTTAGCTTTATCTAAAGGGCTATATAAATGTAAGTTATTATTATTATTATTATTATTATTATTGAGAACAAATATTTCAGAAATGTATTTACAAGAAAAACTGTTTTTTCCAAATGTCCGCAGCAGTGCCATCGTTAGGCCTGGTAATGATTTTTTTATCATTACCCGGTAATAATATATATTTTTGTACAAAATAAGAATAACAAAAGAATAGCCATGATCTATACAAGCGGACAAAATGGGTTTTCTCGGCAGGGTTTCTGGTATCTCCCTTAGGGACAAGATGAGAAGTTCAGAAAGGAGCCAGTTGAGGTGGTTTGGGCACCTGGTAAGGATGCCACCTGGGAGCCTCCCTAGGGAGGTGCTCTAGCCTGAGGGGCAGACCTAAGACCAGGTAGAGGGTTATATCACCCAGGATAGGAATCACCCAGTCAGAGCTGGTTGATGTGGCGAGGGAAAAGGAAGTTTGGGGCTCTCTAATGGAGCTGCTTCCACCCGCAACCCGACCCTGGATAAGTGGGAGAAGATGGATGGATGATGGATCTGTGATTCCAGTCATACATTCAAGACCTCGAAAAATATTATGATTTTGTTGATCAGAAATGCAGGTGTGTTTTAGGTCGTCTCTGCGGGTGAGTTTTTGTGACATGTTGATGAAGACATGTGTTTCCAACGCATTCCTTTATAGGATTATTAGATATGTTAATCATGAAGCACACAATAACACTACATTTTTTACCCAGGCTTGTCATTATTTATCTTGTTGGTTTCTCGTCCATGTTTGTGTTACTTCCCACCTACGGCCCCCTCCCTATTATAAAGCGTCCTTGGGTTTCATGATAGGCACTATACAAATAAAAGTGATTTCTATTATTTTTAGGTGGTAAATCATTCAAATGATTACTTAGAGGAAAATAAAATGGTGTGATTCTGTTGAGTTCCATGCGTAATTTAGCTTTTTGTGTCTATTTCTTTTTGTGACATGTACATACCTTATCTGCACTACTTATAGACCGGTCTAACAACATAACCGGCACTATTTTATTCTAATTCATCCTACTCCGTTTCATTTTGCACAATTTTTTATTTTCATATTAGTTTTTCCTGTTTCTTATTTTGTCTTATGATCTATTATAATATGTTGCATTGTTGGAGGAGCTTGGAACTTTTCATTGCCATAACTACACAGCAGCTACCGAGCACATGATAATAACACCCTTGAACCTTGAATGATATAATTAGTAATATTAGTATTTTGTGGACATTAAAAGATGAAGCTGTCAAATACTGCAAATGGCTTCATCTGCATCTCTGAAAATAAAGTTATCATTTTGATCAGTGACTGGTCCCCACCCATCTGTACCTCTCCTCCAATCAGCAGCAGCTGCTCCACCCCCCCCCTCAGCAGGGTGCGACCTGTCTGCAGCAGTGGTTGTGCGCTGGGTGTGGCGTGATATCCCAGAGCCTCCTCTAGCAGAGCCTGGCAGCCCGCCTCCTCCGTCAGCAGGGCCTGCAGTGCCGGCACCACCCGCTCCACCAGCTCCCCCGCCGGCATCAGGGGGAAGCGGATGTGGGATAGGAGCTGCCTGGCATGGGGGGTGCGCTCAGGCGTGGTGCTGAGCCACTGCAGGGAGGCCTGCAGGAGCGCCTGCTCACTGTCATGCTGCACCTGAGGGAAGAGATAGACAGGAAGAGTCAGGATACCCTCTCACCTGCAGTTGCACCAACATCTCCACAGTAATTGACAACTGATGCTTCCTCTCCAGAGTTTTTTCCATCAGTGTTGCACTTTTACCAAAAAGCTGTCACTGATTAAAGGAGTGAGGAGGGGAGGCTTTGGGGTGAGGGGACACTGTGATAGAACCAGCAAGGGTGTGTCATCTAAATAAGTGTTGATTTGAATCATGGGAAGGAATGATGATAAAAGTGTCAAAGGCTCATTGATTCTGATTCAGTGCTGAATATATTTCCTCCTCACGGTGAAAAACAGAACCAAAACTTCTCTTCGTACATGTCACGGTAACGCACGTCTCTGGACCTTATCTCTGGACATTGCAAATTGTTCTTATACTTAATATACTTTACTATTACTTATTTTTGATTTGATTTTACTTTAGATTTTATTGTAATTCAACATGTCTAAACTCACAGGATAGATAAATAAACAACTTATGTTTGCTATGAATAACTATTTATTTGTAATAGAAGTTTTATTTGGTTTGTTATTTTATCTTTTTCTTGATTCCATTTACCTCTTTTATGTATTTGTTTGTTTATGTATTTGTTTGTTTATGTATTTGTTGTTTTTATTTTGTTTGTTTTTTAATAACAAATGTATTTTTGAGGGTGGATGTAAAAAGATAAGTCTTTTATATTTGTCTTATCAAATATGACATACAACGTAGTATTATATATATACATATATTGTAGTAGTAATAATATCATCTTTTTATAATTGTAAATGTATATTGTCCCCGGTGTCTGTGCCCGTCTCCAGCTCGTTTGAAGCCACTGTCTGTGATCTGTGTGGTCCCACTCCAACCATCATTGCTGCTGTCTACCGCCCCCCCAAACTGAATAGTAACTTTTTAAATGACTTTGCTGCTTTCCTCACCCATCTATCCTCTCTCTCACCAAACATAATATTCCTGGGTGATTTCAATATCCACATGGACAATACCAATCTGCCTCTCACCAAAGACTTCACATCCTGTTTGGAGAGTTTCGGATGTCAGCAGCATACAACTATTCCCACACACCAAAGGACACATTCTGGACTTAATCTGCTGCTCTGGTATCACCCCTCTTGATATTACAGCTGATGAACTCCCCATAACTGACCACTTTCTCCTCTCATTTACAGTGAAACTCACTCTCTCCATCTCTAAAACACCACGCCTCATTTCATTCGGGAATACAAAGAACATTAACCCCGCCACTCTCACTTCAAGTTTCCACTCCTTCTGCCTCCCTGAACACCACCGTCTATCCACCCCTGATGACCTGGGTTCTCATTACAACACTGGACTCCATAATATTCTCAATTCTCTTGCTCCGTTAAAAACCAGATCTGTTTCTTTCTCTGTCTCCGCCCCTTGGTTCACCCCCAATCTTCGCCTCATGAAAGCCAAAGGTCGGCAACTTGAAAGATTACATAGAAAAACTGGTCTCACCATTCACAAAGAAATGTATGATAACCACATCATACATTATAAGGACTCCATTGCCAGCACCAAAACAAGTTACGTCCTATCTCAAATCTACCCTTCATCTCCAAATTCCTGGAAAACACAGTTGCCTCCCAACTCCATGCTCACCTATCCCACAATAACCTGTATGAACAGTTCCAGTCTGGTTTCCGCCCACTCCATAGCACTGAAACAGCGCTCGTCAAAATCAACAATGACCTCCTTATGGCAGCTGATTCTGGACTCCTCCCCATCCTCATCCTCCTCGACCTGAGTGCAGCCTTTGACACCATCTGTCACACCACCCTCCTCAACAGGTTATCTTTCATTGGCATCACCAACACTCCATTAGACTGGTTCACATCTTACCTCTCTGGCTGCACTCAGTTCATTCAACTCAAATCCTTTAGATCCATCCCCTCCGCCGTCACTTCAGGTGTGCCCCAGGGCTCTGTCCTGGGGCCCCTCCTCTTCATCATCTACCTCCTTCCCCTTGGCAATATCCTCCGCAAATTCAACATTCAATTCCACTGCTATGCTGATGACACCCAGCTCTACCTCACCGCTAAACCCTCGTCCACTCTCCCGCCCACCTCCATCACCGATTGCATCTCTGAAATAAAAACCTGATTCACTCAAAAGCTCCTTAAGCTAAACAGTAACAAAACCGAGGTTCTCCTCATCGGCACCAAATCCACTCTATCCAAAACCGACAGCTTTTCCCTCACTATCGACTACTCCTCTGTTTCACCCTCCCCCCAGGTTAAGAGTCTGGGTGTCATCCTTGACAGCACACTGTCCTTTCAATCCCACATCAATAACATTACCCGGTCTGCCTACTTCCACCTACGAAACATCAATCGCCTCCGCCATTCATTCCCCCATTTCAAAACAGATCTGTTCAAAACTGCTTATTCCACTTGATATCAATTCCTCTGTCACCGTCTATTGTTTTTATTTTTTACTAGCATTGTTGATTCCTTTTAAGTTCTTTGTGTGTGTATCATGTACGGTGTCCTTGAGTGCCGAGAAAGGTGCCTTCAAGTAAATGTATTATTGTGTGTAGACATACACAGATGTACATTTTATTTAAAAAATATAATAATTGAGTTTTTGGGAGAAGGGCTGGGATTAAATCAGTGTTCTTCCCACTCCTTTCATTTGTTTATATACAATTTGTAAATCAATAATATTTTTGTTTATCAACTTGATACTGCTTCAGTTTGTACAGTATCATAATTCTCCTTTCATTTCATTATTATTGTTCTTTTTGTATTATTGTTCTACACATTCTAAATAAATAAATACAAATAAATCAAATCAAAAGTGTGTTAATAATTCTTGAGGAATTGTTTGATTGTTAGTATGTGTTTGGCATAATAATTATTAAAAGTATGATAAAATTCTGCACAGCTGGAATAACATCTGAGTACTAGTAATGATAACTTTACTACCATACATTTATGTTTCTTGGTTGTACGTGCTTTCATTTTTAATTTCTCTTTCCAGGTTTATGGAAAATCTACTAGGTAATAAAACATGTTTTTATTTCATTAAAATTTGATTCATTTTATCACAAACAAAGGTTGGAATATATCCTAAAAACTCTTCTTCAATAATAAAAAAAAAATGGTCAAAAGGATACAACCAAAAGCTGTTGATGAACAACGGTTGCCACACATATGATATTTCCTCCCAGAGTTTACCTGTCCGCTGGAGAGGTACGCAGACAGTTTCTGTGGAGGAATGTGATGGAGGAAGTTGGGGGTGAAGGAGAGCGAGGCGAAGTGTGTGAGGATGAAGCGGTCGATGCAGGAGTCGAGGCGCTCCAGGCTGTAGAGCAGAGCCAGCTGCTGCAGGAACAGGAAGTTTTCCTCACTCAGCCCCCCCTCCAGGTACTGGCAGCACAGATCCACCACCCGCCACACCTAAACCACACAGCAGCTTTAGCCATCAGAGTTTCATTTCCATCATTTCCACTGTTTATTTATTTACTTTATCACACTCTGTAACACACTCGTTATTAACAGGATTTCTTCCAAATATCATACTACTTCCTCTACTGCTGTAACTCATTCTTAAGGGGATACTTCAGCCCCAAAACAAGCATTATACAATATCTCATTCACTCACCTGGTGTGACCTTGGATTTTGGGGAAACTTGTATAGCAGGAGCTCTTTTTAATGTAGTGTTGTTCACCCTGCCCTCATTTACACTCAATGCATCCAGAGTTCCCTCTGTTTATGGATACTTTGTTCAGCGTGCAGTCATGCAAGAACGTTTCCGTCAAGAATCCAAGGTGACAGGTTGTGTAATTGAAATACAAATAAGTGGTGTATTAGTACTTAAAGAATGTTGTAAAGGTAAAAGATTTTATAAACAGTTAATATTTTTAGTAAAATGCTTAAAGGTCTCCTATCATGCTATATTTGAACAATATATTGTAGGGCCATATCCAAACAAAACATGTCTGAAGTGTTTTGCTCAAAATACCGAACAGATCCCCCATTGTAGCATGCCTCATCCCCCTCTATTTCAGCCCTGTTCCTGAAGTGCTGATTCTGTGACTGTAGCTTTAAATGAACTAGCTGCTGCTGGCCACGCCCCTTTGGAGCTGCTGCTGGCCCCGCCCCTTTGGAGCTGCTGCTGGCCACGCCCCTTTGGAGCATCATGCTCTCTCCTCTGAAGAGAGTTTTCTACTGGGAGAAACTCAGCTAAACGCTGCCGTGATTAAACGCCATATTATGTTCCAAACCACATCCAGCATTATTTCTGAAACAGTCTGGAGCTCAAACGTTTCTCTCTCGGTTTACCACAAGGAAATTACCTTTATATTACACACAGTCTCTCCAGTACAGTGTTAGCTCTGAGTGTTAACGATGCTTGCTAATGTAAACACAGACCATATTACTTCCAAAACAGAGGGGATTCAGCTCGCCCACTGTATATGGGGGATGATAGGTCGGGACGTGTCACGTGGGTGGGAGCCCACATTTACCTTATTACGTCATGACTGAAGCAAATCTGGATCAGCTCGTTTGTACCCCCGTTTTTAGAGATGTGGGTAAGGAGGAAAAGAGAGCGGGTTGTATTTTCTGACACTTTGTGGGTCTCCTTAAACACCGGGGACACATATTTATGTATAGAAGACATCAAAAAGTGCATTTTGCATAATAGGGGACGTTTAACTATTTTTGTTCATTGCAAACTATTTTAAACACTTACCCTAACTAAAAAGATTATTGCATAAATAAATAATGAGATAAAGAATATGATTACCTGCAGGAGGTGGGCCGCCTCCAGCACAGATTCAATGTTCCCTCCGTCCAGCAGCAGCTCCCCGCTGTAAAGGAAGTCCACTACAGCCTTCAGACCAACGTAGGACATCCCCACCAGCTCTACCTGAAACAGGAAGAGGAAGATGGAGGTTATTAGGAGATGTACTCATGATAGTGTCCGTGCATTTACCCCAGGTCATTCTGTCACTAGAAATTAAACAGGATCCCTGATGCTAAGTGACTGAGCACACAGAAGCTTCTAGTCTCCTCTCAGTGACTCAGGCAGGTGTTGCAAAAAAAGCTAGAGGAGAGATGAACAGTGGCAGAGGAATTTTCTGAGACAATCTGATGCCATTTCTCCTGATATTAATGGAGTTTCTTTGCAATTTTATCTTTTCCACCTGCCATCCATAGCACAAGGCCGTAGGAACATAGTTAAAGGACCCCTGACTAAGGAGAGTTTCATTTGACTTCTCAGGTTATTCCTTTGAGATCCCATGTGATTTTAGGAGGACAGATACTAACAAAAACAGATTGTATAGTGATTTTTATAAAGGTACTCCGACCAAAGACTTTCACACAACTGTGATTTATAATAAGAATATTTTGTCATACATACACTATATAGACAAAAGTATTTGGACACCTACACATTACACCAAGCTTTTATGATATACCATTCCAAACACTTAGGCATTAATATGAAGTTTCTCCCCCCCCTTTTGCAGCTGTAGCAGCTTCCTCTCTTCTGGGAAGGCTTTCTACAAGATTTTGGAGTGTGTCTGTGGGAATGTTTGCCCATTGATTGTATACACCTGTGGTACTAGGACTGAAGCAAACACCTGAATTCAATGATTAAGAGGAATGTTCCACTACCTTTGTCTATATAGTGTATATGACTAGGACGTTTCCTGTTATAATTGTATATTTGTGGTATATTTGATTTGCGATATAAATACACTTTAACTAATCTGCCTAAGTGGTTTCTGTGTGTTTTGTGCAGGCTGCATATCTCGTTATCATCGTTATCTTAGTAGAATTGTTAAACCAAGAAACTGAATGAACCTGTGTTGTTAAATGTTTGGTTAAAGATACCTTAGAGCAGTGGTTCTTCACTGGTGGGTCGCGACCTGGACCCATTTTGAGAGGGTCGCAGTTATGAAAGTGAAAAAAAAAAGTTGAGAAAAAAAAAAAAAAACACGGAAAAAAGTCAAACTTTGATTTTGAAGGCCAATTTTATTTTGAAAGCCGACATTTCTAATGCTGTGCTTGCAGTAGCCATTTCACTGGAAATGTTGGAGACAAGAAACGGTTTTGAAAACTGCTGTCACATAGTTTTATTTCATACAAAACTATGTGCTATATATATATATATATATATATATATATATATATATATATATATATATATTACTGCTGTGGTTCAAAGCTTTGGGTCGTGATTTATTGATGAAGGAAAAGGTGGGTCCTGAGGCTTGAGCAGTTGAAAACCACTGCCTTAGAGAACCCGGAGGCAGATACTATAGATCCTTTAGCCTTTATTAATAGCATAGATCCCCAAGCACAAAGGCAATGTAACATATAGGGTTATAATGAGTTATCTTTACATTCAAAGAATATGATTAACCTTGTCTATAGATCTTTAGAATCTATAGTTAAATGAGATGAGAAAGAATAGATAGATGAGAGGAATGTGGTTATTAGGAAAAGAAAGAAGAGACAGAATGAGTCAGGAAGACAAGGAAACAAAGGTTTCTGTTCAGTCCCTAATTTCCCGTGGTAATATCTGCTCTTTGCATCACTAAGTACCTCTTCCTGGTATTTCTCCCTCATGCCCAAAGTGAACATGGCGTGGAAGTAGGGGCTGGAGAGGGCCAGCAGGGCCCGGTGAGCCGGGAGCCGCCTGCTGTCAGCCAGCAGCACCACATCACACAGCTGATGCTGCTCCCGCTGCTGGCTGAGGCCCTGCAGCACCTCCCCCGCCTGGTCCACGCAGCGGAACACCTGCCAACACACAAAGGTCCAAGGTCTTATTGGGTCATTTTTCAACAGAACACTTATGGTGGGTTTGAAGGTTCAGTTCAGCAGTGTAGAAAGTGGTCACAAATGTTATTCATTACAATTTTTCAGAGTTGATATTAGGAGGACTTTCTTAAAGTGAGAGGACTTATTTAACCGGTCCGTGGGAGCCAGAATTCTTGTTGGTTGCAAGGGGATCAAATACTTATTTCCAACAATTAAACCCAAATCAATTTATATCTTTTTTAAAAATCTTTCTTTGTAGATTTTCTTCTTGATATTCTGTCTCTCACTGTTAAAATAAACCTACCATTAAAAGTATAGACTTTTAATTTCTTTGTAAGTAGGCAAACTAACAAAAGCGGCAGGGGATCAAATACTTATTTCCTTCACTGTATATAGGCGTCTTTCAAGGCTCTCAAGGTCGCTGTACAAGATACACAAAATACAAACAAAACACCAGCACAAAAACAAGACAATATCATAAATAGGAGCAGAGGATGTGTGATGAGTAGTGATCAGGGGGGATGAGCCGGTGTATGACTTTTAGATGGGATTTGAAAGTGGTGAGTGGGTCAATATTTAGAGAGGCCAGAGTCCTTAAAGGTACCCTGATCATTATTGGCTTTATGGGGCACTGTGTGGATTGTATAACCCAATCAATATTGTAGTTAGGCATCAGGGGCACACACAATGAGTTTTAGTGAGACTGAATGTGAACACGTTTGTTTACGAGGTACAAATTATAAAAATGTTGATGTCTTATTTAAACACTGCTATACTGTTTACTTTATACAGTACATATACTCACTTTTGATAATAGAAAGTAATATATATATATATATATACATTTATCCAAAAGTAAGGAAACCTATTTCCTGAGAGTCTCTCTACTGTAAAGAAGCTGCTTCCTTCTTGTTTGTATATTTGTTTCAGAGTCTGTCTTAGTCCTGTTACTGACAGTGAAACACACACAAAAACACGCACACACACACACACACACACACACACACACACACACACACACACACACACACACACACACACACACACACACACACACACACACACACACACACACACACACACACACACACCTGGGAGGATTCGCTGATCCGCTTGGGCCGACACACTTGTCTCGGTTTGCCATTGTCCATTATCTTCCCTTAGGCAGACACCATCTGAAATAAGACACACACACACACACACACACACACACACACACACACACACACACACACACACACACACACACACACACACACACACACACACACACACACACACACGCAGTATTGTTATGCTATAGTTTAAGAACTACGCTATTCCTGGTACTCTACTAAATGATCCCCTCACAGGACCCACAACCAGGAAGGCTGCGTCGCTGTAGAGAGCACCATACTGTTAGCTAGAACACACAGACAGTCAAAACAATAATAACAAGGAACAATGTAATGTGCAGTAATGACACTGTGGGAATCAAACTGTAGAAAGCTGTCATCGTGATAAACTGACAGTGCTTACATTAATGGAGCAGATGACAGCTGTGATAAAGTCAGCATCTCTTAATGCTGCAGGTTAGCACGAGGAGCAGTAGCACCTGCATCTTCAGGAGGAAACGATCAGCACGAAAGATTTTTAACGACGATAGACACGGGACCGTTTCCCGAAAAGGTATTTGTATCACAGTGTCTTTTCACAGAGACAAACTCCTGAAATACAAAGTGTTTTAAACCATAGCAAGAGCTTAACACTGTAGCATATCATCTGCTAGCTGAATAAACAAAACGGCTTCCGGTTTAGTTTTTCAAAATAAACTCCTTTGTCTTGAAACATAACTGTGATAGCTTTGTAAAGGGATTCTACTTTTTGTTTTATTTTCAAGTAAAATAATTACTTGAGTTAAATCGAACAAAGGTAATTTCTGATTATTGTATAGAAAGAAATACCAATTATTGCAAGTATCGCTCATATTTTTAATATTTGAGTCATTTTCACTCCACCTCCCCATGTTACTTTATCCTTTGATATGTTGTCATTTTATTTTGAAGCCAAAACCTTTCAATCCGGTGGTTAATGGCACAAACATCCGGGAAGTAGCCTGATAGGTCCTCGTGATGAACCAATCACAACCATCTATTTGCAAGCGCATTCAATAAAACCAATGTTACAGAACGTTTCAAAGACATTTAACTATTCCATTATCAATACTAGTAAGTAGGGCACACTGAACTTGTATGTAGTGGTGCATATGTTTTAAAAGCTTGATATTACTGTCATGATGCAAGAGATGCCGGGTGGGACTTATTCCCACAGCTCAACAAATAGGATGCTGGAATTCTGGAAAAATGATATCAGAACTAGATGTTCCCCAAATGATCTCAGAACCATGTGGGATATGTCCAACTCATAGGATGACTCGAGCTAAATATGATGAAAGTAATAAAAACGGCTCTACAGGCATAATGAACCTGCCTGATAATATAAAATGAATTGCCTTTTGGAGGAGGGGATAACAAGTGGCAATTAATTTGGTTGCCTGATGCCATAAAGCTAGGAAGGCAACTAACACCAACATATAATCCGACCGTGTGTAATACAGTATATGAATGTTGGCTGTATTCGTACAATCAGACTGCCAATTTACATCAACTTAAGAAATCTGTAAATGTTTGTTCACCTGCTCTGAGTTTTACTCATTATTTTAATGCATGTTTATTCTTATTTCTTTGTTAATTTGTTGTAATCTTTATATCCCTGTGTTTATTCTCATGTGTACTACCTGTGTTTCTCTCTCACTCGGTTGCTTCCTGAACACCTGAATGTCCCCACGGTGATCACTAAAGCCTTATCTTATCTAATAAAAATGAATGCACAACATGATCATTTCCTTTAATGTTCACAATTATTTTCTTTACCGTATAAACACTTAGTATCACTAACTCCTGTCCTGAGTCATCATAGGTACTTTTTTTCCTGCTACAGTATTAAAGATTAAATTCAAAAGATGAATATGCACAGTAGCTACAGTGTAGTTACGTATGGCAATGAAAAAGTCCCGAGCTCCTCCAACTATGCTACATAAAATATATAGGACATAAAACAATAAAATAAAAAATAAAAAAATAAATGAGTGCAAGAAGGAGTTGAACAGATGAGAATAAAATAGTGCAGATTATGTTGCATGACAAATATGCAAGTAATGCAGATGAAGTAAACTATAGACCTTAGATAAATAAATACAATGAAGTAAATAATGCAGAGAATGTTGTTTTTGACCAAGATGGGGTGATGCGTTGATAGGACCAGTAGGTGGTGGGGTGATGCAGGAAGACACAGACTGAGCTCAGACCGGCCAGAGCTTCATGGTGGTCACCTCAGTTGGGCCTCATCAATGTCAGTCATCATGACATTGATGAGGCGCTGGTGGACTCAGTCTTCCCAGGAGGAGGCAGAGACATCTGTCCTCTGTTGTCTGCAGGCTGAAGCCTTCTGACACACACTTCATCACTAAACTTCATCATGTAGTCTGCACACGCACAGATGTACCACAGGCTGTTGTGTAGTTTATAGGTTGTATTTGAATGTAAACTAGCGCCATCCTCTCGTATGGCCTACCTTTATTGTTAAGAATGTTGCAATAAAACAACATATTGTAATGTTTCATGTAGCACAATACTGTACACTGTTGTGCTGTGTGGAGGCTTGTTTTTATTGACCCTCAGGGACAAATCCTTTGAGTTGCAAAGAATTGTAAGGAAACTATTGAAACACAATTGGGGAATTTTAATACCTCTGCACTGAGCAAGCTACACAGTTTAGCCCATGTAAAACCGGAAGTTTGATGTTTTGACTTCAGAATAAAACAGTGAATTGTCTAATTTTTCTCTTATGTATTTGCATTGCATTTGGTTACATTACTTTTATATTTTGATGCTCGTATTAGGTTACTGATTACATTTTTTTTTACATGTAACTAGAGATTTAAACATGATATTTTTGTAAAGTAGCTCTCCCAATCCTGCCAATACCTTGTAAAATCTGTTCTTAATTAAATTAATTAACCAGATGCGTAATATACTAAGTTAACAGACCTGACTGTATTTGTACAATCAAACTTTTACATCAACCTTATTATGTAATAGAATAGATGCACCAACAGTTCCTTCACTGTGTACACTGTGTTTGTACTACGCTGGAAGCAGAACTGACAATTCATTCTCTCCCCACCTTAATTCTCTATTGGAGCAATAGTGGATAAACAAATACAATGAAATGAATAGCCAATAGTGTAACCAGTAGCAAAAAAGTAAGATCAAATTCCAAGCCGCCAAACTTAAGTTTGCAAAGACTGTACGCTTATTTTATTATTATTATTATTATTAATAATAATAATAATAATAATAATAATAATAATAATAATAATAATAATAATAATAACAACAACAATAAAACATGTTTTCTTCTTATTGAATCTGATTCTTCTTATCAATAATATCATAAGATTTAACTTTGGTTTTATTTATTTATTAATTGTATAGGTTTTAATATTTTATTGAATGTATCGATTTGTCTTATGTTTTCCTTTTTAAATGAGAGGGATCATTTTGACACCTCCCTGTGTCCCTTGTTGCTAAATTATGTGCTATGCAAATAACTCTTTATTATGAACCTTTAGTATTGCATTTTTGTTATTTCATATATGTTGTGAATTTAACAGCAGTGTTTCTCTCTGCTGTCGTTCTTCTCACCGTTTTATTTTTGAAAGTCCTTACCGGATACTGTATCTGTGTGCCATGTCTGCCTTGTCAGCCGGCCTCATTCCTTTCACCATTCACAGCGAGAAGGTGAAACCAGCGGCTAGGGCACTTCTCTGTCTGTCTGCAGGCAACCTGATCGACTAGCATCACCAACGCCCATAAAGTAGCAATATCCAGGAAATAAAGCTAGCAGCTAGAAGAACAGCCGCTTCCTCCGCACCATCCGACCGGCTCAGTTGTTGCAGTGCAGTGGTCGTGATTTTGGACCTGAGCCTTTTGACACCGTTATCAGCTTGAGTTCTCTCATGTATCACATGTAGTGTACAAGTTAGCGGCTTCTTTCTCACTGTGCGGCTAGCTCTCCCTCTTTGGACTGATTCACTGCGACTGTTTGACTTCTATACGAAAAATGGCAACCCAGATCGATAAAGAGGCTTGCAGAGAGGCTTACAACCAAGTCAGAGACGATAACACGGACACTAGCTGGTGAGTGTGCGGACATTATTATTATTATTTATCATCTATTACAAATATGACTACAGTTTTTTTTATTTGCACATTTGCTAAAATTAATCTTTTATTTTTATTTCAATAATTACTAAATAGCCACATATTTACTTCAGTGACAAATTAACCACTCAATACATCAGGTTTCTATAAAATCTTAGTTAAATGTTAATTCTCTCAGCCTGTTACCGCCCACTGCGCCCTCTTTTCGGTGGCGAAGGCTGCGAAAAGAAGAGGCGGACCTTTTATAAAACCTTAAATTACATCTAAATAAACACATTTTGGCTCACAAGACACTAACCGAATGGAAAACAGATACATTAAGATATAGAACATGTGAATAACTGTATTTTATGTCACACGAGCATGTGCATTCAACCAAAGTAATTTTAAATTGCTCGATATTTGACAGTAGTTCGCACTGCTCAGTCTGAATAGGCGCTGGACTAAGACATTAGGGGGTTTGCCCGCAACTCAAAGCCTTGGGGAATGGTTTCACACTGGATACATGAAACCCTGATTCCAGTGTTTGTTCTTATAACACAACTAACTGAAATACATGCAGAATTCACCCTGCCCTGCCTGCGTGATGTATCTGATCTGTATTCCGGCTCTTTGGCGGTCACACTGCACAGTTATCAGGCCCAGCGGGGCAGAAGTAATTTCCTTTGTCCTGTATTCAGAGAGGATAACGTTATAGTAGTGACACAGGCACATGGCTGACACACAGCTCCACCTTGCATGGGGTCTGCTGTATTCTGTGCATGGCTTCAGTCTGCAAAATGGGCCTCATGCGCACATAGCCATGGTTGTGAATCGACAGATATTGAAGTATGATAATGCATGGAGTGATAATAACGCATGGTGTGTTCTGCATCTTCCAGGGCTGTGTTTAAATATGAGGGCTCCATGATCCTGCCTGGAGGAACAGGGACGGACTATGAGGACTTCAAGAGTTTGTGCACAGGTAAAGAATATATTTTCATTTGGATGACACATTAGCTGTGTTGAATGTGTGGTTGGAACGTCCAGATTGTGTGTGTGCTGTAGGAGCAGGTTCTACAGCCTATATTCACACAGCTTGATTGCAGGACACTAATCTCTTAAGACTCTGTGCTCAGTCACCCATTGGCCTTGAGCCGTGTAACTACACTGTCAACGCACTTGCTACTGTATGCATTGGATAATCTGTTTTACAATATCCTGTGCATGCTTTTACCAAGGTAAAGCATCGAAGGTCAGTCGCAAACAGGATTTGTGAATTACTATGGGAAGCATTAGAGCCTTACTTTCTACTTTGGTCCTCCACCTAGTTGTCATTCATGAAGCTTTTTTTTTTACTTGCCATTGAATAAAACAAAATGATGTTGCTGTAGCCTTTTACAGAACAGTAACTTATCTACAATATTTTATACTGTGTATTCTTCGTGGTTCGTGCCCTTTTACTGTTGATATGTATATACTATGTATATACAGCTGAACAAAACTGTTTTTTCAGTGTGTGTTCATGTGTTTCATTACACAACACTGTAATAAGTAGTGTTTCTGTTTGCATGGAGTCCATTTTTGTTTCTTCAAAAGAAAAGAAAGCAAAAAAAAGTAAAGTATGTACTTTCAGAAAATGACTCCCAAAAATAACTGATGGTGCTGACTGGCCACTGAGAAACAACTCTCACACTCTTCCTGTGTGTTAGAGCAAAGCATCTGCTGAGAGGCTGGGTGTGGCCGGGTTGCGTTTAAAGCCTGCAGCCTCAGGGCTTTACTCCTTCTTTTCTTCCTGATATTTCAGAGCTCACATTCCTGTGTTGAAATAAGTCATTTATCACCCGGCTTTACAGCAGTTCAGCCGGTGCATTTACCCATTGGTTCCTGTTCAGAGATGACACACGCATCGTGACACCTCTTCCTGTCAGTGGGCTTGTTTTCCTTATTTAGCAATGAAGTTGTAACTCTGCAGAAAAAAGTGTAGGAGGGACCGATGCAGACGGCTCGTCTAGTGCTTTCAAGGTTTAAAGGTTTTATTGGTCATATGCACAGCATATACAGCGTATATGTTGGCAATGAAAATCTTATATCCCATGCTCCTCCAACAACTCAACATACATGGTGCAAATAAGATAAATAAAATAGTGCAAAAAGAGAGAAGAATATTTACAATAACAACAATAAAGATTTAAGGATGTGAAATATATACATATGTGGAATACATTGAAAGTATTTAAATACTTTACACTGTTGAATGAGGAGGTATGGACAGATATGGGTAGTAGTGAGGCTCGCTTTTAACACTGATCTGAGAGTCATCCAGCTGCAGGAAGTAGGGATGACTTCTGTTGAAACCTGGATCAATGCTAGAAGACACTGCATACAGGAGGAGAATTTCCAGTCAACAGTTACAACATATTTAATTTGCCTCAAAGACTTTAAAACCCATTTGTGCCAACAAAATCTAGCAATAACCCATAACTTGTTAAGCCATGCAGTGTCATATATTATTCATTGTAAGTCATCAAACTATCATCTTATGGAGAATTCAGTCTAATAGATTCCTAATTCTTTACTTTTAGCCATATTGGTCGCGTGACTCTAGGGACGGCAATGGCAGTGTTTTTCCAATGGCAGGGATGATTTTCATACAGATAAGATAAAGATAAGAAGTACTTAATTATCCCAATTTGGGAAATGTTTGCGTATTTAAGAGAAATTAAAAGTCTAAAAATAAACAATTCAAAATGTAAACATCTCAATAAAAATAAAATAGCATTAAAAAAGTATAAAATATGCATGTTGAAATAAAAATGTACAGTAAACAAAGTATAACGCAGGATACTATATATACGTTAAGTTACATTGTACTCAGACGATGAATTTGACTGATGACTTTTCCTCTAGCAGCAACTTTTATCAAGTGGATGGATTGGAGCAGAATTATTTGCATCCAATCATAGTCCCCAGAATCTCCCCCTCCAGTGCCATCATAAGGTTCTGACACAGTGACACTACACTTGGGCGCGGCATCTGATCTGAAATCAGAGGCCTCAGATTCATCACATCCTGTTGACTGGCTTCACATGGCTTTGGGGATTTAAGGATCTAAGTGAGGTTTTCATACAACATCAATCAGCTGAGTACCACAGAACTGTAGGATATAACAGATGGTTCTGAGATCTTGATTGCCATCATAAGGCCTAAGACCCACAAACATTCTGACTGAATTTGTACCGACTCAGTGATCCTCCCAGCTGTTTGCGCTTTGGTTACTGCTGAAGGGTTCACCCCCCTGGTGGTCCCACTCTTCTTGTAAATCTGAATAGTAGAGGATATTTTGGGTGTAAAGGTTTTTCTACTGAGGAAAGCTTAAAGTGGAGAATAGAAAGTGTCTAGCCACTGTGGAGCAGGAAACGGCTCAATAACTTTAATTGTTATAAATGTAGAATTCAGGTTCAGGTTATTTATTTGTACCCGTAGGTACATTTGGTTTGCATAAAAGACAAGGGATCCATCGTGACCAGTGTTGCCACAGTTGCCTTCAAAAAGTAATCTGATTACTGATTAATCATTTAAAAAGTAACTTAGTTAATTTAATGATTACTGATTTTAAAAGTAACTAAGTTAGATTACAAGTTACTTTATTAGTTACTTTCAGTTACTTTGTTTGGGTGGTGGGGGACCTCCTGCTTTAGTCGCAGCTCTCTGCTTCGCACCACCTGGTGGGATCTGCTCTGTAGCTTGACTGTGCCGTTGTGCACAGAGTACAACAAACCTTAATATTGTCGTCTTTAGCCCACTGAAACTCAAAATAGTGACTATATTTCCAGCTGGAAAAAGCGCATCTCTCTCCTCCCTCAATTGTTGTTTACGTTTGTGTCGCTGCGTGGTATTACACTTGAGTGGTCCTCGTGCTGAAAACGTGACTTAATTGTCGCATAGACATCACTCCTCGAGACACAAGAAGAAAGCAAAAATATATCGTTACTAAGGAAAATGACAAAAATAGTAACGCACAGTGACTTCGATAAGTAACACTAATCTGATTACTGGTTTGGAAATAGTAACACGTTAGATTACTCGTTACTGAAAAAAGTGGTCAGATTAGAGTAACGCATTACCGACATCACTGGTTATCACACTCTAAAAACAAACACAGACAACAGACACATCTCCAATAAAAGTACACCCTGCTCCATCAAATCTCGACAGATTTAAAAACATTTAAAAAGAAAAACACGAGTACAAACATGGACATTCAAAATTCATAAATAATTAGATAAACAGGCATCTGTGTGACAAAGGGAAAAGGTAGTCAGAGTATCAATATGTATAGCAGAATTAAGAGAAATAAAGCATTAATACAGTATATCACATTTTGGGGAAAGAGGAACATTTGATTTGATGTTGCTCTACATTATAACTAAAACAATGAGTCAATTAATTGGCTAATTAATTGATATGAAACAATTAACAACTAATATGATAATCAACTAATCATTTCAGAGATTTTTCGAGCAAAATAATGTGAAATATTTGTATTTATTCTACTATCACAATATTAGTACAGACAATGTATGAATCCGACAATCAAACAAAATGAGTAGAATATTGATTCCAGGCTATCTAATGACAGGATGTGTTGCTTTTCTTTTTAAATATCAATATATTATCAATATGTTCTGGGTTTTGTTGAATAAAACCAGATACTTAACAACTTCTCATTGGGATGTGGAACATTTCCCAGTATGTCTACCCTAGATATAATAACTGGGTGTCTCCGGAATGATTCATCCTCTGGGGATCCACACCGGATGAAACGGTTAGCTGATTGGCATCAGGCGCTGCTGTTAGTGAGGATGAAACCAGGACCAAAGAGGACTCAGTTAACATGTCGGTAACAGCACTCCTGGCCAAACCCACCTGACACTGTCCACAGGAGACAGCTCTGGTTTCCAGGCTGTTCCGCAGAGGGACAGAACTGAACAGGAAGATATGGTGTCACCCGCCTCCTCCGCTGTGCCAAAATCAAGTCAATTTATGCAGGGTAGCGCGTCTCTCAACAAGTCGTTCTGCTGTTTCATCACTGCTGTAGTTTCAGACCTCTCCTCCTGCACTACAGCCAACTGCTGCGTCAGCATGGCTTTAGAGGGAAGACAAACCAGGGAAAGGAGGAAGTGTGTGTGTGTGTGTGTGTGTGTGTGTGTGTGTGTGTGTGTGTGTGTGTGTGTGTGTGTGTGTGTGTGTGTGTGTGTGTGTGTGTGTGTGTGTGTGTGTGTGTGTGTGTGTGTGTGTGTGTGTGTGTGTGTGTGTGTGTGTGTGTGTGTGTGTGTGAAGTGTGGCTGGTGTGTTTGTACTCTCTGGTCTAGAACAATGACCTATAAGGCAAAGAGAGGTGGTTCACCTTGAGTGTTACAGCATTTACTTCTTGAATCAGGTGTGTGTGTGTGTGTGTGTGTGTGTGTGTGTGTGTGTGTGTGTGTGTGTGTGTGTGTGTGTGTGTGTGTGTGTGTGTGTGTGTGTGTGTGTGTGTGTGTGTAAAAAGGTGTTAAAGCTTGCTATGTCCTCTGTGTGTGCGCTGATAAGACTGATAAGTGTTTATAGTGGCTGCTTCTGTAAACGTGCGGCTGATCTGAGAACAGTGCTGCTGTGTCTCTGTTAATCAGCTGCTTGAGCAGGTTCATAAAGATAGCAAAGGTTGCACAGTAATAACTCCTAATGGCCTTCAGGAAAACAGCCTGTTACTTCCTTCAGAGCCATTTCTGAACATATCATTCTAAATGCAAGTGATTGTTATAATGCCTGGGAAAGAATTCACAGAGAATGCGTCGGGCCGCTGATTACATCATAAATCGTGCATTAATTGCGTGCCATGTCTGAGGGTCGGAGGCATAAGAGAAGATGCACTAATGATATTTCAAAGCAGACAAAGCCATAAAGTTTTGTAGCTGGGTGCAATTTGCTTTTTTTATGGCTGATTGTACATGCACCAAGAACACTTGTGGCGGAAGGATGGCAGAGAGAAAAGAAAAGTGACATTTTCAGGGCGCCAGCTACCGGTCCTGACTGCAATGACTCAGAGGAACTGTTCCGAACTTCAGGCAAGATTTTAAATATGGTATAGGGAAATATTTGTATCTTTTATTAAAAAATTGTCGTCAGTAAAATGAATGTTAGATCATTTTATGGTTTGTGTCTGTATCATGACATAAAGAGCCAAACATTAGCCGCCTTTAGCTTAGCGGTGTTAATGTGAAATGATGCTGGGCAGATGCCATTGGATTTTGGGGGAGGAAACCAGTGCAATGATACAAAAATCCGTCAAATTCCACGCATTTGATTGAATTGCTCATAATGCTGCTAGAAACAGAGCTCAGTGGGGAGTGACACACATTCTCCTCTTTCTAAAAGTTAGAAATAATGAATGTATGGATGTCATATTAGAAGTGTTTGAACTGACTGGGCGAAGCTAACATGAGCTAATGCTATATTTAGTTTTACCAGAAGAAAATAGGATTGGATTTTGTAATAATGATGCAAAGAAATGCAGCAGCTTTTAACATGTTTTTTTCTTGTTAGTTCTTTAGCCTTTTTATTGAGAGGTCAGCCTCAGAGTGATGCATGCGCTGTAAGTCATCGGACTGTTTACGCAATCAGACTTTGCATAGAAAAGTGGGGATTTTGCACCAAATGAATGCCTTTTAATGAATTTGATTACATGCAAATAGCAATGACGCACCAAGGCACCATTTGCTGTGCAAAGCGCAGTCGGGGGAGGGGGGGGGCTTTCACCCTTTGTGGGGCCTTTGGGGATGATGTACTTCGTTCTTAACTTCTTAGTGCAGGTTTAGCACAAACCTGGGTTTGGACACTGCAACTTTGTACCAAACAGCCTGACATGGACAGGGAAGGTCCAAAGGGAGATGCATTATGGGATATAACAGATTTAGTGCCTCTGCTCTCTCCATTGATTTCTAATCTGTCCTTCAGCTTTACTTCAGCTCTATGCTAGTGTGTGCTCAAATCAGTGTAGTGCCCCTTATTTCATCAATGTAAAAAGCTGCCATTCAGACCCCTCACATGATTTTGTTTCTCCAGCAGCACTCTAAATCCCGAACGTGAGAAGGACATGAAGCAGGTCACTTTTTAGTATTTTTGTTATTGTAAAATTAATCCGCCAATAAACAGAGTGCACACACAGTGAGCTGCAAACTGTGTGTGTGTGTGTGTGTGTGTGTGTGTGTGTGTGTGTGTGTGTGTGTGTGTGTGTGTGTGTGTGTGTGTGTGTGTGTGTGTGTGTGTGTGTGTGTGTGTGTGTGTGTGTGTGTGTGTGTGTGTGTGTGTGTGTGTGTGTTACAGCTATAAGTCAGTCCGGGATGCACTGCAGTGGGGCTGCTGAAGACAAGCTTTCATCAGTCCTTCTCCTTCAAACATGTTCAGTGTGTGTCCAATGGAAGCTTTAGATATTTTGTGTTTGTTATTCAGATAGAAACGTAAGCAGTGTCTCTGCCAGTAGTTATATCAACTTGGGAGGTTTTCCCTGCAGCTCATCAGAGACAGAGTTTCTGTCAGAACATCTGGAAGACAATTATGACTTATTGTTACGTAATGATGTACAGCCTGAAGACAGAGCGGAGAAGACAGCCTGAGCACACATATTTTTTGAGAAAATATGTGTGGCATGGTATGATCCCACTGGGAGTTTGGGATGTGACCAGGTGCCAACAAGCCATATGTGGGACAAAGAGGACGTTTGTGCGAGACAGTGTGGGACATGTTACTGTGTTTCTAAGAGCTAGTTTAGATTTAATATAATATCTATCCAACCCTTAAAAATACAAATTTCAACTGAAACTATTAGCTTAGTGAAGGAATTAAATATATTTGTTTTAAATTGTGTATTTTTCTAACAAACTATCATCCGTAAATGTTCTCGTTTTCTCGTGTGATCTCTGAGTCTGGAGAAATGAGTAGAGCTAGCTCAGTCTGCTGACCTGTGGGTCCAAGGGCTGCACAGTGTGGTGAAAATGTATTAAATCAGCTGCTGTTACCTCATCTGTTTGGTAATCCTCTTTTGGTTTCAGGAAGGATAAATCCACAGATCAATATTTTCTTTATGGGCCAGGCGTTTCTCGTGGGTTTTGGGGAAGTATCGCTTCAAAACGTATTCACCTCCGAGCACAATTGAAAATAAATTCTCCTCCATGGCTACACCCATAAGTTAATAAATTTCTCTGTTGATTGATTGACACCTGACACAGCTAATGGTGATAACCCTCTCGTGTTTTCTAAACACCTTTTGGATAAAAGCCAAGTTTTAAATGGACAACTGTCAATCAAATGCGGGGCATCGGCTAAATGTGTGGGACAAATGAGGAAATGCTGTGCAGTCACAAAGCGGGACACCTGGTCACCCTAGATGTGGCAGATCAACGTTCTATTCATTTCCTATAAACAGTTATGTGACTTCTCGATATCTGGCACCTTTTGTGTGTGCATTTAGAAAATGATTCTTGCTGAGCATTGTGAGCTGTGTGGGCTCTTTAGTTTAACCACACAAATCTACACTTCCTCTGGAGTTCCCCTACCGTGGTAGTTTAAATTGCTGATTAATATTTATTCAATGCCGATACATCTGGGATTAGGTTGCAGGTTGTTAACAAGAGTCTTGCATTTCTTTTTTACTAAGACTGCCTGGTTTCAGCCATGCTACGTCAGCAGTCAGGGTACATGTCTGTGATTTCTCACTGCTAATATGTCAGCTTTTAGATCATGTGAGGACAGAGACAGAGGGTTCCTTGATTTATGAGACATCATTAACTGTTTGCAGATAGCAGTTGTAAATTATAATTAAAGCAGCAGCAGAAGAAGATGACTTGAATTGTCAATCTTTTGTATTTTGTTAGCAGCTGCTCTGCCAGCATTATAGATTGTTGGCGGAAAGATAAGCCAGTTTTACTACATAATGTGAGAAAGTGTTTCATTAGCATTGTGAGAGACTTGATATGAACGATTAGAGCTGTGGTCTAATTATAGATAATTATGGTATGTCATTGTTGCAGTGACCATTTTAATCTGGAGAGACATGTTTTGATATAACATTGTATATTTATTGCCAGCATGCCCGTTGTGCGGGGGTATCATCCGGGAGGGGAAACCGAGCCGATGAACTTCACTAGGGTCTAGACACTGGTGGTGGTGGAGGCATGAAGGGATTGATGGAGGTCATCTGAAGAGGGATGAATAAAGCCTGAAGTGGACCCTGGATTCTGAGATAGGGAGGTGGAAGTGGGGGGAGGAGGGCTGAATCGAGTCACCTGAAATGACAGCTGTCAGGAGGGGAAGGAGCAGGTTTAAAAAGGTTTGACGATGCGCTGTGATTGGCTTGTGGGAATAGAGGCAGAGTGATAGGTTTAGCTGGGGAGGGAACGCCCCGAACACTGATTGGGAGGGGGGAGTGTAGTAAAACGGAAATATGTGAATGACTGTTTATAAAGACGCTCTTCCTGGTTGAACTTGCGCTGAGCTTCATTTCCTTGACATGAAGACTACTTCCTCTCATCAAATTAAAACATCCTAGTGTGGCTCGAGAATTAGATGTGTTTTTCTTATGAATAAACCATTACAGAACATTTCTGAATAATGTTATTTAAAGGAATCAATGTCATATTGATGTCACCATTAGAGGAGGGGAACTTACTGTAAAACTACAACACAGGTGTACCTTAACCCCCCCCCCACTTATTGATGTTTAGCCCTTTAGTATTCACCCTCTGTTCCATGTTTGATAGGCCAGGCTACACACTGAGGCTCCTCACACACACACTCATAGCTTTGTAGCTCTGTACCAAACACATTTTCTTTAGCCTGCAACACATTTTGAGCTTCCCTTTTTGAATTTTGCACTTTTGCAATTTGAATACAATTTCTATTAATCATGCAGCCATATACAGGATGTGTTTAGGATTTTGAGTCGTTAAGAGGTGCAAAAAAGAGAAGAGCAGCTGAGGCATTCAGACTCTGTTCAAACACAGTCAGCTCTGAGAGTGACCAGCGAGCTCACTGTGACACAACTGCAGCCTCACAAAAGATCTTACTCATTTAGTCTGTTGACCTGAATACCTCCTCTCTCTCTCTCTCTCTCAAACACACACACACACACACACACACACACACACACACACACACACACACACACACACACACACACACACACACACACACACACACACACACACACACACACACACACACACACACAGTTCTGGGGTGTTGGGCGCTGTGGAACTGCAAAAAGCAGAACCTGGTATAACACTGCTACACTGAAACTCTTTTTGCTTTGTCTTGCTTTCATAAACACACACCCACACACACATGAAATACATAGTGTAGAAACACCTAATGCAACACAAGATTAACAAACCTTGGAAAAACAAGGTGTAGCCCTTTTCCTATGAGGGGTTAGAAAAGGAGAACAAGGCTGTGTACTGGCAGGAGTCTGGTGATACGGAATGTACTGGGGAGGTACGATCAAGCCCCCAGGAAGTGTGCCAGGCATTGAATCACATTTTGTAATGGATTAACAATGGCACTGCGACTTCCGTGTCAGTCACAGGATGCCATTGGGCCCAGAAATCCTTTCCCCCATTGACTTACATTGGGGGAGAGACGTCTGTATATCAACAAATATATATATGTATTTTAAGTAAATTAATTTCACTGTCTGAAATCTTAATAATGAAACGTTGTGAAATACTCTAAAAAAAACTGTTCCAGAGTAATTTTTAAAAGGCAAGACTGGATGTGACATAGCGAATTTGAGGCGGAGCTTAAGAAAAATTCAATTATTTATGCTCTACAGGCCGCATGCTGAACATCCCCGGAGACCCAGGGATCTCTGGGTATTTTCTGTTCTTGAAAGTCAGGCCAATCTGGGTTCCCACATAGCTGAGCAACTCTTTATAGGAATAAACAGGGCCCCGCCTCCAACCATCCAGTTCTCTTTACGAATATGTGCTCACGATTTAAATCAAGTTTCTTTTGTTTTCTTTAAGATTAGTTTTGGGGCTTTTCATGCTTTTGTTTGAAAGAGAGACAAGAGACAACAGCGGCCTGCACCGCCTGGGAAAAAATAATGAAATGATTAGTTGTTGAAACTTACAATCTGTATATTCAGTCTTTTCCTCCATCTCTTCCCCCAGATGACGCTCGTCTGTTCGCCTTCGTCCGGATCACGACGGGAGACGCCATGAGCAAACGGGCCAAGTTCACCCTCATCACCTGGATCGGGGAGAACATCAGCGGGCTGCAGCGCGCCAAGATCAGCACCGACAAGGCGCTGGTCAAAGAGATTGTGCAGGTCAGGAACTGTGTGGGGAGAAAACAGCAATTAAATATATGGCTGTCATCGTGGGTGTAGAGGAGAGCTGTGATGGTTCCTCTGGGAGGGCTGCGTGGTTACAGAGGCAGGGTGGCAACAGAGTGCTGCCCACAGTTACACACAGCAGGATTTATACAAACAACAACAGCTGAACCCTGTATGGAGGCCCGGAGAGGCAAGGAAGGAAATGAAACCTGTTGATCTAGTTTCTATGTGAAATCTAAAAGTGCTCTCTCTATGAGTATGTCTTAAGAACAGATGAGACATTTATATTTGCAGGGATAATCTTTTATTTAAACAAACAAACATTTTTCTAGGTTACTCTATCCAAAGAAATTGGCTAAATTGGCTAGATTTTTTAAAATTAATATCTTTTGCCAGGATGTCGGTTTTGCAACAAGAAACTGAAGTGCATGACTGCCACATATTTTAAATAAGAATAAAACATTCCTGTTTTCCCTCATTTTTGTGCCACACATCGTTTCTAGCCAAAAGTAAGACATGACAGTAATGTTATTGGCAGATTTGAATTAGTATTTTTCCCTTTTCTTTGGTGGTTTCTTTAGTGAATAATATGAAAATGAATAAAGGTGGTAAGAAAGATAAGCAACAGAATATGTTATGATTTAAAATAAAGTAACATGGAATAACAGCAAGGCAGCATAGCGCTTTTCATATTCACAAACTATGTTAAAGTTTCCATAATCAATCCTTTTATATTAACTAAGACAAAAGAGTTAGCTGATAGTGATCCTAGCTTCCTGAGCAGTAGACAAATAGAGTTAATTGGTAAATATTGTTCTTCCGTCAGCTGGAAACATGATCGCAATGTCATGCTAATGCTGCTAGATGAGTAAACACCTTGAATGAAAGTTAGAGTATTTAGTTTTTGGGTTTTATGTTTGTTTCTTTGACCCAAGGGACCAAAGACATTCAGCTCTAAAGCGATCTTCTGGAGTTCTACTGCTTATGATTAAACACTCGGTGCCTTTAATATATGCGTTAAATTATGCTTAGCTAAGCAGCAGTTTTTATACCAAACAACAGTTATTTTGTCCGGAACTTATTGCTGAAGAGTTGTACATATCAACAAGATCAATCTATTTTTATTACCTATTGTTTATCTGACAACAGCTACATTTATTTTTACTGCCTCAGCATCTTAATATAAAGGATACTGATCAAACTAAGAATTGACAGTCAGCAAGCTCATTGGCTTAGAGGGCTTTTCCCCCTCTCAAATAACCTTTTATTTAATATTTATTTTAAATGAGCTGATAATAATAAACTGTTTCTTTAATAAAGGGCTCTGTACGGAGCCAAAAACCCGCGCAGGCATGTTATTTCGCCGCCCGACAGCTACAGGAGTCAGCGAGCCTGAAGAATTATCACATGCACACTCAGATGTGATGTGTCTAGCATTTATGAAAAGCTGTTTCATTCTGGCATCAATTTCACGACAATGTTCTTGAACGGATGCAATCAAAAGTCTGTCATATTTAATATAAAAAGCAGAACCTTTATATTCCTGAAAGTTGCAGAGTGTTGCAATCCATTAGACATAAAAGGGAAATGAGTTAGGGTTTTACAACATCCGGTTCCCTCTTCGCAAAGTCAGTGGTTTTTTGAACGGGTTCTTGGTTAGACGCCTGAAATAAGCTCTGTGGTTCACACAAGACGTTACATTTTCAACATAAAAGTCTCTGAATATCGCGCATTTGAACACAAAGTTACCTCTTTTATTATCTGCACATTTTATCATTTTATACTGTATGTAGTTTTTTGGTACATCTATATATTTTTTAAATACTATATTTTAATGTTATAAAAGACATTTTTTTAGTTTGAACTGTTTTATGTCTTTAGTCGTTTTTCTTACAGTTTATCTTCTTTAACTGTGTTCATGTATGCTCCATAGACACCACATTCCTCGTATGTGTATACCTACTTGATTCTGTGTCTGATCAATAAATACCACACTGGTGAAAGTCTGAAGCATCTGTGTGTCACAAAAACAGTGGTTGCTAACAGGTGGCTAAATAAGCGACTTTCCACTAGCCACTATTAGCTTAGCTTAGCAGTTGTAACTTTGATATGGTTTGTTAACAGTGTCACATTAGCATTTACTTAACTTCTGGACATGAATTTCTGCTTAAAAATCACAAAGTGGTGTTCAAATGTGGAGATTATCCTAGATGTTTTTGAGCCACCAATCTTATTTTTGTTACCGAATCCAATGGAAAAATCCCATTGATTTTGTCGATGTGGTCCAGTCAGCCTACAAAAACATGTCATAACTACACCACCTTATTTAATTTATGTATTTATTTGAACAAGGTCCATGCATACATTTGATTAATCTCAGAAAAGATAGAGATGATTTATGCCAAATTTGAGCTAACACCTCATTTCCATCTGCACTCCTATAGGCAGGTGCATAAACTTCAACAAACACCAAAAACATTTCATACTCTCTATCACACAAACAAATATTAAACTAGATTTAAGTACATTTCAATAAAATAGTACAGTTAAAATATCATATGACAATACAGTTGAAATTGAAAAACTCATTAGAGTGTAATTAATGTTGAATGATCCATATTTTTGCTCCATGAGTGAAAGTGTTAAAGTCAGTGCAGGTTTTGAGCTCAGCTGGGAGAATATTGAAAGTATGGTTTTGCTATCTGTACAAAATCTCGCTTGTAACATTTAAATCTTTACCCAGCTCTAAATCGCCTGGTCTGTTCGCATTCTGCAACGATTGAAAACATAACTGTGGATTTCTGTTTTTGTTTTACAGAACTTTGCCAAGGAGTTCATGTTCAGCGATCCCAGGGAACTGGACGCAGACAACATCCGCTCAGAGCTGAAGAAGGCCGGTGGAGCCAACTACGACGCTCAAGCCGAGTAGAGAAGTGCCATGGTCCACTGGAAGGGTTTGGGGGGGGGGGGGGGGGGTTGGTTGTGGTCAGGGTACGGTAGGGTGGGGCGGGGGGGTTGGGGCAGGGCAGTTTCCTCTTGGGAGAGCGAGGCAGGATAGGGAGGGGGGGGGGCTTGAAAAAGGGAATGCACGCACAAACGAAGCAGAGGTGCACCAGCAGCTTTCACATGGTGACCAAACACTTTAATGCAGCCTTTAGGAAACAGTAGATTATAAATCCTTCCCTAGTGACTGATTTCCTCTCAGCAGCAGCCTTGACACACATCTGGTTACCGTAGTTACAGAGTAGTATTGGTACAGATGCTGTTGGTGCACCTCTGATATGAGAACATCTGGATAACGGCGTTTATATACTTTATTTTAACAGTGTGAGCTGCACTGCCCAGCTACTTGAATCCTTTTGTGTATTTGGAAAAAAAAATACATCCACATTTTAGGACAGATTAGAAGCACATTGGAATATCTTCCTTGAGAACCTACATTTTTAAGAAACCTTACCATGGTGACACTCAAGATCGTTACTTTAATGCCGTTTTTTTTCGGGACTTTTTTGTCTTTATGATAACTCGTTAGCAGCTGATTAGCTGAGCACACAGGGACAGATAACCTGGCTCTGTCCAGAGTAACTACCTCTGCCTACCACCACCTCCAGAGCGCAGTATAAAAATGAAACCAGGAAGTCACCGTTCTTGCACGTAACCCACTGTGAGATGGCAAATTTCCATTTTTATAATTAGTTTTGCACCATTTGAACAAATGAGATGTATTAATAAAGGAACTTTAGAGAGCTGCTGGTGGATATATTCATTTATGTCAGTACCAGGCTAACTCCTCTCCCCTGTTTTCGGCCTTTGTGCTAATCTAAGCTAATCAGCTGTATCTTCATATTGAACGGACAGATCATCTACCCTCAAGGAACAACAAGCTTGCAAATGAGCAGATTCACAAAATGTCCAACTGTTGTCCAGAGATTATACAGTTCTGTTACTTTATTGGGTGTCTGCATTCACTGGAGTTAAAATCAAGTATATAAACGCTCTTAAAGATCACAACCTGCCTCCCTCCTCTCCTCCCCTCCGCCCTCTCCCCGGTCAGCTCCTGGTTGGTGATTTACTGTGCCGTATGTAACATCTCAAACTCATTCTCACCTCAGCCGGGCTGCAGCTGAGCAATACGACGTTACATCAAGGCTTCAGCACTGTTCCCTAGGAATCATCTCACATAATGAGGATGAAGGGGTTCACTTTGGAATGAGGCTCTTAACTCACAGGCGTGTGTTTGCCACCAGAGCATGCTCTTAGTCATGATACACTGTAAAAAAAAAAGGGGGAAAAGATCTCCACTTTCTAACATCCTTGGTGATGGCTGCTGGCTTGCTTTGTGTAATCTTGAGTCATATTTAGCCTCCTCTTCATTCTCAGCCGGGCAGCTGTGTTAGGATTACAGCCTCCATCCGGTCCCACTGTCATTCAGCCTGTCTGCAGACCTGTGAACTCCTATTTTAATAGTCCAGATGTGTCTTTTTGTAGGTGTGATCTTATTGGACCTTATTTTGATGTACTTCCTTATTCCACTTTCAGTTGGATAGGATCGATGTTAGCCATTTCCAGTGCTGGGGCAGAGTTTGTAGAAGGGTACACGGCAAAAAAAGGAGACTCTTGGAGGCTTTCTGCCTGTAGATATTAGGCCATAGAAATACAAGTTTTATATCGACCCGTCAGCAGCACTTGTAGTCAAGTATTGAATGTTTTTCCACGTCTCAAAGGATTGTGGGGATGGAGATCTTTTCCCCTGGTGTTTCATCTCACATAGACCACTAAAGGTGTCCATGCCTATTGTAACCTACTGTGTTTGGCTGCCTTAGCCTCCCAAATGAGAGAGGGGCATCATGGGAGCTTGTGAACTCTACACTGTGATTGGCTACCGTCCTTACATAGGGGTGGGACTCTGATCTGCTCATGGCTCATTACAACGTGGGCCTGGGTTCATCATCCCCCTCCCCCCACCCAGGAGAAGTCATTTGTCGGGTGTAGCAACTCTGTTTATTTCAACCCTCTCTCCCCCCCCCTGCAAAAAAATGGATGTTTTTTCTTGTACCTTTTATGTTTTTGAGATGAATTTTATTTTCTCTGAAGAGTTTTACCTTATGATTTTATTTTTAAGAGCATTGTTATCGAGGTCATTGGCAAAAGAGATTTTCAAAAAAATAATGCAAAAAAAAGAAAAAGAAAGAAAGTGGGCACAAGATCAGTCATTTCAAAATAAAAATTGATGTTTTTTTCCAAAACCTGCTTCTCAAAGTGTCTTCTGTGTGTCTGAACTGTGATGACAAATGTGGGGTTGTGTACCCCCGCACACTATATTAATGCATTTATGAATCAATGAATTGAAATCATGAAATGAATTAAATCAATCCCCTTGTATAGTTGAGTCTCAGAAGTGTCACTCACATCTGGAAACACTGCTGAGGGAGTGCAGAGGCTTTAAAAAGCTCTGCTGACCTGGTTATACACTTTCATAAGAAACTGCAGATATAAACTACATGGATATGTGGAAGACAATGACGGGAGGGCCCATTGCCAGACAATGATGCCAAAATTATAAAAAACGGCATGTGGATAGGTATACTTATATGCAGAGGTGGAAGAAGTACTTTGATTATTTAACAGAGTAAAAGTAAAAATGTATTAGAATAAGAATACTTTAAAAGTACACAGAAATGGCATTTTAAGCATGAGATATTTCTAAATGATTTTATTAAAATGATTGGTGCTTTAATGTGTTCATCACTTCAATGTTGTATTGGTAGAGATGGGGTTTATTTTCAACAATACTCAGTAATATATAATAAGTCAAAATAAATTAGTCTAACCTAAATCTGTAAAGTAACTATCAAACTATATCTGTAACGTAAATGAGTGAAAAGTCAAGTGTTTGCCTACAAAATGTAAAATACTCAACTGAAGTACAATTACCAAAATGTTTAATTTAGCAGCTGAATAAATGTACTTAGCACTAACTAACTAAAGTGTTACTAACCAAAAAAGAACCTCATATTTGAAGGCCAGTAAGAGGGTAGTTGGGAGGCGGATTTAGCAAAGGGTTTCTTGATCTCATTTTCTGAACTTGCCTTTGTGAGGGATGGCTTGTACAATTGAATCAAAATTGGTCATAGAGAAATTTGAATAAAGAGCCCCCCATAACGCAGTCTGCCATATTTCACTATTTCTTTTTTTTTAAATTTCCTATTGTTACCAAGGCAGGATGAGGTAATGGGAGCATTTTGGCACCCGTGGATTTAAGGTCCAGACAGCAACCGTCTCTGGGAGTTTAAGGGACTCCCAAGGGTTGCTCTGGTCACCGCTGTAATCATCGGGGGGGGGGGGGGGTAACACTTTTTCAGCCATCCATAAATGAATACATAACTGATTAAATGTTAGTCATTGGTGTTGTATGGTTGCTTATCAGAACCAGCAGCAGTAATGCTGTTCAGCTCTGTTTCCTCTATGCCGACGACCTCCTTTCCTCTCTACTACTCAGAGAATAGTATCTCTCCCTGGCCTGTATTCAAACTATTATTCTCTGTACTTCTCGGCTCCGAGGGGTTGGTTAACACATCGCTGATAAGTGTTACCATTAAACATGGCTTCCTCCTCACAGTGAACCTCTCTGCAGTCACAGAGGCCGGGACACTCAGGGAAATAGTCACAGGCCTGGACATTCGTTCCCAATAAAGACGTCTAATTTGTGGGTTCTGTTCTTGCATTTGATGCTGGGGTTGTTTAAGACCCGATGAGTAAGGGCTTCTGGTCTGTACCGGGTCATCGATGGCTCCCAGCTGTTCAAATACACACACACACCATCAGCATGTGTTCCTCTGCTCCAGCGGTCAGATTACTGGATTAATGGTTTGTCTGCATGACTCAGCCCCTGATCAAACATGATGTCTGCTGAGTGTGTATGTGTGTGTGTGTGTGTGTGTGTGTGTGTGTGTGTGTGTGTGTGTGTGTGTGTGTGTGTGTGTGTGTGTGTGTGTGTGTGTGTGTGTGTGTGTGTGTGTTATTTCTTAGACACAACCAAGCAATTTCTCTTAAAGCAACCAAAGTTCAGTTTTGAATGCTCTCATCTTTAAAAAAAAATAAATAGGCAAAATAAACTGAGATCACTGAGTGGTGCTTCTTCATGATTTTACAAAAAGATGGTTAATACTGGTGTAGTCAACACAGTACAACACGGACAATACAGTTTCTCAACTTTTCAATGTTATGTTTAAATCAGCGCTGTATCATTATAAAGCCACAGAGGAGGATTGTGAGGGCCGCTGGTATAAATATATAGTGTACAGAAAACCAACTTGCACAGACCAGTATCACAATTTTAAACCTAACCACTACTTACAACATAAAAAAGCAGTGGTGAGCGTAATGCACAGAGCAACTGAGAGTAAGGGCGGGGGGTAGGGTGGTGCAGCAGGTCCGGGGGGAGCAATGCAGGCCAATGGGTACAAATAGGGATGATCCCATCCAGACTTAAGACCAGGATGGACACGGCTTACTCCATGGGGACCCTTCTGTTGCCGTGCTGTCTTGTGGAGCGGTGCAGTGATGACGTATTGTTGCAGACCTTACTCTGAAGTTAGCAATGCAAGGGCTAATTTGACAAAAAGCAGTAGTATTTTTTTGTTGGATTTTAGAAAACATTAGCAAACCCACATTTATGATATGAACACATTTGGTTCAGCTGGATAATCTCCACATATTAACACCACATAAGTGTAGCTAACATAATGCTAACGTAATGCTATAAACAGGGTTCGAGTTATGATTTGATCTCTGTGGGGGCTCAAAAAAAATAAACTGGATGTGCAAGTAAATAGTCTACAATCAATTAGGTGCGCATTTAGTGACGGCTATCTTTTGGCTACGTTTAACACTTGTGCGCGCGCACATATTAACACACACGCACACATTGTATACTTAAACTGATCTTTTTATTTTTGTTTGAAAATATTGTTTGTGGCTACAGCCCAGCCCAGGCTACAAACTTGTACAGGTGCAATTAGGCCTACAACACACAAAGAGAAATAATTCATTGAATGACAACGGTAGCCTATGGCAGTGAACATCAGGGGGACTTATTTAGGCAGTTGGCCTCAGCCTGTATTTAAAAAGAGGGATAATACATGGGCTAACTATTGTACAAAGTGAAAGCCGTCTTACAATTACGCAGACAGAATAGACCAAACTGTTCTGTTTACAGCAGGTTGTGGTCGTGGTCCAGGAACCCGTGATGCTAACGTCCAGTTTCCTTTCTTGATCCATGACCTTACGAACGCCATAGGTGGTCCATTTAAGTCCAAGAATAACAATCCATTGAGGCTCTGGACACGTAGTCTGTTTCTATTCTGATCATCAGAGTCGTTGCATGCCGAAAAACCCCTTTCACACTCCGCAGCGGTCGGGAGAATGGTGTTGCTTGCAGTAATAAGTCTCTTGACTGTTTTTCCCTGATGCCCCTGCAATTTCCAGTCTCTGAACTCATTGACCGCTTCAGTGGCCGACTCTCCGAGCAGTTTCGCAAACTTCCCCACCTCACGTTCTCCAAAGAGAACTAGGTCAGTTCTCTTTTTGGGCCAGAAGTGCTGATCCATAGGCTTCAACATGATCACTAGCTCACTGTCTGGAAGACGTTTAGTGAGACTATCAACGATTGACTGGTAAAATTGGGGCTTATTTATTTTAGGCTGTGTCTGTGTAAGCGTAACCCCTTTGAGCTGGCCACTGGTTATGCTTGTTTGGACTTTCGATTCGGTTTTCCCCCCTGATTCTTTCATAGCAAACAGCACCTCGATCGTTTGGTGAATATGTCGGCTGGCATCAAAAGATGTGTCCCGTCTTTGTAATTTCAGGGAGGGCCCTTACAGTTCACTTAACATGTCTTTTATGATCGCCAAATCAGAGAGGAATCAGGTTGATGTCAGATGCTTAAGTAAACCAGTGTACTTGGCCCTCTCTGCGCCGGTACGCGAGACATCTTCATTGGCCGTTCCAAAGTGACGTGCCAACACAGGGAAGTCCTTAAGCACAGCTTTAACAATCTTGAAACTGCTACCCACCCATCTTATAGTAAAAACGTTGCCGATTTAAAGAATCTGCATGTTCAGTTCCACGGCAGCTTGCTCTAGCTGCCTTGCATTTTTCGTTGACTGGTGGTAAAGAGCATAGCTTTGAAATAAAATTCAAAATGATTACACCCTTCCACAATTTTCAATGAGTCATTGACAGCTAACAATTGATTGTGATGTTTTTATCATGGGTAAATCTTAGGCCAGGTGCGTAACCAGTAAGAAGAAAAAAAGCATCTAAGTAAGAAGAAAACAAATATCTCAGTCACCTATAGATTATTGGAACGGTCCAAATAGGCCGTTACAGAACTTTCAGTCAGCCAGCGCGCCATTTCTTCACTTCTCGGCTTTCCTCCTCGCTTGTGGTAAGTTTGAACTGAATTTTGTGCTGCCACTAACGACACATTTTTCTATCGACTACTTTAAAAAATCAAGTGTTTGTTATTTCGTTGTGTACCGTTTACACTTGCGTGCATGGCGGGGTTTAAAACATTACTGCCAAAGTCTAGCCTGTTTAAAGCCAAACCGTCGCCAAAATGCATCTAGGGTCTTTTTGTGAATGTACTTGATTCAAACGTTTGTTTAAAAGGACATTGACGACAAAAGCTGCACTTTTAAGATTGACTGTTAAGTTTTAGGGTCAAATGGCTTCTTGAATGGGTTCAAAGTGCTACTGCTAATCAAAATCGCTATTTTTAAAATTCTAAGAGGGCTCGACACAACATGACACTTTGCGTGTAGTATTATAGGGCCCCTACACATGAACTCGAGCATTGAGAACATTGTTGGTGTGCAAAGAGTTTGCTTAAAAGACGTTTTTGTTAGCACAGACCCTGATCGCATTGTCTCTGGGTTGCTGCCATATGTTCCAGCGTTAAAAACGTTATTTCATTGTACACAAACAAGTTTCCCAAATCTCGAGATCATGTGTAGAGCCCTGTGCGGGACTGTTTTCTTCATCGCGCTGCCGCCGAATTTCTGACCATCACCGCCCGCACTGGCAACGTCTGTGTTACACTCCCGCCTGCTCCCGCGATGTGTATGTCCGCTCCCGCCCGCACCCGCAAAACTCTGAGAATGTATGCCTGCACTCGCCCCGCAAGAGAAAAAAACTCAGCCTAATTTTACAGGCTATTAGTAAAGAGATTCCTGGGGTTGTTAAGGCCTAGTTTTTAATGAAATAAAGGCTGTTTCATAGCGATAGGAGATAGCAGACCACTAACACTGTATGATTTTGCTTTAATTTGCATTACAACAGGTACGCATGGTTTGCATTATATTTGCATATAATGAGTTCACAGAAGTTGGCCAGACAGGCCAACATAAATCGATGGAAGAGGGCGAAGCGAGCGGTTGAAAAAGTGACAAAGCTTGTGCGAGCAGAGATACATGCCGAGCAGGATGCGTGAGATGCAGCAGGGGCTGTGCAAGATGCAGCGCGGCTACATCAACATCAGGAACAGCTACAACTGGCAGAGGAGATTGAAGAAGAGCCAGAGTTCATGGCAGTACCAACAAGTTCTGTCAGCAGCTCTGAGGAGGACGGCAGCAGTGATGGTTCTGCGTCAGACTTGGAAATGTGGGACACACCTATGGATGATACCAGTGACCCCTACAGCGAGAAAAACCACCCACAATGCTCAGTTAGGAACGTATTACAACACTGGGCCTTGAAACACCACATTCCACACTCTGCACTTGATGAGCTTCTTGTAGGATTAAAAGCCAATGGGCACCCAGAGCTACCTTCAACAGCCAGAACCCTGTTATCAACCCCAAGAGATATCAGGTCAGCCACAGTATCAGGAATGGAGTATGTCCACTTTGGTTTAAGGAGAACTATCGAAGGACAACTCAACCACTACCCAGAGGAGGTTCTGAAAAAACTAAACACACTGGAGTTGTCTCTCAACATTGATGGCCTTCCACTGTTCAAAAGTAGCAAGAACACTCTGTGGCCTGTCTTGTGTGTCATCCAACTGTCTCCAACTCATGTTTTCCCTGTAACCTTAACATCTGGTCTATCGAAACCTAAAGATTTGGAGTTTCTCAATGATGTGGTTGCAGAAATGCAGGATCTGCTTGAAAATGGAATTCAAGGGAAGACTGTTGTGATGCGTTGTGTTGTATGTGATGCATCAGCCAAGGCAATGGTCAAAGCAACCAAACTGTGCACAGGATATAATGGCTGTGACAAATGTACACAGAGAGGGCTATGGGTGGATAGACGTGTAACATACCCTGATATTCTAAACACCAGGCGAACCAATGAGATGTTCAGAACAGAAATGTCTGCTACGGAGACTGAGGGGCATACTGTTTCCTCATTTCTGCAACTTGCCATTGATATGATCAAAATGTTTCCCATTGACTACATGCACCAAGCTTGTTTAGGTGTTATGAGGAAACTGCTGGTGGAATGGGTGATGGGAAGCAGGAAGGTTAGACTGTCTGCTGGACAGGTTCAAGAGATCAGCAGAAGACTCTGTGGTTTGAAACAATCTATACCAAGTTCTTTTACCAGGAAGCCTAGGAACTTGGAAGAAGTGGACCGTTGGAAGGCCACAGAGCTGCGTCAGTTTGCCCTGTATACAGGAAAAAGTGTGCTCAAGGACATTCTGTCCAGGCCACTGTATAGGCATTTCATGGCTTTCAGCGTAGCATTGCATATTTTGGTTTCTCCAAACCTGGCACGCAAACACGCAGACTACAGCAGAAGTCTGATGGAGTATTTTGTGTCAAAGACAGCAGAGCTGTATGCCAGGCACTTCATGGTGTATAATGTCAATACCATGCTCCATTTAACAGATGAAGCAGAGCCCTTTGGATGCCTGGATGCACGTAGTGCCTTCCAGTTTGCAAACTACTTGGGACAGCTGAAACGTCTGGTCCGATCGGGAAGAAGACCACTTATTCAAGTGGCCCAAAGGCTCTCGGAGATGGAACAGGGTCCAAGCAGCACAGTTCAAGCACAAAAAAAGAAAATCCGAAGACAAAACAATGCATACATCTCGGCAGGTGACAAATGCTGTTAGGCCATTGAGGACAGGAATGACATGGTTTTCTGCAAGGTGTTTGAGAAGGTGGATCCTCTGTTCACAGATCCTTGTGATTCAAGAATCATCGGGTGCTTCAGAGTGAAAAAGGGAGACTGTCTCATGAAGCTGGTGCCAGAATGTGAACTCACCCTTGATGATTGAGGAGTCACAGAAACAGACAAATGTTTTCTTGACAGTCCTGCATGATTTTTAGGAGATATCCAAACAAACAACTTCAATCTATTTTTGGAGGGGTTCTTTGAGTGTATTCGCTGTGTACGCTTGCAAAAAATCTGTACTCTGCTAATATGTGATATTCTGTTTTTGAGCCTTGTATTTTAGGCTCTTATCTTTTTATGATATATGTTCTTTTATATTTGCACTGTGGGACTGCCAGAAACGGTATTTCAATGTTCTGTATGTATAACACATGTGGAAACTTTGACAATAAAGTGGACTTTGACTTTGACTTATTGATAAAGGGTGGGTTGGGATGGAGTTTTAAAGGGAAATGTACCCACTCCATCCTGATGCTATGTATATCTATTTTTATTCAAAACTAAATAAAAACTGCTTTATGAAAACACCTAAAGGACTTTGTCTGTGACTGTTTTCATTAGTGCAATCTATGGTGCTCTATTTGCCATGCTAATGATGCCTTTCTGTTAACAGATGAGCTTCACTATGGTTGAGTTCACTGACAATGCCATTGAGGTTGTGCCATCTACATGGCTCGAAAACACTTCTGAGGTGTGCGGTTTTGTATTGACGTAATTTGTTTTTCCATTCTAAGTGTCTTTTCACCACATTGAAAGAAAGGATCTGAAATGAGTTGCATTTTTTTTAAACAGGGGTGCTTCCTCTGCTACTGGACACCACTTAATGCGAAAGCATGTAATTTACTGCAGCGAGCCAAACAGAGGCTGGGCTAAACATCCAGTCAAAAAAGTATGGTACACAACAGGCGAGCTATCTTTGCTATACACTATATAGAATATATTCATAAAGTTTTCTCTGTATGGAAATACTGCTTTGTTCTGCTACTGGCTCAAAAACATGTTTCTCCTTACATAGATTCCTACACCAAAGCAGACCGGAAATGTCTGCGACTGATGGACTCTTCAAGAGTTGAGACAGAACATGACGCAAATGTTCATCAATCAAGGCCGCGTACACGCCCAAGGAGATTCAATTCAGAGTCTTCTAGTGATGGTAAGATCTCTTCAGTACAGACTACATTATGTACACAATTCAATGTTCGTTTCCCGATCGGTACACGTTATATGGTCTTTCTTTCAAGATGATTCCAATCCAACGGCAATAAAGCAGTCCAGGACTGTGTGTATGTCTGGAAGCCCTGTGGGTAAGTTAACAGTTATCAAGTCATCTTTCATAGCTTGGCGCTAACATTAACGAGGAATAACCTGGTGCATGTTATGTGACTGATCTGATGTGTTTTTGTGCCTTTTTCAGGTCAGCAGCTTTCTCTGCTCACACCACCGTCATGTAAGGTTTTTTTTTTTTAATTGTCTGATGTGTTAGCATAGGTTCATGTTTCGCAAATACCATGTATAAGAAGCCCAACTTAAATGAACTGATATTCATATCCACTTTCTTTTCAGATGGGTCAAAACCACTCACACATGTAGCCAGTCACTCGACCAGACATGTAGCCAGTCATCAGATGGATACATCTCCGAACCCAGTTCGAGGTACAGTTGCTTTGAATTTTCCATTTACAGTCTGACTACAGTTTCCTGAACAAGAAGGCAAAAACTAACACTTTATTTTCAAAAACTTCAGCAATGACTCATGATGGAGAGGAAGGGGCCTCAGCCTCTCAGATTGAGAGAAGTATTTTATACACACTTAAGATGTTCACATAGGAAAGTATATTATGTATAAAAACTCAAATGAATTCCATCACAAATGTCCCCGTAGTCATGGAAGCACACATGGGCTGCCTGATGAGGAGGATCGATAGGAGGATCGATGCTTTGGAGGCTGTGGTCGAAGCCCTCATCTCTAGAACACACTCGCCTCAGCCTCTGCTTCAGGCAGAAGATCTCTTGTTGGCACCCTGCAGAATAGTAGACGAGCTAGAGGAGTTGGACAGGAGTCTGGCTCAAGACAGGAGGAACAAAATGGTAATTAATTGGCCATTATCCTGTATAAAATAAATTCTCATTATAACCATACTGAATTGGCTTATACAATTAGATTGTATAAGCTCTCCACGTTCATTTTCATTGTATAATTATGTTTTTTACAGCACCATTTCCTTGGAACCATTGGAGGTGCAAGTGCAGGGGCAGCCATTCGACGTATTCTATGGCGAGTGGCAACCACCGATGTCCTGGCCCAGTACAGCCTGAGGGGGAGAAGGGCCAAAAAGTCCTTCCAAGACTTAGCGCTGTGCAAGATAATAAGAGGTAAGTGTTCACATCAGTTTCATGCCAAGCTTGACTGATGAGATGTAGATGTGTAACTTTTTGACTTCTACCTGTAGCGGCCTGTGTGAAGAACTTCCCTGGCCAGACCGAAGCCGAGGTCGAGGAGTGCATTGGGCACGTGCTCAAGTCTGCTCCACACAGACGGTAAATTCAACTTCTGTCTCTATTTTCTCAGTTGGTGAATGTTCAAAATAATTCAATAAACTGGAAATCTTTGAATCACTTGTGGTGATCAGAAATGTCTGGGTTGGTAGTAGGTTTTTTTTTGTGAACTTATGTCCATTCTTCTTGTGTTTCAACTTTGTTTCTTATTCTTTTTAGGTCAGCAAGACTGAAGATGACGGATCGGGTATTCTCAGGTAAATAGTTGTCATATGCAACCAAAACCTAACCAAAAAATAACATGCTACAAACATTACAACGTTAGGGGAACGCTGAGGGAACCAACATGTAACCGACCAGGTTAAAGGAACGTTAGGGGAACACTGAGGGAACCAACATGTAACCGACAAGGTTAAAGGAACTTTAGGGGAACACTGAGGGAACCAACATGTAAACCAACAAGGTTAAGGGACCGTTAGGGGAACGCTGAGGAAACCAACATGTAAACCAACAAGGTTGGGGGACGTTAGAAGAACGTTAGGGGAACCAAACATGTAACCAACAGCTAACGTTTAGACGACGTAAAAAAAGTTTGCAGCTGCAACCAAGTGGCAACCAAAACCTAAACCAAAAGTAACGTTCAGGGAACCAAACTGGAACCAAAGGTTTACGTAACTAGAACGTTCTGGGAACGAAAAATAGCTAGGGCATTCCCTGTGACATTGCACCGCACATATATAATCATGTACGCACGTCCATGAATGGTGCTTTCGTCTAGCATTATGCTGACACGAGAATCAAGTGACTTAATGTGGGAAATAAGTTTTGTTTTCATCTCATCTGCAATATACTGCACAATGGAGGCACAGGAGTAGTCAAATCGGTGAGCAGGGCCCACTGAAGCACCATTCAGCTCATTGAGTTTCATAATGGGGTTCAATTTCGTGAAAGGCAATCTTTCTTTAGCGACAGTATAGGCTGCCCTGAATGAACTGGCTGTCACGTTTAACGCAGAGGAATTTAATTCCACAACTTTTGTTGGAAGGATATCTTTCTTTTTAAGGTCTGCTATTTCCATAGCTCGGTTGGGAGCAACACTGTCACGGTGGATGTCAATTTTTTTATGCAACTGCTTTTGAACAGGGCTACTCACTGTCCGCTATTTTGGTAGTAAAACCGAAACTTGTCAAGTCTGAGCATGAAGTCGTTATAAGCGGCCTCTTTTCCGGTGGCATGGTAGCCAGTCGTCTTCAAGTTAAATACTGGATCTTTATTTTAAAAATGAATGAATGAAAATCTTCTTCGGATCAACGGTCGTGACGTGAGCTCTCAAATTGATAGTTTACACTCATAGTGGCGTGGTTGTGTAGTGCAGCCATGCTGCATTCACGGTGCTTTACTAGCCCACAAGTTTGTTAAGGCTACTCTCATTACTTGTCATGTCAAGCTATTTATCTTGATCGTCAATGTTACTCTGTATGTGAAAGGGAAAATAGCTTTATTTGTAATTCAAATATTATACTGCTGTATTTTCAGAGACCCCCCACAGATATTTGAGTTAACTGCTTTCATGGGTGCCAGTCCTCACTCTATGGGAGCTCAGCTCCCACTGGCTCCCACCTAACTCGAACCCTGGCTATAAACGAACTACATGGCAGTCACATGGCTGCACATCACGGCCGCTAAACTAAAAGTGGCTAATGATCCACTTGATGATGTTTAGTAGTCTCATTCGGTCACTTGTAAGTAGCTGTTTTTATTTACTGACACGTTTTATGTCGTTGAACAAAGAGTGATATCGTTTCAGCTTGTGTTAACCTCAGACCTTATTTCAGGACTTTAACAAAAACTAGCTCAAAGAAATGTTGACTTTGAAACAAGTGAAGAGGAAGGGGTAAACTCTTTTCCGAGTTTTAGGACTCATTCCAGGAACAAAGCATTATTTAGATTTCAAACAGCTGATAGCGATCAGATAAAGCATGTCTTCACAGTGTGTGTGAAATGATGTTCCAACATGTCTACTGAGTGAAGCCGAGTAAACTCCATCCACTGATCCTTTGTTATCAAATACTTCATCAAAGGTCAAGAATGAACTTCCATTCTCACCGTCTTTTAACAGTGTAAATTAAGGGCAGGGGTCTGCAACCTTGCTACAAATTACCATTTCATTGTGCCATATCAATATTAGTATTAGCACTTAGTTTAAACATGACACCAAATGAACATGTAAAGATCCACATAGAAACTTAAGAACAAAACATTCTTCTCCTCTGAAGACATTGTCATTCTATTTGAGAGCACTTTGTAGGAAGTCAGCCATCCTTATGAAAACATTCTGAAATCATTACCGACCACCTACCTATCATTTCCATCAACAATAAACTTTAGAAAATCAATAAAATACTGTAAATAACAGGCCGTGCAAATGCCAAACGCTGTGGAGGAGGTAATTCGGCATGAGGATTAAAGGGGAATGCAGAATTAAAAAAAACGCTACTGCAGACCTATGGTGGCTGAATTACAATTTCTTCCTAAATTTACTAAAGGGATACTTCTCCCTGTTACTCCTTCCCTGTTGGACAATGTGTCCCACCCCCTTCTGGACACCCTGTCCGCACTGTGCAGCTCCTTCAGTGACAGGCTGCTGCACCCTTGGTGTCTCACGGAGAGATACTGCAGGTCCTTCCTTCGTGCAGCGGTCAGACTATATAACCATCGTGGTCGCTGGTAGACCCACACACATATAACAACACAGACTATAACACCCCTTGTTGTGCCAATATCAATTATGCACAATATGTGCAATATATATATGCATATGGCGTTATAAACTGTGCAGTATATACCTGGCTGCTATATCTCAACCGTTACAGGATGAGTATTTTGTGTATTTTCTTTTTTTATCTTCAATATATTTTTTAATGCATGCTTCTTGGGTAATATTAAGCTGTCTTTGGCTCTTTTCTTGCTGTAACAAATGCAAATGTCCTTTCTGTGGGACAAATAAAGGTATTCTGATTCTGATTCTCATTCTGAGCCTACACTGAGGAAATTAAAACATCACACAGAACTGGCATACCTTTTGTAATTCAATCCAAACTAGTATATTATTATTATATACACTGTGAACTATTATACAGCCATTTTAGAACAATAGGAGTGAACTGGATTCTCAGATTAATTCACAAATGAGTTAATACAGAACGACTAACCTGGTTTGTTTTCACCATTCAGGTCTTCATGTAACAACTTTGACAAAAGTTTGTCCTTTCTTTTCCTAATTTATGACATCTCGATTCCTTAACTATTTTAAATTCTATTTGACATATTTTTTCAGAGTTTTTCTTGCAGCAGTGACAACTTGTCTGATCCTTGTAAATCAATAACAGGTTTCATAAAGGATCATCACAGAGATCATAGTGTAGTTTTCTGTGGTCTGACCTTATGACTCTAGGCCCAGAGGACATTTATAACACACTCTTACACATTGGTTTGTCCCTTATGGGGGGGGACCTGTAGGAGTGTCCTAACAAGGCCTGTCAGATCAGTTCCTGCAGAGCGATATCACCCAGATCCTTCCTGCATTCCTCAGAACTCCTCTACACAACATTTTTCATTTTTTACAGCCCACAGCAAGTCATGTGCTCTGCCCAAGCATGTGTGTGCGTGTGTTTGAGAGAGAAAGAGAGAGAGACTGAGAAAAAGGCTGTAATTGTATTTTAGTCGCCCTTTGTGTGGTGACGATCTTGTGTTTGTATGTTAGAATTAAAGGGCCGTCACAGAGGAGGAGGATGATTGACATTTTCTTGGTTGTGGGGTTTGGATTGGGGATAAATGTGAAGTAGGCCTAGGTACATTTGTGAGGGATGTCATGTACTGTAATTGGTACAATGCTCTAAATGCATGTCAGTTTAAACATCTCTATAGCACCAACTTCTGCACAGAGTGACTGAAGTAAGCCCACATTGCTTTGGTATAGTTCTCAGCCATGGAGACAACATTTAGTTTGAAATAAAAGCCTTTCAAACTTTGTCAGTTGGTTCCTTTTCACTTTCAAACTGAGCCTCAGTCAGCACTGTTTGACTGATTCAACATTTGGTTAGTCACGGCTCAGTGGGGTCCTGAATCCAAACGGACCAGCGTGCTCCAAGGCGTCTGTGTGAACTGAATGATGTTCAAACAAGCCCTCACTCTGGGAATGAGCTCATAACGTCTCCACCGCAGAGAAAGGCAGGGGCCCGTAGGAGCTGTGTGTGTTTGGGAGTGTGTGTTTTTGGGAGGGGGGATTTTTTTCCCCACGTAATGAATTAATCAAAAACCTTCTCAAAAAGGAAAATCCCTTCACTTGTCCCGTAGTGTATTTGATGTTTTCCAGAGTAACAGATGGTTTTGATTTTAGGCAATTAATAAATCCACTTCCTGTCCAGCACCAAACAGCAGACAGACAATTTTAGCAAGTACTGTTTCAGGTTATTTATTAGCATTTATGTAGATTTAGTTTGCAGTTAAAAGGCAAGGGATCCATTAAGACACACAATGCAAAAGGACATAGACAAGTTAACAGACAAATCGGTACCACTTTACTTATTAATGATTTATAAAGTGTTCACCACCTAATTAATAAATGAGTTACAAACTATTCATAAACCCTTTATAAGGGTAGTCTTATTGTAAAGTGGTACCGACAAATCTCTAGCAAAGAACTAAAAAAGTACACCCTGCTAAAAAAAATGTTTTAAATAAATAAATAGGCACTGCGACCATAGCATCTGTGAGCTGCTGCTGCAACTTGTTAACTTGTGATGGCTGATGGAACAAAGCAGTTTCTTGCTATTTTCTATACTTTACAATAAACATTCGGCCTGCAGGAAAAAGCTTAAATTCAAAAAGGAAAAAACAAAGCACAGAATTTCTATATGTTAGGAGCAATATCTGGAGCCCGGAACAGAGCTCGGAGAAGAGGGGAAGTTGATCCTCCGAAACAGTTTTTTTGGCTGCTGGAAATGCTTTTGTGGGTCAGGAATGTCAGTCTAAATAAAATGTAAATTGGGAAGGTGTTGGAACTGAAACGTGAAGAGGGAGGGACAGAGGGAGAGAGATAATTGTTGAGCGGGAGGACGGAAGGGGGGGACTGGAAATTGAAATCTTTGCTCTTGAGCAAATGAATGGGGGGGGGGGGGGGGGGGGAGTGGGTTAGGTCTCTTTTCAGATTCTTCCAAGCCATGTGAATAGGGAAGATGGAGCAGCAGAGGGAATGTTAGAGTGAATGGTTCGCTCCTCGGCGCTGCAGTGCTGGCACAGAGGTGCCATTGTCAGGGACTAACGAGCTGAGGCCACTTCATTCTCCCGCCCCAAATGAGCATCTGTTTACTGACAGCGCCGCACTCCCAACCCAAGCTGACAGGGGGCTGTCTGTGTGCTGTGATGTCAGTTGTTATTGGTTTTTTATCACCAGTCCCTCTGAGTTGCCTCTCCTATAAAAATGCTTTTGTTTGAATGATGTCATCATTATTGCAAGTAATTATTAATGAATGCTTTCCTCGTCAGTAACAGATCTCATGGATATACCAAAGGCCTGCATTTTTTGAAATACAGTGTGCTAAAACTTGTGTATTTGGAGTTCGATGTTGGAAAGAAGAGAGTGGGAATATTCAAGTAGAGATTTTCTAGATTAGCCTACAAGGCATTGAGAATGTTAAACTGTTCACTGTTTTTGCCATTTTTCATTTACTGTATAGAAGTGTGGGAAATATGGGGGGGGGGGGGGGGGGTCCGGGGGGGCTCGACCCCCTTTATTAACCCACGAGACCTCCTGAAAGCCTCAAAAGCTACATTTAAAGGGGGTCTCAAATGATAATAATTATTATTATTGTCAGTAATGGTCACTTAAATGTTTTTAAGCTCACCATGTCCATGTTCAGAATTCAAAACATTTATTCACAAATATGTTTGCCAAGCGGAGCCAGACAGTCCTGTGCACGTATGCAAATTAGCCATGTGCGCCAAACGAAAGCCCTAAGGTTGAGAAGACATACTAAAAATGGCTAGCAAGCGAAAGCTAAACCAGAGTGTATCACTCACACACTTTGGGTTCAGATCCAAGAAGGTGGCACTCAGAGATGAAGAGACACCGAAAGACGATGCTGGTGCAGCTAGCACAGTGGGCCCACTCGCTACCAGAAAACGAGGATCCTCTCCCACCCAGTGACTCCCAGAAGAACAATGTGAAGTTCAGGCCGAGTGCTCCGAAGACGCAGCAGGTGCTGAGGTAACGTTAGCACTAGCTGCTACTGCTGCTAGCACAAGGGACTTGCCCGCTGGTTGGTCAACTTGGACAACGAAGCAGGTGGGCGAATGGAATGAACACAACCCTTGGCTTGACATTAAGGCAGGAAAATGGAGGTATTTAGTGTTTAGAAAAGCAAAAACGTTGCTACTCACAGTAAAGGGACCGGGTTTACACCTCGCAGAAAAATGGATCGACTGTGATGTTACTAGGTCTGAAGCATAGAGGCTACGAAAGAAGATATACAGACAGGGACAGCCAGGCCCCCTCAAGGTCAGTGGAAATAGCCCAGATGAGAGAGAAAGACACCCTCCTGAACACTTTCATTGTAATATATAGGCCTACTGCATATGGAGAACATTTAGATCGGTATTGCGCAACAATCGGGAGATGGATTTCGGGAGATTTATCTTATTGGCATGTATGTTGAGTTGTTGGAGTTGGAGTTGTATATGCTGTGCATATGACCAATAAAGCCTTGAAACCTTGAAACCTTGATGGGCCCCCCCTAATATTGATGGGTATTTCGCACCCTGGGCAACACCTATGTGAGTAACATAAAGCCATTGTCAATATAACAGAAAAGAGCAGTAAGAATTATTCATAAAGTTCATTCAAAAGAACACAGCAACAGACTGTTTTTTAAACGTCCACTATTATGCAAAATGCACTTTTTGATGTTTTTTCCGGTGTGTCAGTAAATAAAACCCTCTCTCTTTTCCTCCACATCTCTAAAAACGGGGGTACAAACGAGCTGATCCAGATTTGCTTTGGTTATGAGGTCATATCGGAAATGTGGGCTGGCTTTACATTGAACTCCTGGCAACGTCCTGCCCACGTGAAACGTCCCAACCTATCCTCCCTCCAGTGGCGGCTGGTGAAAAAAAATCTTGGTGGGGCTAGTGTGCCAACAGATTTCCCTGCCTAATCTAGCATAAGCATTCAAATGAACAGTCGGAAAATGACTACAGTTCCACAATAATAATTTAATTTCACAGTTTCCAGCTTCACAGAAAAAGTAACAATTTACAGCTATATTAGACTTTATGCTATCAAATACTATACAATACAGTCAAGGGATAAATTAACAACAAGGGTATGATTTCAGCTGAATCTATACAAATCAACAGTGAGTGAGTGAATGAGTGAGTGTGGGTTGAGAAGAGAGAATGAAACAGAACTTTCCTATTCAAATGTAACATACAAAGAATTTAGAAGCAAGTTATTTTCAAAAATTTTTACATAAACAGATTATTTTAATACCCTCTCTCAAGGAAAAATGCATTTACTTGGAGAAAACAGCATCAGTGCCATACAGTTGTCATTGCATGTCACAGCCTGAGAGAAACAACAAAGTGTCGTCGCGCGTATTTTTTCCCCACGTAGCGTAGGACAGAGTCTGGGAGTCGCACTACGAAAAAAAACTATCGCTGGCTCCTTATGTAGCTACAGCAATCCTAAACCTTCACGCATTTTACGTAGCAGTTGGGGCTAAATTTCCAGCGCCCCACCGGCGTTAAATTTGGCGACGTTGATAGGCCAATTATTCATAATTTCCCCCTAGCAACCATAACCGGATTGGCTGTTTAGCTGCCGGTCAGGGGCACTTTGCCGATCGCCCCATGAGAGAATGATACACTGTCTGTCAGTGGAAATTCACTGTTTAATGAGTGTTAGTTGGTGGAAATGTTGTTTAAATGATTTAAATTGCATGTAGGCATACACACTATTAAGTAAAACTGACATTGATTTAAAACAAAATATGCAAAAAATATTTTTTCCCCTCAACAGCTGGTGGGGCAGAGCCCCAGCGCCCCCTATGGGCCAGCCGCCTCTGCCTCCCTCGTAGTGAGCTGAATCCCCTCCACTGCACCTCTGTGTGTTCAGCAGGATGTCTGCAGGAGGGACTTAGAATTGTTGTTTATATAATACATATAATGTCTCTGTTCTAGTGGTAAACACTGAGTAGAGTTTCAGAAATAATGCTGGATGTGGTTTGGAACAGAATATGGCGTTTAATCACGGCAGCGTTTAGCTGAGACCAGCAGCAGCTCCAAAGGGGCGTGGCCAGCAGCAGCTCCAAAGGGGCGTGGCCAGCAGCAGCTAGTTCATTTAAAGCTACAGTCACAGAATCAGCACTTCAGGAACAGGGCTGAAATAGAGGGGGATGAGGCATGCTACAATGGGGGATCTGTTTGCTATTTTGAGCAAAACACTTCAGACAAGTTTTGTTTAGATATGGCCCTACAATATATTGTTCAAATATAGTCTAATAGGAGACCTTTAAGTCAGGAATCTTGAACCTTAAAGACATAGTTGAGTTGCAGACATTGTAAAAAGTAAAGTATTACCAGAACATTTACAACAGTTGTTCGTGTTTGGAGCAGACAATGAAGACCATAGAAGGAAATTACATTTTAAGCATCCTTATGCACGGACTAGCTTTAAAGCAGATGAGTATTTCGGTGGTTGGTGTAAAAGTGTGGAATTCTCAACAAAATGATTAGAAGAATTGTATAGAAATGTTTCAGTTAAAGAACTTGAATAAATTAATAAAAGTGGGAATATATGAAGCGGAATGTGAATAACTTATGTACTCTGCTCCTGGATTGGTAAAGATTTGTGATGTCTGTTCCTTGATCATGTGATTATGTGGTGTTGTTTTTTGTTTTGTTTTTTCCCTTAATTGTCAAATGGGACCGTTAAGGGAAAGAAAAAAAACTAAATATTTTTTGTAAGTATAGTGTTTTTGTGTTTCTCTTATTTTCCTATGACTGTTATGATTGGCTGTGAATAAGAAAACATGAAGGACAGACCATCTATTTCTATTTTTTATTTTGAGAAAAGGGCAGGCAATATAAGATTACATGTTTTGAAAATAATTGTTATACGTTGAGTTTGTACATACCATGAACGGTACAAATAAATGAAATGAATCGAATAGTATGATGTATGCTTTACAGCCTGTCTCCAGTAAAAATGTAACACTATGATACTAATTTGTACACACATCTAAATCTTTGGATCTCTTTTATCATACCTTTTAATATTTTTATAAATAATGTATCTGAATTTGTCCATAGACATTTTGTACATAGATTATCTTGAATTCTATTTCATGTCATTGCTCAACGATGTCAGCGCAGCAAATTCCACATCATTCAAGGAAGTTGAAATATGCACCTCACTTCCTGTTCTCAAGATGATTTCAGGAGACAGCTGACCAATCCAGACTGAGTTCAGAAAGCATTGCAAGAAGGAGAAAAGTATATTATGAGACTGTTTAAATATTTGTATTCAACGTGACTGACACTCACTATTGTCTCTTACAATTTGTGGTTTTACATTATATTATAACAGAAATCATACATTATCTAAAAGTGTTTCATTATTATAGGATCATATTGTACCAGATTAAGTCAGTGTATGGTTCTATTGGATCTGAATGTAGAACAATGTATTTGCACATTGCTTTGTGCAGATGTATTTGGTTGTGTTCTAATGTATATATTATTATATATTGAAAACTGCAAAATGTAGATGTTTTGTAGTTGTTTTTACTGCTCCAAAATATTGTTTGAATTGTATCGTATCACATTGCTTTATATACTGAATATATTTCCTTCTACACTCTTTTGAAATAGTTTCATGCTGTGTCCTATGAGTAACATATGTAATATGTAATTTAATAATATATGTAATATCAGGTATATATCTTTTGTGCATGAGTCATATTCCATTCATCATATGTGTTGCAATGTATCCCATAGTGCAGTGTATTGCTTTGCATCTCATCATACTGTTATACTCATACTTATTTGTTGTACACTCCACAAAGGTATATTACTGTATATATCATATATGTGCTATGCAAAGGGTGGAAGAAGTACTTACTACTACTAAAATAACAAATCTACAGTGTAAAAAGTACTTGAAAAAAAAAGTATTGACATCAAAATATACTTTAAATAACAAGACTAAAAGTACTCGTTACGCTGAATGACCCATTTAAGCAGCATATATTTTTATTTATATTATTAAATTGTTTGTTGCATTAATGTGTTCATCACTTCAATGGTGTACAGGTTTATTTGAATAAATATACACCACTTGTTAACTTAGCATATTTATGGTAATTTATGTGTCTATTTATATTTTGTATTAGCCTAAACCTGCAAAGAATCTAGTAGCTAAATCTGTAAAATAAATGTAGTGGAGTAAAACTGCAACATTAGCCGACAAAATAATGCAATAAAAGTATAAAGTGGTATCATTTGAGAACACTCAAATAAAGTAAAAGTAACTCAATACTTTACTCAAGCACAGTACTTGAGTAAACTGTAGTAACATTACAGCAACGGCGCTATGTGTCAGTTTGTCATTAACCCTACAGAGTTGTTTCTGGAGTGTGTTTTTCTGAGTGTCACATTTCTGTGTCACACTTCAACAGCTCCACTCACCCTCATCACAATGTGGTACCTGAAGGCAACATATATCTCCTCTCCTCCTCCCCTCTACATTTTCTCCTTTGTCTGTCTCTATCAGACCATAAAAACTTACATAATTCTGTTTCTGACCCCTTTTAGCCGTCTCCAACGATCCCTTCCCTTCTTATCTGTGTTATCTTTCCATTCATCGAGGCCCCTCCTCCCCTATTTGCTCCAATTGCTAACACACTGTGCTCATCCATTTCCTGCTTTTAATTAAACTATAACTCTCTGCTCTGCACGGATCACTGACACCCAGTAGAATAGTTATTTATTGGCAGATTACACTGTGTTCTGTAGTCACGAGGGGACAGTGAAAGGTCACCTGCTCCTTGAGAATGCTCCAGGACTTGTTCTGTAATATTGCTATAAATTAAGCCATGGGTCAATTGATTTTGATTAAATCCTGTCACCAGATTTTTACTTGCATATTTATATCAGAAATGTTATCTTCAAACAGCTATAGTGGACATAATAACACACACAGTGAAATTGGTCCTCTGCATTTAACCCATCCTAGTACTATAGGAGCAGTGGGCAGCTAACGTGGGGAGCAATGGGGAGGGGGATTGGAGATGACCGGTGCCTTGCTCAAGGGCACCACAGCAGGGCCCAGGAGGTGAACTGGGACCTCTCCAAGTAGCAGTCCACTTTCCATATTTCAAGTCTGTTTGGGGAATTGAACCGGGGACCCTACAATTCCCAGTCCAAGCCCCTACTGACTGAGCCACTGCTGGACACATTTTGAGATACTTGTGCTTTACCTGAGCATTCTCAGATTATGATACTTTATACTATATTTTACAAGCCAATATTTTAGTTTTTTTCCACTACATTATTTATCAGTTTTTGTTTCTAATTACTTTTTAAGTTTAGATTATCAGCTTACATAAAATATAAATCAATAAATAAACTCTGACATGTATTTACAAGTTAACATATCCACCCACAGGATACAGTAAATAGTTATTCAATGTAGCCCTATTATATATAGTGTTCTTGAAACTTAAATTCAATATTTTGACGCTAATACTTTTTCTACTTTTGCTCCAGTAAGATTTGGGGACTTTTCCTTTTAATAAAGAACATTTAAATGGAGTATTGCTTTTTTGACGGAAGGCAAGGCAAGTTTATTTATACAGCACCTTTCAACACAAGTTAGTTCAAAGTGCTTTACAAAAATGAAAGACGTTAAAAACAGTCATTAAAAAGCAAAGATAATCAAATAAACATAACAGGTATAATATACATCTCAGAGCTGACTTCTGTCCTCTCCAGATAAAACAACCTTTCCGTTTTACTGCTAGTCTTTTTGCTCTAACCTGATCCCATGTTACTTTTAAGTTTCCCTGGAACTATTCCTCTTTCACATTAGTTAAGTTTACCTTGTCTTTCTATGACTTTTTAGGATTCCTCCACGAACCAAGGTCTTGAAACCAAACAGTAGTACCTGGAGCTTTAAGTTTACATACAGGAATATATGGCTCAACTCACACACAGTCCAATTAAAAGCAGCTGCAAAAAGCAAAGAAAAAGACTAAAGTAACAAATCTGAGTACTTCTTCCACGTCTGGCTGTACGGTAGTTTCCACTTTATATTACTACAGTTAGCGGCTGGAAGTAGGACTGCTCCTTTCAGTGCTTTTTATTGTCAAACATGCGCGTCTGCAGGGTAATATTATACGAGGGAGATGACCTGTGATTCTAAAAGGTAAAAAGCATACCTAAAACTGATGAAATATTTAAGACTGTGGACAGTACCAGGACCCTGGAGCTGAGCCACCTGAATGGAGTGCAGACATGATGTTATCAGATTGATGCAATGTATTGCATCTCTACTTTTTAAAGTGATTATTTGATAACATTTTCAGGCACTACACTTATATGTCTGTTAAATTGTGTAGGCCTCAAGATGAACTTATGTCAAAAAAAGACTGAGATGTGGAAATGAAAAGCTCCTGTACATCATGGGCTGTCTTTTTAAGGGTATACTTCACACGCAACCTGAAGGCAGAAGTCCTAACACCCACTGTGACGACATCCTGGAGTATTTCTGCAGATGAATCATCTGCAGTCACAGAGACCAGAATGAGGAAGCTGTGTTTCACTGCAGCTGACAGAAGGAGATATGGTTCTTAATAAGTGTCTATTCCAAACATGGTTTCATGTGGCCAATAATACTCCCAGCATGTCTAAGAAGCCAGAACACGCAATTAAACCTCTACCTACCAAGACTAAATAAAAACAAAAGGTAAATGCTGTTCTTGCACGGGCACAGGAAGAATTGTCCCATTCAGGACCCGCCTTATTGAAATCCTTCAGTAAGTACATGTAAAGCTTGCAGGCATTCAAGACAAATGTATACTGGAACTCATTTGTTTTTTTGTTTTACTGTGAGACCTTGTGACGGGCCTCACAGGCCTAACCCTATGATAATGAACCCTCAGCAGAAAGAGGCTTGGGTTTGAATCCTTTTAACTGTAAGTCATGGTTTATTTCTCTTTCTTTGCAGCACCTCAAAAGACAGAAATAGTGACTACATGTGGCAAACCAGCGCTGAATAGCGTTAACATATGCAGAAACACTTTGAAGGTGGGTGCCTTTCAAAGTGTTTGTGTGGCTTTTCTTCTTCTTCTTCTTCTTTGGAGCTTGGTATTCAAATGTTGGATTTCCTGTGCAGTCACTCAGCAGTGAGACATTTACCATATAGGGATGCAACTGAGAGGAGGGAAGAGAAAAGAAGAACTAACAAGATTCACGTCTCAAGTCTCAACTCGTCGAACAGCTGAATCAGTATAGAAGCATGAACACAGCTCACCTCATAGTGATCAAGCCTGGTCTCTGTTTTATTGGAACGTGCTGAAATACACAATCATATATCATGGTTATTGACTGGTTCTATCCGAACCTGCTTAAAACTCAGATTATGAAAGGAGAGAAAGAGAAGGAGCTAGAAAGGACCTATCTATATGGGAAGCTGTTCTTATGCACCTATAGGTTTTGTAGCTGCTAACCCAGAGTGTTCTATTGTCTTTTTATGTTATCTTGGCCGTAAAAAGCTACCTTCCTGAAACTTCAACCAGCTTCTGCTACCATCATGACCATTGAATGTGCCTTTTCCTTTTTTCGAATTCAGAAGTATCTAGAATGGCACTCGGAAAGCTCAGACCTGTGCAAAGGCCAGTGTTCCTCCAATGGTCCTTTCTCCTCAGGTGGTAACTTGCTCTTACGATTTTGTTTTAACAGGTGGTCAAAAGGGGAAAAAAAGAGTCCAAACAAAAGATAATGCCCATGAACATACATTGAATTAATCATCACAAATTACATTTTGAGGGTCAAACTTTTCTAAAGACAAGGACATGAGATAAAGTCAGGGATTAGAAACCTGTTGCGTATTGACCGGAACTAGAAGCCACAGCAGCTGAACGGTACATCTCGTTACAGCGCTTTGACCTTTACTGTGACTCTACTGTCTGCAGATACATTTTTTATTTTTTAAGGAATAAAAATCAATTCAGGTATGTTTTGCAAAAGAGACAAACCTCTGTTAGAATTTACCCAAAAATATAATACTCTGAACATCCTTCATCATGTAGATCTCTTTGGTTTTAGAGATGTTGGTTACAATGAAAAGCATCAGCACATGGGTTTTTGTTATTTACCTCTGACCTCTTTGTTAACTTGAGGACATGATTTATAAAAAAAATAACTTAATGCTTCAGGGTGATCTGCACGCTTCTGATGTTGTGTAGATCTTGTAGAGCTGAGTCACAGACTGAAATGATAAGTAGCCTACAGCTAAGCTACGGTATACGTTAGAGATAAGTATCAACATGGTTACGATACTTACAGCATAGAAGGGAAAACGTTTTATTGATGAATCTAGCTACTGTCCTTGTTCAAACGTCAAACTGATTTATGACCTACTCATCAACTTTGGAAGTTGTTTGTGCTGTAAATGTACTCTTTACTTAGGTTCCAAAATGATATTCTTGTGGTTCATTTTATGCTCACACTGATTCATCATGGGCATCCTGTTGACAGAGTGTTTTGACGTGGGCAGATGGCTGCACATTCAGCTGTGTCGACGTGGGTGCATCCACTGTCCTACAAGACCTCATTACAATGCAACACACCCAGCTCAGTGCACTCACATAGTAAATCTCATGCCCTTAAAAGGCGTGTTTCAACTGCTGCTGTTCCTGCAAAGAGCTCTGAGTCTCTGCAGAACTCCTGTGCAGTCTCTACTGGTGAGAGATGGGATAGGACTGATTACAGTTCCTCCTCAAATTCCTGTAAATGCGTTTGCAAGTGATATATATCTGTTAATGGATAACATATACGTAGGCTTGGGGAGTAACGGATTACATGTAACAGGTTTACGTAATCAGGATACAAAAAAAAGTTACTGTTGCCTTACAATTACATAAACACAGATGTAATCAGATGACTGGTTCCATCTTTAAACATGGGGATTGCTAGCAGGATTACATTGTTACCAAACATTTTTGAAATAAAAATATTTATATAATAAAGGATACTTTTAATCATTTTTTAAACATTTTTTTTTTAATGCAGTAGGTGCATCAAACAAAGTACTGTGGTTACTTTCTATTCAAGTTTAAACCTAAATTGAAACTGCATTTTTAAACTTAGTTAAGATGACACGTTTCTGTGGTCTTACATAATACACTTGGTAAAACATCTATTTATTTTTCTGTTATATTGATTTGCTTTGCTTTGCATTTAATATTGAGGTAATCCTATAGTAACGGAAAGTAACTAGATTACATTACTTTCATATTGCGTTACTTACATTACGTTACTGATTACATTTTTAACATGTAACTAGTAATTGTAACGGAATACATTTTAATAGTAACCATCCATACCCTGCATATATAATGTGGTAAATTGGAAAAATATATTCATGATTAAAACGTTAAGTGTGAATCCACTACACTACCCTACATGCAACAGTGACTTCCTGCTGTATGTACTTGGTTTGTGGTTAAGTAGCCTAATGGGACATAGACGATGACAGGACATACAGAAGACTTACAACTGAAATCCTCAAATGAGTAAGATTTTATACAAACGTAACGTTGCAGTTTATGTACCTCATAGCTGTACTTTGTGGTTATACTGCAGTAGAGGCTCTAGGGTAAGACAGATGATATAGGCGCGATTATTTGATATCAGTCAGTAGAAAAATATTTGTGTCTGTGTTTGATGTTTTTAGACAACGATTTCAAAAAGCATAAATCCGACACGGTGCTGAGTTCGTGAACATACCCTTACTAAACAACAGCCAATAATTTCCGCCTCCCCACCCCATGGACCAATTACGACGAAGCAGGGGGACATTTGGCTCCTTTCATTGGCTACAACAAATGTCATCCGTATGAGAACCAGGAAGTTTACATTTGTTGTCACTGTGGGACATGGATCATGAATGTATAAAGAGAAAAGCTTAGCTGCTCTTCTGAACAGGTTAGCGTCACATTAACGTTCATTTAGAAGTTTCTTAGCTTTTAGGACGTAATGCGGTAGGCTCTGTGCTGTAGCAACATGAATGGAAGCGGAGTAGCCTAACGTTAATGCTGTGCTTTGCTCTAGCGTTAGCTCAGTGAATCACCTGTAAGCCAGCTGCATCATTGCTTTTACAGTCAATGCTACCTTTAATAAATCAACAGTACATATGCTATTGTTTTACATTAAATCCGTATATTTTGGCCATTTAGTATTTGGGTTATGAAGACCTCGAAAAAATTAGTGATAACTAAATCATTGCTACTTTAAATATAACACAGTGTGAAACAGGTGCTGAGGAGCTCTATAGTCCTGTAGGCTACGGCAGATGTTACATAAAAGTACAGCCATCAAAATGTACTTAAAGTAGCGACAGTAAAAGTAGTCATTGTTTGATTGGTCCATTCCAGAATAATATCTCTGATATCTTTTATAATGATTGATCATTAAAGTGTTCTCAGAGCTGGTAAAGGTGCAGCTAGTTTGAATGGCTTTGTATACTGCAGGGTAGCTGCTGAATTTACTGCAGGTGAACTAAAGTCTGATTTAAGGGAGATTATATTTACCATCATTAATCCTAATCCAAAACTAAAGATACTGAATACATGTATAGGAGTAAAAGTACTCCATTTCCCTCTGAATTGTAGTGGAGTAGAAGTAAAGACGAATGAAAATACTCAAGTAAAGACTCACAATTGCACTTAAATACAGTACTTCGGTAAATGTACAGCACTGGGTGTGACACACTTGATAATAACTCAATATTATAATAAAAGGCAATAACTTGTGGTGAGGGGTTATATCTACACTTTGCTTCATTGAAGGGGTCATACACCTGAAAGGTTTGGAACCACTGCCCTTCTGAATGATTAATAAGCCCAATAATAAGTAGATGAATAATAACAGCAGCAGCCGTGATGATGTTGCTGGGTTAGGTGACACCTCTTGTACCCTGCTGTATGTGTACGTAACGACTGGTGTGTGGTGCTGCTCTTTGTGTTTGATTGCAGAGCATCATGGGTAACACGGAGAGTGTGTCGGTGCAGAAGCGACTGGCCCGCTTTCGCCCGGAGGAGCGGCCCATTGTGGAGGGGGTCTTTGACAAGCTCCAAGGCGGCGCTGGGGGCTCTTCAGGAACCCCAGGGAAGACACCAGCAGGAAAGACTCTAACCCTGGAAATGCTGCAGGTGTGTTTGTTTAAACAGTAAATACAAATACAGCTGTTGGTTGTCAACAGTTCAAAGTATTGTCAGTTCAGGTCTAACACTGTTTAGCAGATGAAACTCTTCTGTGGTAAAACACTCTCTTGATCGAAAAGATTTCTAAAAGTTTCCAGTCCACCAGGAGTCTGAGAAACACAGACATTTTGGAGAATGTCCAGTTGTTCAAACTCTAATATAGACTTAACTTCTTTCTTATCTTTGTTTACACACAAATGTAATATTTTGACTTAATTAACTACTACATTTAATTTGTTGTTCTTTTTATTTAAGTGACGTTATACACATTTGTTAAAGATTCAGAAATTTGCTGCATATTTCCTGCTTCTTTCACTAAAAATCATTGCTGTCAACCCCGCTTTGTCTCCTCCTAGTCCTCAATGGGCAGCGTGGCCCCTGAATCTATGGTAAGGAGGGTCTATCAGTGCATGTGCAGCATTGATCCTGGAGTGGCAGCCCCCCCAGCTGCTGGGAAGAGTAGCTCCTCTGCTGCCTCTGGAGTCGGGCGAGAGCAGCTGGTGATCTTTCTGTCCGACACCCTGAGGGGCACTGCAGAGGAACGGGCCCCTCTGGTCAGGGCGATGGCCCAGCGAGGAGCCGGGGCAGTTACTGCTGTCACCTGTGAGCAGGTAGCAGAGGTAAAATGAGATACTCATTTCTTTTAATTTGTAGTTTTTCTCTCCTTCTCTACTTTTTTACTGTCACAGCCCTCCCTGCTCATTCTGCAACCTCCATCGCTCCATACTGATGTGCTATTATGGCCCTTTTTTCCTTTCTCCACAGCTCCTTGAGGACCTGATTTCTACTGTAGTTCAGATTCTGGTCCACAGAGGGCGCCTGCAGGCCTGGAAGCCTGAGAGGATGGGTGATAGTTCTCTGGGTGTCAAACTGCTGGCAGAGCAGATGTGTTCTGAGCTTAAACCCTCAGGTAAACAGCTGGTAGGAGGGTTTTTGAACGTATTAAAGAAATTAGACTCACTCTGTGTAGCAACAAAATTCCCACTGAATTAAGCCGCTTAACAGGCTAAATTTGGTTCATAATTGTGACTCGTTCCCAATGAGCAGCCGTACTGAAGTTCTAGTTCCATCCAATTTAATTAAACAAACAAGCAATTACAGCAAGACCAAACGGTCAACAAAATCTGAACCAAATCACCCTCTATTGTCCATCACACAACCTCTCCTCTCCTCTCCTCTCCTCTCCTCTCCTCTCCTCTCCTCTCCTCTCCTCTCCTCTCCTCTCCTCTCCTCTCCTCTCCTCTCAGATCAGGGTGGTTGTGATGTTTCTTGTCTGGAGGACTGGATCTTCAGGATCCCACAGGTCTCGTTGTACCTTGAGATGCTGGTATCTGAGGGTCTAGATGTGTCCCTGAGCGGCCGGCCGGCCCCCACCCTGCTGCCCCGCTGCAGGGAGACTCCTTGGAAAGATCTCAGGTGTCTGCTGGACCTTCCCTCCCTCATGTTCCTGGCACCACAGGTCAGAATACTTGTCGAGAGACTTCAGTGATGCTTGTGAACTTATTGGGATCAGCTGTTCTTTAGAAATCTGCTATCACCAGTTTGCCCAGTCAGCACCTGCGCTGTATGCCAATCAAAATCCACACACCATCACAGCCACGTCCAGGAATGGCCACTATGGGACGTGTGTGTATGTTTTATTTCACAACAAAGCGTGCGTGTCCATGCCGGTATATTACCTGTGATAGAAATGAAGATGAGTGTGTGCTTATGTGTTTGTTTTTAAGACCCAAAAATCTTTGAATTCCCACAATGTTTTTTCTAACCAAATATTTTAGTTGATACAAAAACATGTGTTGCCATTTGAAGCAATAAAACACATTTTTCTTGCACCATGAAATAAAATCTAATATTTATCTGACGCAGTATACTTTTGGTCTGGCCTACTACGAAATATTCGTTTTTACACATTACAAAAGACAGGACCAAATGTGCTTTTACGTTGAATAAGTATGAGCATAAATTGATCACGTTTGGGAAATGAATGATAAACAAAGATAAAGCACTATAAGACATGAATGTGCAGCAGGCAGCGTTATTTAAACGCTCTTACGTTTACCTGAACTCACTTATTCACACAGTTTTGGGTTAGTCTTAGATTTAGGTTAGATAACTCATCAGTAAACTTTTTGCTTCTGTATGTTTGACAAAGTGAACAGTTCCCTAGAACATAGGTTCCCAATGTTAGGGTGAGTCCTTTCAGGGGGTCACAGGACACACAATAACAGTAACACATTATTCATTTAGGCCATCTGCTAGGGCAGACATCAGAGAAAGTAGCCAGCTGGTAGGCAGCATACATTTTTTACTGTTTATTTCATCCAATCACACTGTCTTGATTAGTGTGTATTTGATATTATATCTTTGCACATCAGAATTCGATACATTTTAAGAGAAAAAGTTCAATAAATATGTGTGTGGGTATGTGATACTAACGAAGATCTGTACTCAAATCAGCAGCTGTGCTAAATAGTGTCATTTGTCCATTGAAATATACAAATATGAGTTTAGTTTGTTGTCCGCGTATATTCACATGCAGTGTAGACATTATACAATCTTGTAAAACATGTGAATTTATATGTTTCTACACAGTGAAAGCCCCACTACACCATTAACCTCTGTTCATTGTTTATGCTTGATCGCAAAGATAAAAATACATTGGTGCTGTTTGGTTTCTATAAGAGGAACTAAGAGCTGTGAGAGCGTTGCGTCAGGTTTGGTGTCATTAACAGTAAAGCAGGCGAGAGAGGAGGAACAGGCGTTTCCATCATATTGTGCAGCAGTAATGTGATTACCAGCTTCCTGACTGTGATCTACCTTGAGCAAGGCACCAAACACCAAAGTATGTGTATTAAGAACAGAGAACAGAGGGGAAAAGTGAATTTCTCAATTCAATCCCTTAAGGTTCATCTTAATGGTAATCTTACTGCAGCAGTCTGAAGCAGCAGACAGGAGTACCGGCAGGAAGCCAAGTAATGCGCTGCTGCGGGGGTGGGGGGGTTAAATCGATGTTGTATATTGGATTGTTTGTTTGGAATATTTTCACCCCTTTCCTCTGCCATCAGACAGCTCTTTATGAAGTGAACCAAATCTGTTAAATATGCTCTCTTCAGAGCCACCAGAATGTCAACAGTAAGGTCAGTAGAGCACTGGAGGAGTGGCTCTACAGCGCCCTCTCAGTTTGTTAGGATGTGTTATTGTGCCACTTTGGCCTTCAAGGTCCCCTATTATACAAAATGCACTTTTTGATCTCTTTTATACAAATATATGTGTCCCCGGTGTGCAGGCCCGGCGCTGACCAATGTGCCGCCCTAGGCAAGGTTTTAGCTTGCGCCCCAATCTTAAACCCCCCCCCCCATGAGCATGATTGGCTCTGTAGTAGTTTGCTTAGCATTCGCCTATACTGCCTACGCCCAGGGCCGGCCCTGGTTAAGAGAAAGACGCCACTAGAGGGCGCCCCCCACCAATTCGGGCGCTCCCCCCATGACGCTCCAAAGGGGTGTGGCCAGCAGCAGCTCCAAAGGGGCGTGGCCAGCAGCAACTAGTTCATTTAAAGCTACAGTCACAGAATCAGCACTTCAGGAACAGGGCTGAAATAGAGGGGGATGAGGCATGCTACAATGGGGGATCTGTTTGGTATTTTGAGCAAAACACTTCAGACATGTTTTGTATAGATATGGCCCTACAATATATTGTTCAAATATAGTATAATAGGAGACCTTTAAGGGTAAGTTCAGATTCACCAGCTAATACATTTTCATTCATTCGTGCGCCTGTGTTATCATCTTGATCTCTCCAGTTGCCAGACAGCTACAGCGCACCCTGGAAACTGGTGTTCTCCACACACCTGCACGGGGAAAGCTTCACCAGGATGGTTACCGGTCTGACCAAGTGTGGCCCCACCCTTCTGCTCATCAGAGACACCAAGGGCCATGTTTTCGGGGGCTTCGCCTCCCACACCTGGGAGCTCAAACCTAAGTTCCAGGGTGAGAGAAGACAGCACTCCCTTGTTGAGACTCAGATTATCTGTGCTGTGTGAGGAGCACCATCTCTTCTTTACCAGCTGCCTTCAACAGTGTGATGAAGGGCACAAACACATCAGCCTTCTCTCTCACTTTACCATGTAGACCAATGCTACATAGCTTAGCATCTTAAATACTAGACTAGATACTAAATTCATAATGTACCTCAAATCATTGTCACTATTTATCTAACACTAAAGTGAAGATGATGATGATGAAGATTCAACTTTATTGTCATTGCACAGAGTACAAGTACTAGGACAACGAAATGCGGTCTCTGCATTTGACCCATCCTAGTGTTAGGAGCAGTGGGCTGCCATTATGTACGGCGCCCGGGGAGCAGTGTAGGTAACCAGTGTCTTGCTCAGGGACACCACGGTGGCACTTGGTCTTTCGGGGACTTGAACTGGTGACCTTCCAGTTCCCAGGCCAAGCCCCTATGGACTTCGCCACCACCGCTACCAAATTGAGCTCATCTTAGCATAAGCTATAGTTATACAACAGCTGACCAGTGACAGCTTGACATTTTTTAATATCATGTCCTTATTAAAGAAAGACAATGCATAGAAATACATTCATTAAAAAAGAGAAGAGATGATTTCTTCCAGATTTAGCTTTTAGCTTATTTCCACCTGATTTGTACAGTGCAGTATATTAGCAAGTAGCACAAGTTGTAAGTAATTATTACATCTTAAGCTAACGTTAGAGTTTATTATATTTGAAGGCTCATACAAACGCTCATACAGCGTGGCACTTACTGTTTGCCACCATGTTTACATGACATCAGAAAGCTGCTATAGGATTAAAATCAATTTCGAAGCTGTACACAAACACTTTGTCTTGGAGTGTCATTGCATGGTCACAATTTCCGATAGCTGTACATCAGGAACGTGCAGATTTCGAAAGTGTGTTGCTGTTTCTCATTCTCTTATGTTGGGAAAAACCATTGCAATGTACACACAACTAAAACAACTTTTGAATAATCGCTAATCAGATTTTACATTTTACAATTTTGATTTAGTTTAAGAGTTAATGGAAAAAAAACACACAACATTTAAAAAAAAAAGCTAAATAAACATATTTATATAAAATTAAGTCAAAGTAAGAATCTGCAAGAAAAAGACCAAATAAAATAAAAAGATATATATATATATTTATATATATATATATATATATATATATATATATAAACATAATAAGTAAAAGTTAAATATCCAGTGAAAAAGAAAATAAACATATTTAAATAAAGAAGACATAACATTAGAGAGATTTTCCAATCCAGGAACCAATGGTTTATAGATTTCGGTTTACAGCTGAATTCCAATATTTAAAGCATCTGAACAGTTTATGAACATTTAGATTTTTCTGGCATGCACTCGTGAAATGTGATGTTTTTGAAGATAGCAGTTTATTTGGGCTCCTAAATCCATGATGCCGTGTAGGAGCGGCGCTCACATCAGGACTGATATACAGCTCTGATAAAGAACAAACTCTGGAGGTAATGCTACCTGTTTGAATACTGCGGTCAGTCTCTTGACTTTTCTCTCAGATCTCCATCATTTGTGTGTGTGTGTGTGTGTGTGTGTGTGTGTGTGTGTGTGTGTGTGTGTGTGTGTGTGTGTGTGTGTGTGTGTGTGTGTGTGTGTGTGTGTGTGTGTGTGTGTGTGTGTGTGTGTGTGTGTGTGTGTGTGTGTGTGTGTGTGTGTGCAGGTGACTCCAGATGCTTCCTGTTCACTGTGTTCCCCAGACTGAGAGTTTACACAGCGACAGGATATAACGAACACTTCATGTACCTCAACCAGAACCAGCAGACCATGCCCAATGGACTGGTGAGACTGCACCGTTTAAAAGTTTGAGTTTAGGAATTAAAATTATTATGCATTCTGTTTTCTTTGAGGTTGGCCACTGTCTTAAAACGTTCTTAAAATATAATGATGTCATTTATTTTACATACCTATTCAATATATGTATCACCAACAGATATAATCACTTACTGTTCTTGACTATAGTGAAAAACCTCCACAGAGTTGTGACCCAAAGAAAAGCTAGCAACTCCTCTCTGATAGGCTAACTGTGTGTTTTCTGCTGAACACCAAACTAGGTTGAGGACATTTTTTGAAACTGTACCAACAGTATGGTGAACACAACACTATGGGTGCTTTTTGTTCCCAGAAATAAATGAATCAATGCCTGCAGCTTTAACAGCTGGGTAACATCTGGAACATGGTTATCTCTTAATAAGTGGTTTTGGTTTTCTTATTTAAGGAAGTTGCACTACTACCCTTCTTATGTTAAATACAAGGAAACAGGCAGAACCCCACCCTCACAAGAAAAGAAAGAGGTCACAGCATTGTATAACTTCCACATCCTGATACATTTCACATGACAAAGAAGAAATAACACCCCAAAGAAGAGATACAAAAACTAAAAATAAATAAAACTGTATTTAAAAAAGGGGGGAACACTTAGACTTAGTCAGGGGGTAGGACTTTCAGTAAGTTAAAATATGGTATAAAGGGCTGCCATTTCCTATCCTATCCTTTTAATTTGTACCTGATCTTCTCCAACTTTAGAAAGTATAACATCCTGCAGCCATTGAGAGGTGGAAGGGGCTCTCTAAGGTCCCCGGTGTAAAGGTTTAATGTATTTCCATTTGACATTAGAAAAGTCCTGTCCTCATGAAGTCTGATGTAATCAAATCTAGGTTAATTAAGGCAGCTCTAGGAAGGAAGGAAAAACACCCCAAAGAGAGACCTTATTATTACTTTTTCACTCTTCATGTGGTCTCCATCAGGGTATGGGGGGGCAGCATGGATACTTCGGCCTGTGGCTGGATAGTGATTTCGGCCACGGTCACAGCCGTGCACGGCCCAAGTGCACCACATACGGCAGCCCCGTGCTGTCTGCGGAGGAGGACTTCACCCTGGATTCTGTGGAGGTGTGGGCGGTGGGGAAACCCCCAGAACCAGAGGAGGTCAGAAAACACTCTCTCTTTCTTTCTCTTCTGCCTTATCTTTTTATCAGACAAAATAGAGGAAATAAAGACAGGGCGTAATGTGCTGTATCAGAACATTTGTTCAGTTGATTGTTTATCCTGCGAAAGTCAGGAAGGAAACATTCTTCATTAGAAGAAGTCATTACAAGACATTTTATTTTGAATTGTACTCTCACTCTGCTGCTGCTTTAACTCCTGGTTTCCCTTTGGGAATCAATAGAGGTCCATCTTATCTTACAAACAGTCCCAGTGCCAGCTCACTTCAGTTCCTGAGTTTGTCCCAGCAGTAATAGGCTGATGCTGTGGGTAGAGACAGAGGGAGAAAGCAGCAGGGCCCTCTGCTGGGTGGTGAGGAGCTGACAGGAGCTGGAGGACAGATGTGGGGGTGAGACAGGAGGACAGGGAGACAGAAACAGGTGCAGCAATGGCTGTAGCTTTTGCCTGCCTTTTTTTCTAGCATAGAGTCAGGAGGAGCAGACCTTTTTCTGAAATAAGGCACTTTTTTTAATTTCTACAATTTGTCACGCACTGACATCCACTTTCAGTGGAATACAAAATTACCTCCCATCCTTTCTTTTTGTATTCATCCAAAAGAGAATGCAGAAGACCTGAGCGGCAGGAGAGGAAAATAAATTCTGGTGATCCTTTTTTCTCCGCGTGATCTCGTTTCCCCTCTTTGTTAATGGGTGACAGGTGAAACACAGGTTTTGCCATGATGCACATTCTGGTTCCTTATTTATTTTCCTTTTGTAAAAAAAAGTGGGAAATAAGTATTGTCAGATTCCTTTTTGGATTAAATATTTTTAGTTGTTTTATTCATTTGAGCCCCAACAGGCGTAAGTTACTACCTCATGTCCTAAACTGACAACAAAATGTCACCTGCACAGGCTTTTTCCCACTTGTCACAGATGAATTTAAAAAGGTAACTAAGACATTGTTATCCATGCCAAAAACTACTTTTTCAAAATTGTTATTTTACCTTTATTCTCAAACTTGTGGAAGGTCAGAAACAAAAAGAGAAAACAGTTGAGGGCAGACTTAGAAACTAGATCAGCAGCAGGTTTTCCCTTACTTTTCATTTCCTTCAGACTATAAAGTGTTAAACCTGAGCTCTCTCTCTATGTTCTGTGTCTCAGGGCGAGGAGGGACGGGGCAAAAAGAGTGTCCTGGATATGGACCCCGAAGTCCAGGCCATGATGGAGATGACGGGGAAGACTCTACACAGTCAGGGCCTCAGGGAGCCAGAGGAGGATCAGGAGCAGTGAGGGGGACCGGGGGGGGGGCACAAGAACAATGTCCCGTCCACCTGGTACTCAAAAAAACTTGCATTTGTCATATGATAACGCTAAATAACATTTACACCTCACCTAAAGACACGTGTCCAGTGTCAAATATACCAGATGTTTCCCTGCCTTTCATTTACAAAAGCACAGCACTGAAATCATTCTCTGACATGGATCAGCTGTTAGAGACGGGTTAGCTACGGAAGATGTCATCAAGACATCAACCGAGCTAACAAAGGCCTAACGAGGTCTAAAGGCTTTTAACGGGTCTTTAATGTCTTGATGATTGATAGAGTCCAAACTAAATGTAATGCACCCACATCATCTCAATTGTCATCTCATTAAATCTACTGATGAAAGTAACACAGCGAAATTGAAGGTTACACCACCAATATTCATGTTATATAACAGTTAAATATAACATGGATTTTCCTGAAGGTGAGCCCATTTTAAGAAAAGTCTAATTATAAAAAACTGTGGAAGATTATTTTTAAAGTGTTGAAAAAAACATTGTGTTTTGGGAGACAGAATCTGACACGGGCTCTTGTCAGCTTCTGTTCAGCTCAGGGGTGGCCACATACAGAAAAACAAACAAAGGTCTGGGCCCCTCACTAGAGGTGAGGTATAATGCCTCACAAGTTAACTCACAAGTTAGCAAAATCAAGCAAATGTAGGTAAATTATTCTTAATACTTGAATAAGCTTTAAGAAAACAAACAGCGTACATCACAGCTCTCCACAGGGTTTTATTATTAACTTTGGCAGCCTTACATCTGAAGCCTTCAAGCGTGTTATGTAAATTAGTAATTGGGCTTTTTTTATCAACTAAGATTTTTTCTAAGATTTTTTCAAATTTAAATGACTGAATTTATGTGAATATGAGGCTTATTATCACAAAAAAATACTGTGTAACAAATGTTTACATATATATTTAAGAAGTACAATATATAGTAAGACTAGCAAAAGTTTCAGGCCGGGGCCATATTCCATTATTCTTTAAGAATATGCTGAGGAATTAAAAAATGTTTAAATGGACCACAGGCCGCATTAGGCCCCTGGGCCTTAGTTTGGACACCCCTGGTGTAGGTGCTTCACCGTCAGTGTTTGTGAACATGTGTCGATTAATAATATTCTTATGATCCGATTAATAAATTCAACTGTCTCAGAAGCTGAGGAGAGACTTAGAGAATTACTCCACTACCAGAGAGGTTGACTGTTTATTCAGAGATTACAATTACTTCATCCCTCCTCAAACTGACCCTTTACAGACGAATAGAGGACTGCCGGAGAGGTGTCACCCTGACAGACCTGTGTTGTGTATGCAGATGTGATGTGTATTATATTGTCTTATCGCAGTGGTTCATGATTTCAAGTCAATTACAACTCACTGAGGACTTCAGCCCGACCAACATGTGTGATGTTATGAACAAATGTTTGCAATATCTTGAAGAAGCTAGCCAGTTTATCAGGGCTCAGACACATTATATATTTATTGTATATTTATAAGATGTATTGATTGAGTATATCAATCAAACAAAACGGAATAAAGTGTGGTGTAAGAGGTAGAGTGTTATCATGCAGTCAGCTCCTCCTTCAAGTTTTCATTGTTTCAAAGGGTTTAAACTGGGAGCAGAATTGTAGCCGAGGTCTCCTCTTTTCGAAAACAAACAGACCTGGGGATTAAAACCAGCAAAGCTCTCTCACGTTCTTGTCCCTGCACGCTGTTCTGCTGCTGGTAAAGCTAGCTCAACTCGCTAAAGACTCAAAACCAAGAAATAAAATGAGGTCTTGGATAAAGTTGTGACAGCTTCTGGCAGACAAGTGCAAGGCTGAGGTTTGCAATTGAATGGCAATATTAAAAACAGAAGAACAATCCCAGTTTGGGATAGATAAAGTATTTCTGATTTCTGAAATGGACCTTTCCCTTTATTAAAATGTAAGATTTCTCCTGGTTTGAAAATTGCTGGAAATATGTGTATAGCGTGAGTAAACAACCCTAAGAAATATATAAGGTACATGGGTCTAGTGAATTTTAGACATTTTAATGCGTTTATGTTCATCTGGTTGCTGACCAATGGAAAACACTTACATACCCTCAGCACCAGTGGGAGAGTACGCCCTCAAAACGAACCAGAGTATTGTAAATTTACATAAAATATGGATAATGGATAATTGGAACCACAGCTATAGATGAATTTGTACAATTATGCAGAAAGAATCATGATAATTACAAGGATTTCCTGTGTGTGAGTGTGTGTTGTGAATAAATTATTGCAGTGAATAAAGGAAACGCTGCCCCCGCTGGCTGGAAGGTTTAACTGCTGTCCCTGGTGTTTCAGCGCAGTGACATGTTGGTATCTTCATCTGATCATGACTGACTTTGAGACACGTAGTAAAAGTTGGCATGAAAATAAACGAGTGGATCTGCTCTGAGACTGAAAGGCTGCTCTGTATCTATATTCACCCCTTCCCCCCTTCTGTTCTGCTAACATGCAAATTACAGAGGCAAACTCCACATGCAAATGTCTTATATAATCTTACAGAAATTCACACAATGGCACGGTCGACATGGTTTCATGAAGAATGTTTGTTCTTGTCTTAATATTTGTTTATGGAAATCATTTTATTATTGTATTCCCAGAAATGTGAATACATTTTCAACTTGGATCACCCCATTGCATTACACCTTTTACACCCCAGTTACATAAAAAGGGTAATGGCTACTTAAGTACAATTCAGAGATAGGCTATATGTTACTTAAGTATTTATTTTAAAATGCTTACATTTATCCGCGATAACTCTAATTCAGAGAAGAATACTTTACTTTATAGATTACAGTAGCCAGCAGTGTATACATTAAAATACTGAAGCCACTTTATTCCTAATATTCCAGTGATATAAAGTATAAAGAAATAACTCAGACAGGGATCATGCTGCACCATAAAACGTTTAATATTTCAAACTTGAATTACATAGGGCTTATCAAATTTTTGCACTTTAACTTTAGTAAGGATTTAAAAGCAAGACATCTAGTGTAATAATGCAGGTTATTTTAACTAGTAATACTAAATACTGAATAAAGAGTAATATATTCTTACATTTTCTCTTCCATTCTTACTTTGAAATATATAACTGGGGTTGCTTCAGGTTTTTGGAATAATTCTGAGGATCAGTGGTGGAAAGTAACTACATTTACTCAATTACTGTACCTAAGTAGAATTTTGAGGGATTTGTTCTTTTTCTTGAGTATTGTACTTCTATCCCAGAGGTAAATGGTGTACTTTTGCTCCACTATATTTATTTAACTACCTTTAGTTCCTTTACAGATGTGGATTAATGATGTGAAATATAATCAACCTTAAATCAGACTTTAGTTCCTCCTGGAGTAAATTCAGCAGCTACCCTGCAGTATACAAAGTCATTCATATATATATACACAGAGTATTCCTACACTCTGGTACTTTTACTTAAGGACAAGATCTGAGTACTTTTTCCACCTCTGCTGGTTGTACTATTACTTAGAAGGCAACCGGTTGTGAATAATTCTTCATCCAGTAAAAAGGATAAGAGTAATTATCCTTTAATTTCCCCTAGCATTCATACTTTTGAAGGTATGACTGTGGTTGCTTCAGGTTAAATGAATAATTCTGAGGACCAGCTGAAAGGACATGAGGAGTCCTCACTGAAAAACACCTGTCAGTGTTTGAGGTGTGCTCTCCATCAGAGACAGAGGGCTGCAGCTCCCCCACACTGGCAACATATTAAAGTGTATTATGAATGTGTTCACAGCCTCAGAGTTCTGCTGTGCCACAGGCAGAGTAGTTTGCATAGATACCGTCCCTGCTTCCGGTCCTTTTTTTTATAACTTGTCGCTGTGCATATATTGCAAGTGAACTTTTACTTCCTTGTACACAGATAGAGGAACTGGCCGGTTTGCGGCTGGCCTTTTTGTCAACACTCTACATCCTCTGCAGCTTCTTTCATGACTTTCAAACCATGATCAGATAGAAAAGAAGCGGCAACAGAGCTGAACTAACACACTTACTACAGGTAAGACTTTTACTGCATTATAATAATTATAATACATGTGTTAGCAGGCAGCGGGTCAAGCTGCTGCTGCTGGAACCGTTTGAAAAATCCGCTTTCGACCGACAGCATACTGGGCTTCAGTGTGTGTGTGTGTGTGTGTGTGTGTGTGTGTGTGTGTGTGTGTGTGTGTGTGTGTGTGTGTGTGTGTGTGTAGTACCGGTTCCAGTGGAGTCGCAGGTTTGCTGGTTTCCCCATCACACTCACGTCTATCCACACATGCTACTGTGGCCTAATGCTGAACACGGATTTTGACCGTGTTGTAAAGTAACCAAGTACAAGTACTGCACTTAAGTACAATTTTGAGATACTTGTACTTTAAATGAGTATTTCCATTTTATGCTACTTTGTACTTATATTCCTCCCCCTACTACTGTGTAGATCTGGATTAATGATGGTAAATATAATCAACCCTTAAATCAGGGTCCATACAATACTCTTTTGCCTAATATTTAATACAACTTCTCACTTGTGTATTGCAGGCTTGATCCAGTTGTTGATTTCTTAGATTCATTACAAATAAAATGCAGTATACATAATTTACTATAGTTATAATGTTGAACTATTTTAGAGCAGTGTTTTGCTTTGTTGTTAAATCATATTGTATACTGAGAGGTGGAAGTACATTTACTTTAAACTGAAGTACTATTTTGGAATACTTTCCATTTTATGTTACTTCACACCCCACTTAATTTATGTGACAGCTAAAGTTACTTGTAACTTGAAGCATATGTAGATTCATAAAGAAAAGTATGCATTAGCAGTTTAATGATGATATATTAGTGTAGGTTAAACTGCCCAGCAGTGTAGATTATAAAGTAGTTTCAATTCACCGTGCATTACAAACTGCAAAAGTGCCATCAGTGTGATGTTCACATTAACGCATATAAAATATGACTTAATAGTATGATGGAGTCTCAAACGTGGCATTCTGCATAATGAGTACTTTTACTTTTGCTTTAGTTGATGCATGACTTGTACTTCTTGGTGTATTACATCTCTGTAAACTTTTGAACCATTTGAGCATTGTACGTCAAGACCTTTACAAATGTTCTACATCCAGAGGAAGCACTAAATTATTATATTTTTAATAAAAAAATTGCTTCAATTAACATTTAAATTAGTATATTTACTAACTATTATATGCTGCTTAGAGCTAGTATTAAGAACTCAACCAGGTTATAATCCTGTCTGTAATATACATTTTTTTTGTGAGTATGAAAACCTAACCAGCTAACAGCTAACAACCAACAGCTAACAACCAACAGCTAACAACCAACAGCTAACAGCTAACAACCAACAGCTAACAACCAACAGCTAACAGCTAACAACCAACAGCTAACAACCAACAGCTAACAGCTTACAACCAACAGCTAACAACCAACAGCTAACAGCTAACAACCACCAGCTAACAGCTAACAACCAACAGGTAACAGCTAACAACCAACAGCTAACAACCAACAGCTAACAGCTAACAGCTAACAACCAACAGCTAACAACCAACAGCTAACAGCTAACAGCTAACAGCTAACAACCAACAGCTAACAGCTAACAACCAACAGCTAACAGCTGACAACCAACAGCTAACAGCTAACAACTAGCAGCTAACAGCTGACAACCAATAGCTAAGAGCTAACAGCTAACTGTTTTTTCTCCTCCTTTATAGCCAGAGCTCAAGTACTGTTTGTGTGCTCATTTTATTGAAGACTCTGAAGTTTATAGATAATTTCCATTGTGCTATTAAATTGTATCATTGAAAAAGTTTGTAGAAATATGACCTCTGCTTTAACCTTTTGGCGGGTAAAATTAACATTCAAAATTTTATTTGAGCTGCATGAATCAGTTTTTGGCCATAATAAGCCACAACAGACGGACACACACAACATTCCTGATGTGTTTAATGTTCATTGTATTATGGCTGAAGATAACTTGTTGACAGATATTGAGAACTAGTATTGGTCATTCTGAGTCATCTTTCTGAGACAGCGCCAAACAAAACAAAAAGAGCTGAGCTATTTTAGTTTTCTGTGATACTCTTGCATCTGTCTATTATGTTGTGCTAAGTCCTCATCCAATATTATAGTATTTGCTTGTTAATCGACCAAAAAACAACTGTCACTTTAAAGTCTGAATGCTAAATAATACCTTGTTGATTCTGGGCTAAAATTACAAGTTTTTTCACATTGCTAAATCTGATAGTAAAGTAAAAATTGTAGGGCTGTTAACATTAACGTGTTATAGCTTTCAATTGATCTTGAATCCTAAATGTGTTAAAGAAAAAAATGTATGCAAATAATCACATTACCAAGTTTGATCCCAACTTCCTCCCATAATTCCTGTGTGGATTTTTACCATGCATTATGTGGTAAGGTACTGACACAAACTACGTGCTGCACTGGCTCTCCTCCAAATACAAGTAAATACTGGTATTTTAAACTTAAATGCATTTTTTTTTTATTCACTTGACACCACTAATAATTTGATGAGATCCCCCACTGCATGCATAATAAATGGCAAGCATCTGTGTCTTTTATGTGTTTGTATCACTCTAATGCGAGTTGTTCTCTTTTTATGACTTTAATGTTTCAAAGAAAGTCATTTGTTTTCTTATAATAAATCTGTATCTTTAAAAATATTTTTCTCAGAATTTACCTTTTAGCTCTTTTGCACAGTCTATCTTAATGTTGTTTTGAGTTGTGTGTGTGTGTGTGTGTGTGTGTGTGTGTGTGTGTGTGTGTGTGTGTGTGTGTGTGTGTGTGTGTGTGTGTGTGCGTATGTGCGTGCGTGCGTGCGTGTGTGTGTGTTTTAAAGATAGAGTATTCTGATAGATGAATCTAAACCACATTTAAAGAACAATGTGATTGCAGTCAGTGAACCGTGGTAAAACTAAGTTTAGGCTTAGAATACAAAATAAAAAAGAGTCATTTCTAAGCCACTCTTTACATTATCAAATAATGCTGTTTTTACCTACCAACTTAATTGTAAGTCGTTTATTTGTGTCTTTTTGGCAGAGGTCGAAAGAAGTACTACGATTTTTACTTAAGTAAAAGTAACAATATTACATTTTAATACTTAAAACGTACTCTGTTACAAGTAAAAGTCCTGTATCAAAATATACTTAAAGTACCAAAAGTAAAGTACTCATTATACATAATGGCCCATTTCATAATCATATATATATATTGACTTACTGGGTATTATGATTATTCACAACTGGTAAATGTAGATCTAGTTTGAATGACTGTATATACTGCTGCTGGATATATTAACATATACATGTCAAAGTTTATTTGATAATTGATTTACATTTTGCATTAGCTAATAATCAAGATCTAAAATGTAACTAGTGTCTAAAACTGTCAAATGAAGTAAAAAGTACAACATTGGCTTTTTAAAATGTAATGGAGTAGAAGTATAAAGTAGCATAAACTGATAATACGTAGATAAAGTACCTCAAAATTGTACTTAAGTACTGACTTGAGTAAATGTACTTAGTTACTATCCAACACTGGTGTTTGGGTTGTACTGGTGTGTCAGTATGAGTGATTGTTCCTGTGTGTATCTCAGGACACACTAACAGAACAACATGTTAATGTTCAGCACACAGGCTCATCACATCCTCATTTACTGTACACACAGTTTACCTGAGGCAGCTTGTGTGTGTTTGTTTGACATGAACATGTATGTACACAGTGTGTGAGCTACTGTGTGTGATGAGGCAGCATCAGTATGAGGAAACTTTCTGTCTGAATAATGCTGCAGTGCACCACAGGGACCGTCCCTGCGGGGTAAAGGTCTCTGCAGGAAAACAGCAGCTCAGTTGTGCGATAGAGTCAGTTAATCATTAGTTTCCATGCAAAACATTAAAGAACGCTTTTTAGTTTTTGTGATTCAGGTTTGACCGGGATATTATATTTCATTTTAAAATATATTTGAGTGTTGAATAGGCAGACAATGAATATTAACACTATAAACACATTATGCCATGTTAAAACTTTACATAATGATACGGATCAGAGCAGTTCTCTGAACTCTCTTTGGACCTTAAGTATTCTCTGTTATATCTAGAAATTAAGAAACGGGTAGCATATTTTCTAGACGTGCAGTACATATGGCCTTATATTTGGTTTTTCCTGCCTACATTATTCCTCTTTGAATATATAAATATATTAAAAAACGTAATGTTTCTCTCAAATTGAATCCAACATTAATCCGGTGTCTCTGTGTTGTTTTGATACATCTCCGCTCATTTGCAAGTTAAATATTAGATGTAGTGACGCCCCAGGTTGACCTTCAACTCTCCCCTCATATGTGAGCCCACACTATTTCTAACTCAGGTCTTTATGACACCACCATCGCTGCACTACAAAGCCCTGTTTGTTTCAGTCATAAAAAATGCATTGTTACATAGGGAGTCAAATCCTCATTGATCTGCTGTAAGGTAGTGGGGACTACGACTGCGGTGTCTGGCTAGTCTAGTGAGAGTATCCATAGCAACAATCGTACATTTCCAAATCGAAGCAATTCCATCCTTAATAATCCATCCAATGTGCTTAAAATCTTCAAGCACTGAATTTATACAGTTTGCTGTAGGAATGAAATGAGTGATTGACATAGAAAATACCTTAGTGAATGGAATGAGGAAAAGCTGAACGAGAGCACGGTCACAATAATGTGTGTTTCAGAGCGCTAACATTCCCATTTCAAATGATTAGCTCTTTGGAACGTGGAGGGGGGGGGGGGAAAGTATGTGATATTTCTGCTGACCCTCAGCTGCAGAGGGAGGGCCCACAATCCATACATCCCTGGAACAAACAGAAGTATAACGGATCCATTTAAAGTAAAGGGGAATTGTTTTGTGATGAGGGAGTTCAATCAGGAGAGACTTCATTTTTGTTTAAAGAACATTTATTGACTCATGCACCATATGATAGAAATGTTATAGTCTTTGGCGATTAGACCCCGATCCTGATATCGTATATCTTAAGGGGGAAATGTAGCAATGAACATATAGGAAACCCCCCCGGGGTCTAGACCTGGCGGTTATGCTGAAGATCTGTATTTGATGAGGACATGGGAAGAAGAGGAGATGGGATGAGGTCTTTGGGTTAGCTCTCCTCGGCGCTAGATATTATGGGTGGAGGTGGATGGGGGGGAGGCGACGCAGCAGAAACACCTGAAATCACAGCTGACTGCAGGAGATAGGAGGACGAGTTTGAAGTTTGACTGCAGCATGATGATTGGCTACTGGAGATTGAGGTGGAGTGTTGAATTCATTCAAAATTGGTTAAAGAGAACGCCCATGTTGAGCTGATTATATGCAGCTGTGGAGTGAGTGAACGTACACCCAGGTTGAGGTCGATTTGTCAGTTTATCTTAGGAAGGTTCCTAACGGAGTGAAATGACCCGTAAGTACCTCAGTGGCAGCCATGATAAGAGCTGTTTGAATTCTCTAGAGGATAGGAAAGGAGCTCTGAAACTTCCTTTGTAACCTCCTTTAGGAAACACTGGACCTTCCTTTAGGAAAGAAAGGAGAGAATGTTGTCTTGTTATTTTGAAAGTTCAGCTCTGTATTAATCAAAAGGAGAAATATGAACATTACTTTTGAACTGAAATGATAAAATAAGGTCTACATTTCACATTGTTTGTCACAGGCATCAGTTTCACTTTCCTTTTTTATTTCCGTAAAATACCACCCTAATGAAGAATAAAGGTCTCTCTGTTGTCCTCGTTCATAACGCATAAACAACACCATCAGAGAGCATGGTGCAGAGTCTCTAGAGTCTTTGAGTAGTCCTGTACAGAGAGCTGTAGTTTCCCCACAGCAGACGCATATTTATAACGTCTGCTGGCGCATCATAAATACGTAGAATAATGTAAGAGCAGTCTGATTCTCCTGAAGCCCGGTCGATTTTCCTAAGTCCTTTTGAATTTTCCTAACCACTATTCCTTAACCCCATGACGTTTCACGCAGAGGTCAAGGAATAGTTGATAGGAGAAGAGGATAGAAGCAGATTTTTGGTCAATTCGACCGTACCCCTAGTTTTCCTGAAAGAACTTGCGCTGAGCTTCATTTAATTTACCTAAACCAAAGCGACTGACCAAGAATTTGTAAACCTGCAGTTCTACAAAAGTTTTCTTCTGCGCTTTTGTTTTGGGTTTAGGTCTTGTCAGTATTTTTACAGTGTGTTTTCACTTCATTTGTAACATTTTGGTCGTCTGAGATTTTCTTCAGCAGCGGTCACTCAAATCCAAGACCAAGAGGCTGATGATCAAAATGTTAAATTAAGTTCTGTAGTTCCTAAAACATGGGTGACTTAACAGTGACTATATCCTTTTATTTACACCGTATATGCAGCAGATATGAAGATGCTCGCTGGAAAGTTTGTGATTTCCCTTTGGTTGTTGTACTGAACATCCCAAAAAAACCTTTATGAATGTGTGTCCTCTTTGAATTCACTTTTCTGAGCTGCCTTCAAGTCTACAGACTATGAGTAGACTTGAGCTCCAGACTGTAACAGTGATTTGGATTTGGTGTTGAGACTTCCATCCACTCTTCAGAACATGTGTGCCTGAGCTCAGCTTTTTGAACAGTGTGAAGGATCCAGACTCAGTGCGGAGAGGGGGACTGTAGGATCAATATGCAGCTCACTTTGTGTCTGCACACATTTCTTTGAAATGTTCATGTGCACATATGTGTGCAGGGTTTGAAGTAATCTGGTGTGATGTGGAAACAGTGAAGGAGATGTTGTAAGTCTGTGTCAGCTGAAGAACACTGAGGGGTCGGACCAGCTCTGTGTTCATACAAAGCATGATTTATTTACTTTTCTTACACAATTAATAAAACCTACATTTAACAGCCATATGCTGTTAACTATTCAATTTAAAAAGGAGCAGGCCTCCACCAGGATAAAGTCAGAAGAATTATACGCGAGTATAATCCAATATGTAAGCGATACCAAAACAAGTCTGGTAACCTGTGTGGTCCTTTATTACGTAAAAGAGTATAAACAGTTGAGTTCCACTAGAGTTCTTTTAAATAAATTGGTGAACAAATTAGATCGCAAAATGTCAGTCTGCTAACATATTTCCAATACCAGGATGTCGAAAACATTAGTGACTTATTAAGTTTCAGAAGCAAACAGATGGTGGAGCATGTCATGCAAATACACCGCTCAGCCATTTTAAAGTTTGGCAGTGGGACTAACCATAACCATACCCATCATTTTTATTTGTTTATTATGGCTAATTGTATTCACTTGCTCAGACGCCTATGCTGGTGACTAGCTAACTAACCTTAGTGTATCTATTTACAGCTAAAGCATTTAAAATGACACGCCGTTTGATTAATAGGTTGGATGAAATAATCCAAAGTCCTGCAGAAGGAGCTTTGTGGGGAATTAGTCTTTTCAATATGATAAGAAAACTCAAAAATCACAGCAGCTCCATCTGCAACTGCAACAAGGACACATATGACAAGGATACAGACATTCAACAGAACATTACACTCACTGAAGACAATATGTGACAGATATTTTAACGCTCATTTGACCAGGGATTTTAATTTTTACCTTTGGAAGTTGCCCGGTGCACAAAAAGAGTGCTTCAGTGTAACCTTATTCAATCTGGGGACTGAATTTGGTGGAGCATTTAAAATGTTTTAGTTGAGAAGTCGACATACATTTCTGTCATGTAATATTGAAGTACTGTAAAACACTGAAATTACTGATGAAAAAACAGAAGAAGTATTACTCTACCCAAAAGACCTCAAATATTATTTTGTTTTTCCTTAATATAAACTAATGTATCTGCTTGAGTTTCTTTCTTTATGGATAACAAATGGGATCTGATGAGTGTCTCTGTGTCCCCACTGCAGCCTTAGAGATGGCGGGTTGGGGGCAGCAGGGCGAGATGACTGAGTACAAGAAGATTCTGATAAAGCGGGACCTGGAGATGGGCGTTGTGATGACGGTGTTCCGGCAGAAGGCGGAGCGGCTCACTGTGCAGGTCATCATGGAGACCCGGCAGGTGGCGTGGACGCGCACCGCGGATAAAACCGATGGAGTCTGTGAGTACACTGACAATGCAAAAATCTTCTTCTTCTTAGTTGATGTAGTATTTTTCAAAGACATGGTTATATTTCTCCACCTTTAAAGCCCCTGTTAGTATTCATCTCTATACTACTTTGTACTTCTTCTCCATTACTATTAGGAAGCCAATATTGTACGTTTTATAGTGACATCACTATGTAACATTTGCACACTAAAGGAAAGGGAAAACCTAGAAAAGCATAATAGAGCCTATTTAAGATGGGCGTAGCAATAATACTTCCAGGCGTTTTGACCATTCTTTGTGACCTGTCAAATTGTAAAAGTACTTTACTACTTCGGTTGCTCACTACTTCCTGCCTTCCTGCCTCTTGCCCCCTTACCCAAGTCCAAATGTTCCTACTAGCCCTTTTGTTGGCCGCACATATCTTTTTTTTTTCATATTTTTTGCAATGAATCAATATTTTGACTTCTTTGGGTTATAGATTTTATTAAACATTACTCATGGGATCAAAATAAACTAAAGTGTGTTCATGGTAGAGAATGTACAGGTCACCCAGGGCAACGGTGTAGTTTGTTGTGTTTATTTGATAGTTTTTGGATTAAGGAACTATATTGAATAGGAATAAGATATATCAGGCTCTGTCCTATTACAAAATACTTGTTAGTGGGACCAAGTCATTGTAGAATGAGAAGTGGAGGTACAGTACAACGAGTCAAAGTATTCTATTAGTGGTATTCAGGTTTGAATTTGCCAAGATGATGATTCAAAGCTAAGTCGACCACTTAGAGATGTCAGAAATGTCCCGCCCCTTAGCCTATCACGTACAATGTGTTGGAGCGCTAATAGAATCACAAGTATTACATAGAGATGTCACTACCATATGTTCCGGACATAAACAAAGGAGCCCAATGGAGGCATTTCAGGTAGGGGGGGAGTGGGACGGAAACTCCCTTCGGGGGGAAAACCTTTATAAAACACCACAGGAAAGGGAAAGCACCCCAAAAGGAAAATAAAGCCCTATTTTTACATTACATTACAGTCACAAAACGGTTATGTGAGTATATGAATTATCCATAACATAACGACATCCACATTTAAACCACTTATCACTTTGAATTCTGAAAAGATTGTTTTAAGCATGAGTTCCCAAAACAACACTGAGATATTGTTTATTGCCTTTCTGTGAGAATATGAACCGCAGGAAATACTGCTCACATACAGAGCTCTCAGGCTGTGTTTTACCCTGACTGCTCTCAGTTTGAGAGGAAATATATGAGATGACTTTCCATCATGACAATAGCGTGAAGATACTTTATGTCGATATTTAAGGTGTGTGTTTTAATAATAATGCACTTCCTAGCATCACTGCGTCAAAGTGTGAAAATAACCCTGCCGTAAATAACGCTGAAGGAGAGACAGCAGGGCAGTTCAGAATGTGTGAAACTGAAATAGAACCATGTCACGTGTGTTTGTAATGCAGAGTAATTGAGTCTTCCTCTACATCCATACATTTGTCCAGCAGTGGCTCAGTCAGTAGGGGCTTGGACTGGGAATCGTAGGGTCGCCGGTTCAAGTCCCCGAACAGACTTGAAATATGGAAAGTGGACTGCTACTTGGAGAGGTCCCAGTTCACCTCCTAGGCCCTGCTGTGGTGCCCTTGAGCAAGGCACCGGACACCTCCAATCCCCCCTCCCCATTGCTCCCCGGGCGCTGCACGATAGCTGCCCACTGCTCCTAGTACTAGGATGGGTTAAATGCAGAGGACTAATTTCACTGTGTGTGCTCTGCTGTGTGCATGCATGTGACAAATAAAGAGGGTTTCATCCTCCGATTCTATCTATCTATCTATCTGTTTACAAAAATAAACAGCAGACGTGTATGTGTGTTTGTGTGTGTGTTTCAGTGGACCTGTTTGAGATCAGAGAGGTTCGTCCAGGGAGGAACTCCAAGGACTTTGAACGCTTCAAAGATGGCAAAGACAAACACGATGAAAACACCTGCTTCACTATCTTCTACGGCTCCCAGTTCGTCCTCAACACCCTCAGTCTGGGAGGTGAGCGCCTGATACATATGTGCTTTAATCAACAACTATCACAGAACCAGGATAGCTCTTCATATCTCATTCTGTACTGGATTTATTTCTTGTCAAAAATCATTGTTACATTTATGTTGGATGTAATAAAACATTCGCATTATTTTAAATATTTCCATTATCTCCAAATACTTGACATTTCACCGCAAATGCTCAACTACAGGCATACAGTTACTAGCCAACCAACTAACTGCTAACAGCTACCAGGTGCTCTCTTCATATAAAAGAGCACCTGGCCATCTGGGATACCCCTCTCGAGTGTCACAAGCTAGGCTAAACATTAGCATGCTAACTTAGCTAACTATGCTGTCATTAACTGGTCTATTCATTGATCCACTGCCAGTCTTTTATCATCAGAAATGTAAACAAAAGACAAATACACATTAAGACAGGCAGACAGAAGCATTGGGGCTTATAATATAAGATAAGATAAGTACTTTATTGATCCAAACGTGAGTAGAAAATATACATGTCGGAATAAAAATGTACACAAAATATAAAGCTGGATATAATATATACATTAAGTGTGTAAGGAATGGAATATTAAATTGAATATAAATGTAAAATGTACAGTATGAGTTTTATTAAAATTAAGTTAGCTACTCAATATATCCCTATATGGATCAAATCAGGAGGGATTTGGCAGTTTAACACCCATTTCAGTAGCTGATGTTTATCTGGTGTTAGGCAGTAACCGCCCACACCTGTCAGCAGTTAAAGGAACTTTTCTTGACATTAAAAGAGTATGCACATCTATGGAGATAGACACAATCAAGCTTGGATGATCATTTCAGATAACAGGATCAAATCTAACAAAGATGTTGTTAGTAAACCAAAAAGTTTCAGCTCCATTTAGTCTATTGTTCAGTGTTCATGCTAAGCTACTCCAACTCTGTTATTGAGACATTTTACCAACACGTTGTCTCAGTAGACAGCTCCCTGAATCCCAGAGTAAACCATTCACTGATGCTAAGCTTTGGTCCGGACAACAGGCAGAAGTGTGTAACAGAAAATATGAATATGGAACTCTAGTTTATCTTTAACCTCAGATCAGGAGAAATGTAGTACATTGATGAAGCAGTTTCCCAATACCTCTATGATTTTCCAGATCATTATATAATGTAATCCATACTCTGATCTGTAATTGAATCTTGTGAATCTATTACCAAACATCTTAGTTCATTGAAGTGTATACACAGTTTGTGTTTAGATCACCTTTTGCTCCAGGAAGTAAAGTGTTGAAATGTCAAACAACCTTTCTCTTGCTGTATGAGCTAAAATGTTACTCATAAAGCTGATGTTCTTCTCCTCCTATCACCTCACAGTGTGTTATATCTGTTAAAATGCTTTCTGTTGTGCTCATTCTGCAGCTGATTCTGTTGATGACGCACAGAAATGGCTGACTGGACTGGAACTGCTGAGGCAGGAGACGCTGCAAGCTTCCACTCCAGTTCTTATAGAGAGGTACACACACACAGACAGCAGTTTTGATGTATCACTTGTCCCCTCATCTATTTTTTGTAAACCCCTCCCCCCAATTCAGAGTGATAAGGATTCAAATCATTGATCTCTCTGTTTCTTTCCCTGCAGTTGGCTGAGGAAGCAGATGTATTCTGTCAATCAGACCAAAACCAACAGGTACTGTATTCGTGTAGAAAGCTCTGAACACCAAACCCATTTCAACATGTGACAGAACCTGTAGTAACTGCATTACATATCTTGTGTTTTAAAGGTCCCCTATTATGCAAAAATGCACTTTTTGCTGTCTTCTATACATAAATATGTGTCCCCGGTGTTTAAGGAGACTCAAAAAGTGTCACCCACATTTCTAAAACGGGGGTACAAACGAGCTGATCCACATTTGCTGTCATTATGACGTAATAAGGAAAATGTGGGCTGGCTTTACATTGTACTCCTGGCAACGTCCCACCCACGTCCCAACCTATGGTCCCCCATATATAGTGGGCTAGCTGAATCCCCCCCCAGCTGTGTGTGTTCAGCAGGATGTCTGCAGGAGGGACTTAGAGTAAAGTTGTATATATAATACATATAATGTCTCTGTTCTAGTGGTAAACACTGAGAAAGAACAAGCTATGTGCTGTATCAGAAACAATGCGCCACATGTTCTGGAAGTATTATGGTCTGTGTTTACATTAGCAAGCATGCTAACACTGTACTGGAGAGACTATGAGTAATATAAAGGTCCTGTCCTTGTGGTAAACCGAGAGAGAAACGTTTGAGCTCCATACTGTTTCAGAAATAATGCTGGATGTGGTTTGAACATAATATGGCGTTTAATCACGGCAGCGTTTAGCTGAGTTTCTCCTGGTACAAAACTCTGTTCAGAGGAGAGATCATGATGCTCCAAAGGGGCGTGGCCTGCAGCAGCTAGTTCATTTAAAGCTACAGTCACAGAATCAGCACTTCAGGAACAGGGCTGAAATAGAGGGGGATGAGGCATGCTACAATGGGGGATCTGTTTGGTATTTTGAGCAAAACACTTCAGACATATTTTGTTTAGATATGGCTCTACAGTATATTGTTCAAATATAGTATAATAGGGGACCTTTAAGGGATTTTTACATAATTATTTGACATGCAATAACACATTTTGAATGCATTATAGATAATTTATGTTCTGCATTTTGTTTTAACCCTTAGCATCTCCATGAAGGAGCTGAAGGTTCTGCTTGCTCTGCTCAACTACAAAGCCCCCAGCTCCCGCTCTCTCAAAGACAAATTCCAGGTACTCTGATCTTCTCCTCGTCATCATGTCCTCAGTGTTGTGTGTGATTATTCTAATAAATCAACAACCTGGATATCTGAAGCCTTAGAAAAACGATAGAACCTACAATACATAGACAGCATACACATGGACAACCGAAAGTTAATGTTATGTACATTGCAAAAAGCATTGCTACAATCTTATTTAATTCAACAAAACGTGATACGGAATTAGCTAAATATTCCAGGAGGTGAGTCTGTAGTCTCACGTTTTTTTTGTTCTGCGTTCACAGGAAGTGGGAGCAAAGAAAGACCGCGTGGACTATGAGCAGTTTCATAAATTGTACAACCTTATTATGTTTGAACAGAATGAGGTGAGTCTGAATAACTATGAAGTAAATATAAACTGTATGATTATATATTTACATGATTTTCATTCTTATTATATTTTAAACTCAGATCCTTGATGAGTTCAAAAAGGAATCATGTGCTTTTATTCTGGGGTGAGCTCGTGTTCTCTTATCTTTGTGAAACATTTAACAAACCCTGATGTTAAGATGGTAAGAGAGTGTGATGTGAGTCAGGAGGGCTGACAGGGTGTTTGCTCTTCTCTACAGTAACACCGATAAACCTGATGCCTCCGCAGTGCTGCTCCATGACTTCCAACGATTCCTCATCTACCAGCAGAAGGTGAGCATAGTGTTTGAACCGATAAAAGAACATTTAGATGAAAGAAAATATTTACATTTTTGACATCAGCTAATCCTGCAGGAAAAGCAGTGTACAACCATATTTACGTTTATAGGCTTGGATTTTTTTCTCTTCCCAGTTTTAATATGAACAGATGCATGACCAGTCATTTAGAGGCAGATCAATGCTATTTTAAACATTAATTGATAATTAGTGATTATTTGTTTCTCACAGATTTTACATCCATTGTTTAGACATTTTTTTCTGTGCCCCTCTCTCCCTCCCTCCCTCCCTCCCACAGGAATCCTGGGCCAGTGACCTTAACCAGGTCAGAGAGCTGATGACCACCTTCATCGACGATACCATGAGAAAAACCAACGACCCCGAGTTCACCGTCAGTGAGGTAATCTTATCCGACAGAGATAGAGATGCAAAGATGTAACAGACTGAGGTCACTATGTGTACAAAGTGTGTCCAACCGTGTTTGAATGCAATTGATTTAAGTCACATAAAATGTTGTTGTTGGCGTGAGTTACAGTTGAAGATAAGGTTATATAACTAGAATGAATCACATAGAAAATGTGTGTATAAACGTTCATTTAAAGGCTTTCTCCTCCTGTAGTTCCTGAGTTTCCTGTTCTCCAAAGAGAACTCAGTGTGGGATGAGAAGTACTCAGAGATCAGCAACCTGGACATGAACAACCCTCTGTCTCACTACTGGATCAGCTCCTCACACAACACGTCAGTATGGTGGCTGGACATCAGACAGAATAATGACATCTTTTTCATGTTACTCTGAATGCCAGTTACATATCTTTTAGTTTTTCCCACTCAAAAAAGTGCATCAAATATTATAGTTAAAAACAGCCGTCAGTCAGTTACACTTCCATGATTAGGGATAGAGGATAAAAATATTCCTAGATATAATTTAATTAAAGGAAAAGCAGAATTCTCTTTTTCTGTCATGTCTGAATTCACCGAGCTCATGGAAGAAAGATACTAAATCACTGGAATGCTCCTTTACTGACTTTATCAGCATTTCCACCTTCATCATATATATTGCGCAACGTCTTTTAATTACCAGCTTGCGGTCAGCTATGACGTCCTCTAATATCAGCTGGTTTCATTAAATAATAATAATAATAATAATACAGAGATACAATGTTCGAATATATATGCAATATATCAAATTATACATTTCTATCATGTGGATCCTGCAAGGGTGTGTTTGTTCATGACATGGTAATCCAAAGTTTAAATAAATTGTCAATCAAAGTCAATGGTTTGCTAACATAGATAACGTTTTTAGTTACATATTGTTAGAAATTGTTTCCTGATATCCTGCTTATTAATTGATTTTCACAGACAAGCGAAAAACACCCTCCACTGCAGAGGTTACAATACATGATCAAGGTTTTCCGGACATCATTTTTGTGTGTTTGTCCACAGCTACCTGACGGGTGATCAGCTGCGCAGTGAGTCATCCACAGAGGCTTATGTCCGCTGTCTGCGCCTGGGCTGCCGCTGTGTTGAATGTCAGTAAACTCACCATGTCGTGCAGATCATTTTCCAGAGCTTTATCGTCAGCATTAGTCTCATTTTGGACCAGCTGGGGTAAACTAATAACCGATGATACTTTATTTCTTTGTGATTTTTGTGGTATTGAATTGGTCCAGTGGACTGCTGGGAAGGGCCCGGGGAGCCAATCATCTACCACGGCTGGACCAGGACGACCAAGATCAAGTTTGAAGACGTGGTCAAAGCCATTAACGATCACGCATTTGTCACATCAGAGTAAGAATTACAAGAAAACCACCATGTCTGGGACTTTGTGATTCCCACACACACACACACACACACACACACACACACACACACACACACACACACACACACACACACACACACACACACACACACACACACACACACACACACACACACACACACACACAAACTCCTGATAATGTGCCTCTGTGGCTCAGGTTCCCGGTGATCCTGTCCATAGAGGAGCACTGTCCTCTGGAGCAGCAGCGTCAGATGGCCCGTATCTTCAGAGACGTGTTTGGAGACAAACTGCTGGTTGAACCTGTGGAGCAGCTGGCTGAGCAGCTCCCCTCACCCACACAGCTGAAGGGCAAGATCATACTCAAGGTCAGAGGTGGAGAAGATCATGTACTTGAGTAAAATTAGAAGTACTCATATCTTGTACTTGAGTAAAGTAGAAGTACCAGAGTGTAGGAATACTCTGTCACAGTAAAAGTCCTGCATTCTAAATGTTCCTCCAGTGAAAGTAGAAAGTACTCTCATCTAAATGAACTTAAAGTAGCGACAGTAAAAGTAGTCATTGTTTGATTGGTCCATTTCAGAATAATATCTCTGATCTGTTTTATAATTATTGATCATTAAAGTGTTCTCAGAGCTGGTAAAGGTGCAGCTAGTTTGAATGGCTTTGTATACTGCAGGGTAGCTGCTGAATTTACTCCAGGTGAACTACAGTCTGATTTAAGGGCTGATTATATTTACCATCATTAATCCAGATCTGTAAAGAAACTAAAGGTATTAGATACATGCAGTGGAGTAAAAGTACACCATTTACCTCTGAATGTAGTGGAGTAGAAGTCAAAGTAGCAAAACATTTAAAGTACAAATCCCTCAAAATGTAAGTTACTTTACACCACTGCTCAAGGTGTGGGCAGGCTTGGGGAGTAACTGATTACATGTAACAGAATAACTAATCAGGGTATTCCCTTACAGTTACATTACAAAAAAGATGTAATCAGATTACTGTGTGTGTGTGTGTGTGTGTGTGTGTGTGTGTGTGTGTGTGTGTGTGTGTGTGTGTGTGTGTGTGTGTGTGTGTGTGTGTGTGTGTGTGTGTGTGTGTGTCAGTGGAATGGTTGTATCAATAAAGATTGGTTTTCTTTGTCATCACCACTGATTGCGCTCTCCTTGTCTCCTGCTCTCAGCACAAAAAGCTCAGTGTGGATGGGGGGGGGACCAGTAAGGACTTCAGGAAGGGGCAGAAGCAGGGAGACCTGGAGATCTGGGACCCTGTGGACCAGGTATGTTGGGGGGGATCAGATGGGTAAGGTAGCTGAGACTCCTTGTGTGAACCTGCTTTCCCTAACATGGAGATGATCTGGGCTGATCTGTTTTACATGTCACCTTGATGCACAGGCTTAAACATGTTTAAATATATATATTATAAGTTCAAAAAAAGTGGAAAGTGCTTTTGATTGCAAACTGTAAAGCAGTGATATTATACAAAGTGCACAAATTCACTGCAACGGTAGTACAATTTCAGCCGACAGACAGCACCAAGCAGAAAAATGTCTCCAAAATAAAGCTATTGCATGTTGCTGAGAAAGCTGAGCAGCGCATTCGATGTTCAACATGTACGTCCTCACCTCTTCAGCGCTGGAACAAGCACTACTGTGTGATCTCTGATGACAAGCTGTATTACGCAGAGGAGACCGAGGAGGAGGACGAAGATCCCAGGAAGGTAAAACACATGGCTGCTGTTTACCAGTTTATTTTTAAAAGCATTGTTTTACATTTAGAGTGAACTTTAAATGGTTTCATATAAAACACCACAGGTCCACAGGTGTCAATCATAATGATGTTTGAAACCTAGTAGAGCTATGGAATTGAGATTTGATTAGTGGATGAGGAATGTACCAAGAAGCGCAAGTAGGGCTTAAATGCATCACAATAGTTTGCAAGTCAGAACTGAAAAATAATATAAAAGATGAATTCAAATAGAATATGCTTTGGTAATCCACCAAGGTGTTATATACTAACCAAAGGCTAAGCAGCACATATGTTAAATACATATATATACACCCATATAGATCGCCAGCTCATTGTTACTTTCTGCACAGCAATGAATTCTTGGAGTAATGAGCCTGTCTCAAGGAAAGAATGTTTCTTAAATCTCAATCCCTACATGTATGGCAGCCATTCCAGTTTCAGTAGTTCATTTAACTCAAAGACATATAAATAATAAACCGGAGGAACTGATAATGCTGCAGTGGTCTCTTAATTTTTTCCACGGCTGTAGATAAAAAAAGATGATGACGATAATGATGGTGTTGGGATGTACAGAACGAGCATATTGCTGTCTGCTTAGGTGTGAAAGGTTCAAACACCAAAAACTCCTTTTTTCCTTTTGTGTAAAATGTGGCAACAAAAATCATCCTTTGGTCAGTGATCATTCACGTAGAAAGAACATGAGGTGACAGTTACATGGAGGATGTGTGAAACCAGAAGTGTTGTCTTGTCAGTACCAGGACCAGCACTCTTCAGAGCTGTGGTTCCATGGCCGCATGAAGGAGGGCCGGCAGATGGGCGAGCGGCTGATCCTGGATTACTGCAAGGAGAACGGAGGAGGAGACGGAACCTTCCTGGTGCGACAGAGCGATACCTATGTCACAGACTTCACCCTCTCCTTCCGGTACTGCATGCACTTTCTTCATCTCATGGCCAGCTGAAACCTTTTGGTCCTATAGGTTGTCCCGTTGCAGAATGTTTTGGTTCGGATTTGTGATTTACCCACATTTTGAAGGATGGAACCAAAAGTAAAAAACATGTTGACTTTGGACTTTAATCTCAGAATTATGACTTTGTTCCAAATTCTATTTAAATCAGATTAAGTCAGCAGTTTGTTTTACTTTTGGTTACATCGCAAAAACTGTTTTTCATTTGGCCCTAATCCTATTCTATTTGTTTGAAGTCCACACACTAAAGGATGGTGTCCTCCTCTTATCTTAATTAAGTGTGAACACTGTGCACGTTTTCCAGGCGCGGTGGGCGAGTCCAGCACTGTCGTATCCGCTCAGATTCAGAGGGGGGGCGCACGTACTTCTTCCTGACGCCGAACCTGCACTTCCCCAACGTGTACTCTCTGATCCAGCACTACAGAGACAACCCGCTGCGCTGCCAGGACTTCGAACTGCGCCTCACTGAACCTGTGTCGCAGCCCAACCCACACCTACAGGAGGGGTGTGTATCATCACAGCCTGGAACAGCATGTGCTAACAATCACTGCACCATATCGGCAAGCGGTTAATAAGGACACCTTGATATCATTTTTGTAAATTAAAGCACATGCCAAAAGTAGAAGTGTATGCCTTCTGACAAAATCTCAAATCAGTTTTACTTCTATATTTTATCTTTGCCCATCAGTGAGGTTACAATATGCTGTACCTTCAACTGGCTAAATAACACAACAATGGCACTAAATATATTTTATTTCCTGCTAAACAAAATACATCCCATGACATAAGTAATAATCTCCCTGCCAGCACTGTGAACCAAGAAAACTTGAGTACCCAAAAGTTTTATGATAGAAATGTATAGTACGGGTCTACAGCACATAGAAACTGCCGGATGCTAGCTTATGTTGGGCAATTAGCACAAGTTGCGTTAAATAGCATTCATGGCATTATAGCCTACAGTATGTGGACTGATATGGATTCTGCACCAAGGGATTGGCCATGGCCTGAGTGGTGTTGGATATAGAGAGCACAAAATGGAATTTATTACTCCTTGTGAACAATCCCCACGATCTTCAAAATTCCATAAAATCAGTCCACAAATATGGTCACTTTCTAGTTTAAACTTCCATTTTTGATTTGATTTTTGATTTTGCATGTCAGAAATGGATTCAGCATCAATAATAAACCCCAAAACCACTCCAAAATTGTCCTAACTGGTCAAGCCGTTTTTTAACTAAATACTAATAATACGGCCTGTCAGAACATTGGTACAGAAAGAAGAGTTTTTATGGACCAAATATAATAACAAGGAATCAATATTGATGCAGCAGAACCAGATATACTGTATGTAACAACTACAATTCCTGCATTACCCTCAATGCAACTTCCACCACCACACTAAGGAGAGCAGTTTTGCTACTCAGCTGGTGTCATTCTAATCCATTGTTCATGCAGTGTTTGATCAGGTTTAATGAGCATCAAAGGGCTGTGGAATTTTCCTAAGCCACTGATTAGCACCTACAGTAATCATATTATGTATAGCTCTCTCTGAAGGTTCAATGGTTTTCATGCTTTCGTTTCCTAGTGGTCTGATGAAGATAGTGTTAACCGCACAAGCATTTCTTTTTTTTCCCTTTCACTCTCACTCGCCCACAGAGTCACTCTTCCTGTGTCTTTCTTCACTTTATTTTGAAATAATTTGAATCTGCTTTACTGGAATGAAAGGGAAATCACCTGTTTTGGCAAAGCCTGACCATGAACATCTGACTGAACACTTGTTTTACTTATCATATCTACCTATGTGTGTGTGTGTGTGTGTGTGTGTGTGTGTGTGTGTGTGTGTGTGTGTGTGTGTGTGTGTGTGTGTGTGTGTGTGTGTGTGTGTGTGTGTGTGTGTGTGTGTGTGTGTGTGTGTGTGTGTGTGTGCAGCTGGTTCTACAGTAACCTGAGCAGAGGCCAGGCGGAGGATTACCTGCTGAGGATTCCCAGGGACGGAGCTTTCCTCATCCGGCAGAGAGAAGGAGAACCAGACTCCTTCGCCATCACCTTCAGGTGCAGTGACACTCAAGCAGTGGTGTTCAGTAAACAGAATTACTCAAGTACTCTACTTAAGTATACAAAGCCATTCAAACTAGCTGCACCTTTACCAGCTCTGAGAACACTTTAATGATCAATAATTATAAAACATATCAGAGACATTATTCTGAAATGGACCAATCAAACAATGACTACTTTTACTGTCGCTACTTTAAGTTCATTTAGATGAGAGTACTTTCTACCTTCACTGGAGGAACATTTAGAATGCAGGACATTTACTGTGACAGAGTATTCCTACACTCTGGTACTTCTACTTTACTCAAGTACAAGATCTGAGTACTTCTCCCACTTCTAGTCTCAAGCTAATTGTTGTGTGGGTGTGTGTGTGTGTGTGTGTGTGTGTGTGTGTGTGTGTGTGTGTGTGTGTGTGTGTGTGTGTGTGTGTGTGTGTGTGTGTGTGTGTGTTAACCCTCTCTCGCTCTCAGAGGTGACGGTAAGGTGAAACACTGTCGTATCCAGAAGGATGGGAACATGTACCTACTGGGCACCACCATCGAGTTTGAGAGCCTTGTGGAGCTGGTGAACTACTTCAAGAAGAAGCCGCTGTACCGGAAGATAAAACTACGTTACCCAGTCACCCCCAAGCTGGTGGATCAATTCAGCACAGTGAGTTACCAAACCCTTAACCAACAGGTCAGAAGAAGTTCATTCCATCGCACCTATTGAGAAGTTGAAGACATTTAAACTTATTTTTCGCTGTGATGTCACTTCCTTTATGTAGTCATCTGTTGATCTTATTTTTTATAGAAATATGGGCCATGGTCTGTTTAAGTGTAGCTATGTTAGCATCTCTGTGATGCTGCACCTCGAGCTAAATGCTAACATCAGCATGCTAACATGCTCACAAATCAGGATGTTTATCCGTCATATTTCTAATGTTTGGGTTTTCTTGGTAAAATTTGCTTTTATCATTGAACACACAGTACAGCTGAGGCTGAACTATACTTTATCAAGATGTGTATAATAGTTATGGAGACATTTCAATCTTCACCAAAAACGTCCAGCTGCAGGTGGTGCTTTAATCCAAGTCAGAGATCGAAATAATGTCATAGTGATCCATTAATTTCATTTCATTTGTTTCGTTCATGGTATGTACAAACTCAACTTATAATAATTATTTACAAAACATGTCTCTACTCTATCCTTCATGCTTCCTTATTCACAGCTAATCACGACAGTCATAGGAAAGTAAGAGAAACACAAAATACTTAGTTCCCACTTGACAGTTAAGGGAAAGAAACAAAACAAATTCAAATGTTTTTAAGATATTGTAATTTTAACGACTGAGATTTTCATTTTTGGTTCCAACTGCTAGCATGGATCAAACTGATAAAAATAAAAATGTGTTTGCTAATATTATGCAGGCATGTTAATATGTTGTTTCTCTTGCTAAATAGTCACCACTGCATCCTTAAAGTGGGATTTAGTTTTAGCTCTGATACTGTAACATGAAGGCCAATATCAGCTCAACATTTGTCTCCTAACTGGTACCTCTCTCTGTGTGCGAACGCAGGAGAAAGGCTGTGCATCCCTGTATGACGTGAACACATACGTGGAACCCAACGAGATCGAGCCCTCACTGGTGTGTATGCACCACCATACACTTCCTGCTTTGAGTTTGTGTTATCCCGGGCAGTTTTCCGTTCATTTAGACTCTCTTTATTGTGTGTGTGTGTGTGTGTGTGTGTGTGTGTGTGTGTGTGTGTGTGTGTGTGTGTGTGTGTGTGTGTGTGTGTGTGTGTGTGTGTGTGTGTGTGTGTGTGTGTGTGTGTGTGTGTGGGTGCGTGCGTCCTTCAGCCTCAGAGCACAGTCAGGGCGGTGTACAGCTACCAGCCTGTGAGGCCGGACGAGCTCAGCTTCAGTAAAGGAGCCTTGATACACAATGTGTCTAAGGACAGCAATGGATGGTGAGTCCATTACAGGCCTACATGACAACACTGAAACGTTGGCTTTAATATGTATTATTCCAACAGATTTCACATAACTCGACTAGGTTAGTTGAAAGTTCAACGTTTTTAGTTTTTATTATTTGTTTTTTGCTCATTGTGCATTTTGTATACCTTAAAATATGGATGTATGATGATGATGGTAATGAAAATAATAGTAATTATAATTATGATGACTATTATCGTAATTATCTTATTTTATATAAAAATAGGATGAGAATGAATGAATTTGCGTAAGTATATATAGATTTTTGTTTATTTGTGTGCATATTTGATTATTAATATATATATTTTTTGATCCTGCAACTGGATGACTAACGGGAGGGCTACTTTCTGTACAAGCTATGCTTTCTGCCCTCCTGCTTCTACTAATTTTGTTTGTTTGTTGGATCATAAATTGTCTGTATCAATATTGTAATAGCAGAAGAAAAAAAAGGAAAGCAATAATATCAAGTTTAAATGAAGAAATATTAAGTTCAACTTCATATTATTGCTTTCAACCAACCTAATACAGCTATGTGAAATCTGTTTAAATAATACATTTAATCAATTCAATGTTTCAGTTTTTTCAGTGCTGGTTATGTGTTTTGCCAAATTTTAGGAATAAAACGTTATACTGCGTTATGCATTTACATTTGCATGCACTTCCTCCTTCCTTCACTCCCTACAGGTGGAAAGGTGACTATGGTGGAAAGATGCAGCAGTTCTTTCCATCTAACTATGTAGAGGAAGTATCCAACAACAGCAGACCTGACACCAGAGAACAGGTGAGAGTAGAGTTCAGCTCACAGTTTGAACCCAGGTCCAGCAGCAGACTGAAAATCATCCGTGCGTATGTGTGTGTGACGTGTATTCAAACAGGACTTGGAAGAAAACCCACTGGGGGAGCTGTGTAAGGGTGTGGTGGACATCTCCAAGTGCAACATCCAACACTGTGAGTCACTGAGTCTCATGCATGCTTTACGTTCACACACTCCTGTGGTTGGGTGCAAGCATAAGTTCTCACTATCCTCACAACACTACCCTTCTGCTTTTACTTCTACCTTTACTTAAGTACAAGATCTGAACCACCTCTGAATAAATCCCACTGTCCATTAAAGTATTGCTCTCTCCTCCCCCTCACTGAGCTTCTCCTCCTCCCTCCTTGTCCCCAGTGAGGAATGGTAAGAACGGGAAGTCCAGCGTGTTGACGCTGCAGGACGTGGAGCAGGACAGCCTGCAGTTTGACCTGTCAGCAGGCTCCCTGGAGGAGCTGTTCAAATGGTACCAGGTAGCCTGGGACATCACTCAGAGAGAGATGAGCAAGCAGTACAACAGGGAGCAGGAGGTGAGTATCTTAAAATATATTATCATATAAAATCTCTCTGTGAATCAGCTCACCCTGTGTTGATCATGTTGGGAGTGTGTGTTACATCAGTTAATACATCTTCAGACAGCATATGACTGAAATATACCACCTACTGTAAAACCACGGTTGATGGTCTGTCAGCCACGCTGTGCAAACAGGAAACATCTGATTTTTTTTGTCCAATCTCAGATCAGACAGCAGGTGGAAGTAGAGAGGAAAGCGGAGGTCGCCATGGAGATGTCAGACTTGGTGGTCTACTGTCAGCCGCGCAGCAAGGAGAAGGACCGCTTCGGTAAACACACAGAGAAACACACACTGAACACACACATGATGAGTGAGCAGGGCCAAACCGACCTCAGCCCAGCTGGATAAGAGAAATATGTTCAGAGCAAACAATTTTAAGTGTGTTGATCTCGTTACTTTAGGTATTAATCACACACTCACTGTAGCATTCTTTCAGTATGATTAATGATAGAGGTTTGAATTTGTTTTAGATAACAAACTAGTGCAAGGCATGGACTTATCTTTTTCAACTCTATGCCACTTCTGAACTTAATAGAAGCTTTTTCTGTAGTTTAGACACATGAGCAAGTACTGTGGATAGTTACATTCCAATTTCCTGAGCCTCTAACAATTGAGCTAGATACTCCACGGGAAAAGGTGTTAATACACACTGTATGGTAACACTTAAGAGAGTTTGAAATGATCTTACACATGGGTTAGTTTGAGACAGGACACACATTATTATGAAATGATGGGAATGTGCTCACCATCTGTGTGTAGCATTTGTTTTAGGTCTTAAAATGGAATTGCCTATTGCCAAACCATAGTGTGAATGTCTCATGATGCCAACAGTCTGGTGCAGGGATGAGTCCTAAAACCTGGAAATAAGTTAGCATTCTAGCACTTCTGGTTTCCTCTTCTAGAAGTTTGTCCGATAGGTTTTTGGTTAGATGCCGGAAAAAGATCTGTGACCAGGCCTTGGTGATTGACAGCGCTTGCTAAGAAATGACTAAATGAGACATTAAATGTCATCACGCGGAACGCTAGCCGCCTTTAGCTTAGCGGTGGTGATGTGCAGCCATGCTACTCTGATGTGGTTTGACACTGACAAAGACTACTTCAGTTGAACCATCACCATGAGGCTTTCTTCTTCAATATGGATGTGTGTATTTCTGTCCAAAGCCATTCGTGCTTCAGTTTGAAGAGGAAGAAAAGAGAACAAGAACAAAGCTATTTAAATAATAAAATAGTGAAGTTCATGGGAGCTGCCGTCACCATACAGCTCTGGAAAAAATGAAGAGACCACTCTAAATGTTTCTTACATTTTTATCTCTACATCTATGGCAGCCATTCCAGTGTCTGTTGAATTCCAACACAGAGAAATGTTGTCAGTAGTTTATAGAATACAATAAAAAAAAAACCATTCAACCCAAAGACATACCTATAAATAATAAAACAAGAGGAACTGATCATCTCCTCATTTTTTTCATCAGTGAGGCCCCTCAGCGTATGCACTGCTGATGAAACTTACTGTTCTTTGACCACAACTCAAAAGTCTTCAACAAACAGGATGTGGCCAAAGACAAAGCTCTGAAGACTAGACAGCTTCCTGTGTTACACCAGTCTTCATTTAGAGACACACTGAGCTGTCCTACATAACCTGTCAGCATTAGTATAGTTAATCTGTTGCGAAGCTTTCAATGAAATAAGGAAACATTCTGAATGCTTTTATCTTTATTTATTGGGTTTTGCAATCATTTATAGTTTTCAGAGAATTTATAATCAAAAGTATGAAATGAAATAAAATAAGAATGCAAAACGATTCAGTTAAAAGCCAGATCGAAAAGGTGGGTCTTGAGTTTGCTCCTAAAAGTATGAACATACACTCCTGTCTGATAGCGATGATGTAGTGCCAGCACCCAACAGCAAACACCATGTGTGTGTGTGTGTGTGTGTGTGTGTGTGTGTGTGTGCGTGCGTGCGTGCGTGCGTGCGTGCGTGCGTGCGTGCGTGCGTGCGTGCGTGTGTGGGAGGGTTGTGTTTGTTTTATTTTTGTTTGTCTATTTTTATTTTTAGCTTACATTGAAATGTTGTATTATGCATTCTGTATGTTTTGTAAGTCATTTCTGCTATCTAACTGTTTTTTTTCTTATGTACTTTTAGCAATTTTATTTAAAAAAAGAAAGAAACAATGTTGTGCTTTTGGTTGTACATGTTGTGTATTAAATTCAATAGAAATGTGATCCCAAAAAAAAAGAAAAGATGAATGCTCTGCTGCCCTCAGCTCTTCTGGGGGGCAAAAGGTCATACCAGAAGATCTGAGGGTTCCAGAGGACTCATAGGCTAAAAGCAAATCCGATAAATAGCTAGGCCACAGACCATTAAGAGCTTTAAGAACCAATACAAGTATTTTAAAACTGAGTAAGGAGACAAACATTTACAGTAAAAGACAATATTAAAAGCAATAATTGAAAGTGTCTCTCATAGGACTGCTGCGCTCTTGTCCCTGCAGATAGCTACAGCTACAAAGAGATCCGCTCCTTCGTGGAGAACAAGATGCCAGGGAAGAGCCGCACCAATGACTTCCTGCAGTACAACCGCAAGGCTCTGAGTCGCATCTACCCCAAAGGCCAGCGGGTGGAGTCCTCCAACTACGACCCTTACCCCCTGTGGGCCCTCGGCTCTCACATGGTGGCGCTCAACTTCCAGACTGCAGGTACACTCTCTCTGGGCCAGGTTCCCTTAAAGGACACCTGTAGAGGGGTCCACTCAGCACCTGGCATATTGTCCTCTTGTCCCAGGTTGGGGAGTCACACTAGACCCGGGGAAGGCCCTCTGAGGCTCTTGAGTCCCTCTGGCTCCCTGAAGCTTGGCCAAAAAACAACATGGCAATAAATTACAGCTAATTTTCTTTTGTGAACACACCTGATGTTGGAGTTTGAGGTGGTACTGTGACACTGAAATATTATAATTTTTGGTCAGCTAATGTATGCATCAGATCTTTCTACATCTGTTTCCTGGCCTTGGAAAACTAACCATGGATAAATCCCAAAAAAAGGAAAAGACACAAATGAAATAGAGTGTTTAATTCTGGTGTGTGGATTCCTTAGCTTTTGCTGCCAACATTATTGTGAGGAATTAGCAAACCACATTAAATCCAAAGACATATTCAGAACAAACAGACAGCACTTTTCAACAGGTACAAATAGCAATAGACTTTTAACATGCACTTTATTTTCTATATAGGTCCACAAAAGCAACATTTTTATAGACAAGCTTAACATTATTACATATTATTACGTATAACATTTTATTAGCTCTGTTATTAAATATGTTTCGGGGCTCCAAACAAACTTTATTTCCTGACAAAACTCTATTTGCCAGTCCTGTTGTGAACCGAGAAATGTGGAGTATAAGTTTTATGATAGAAATGTAGCAAGCGGTTAATAACGACACGTTGATATCATTTTTGTCAATTAAAGCATATCATTTATTCCACAACACTTATGGAAAAAACGTTTGTTTCACTGTTAAACTCACATTCAAATAAAAAAAAATGCTAATATCAATATTTCTGAATACAACAATATTCAACCCTACAATACTGTTGCAATATCCTTGTTGCAAACACTTATATTAAACTTCTTAACAACAGCATCACATAAAATAATAACAACTGCAGTCTCCAGAGATGAATAAAAATAATTATGCACATGAATGAGGTACAAAAGGAAGTAACACTTTATTGTCTAAACAAACACACACACACACACCAGACCATTTTTCACACACTCAAAAACTACCTTGAAGTGCCGTATTGTCCTAAACAAAATATTTTCCCTAAACTATACTGTATGCTATGTAGAACTGTAAACTGATAGTGTGCAATACTAAATTGCGTGTGCATTCTCAACAACTGCAGGAGGCTTTGCACGATGACATTTCCTGGCAGCAAAATCACTAATAAAGTCTTCAAAAGACAGTCTATGTGCCACTTTTTTTTTAACAACGGTGGGCCTGTTCATAACTAATTTATATATATTTTTTCGTGTAATAATGTAATGATTATTATGACTTTTTTCAATCTTAATTAAGTAAGAGACTTTTTTGGGCCCTTTTGATAGTAAAGGTTGCTGACCCCTGCACTAGCCCTATATTCCTCCAACAGGCCCTGACAGTTGACATAGTGTAGCACTGTGACAGTGAAGAGAAGAACCGCCCGGCTAGATTTCTAGTTCTGCTACAGTTTATGGAAATATGGAAATGAAATGTAGAAAATGTTTGTTTTGCTCGCTCTCAGCCTAGGCAAACAGTAAAACACCTGTTTGAAGTAATATGCAAACTGCAGCTGAATGAACTTTATCATCCGCAGGAAGCATGAACTACATTATAACATGGATATGTTATAAGAAGAAATAAGTCAACATATTGCAAAAATGTTTACTTCCTACAGGGGTTTATTTTTTGCGCCTCAGAGACCCCCTTCAGCCGCACTCAAATATGTTGATGAGGGTTAAAGGGAATCAGTAAGAACAGAACATAAGGAAGCTATTATAATCAAATGGAAACAGACATTTTTTAACAGTTGACATTTTGAGTTGTAAGAAAAGCACGTGTCATTTAGAACAGTGGTTCTCAACTTCTCAAGCCTCAGGACCCAGTTTTCCCTTCGTCAAGTCACTGTGTGTGTGTGTGTGTGTGTGTGTGTGTGTGTGTGTGTTTCCAGATAAATACACCCAGCTGAACAGCGCCCTCTTCAGTCTGAACGGACACACGGGTTACGTGCTGCAGCCGGAGCTCATGCGCTATGATAGCTACGACCCCCACCAGGAGAAGAAGAAGGTCAAGCACGAAATTGCTGTGAGGGTACGTAACACTCCCAATATTTATAACAGTCTGAACGCTCTTTGAATGCTGACAGGGTTATCTTCATTTGTAATAGTTGCGGTTGTTGAAATGTAACAAAGTACATTTACGCAAGTACCGTACTTGAGTAACTTTAAGGTACTTTACCTTAGTAGTTTTATTTTATGCTGCTTCATACTTCTAGCCCCCCTTTATTTTAGAAGCTAGTATTGTACTCTTTACATTTATCCGACAGCTTGAGTTACTTCATGTCATAAGCTAATAGAAATCAACATAAAACAAACATGGATGTAAAATTCTAATTTAAATATTACTTCCATGCTAACAGTAACACATCACTAGCGTTACAAGAATTCCTACCTAAAAAATATTGAATCATTCACGCAGAGACACTTAACTTGTGCTAGACGCCATGTTGAAGTTGACCTGTCAGCTCCGGACAGCGCAACATGTGTATATGAAGCGCTACGTCATGAACGCAAGAAATCATACCCCTCGTGGGGGCGCACTCATGTGATTGGCTTAGAATGGAGGAGACATCTGATTGGCTATAGATGGAAAAAATTACAAGTATGAATCGGGTGAGCGTCATGGGAGTCTCAAAACACCCACACAGGAATGCACAGCGATCCATGCACAGAGAGCGGTTTGTGTATGCAGGTTCAGCGGTTTGACACGGAAAACAAATATGTGTGGATCAAAAATACACATGTAAAAGTTGTTTCTGTATTTGGATTTTATTTACATGTATGTGAAACGGAACACATTTGTGTGGATCATGAAATACAAGTGTGAATCCTTCTGTGTGCATTTGTGTATCATGACACTGATCTGACCCCATAGTGAAAATGAACTCCACCTTTACGAGCTGTGATATTAGCTCATCGATACCTTTGCAGTGACACAGTGAAGGAAATAAGTATCTGATCCCCTGCCGATTTTGTAATTTTGCCCACTTACAAAGAACTGAACAGTCTATACTTTTAATGGTAGGTTTATTTTAACAGTGAGACAGAATATCAAAAAGCTGCCTTCAGATCATTAACAGGTCCCTCCTGTGTAGTTCTTGGCTGACCCCTCGCCTTTTTCTCATGATCACTGATGCCCCAAGAGGCCAGATCTTGGATAGTGGAGACCCAGATTGAGGGCGATTGATGGTCATTTTGTGCTTCTTCCATCTTATAATCATCAAACCAGTTCTGTCTCTCACCAAGCTCCTTGCTGATGGTCTTGTCTTCTATTCCAGCCTTGTGCTGGTCTACAATCTTGTCCCTGAAGTCCTTAGATCCACCATGATCACAAGACCTGTCTCTGGTCTGGCCCTCAGTGGAGAGGTTGTAATCTAATTTATTGACTGTGGACAGGTGTCTTTTATCCAGGTAAAGAGTTGATATTAGGAGTACTTTCTTAAAGCAAGAGGACTTATTTAACCGGTCTGTGAGAGCCAGAATCCTTGTTGGTTGCAAGGGGATCAAATACTTATTTCCCACAATTAAAGGCAAATCAATTTATATCTTTTTGTAATCTACATTTCTGGATTTTCTTTTTGATATTCTGTCTCTTACTGTGAAAATAAACCTACCATTACAAGTATAGATTTTAATTTCTTTGTAAGTGAGTAAACATTATGCTATATATATAGTTAGATGTTAATACTTGTGTACATTTACAATATTAAGATTTAGAATGCTAAGGATTGCTTTTACTGAAGTATAAATCTGAGTACTTCTTCCACAGGTGATTGCTGCCAGACATCTCCCTAAGCCGGGCCGCAGCATTGTCAGTCCCTTCGTGGAGATCGAGCTGTGTGGCCACACAGAAGAGAAGTTCAAGACCATCGTCTATCGTAAGTGAAGGCGGGGGGGGGCGGGGGCGTAACAGTTAGACCTATGAGACAGAAAAAGGGGCGAGGGTGAAATGAGAAGAACTGAGGTGTGATCAGGCTGTCCTTCTGTCGCCTTCAGGTGACAACGGTCTGAACCCAGTGTGGAAGTCCCCGGCTGACTCGGCGGTTTTCACTGTGTATGAGCCTGAACTCACCTTCCTGCGCTTCGTGGTCAACGAGGAGGACATGTTCTCAGACCCCAACTTCGTTGCTCAGGCTACATTTCCTGTGAAAGGCATCCGCTCAGGTGGGAACACAATGAAGCTACAGTACTCATCGTCTGACTACACTATGACCTTTGTTTGTGGCACATTTTTAATTCACAGAGGGACTTATACAGATAAACTAAATATGTAAACCTTAACACAAAAAGATTGAGAGAAGAAAAAAGACCCCTCTTGCTGTTTCACATTTATCATATGATGCTTGTTAGCAATCGTCTGAGTTCAGCTATCACACACTTTCTAAAATAAGTTGACTCCTGACATACTGTATATACCAGAGGTGTGAACTCGAATCACATGACCTGGCCTCAAGTCATGACTTTGGACTCCAGTCGACAAAATAACGAAACACTTGTACTCGACTTGGACTTGAACACCAATGACTCGGGATTTGACCTGGTCTTGAGCCTTCTGACTTGAGTTGCTGACTTGCCGCTTCATTCAACTTACTACCATACACTCCTTACTTATTTACCATCAACGAAGAACGCACGTTCTTCTTCTACTTCTTCTTCTCTTGTCTACTCAAAGGCGCTACCTTATGATGAAAACCAGCCACAACAACAACAACAACAACAACATTAATACTGCTTCCAACAACACAAGACACATGGAGATGTGATTGATTAGGAATGATAAGGCACAACATTAAATACAAATAAAAATAGATGGTGGGTCCCTTTCTAACATGCGCTCCACAGTGGAAATAAACATTCTGGGATCTTATTATAAATATCCATTTATATAAATTCCTTGTGAATTAAACCGTCGCAGTAGCCTTACCTTACTGTTCCCTCTTAAAATATAGAAAAAAACACCTTGCTTTACCAGCAGAGAGAACATGTATTATTAAATGATTAATGTGACTAATAAAGAGCAATTTTATCAACTTTAAAAGCATTCAGGATTTGTGTAGATTCAATATGTTATTATTCTGTTGTTGGAGCTCATAATGACTTGTTTAAGACTCGGTTTGCAAAGTTTGGGACTTGGACTTGACTTGAAATTGCCCATCCTGACTTGAGACTTGACTAGGGACTTGAGTGCAAAGACTTGAGACTTACTTGTGACTTGCAAAACAATGACTTGGTCCCACCTCTGGGTACTATACTATAATCTTACATATCACTTGTTGACTAGGAGCATGATTTCTGTCCTCAGTTCATCACAGCGAACATCAGGTCTGCAAATAAGGTTCAGTTTGTGAAAGATTGTAACCTTTAATCAAAGGCCTAGAAAGGCGTGTATTTAAAATGTATTCAAATAAAATATGAGAATCAGAAAAACAATAATATTTCTGGGGGAAATTGTTTCATCGTGACAGTTGGTCCATTACAGAATGAATAATATATGGTTAAAATGATGTAACTTATAACATCAGAAGTAAGAATATGCAATAAAAGATGAATAAGAGATATAAACCTAAGTAAAATGTCCCAACATTTTTTAAAGTCACATGCCAGCATAGCGACTTAGACTCCTGTGGAGTGACAATACAGTTGCAGTTTGATAGCGACAAGCAGGAAGGACTTCCTGTTTGATAGCCACTTGCCCTCCCCCCACAACATCACTGGCCCCGTGGATCCATTGTTGAGTCTGTTTGTGTCCACAAGAGGTGTTGACCTTGACCCCCTCAGGAAATAGAGCCACTTTGTCCTTTTTGTACAGAGTTTAAGTCAAGTTTATTAAATAACCTTTCCACTGGTCGCACACGGGACATCTCTACTCCACATCCTAAACCAGTTATGATTTGTGTTAAGTGAGCCTCAAAGCCTCTCTACGGCTATGAGGAAATCAGAATCAGAATCAGCTTTATTGCCAAGTAGGTCAACACATGCGAGGAGTTTGCCTTGGTGTACATGGTGCCGACATTAACACAGTTAAAGAAGATTAAAGGTACGACAAACAGCCAACAACTACAACAAAAACAATTTAAAAAAACTACATTTATAAGAAACTATATTTAAAAAAAATGATTATACGTGAAGATATAGAAAACTGTTTACATGAAATCTGAAAATATATTAAAAATGAATGAACATCAGATCTGTGGCTGAGCAAAGCGTCTGTTTCCCCAGGGTACCGCTCGGTCCCTCTGAAGAACGGCTACAGTGAAAACCTGGAGTTAGCCTCTCTGCTGGTCTACATCAATGTACAACAAGCAGGGGTGAGCACACACACACACACACACACACACACACACACACACACACACACACACACACACACACACACACACACACACACACACACACACACAGCGGAGATACTCCTGTGAATGTGCTCACATGACCATAACATTCAGACTTTACATTTCAGATTTGTATTTAATTTAATATTCTATTCATTGCACTATTATGTATATAATATCCTGCTTTATATTTTGTTAACTTCAATAGTATTTATTTGTCTGACAGTTTATAGATTCTTTATCTCCATAGTCAACTGTATATATACTGTATCTTTTCTCTAATGCCGGTTTATTTCTATTTCTATTTTGAGATGTTTATACTTTAGATTTGTGTATTTCTTCTTTTTAAATTATATTTATGTGCAATGCCTTTTATTGTTTTATACAGCTGCAACACAAACATTTCCCAGTTTGGGATTAATAAAGTACTCCTTATCTTATCTTGTGCCCTCTCCTTCAGAAAGCCGATGAGGAGCTGTACTCGTCCTCCAGCCAGCTGAAGAAGAGGCAGGTGGAGGCGGGCAGCGAGCCCTTCCTGTATGACTCACACACCAACATCCAACACACCCTCCTGACCAGAGAGGGCAGCACTCAGAGGTGAGCTCAAACTATTGATGAAATGGCATGTGGTCAAAAGTAGTTTGTGTAAAGTAAGTAAAAATCCTTTTTTCAAAATGTTACTTAAGTAAAAGTATAAAAGTACTCTATGTGTAAGGGTCCATTTCAGAGTCCTAGAAAGTATATATAATGTGATACTGTTAGGAAATATTCATGTGGTTATCACCACTGGTAAATGTAGAGCTAAACTGAATTACTAGAGAAACTGTGGCTGGATATCTTTTAATATATATATTTATATATATATATATATATATACATGTCAAAGTTCCTTTAAGTATGGATTTATATGTTGTATTGGCTAAAAATCTAAACCTTAAAGGTCCCCTATTGTGCATAATGCACTTTTTGATGTCTTTTACACATAAATATGTGTCCCCTGTCACAAGGTGTCAGAAAATACAACCCTCTCTCTTTTCCTCCTTACCCACATCTTTAAAAACGGGGGTACAAACGAGCTGATCCAGATTTGCTGTCCTTATGAAGTAATAAGGAAAATGTGGGCTGGCTTTATATTGAACTGCTGGCAACGTCCCACCCATGCGACACGTCCCAACCTATCATCCCCCATATGCAATAGTGAGCTGAATCCCCTCCGCAGCACCTCTGTGTGTGTGTGTGTTCAGCAGGATGTCAGCAGGAGGGACTTAGAGTTGTTGTTTATATAATACATATAATGTCTCTGTTCTAGTGGTAAACATTGAGAAGTGTTTCAGAAATAATGCTGGATGTGGTTTGGAACAGAATATGGCGTTTAATCACGGCAGCGTTTAGCTGAGTTTCTCCCGGTACAAAACTCTCTTCAGAGGAGAGATCATGACGCTCCAAAGGGGCGTGACCAGCAGCAGCTCCAAAGGGGCGTGACCAGCAGCAGCTAGTTCATTTAAAGCTACAGTCACAGAATCAGCACTTCAGGAACAAGGCTGAGATAGAGGGGGATGAGGCATGCTACAATGGGGGATCTGTTTGGTATTTTGAGCAAAACACTTCAGACATGTTTTGTTTAGATATGGCCCTACAATATATTGTTCAAATATAGCATGATAGGAGACCTTTAAAAGTAGTTAGTAACTAAAAGCTGTTAAATTAATGTAGTGGAGTACAATATTGGCTTGTGAAATGTACTGAAGAAACTGAAACTTTGACTTAAGTTAAATGTATTATGTAAACAGATTTCACATAACTCTATTATGTTAGTTGAAAGCAATAATATTAAATATATAAATATAATAAAACATATTAGGTTTACTTAATCTTATTGCTTTCAATTAACCTAATAGTGATTTGTCTACATAATACATTTAAATCAAGTCCATGTTTCAGTTTTTTCAGTGTGAAGGGGAGTAAAAGTATAAAGTATCATAAACTGAGAATAGGCAATTAAAGTATGAGTACCTCAAAATAGTACCTCAGTACAGTGCTACCATCCACTGCATGTAACAAATCCTTTCCTCTGTGCATTTCAGGACAAAAGAGAAAAAGATAAACAACAGTAAGTTCTACTCGTGAACCGTCGCCGTCCCTCCTGAGGCTGGGGGGGGGGGGGGGGGGGGGGGGGGATGCCGACTGCATAGCTAACTTCACTTCTATCTGCTTCCTTACTGATCTGTGCATTTAAGAATTTTAAAATGGGGATAAGGTATCATTTCTGATTCTTTTTATACAACATCTTGTTTTCTATTTATTTAACATTGTGTGGTCTTATCATGTAATTCTTTGGGGGTTATTTCTCTAAAATACCTCTGGCAAATGTAGGCAACATTAAACGTACACCTGGCTGAAACAGGTGGAAGGAAAGTTATTGTGTGACTCCTTTATAACAGAAAAGATGTGGGGGGGGGGCGGGGGGACAGTCAGTGTGTGAAATCAAACTGCATCATGAAGGTTAGATGATATTTATTTTTATTTTAAGAGGAGTGTATCTGAAATAATGAACAGACTGTGGATCCTTCAGGGAGCTGGTGTTAAATTAATCCTTTTACATTTGAAATTGTGAAGTGTGTGTGAAACGACTGAAATGGAGCGTGGCAGTCACATGGCGGCTGTGTGTGACTGTATCAGCTGATGCATGTATTTCATTTGAAGCTGGATGGTGTCTATTGCTCTTCCATTAGTGCTCTGTTACTTACTTATGAATTGATTTAATAAAGTATGCTTGGTGAACCTGACCCTACTTCTATGTGTTATCTTCCTTTCTTGCCTACAGCTGTTTGGGAGTCTCAGTATTTCAGTTATACTTTGACCCAATATATAACAAAATGACTTTTGTGATTTTCATCTTTTTGTGAGGAGCCGTCAGGGGCCAGATTTAGTGCCTATGAGCAGAGAGGGCATGATCCTGAGTCCGACAGAAAGTCTGGCCCACCTACGCTGTGTTTTTGAAGCCTTCTTTGACAAGTACAGAACAATTCAAATGCCCGAGACAGTCTTATATTGTCCCACTCAGTTATGCAACGCACTTAACAATTAAACGTCATTTTTGCATTCATTTACAACTTTTCCTTGATTGGTTAATCTCTCAATTCTCCTAAAAGGGAACTAGGGTGTTCTTTAACTTGTTTTTTGAAATCAAAGTAGTCATACAGTTACACTCACACAATGCCCTGAAATGCAGAGCATGATTATCAGGTTTTATTAACCCAGCTCAAAGTCAATCAGATAGTGTGTGCTGATATTCCAGGTTTATCGATACCACAGTGTGTTGCAATGCTGAGGAAAGAAACAATTAGCATACATAGATTAGATGTTAACTGTTTCTATTTTTGAAAATGCAGCTCAGTACCGCTGTGATTTATATTATTTTCAAAGTTTAAAGCATGATCCCATTATAGGATTTATTTTCATACTGTGCCTTTCAGTTTTCAAAACGTTACATCATTGTTTTATGTTTACACCCAGATCAGCAGAGCACCACAGCTAGCGACACAGCCTGCAGCTCCAGCCACAGTGACATGGTGCTCACAGGCTTCATGTTTTTCAGCTGCTAGGAGAAGTAGTTACTGTTAGGGTTGACATTACCAAATACTCTTTACGCCGGATCAAGCACCCATCTTTATGTGTTTTAACGGCGACACCTGCTGGCGGAAACCCTACATCACATTATGAAGCTCAATTTGAGAAATATCAATGTTTTGGGATTTTACATGCATTACATGCACAGATATTGAGAACCTTCAGTGCTGCAGCTGATTAATGGCGCAAGGCAAAGCTTGATGAAGGAAACAAAAGGGAAAAGGTGCATGTGAGGAAAAGTAGTCATTGTTTGATTGGTCCATTTCAGAATAATATCTCTGATATGTTTTATAATTATTGATCATTAAAGTGTTCTCAGAGCTGGTAAAGGTGCAGCTAGTTTGAATGGCTTTGTATACTGCAGGGTAGCTGCTGGATTTACTGCAGGTGAACTAAAGTCTGATTTAAGGGCTGATTATATTTACCATCATTAATCCAGATCTGTAAAGAAACTAAAGGGATTAAATACATGTAGTGGAGTAAAAGTACACCATTTACCTCTGAACTGTAGTGGAGTAGAAGTAGCATCAACATTGTGCTTAAGTACATTACTTAAGTACAATGTACTTAGTTACTTTACACCTCAGGACTGGGTAAACTGTCATTTCTGTTTAGGCAATTCTAATGCATCTTGTTCATCATCATTTTGACTTCAGTGGGACCAAAAAACAAGTGTCTAAACAAAGGCAAGCAGTGGCACTGAGCTTGCCACCGGAATTCACACAGTTCGCCACCTCTGAGCCTACATATTCTCGTGTTCTTCATACTCACAACACAAGTAGCCTCTGCATTCCGTTCGACACTGGCAGTCATTGGTCAACTAACACGTCCATCATAGTTTCCCAGCCTGAACTATTGTGTGATTGGTTGCAGGGGCACCTACGGCGGTAGCACAGACGCTATTGGTTGAAAAACTAGGTTAGTGGTCCGACAGGCATGACGGTGAAGAGAAACTGGGTCACCGATCGAAAATCGTTTATGTCACAGTTCTGTGGGTTGCTATTGCACATTACCAGCGCCTTTCAATGGATAGACCAATCTCATTTCATATGCTGTAAGTATACAACGAAAACGAGCCTGCTAGTTATCAATATTGCATCTCGGTGACGCGGCTGGGGTTTAAATCATGATGGATATCGTCGATGTTTTCCCAGCTCTGTGGTTATGTCAGTGTGGTTTTCTGGAGCAGGAGGAGGGACGTTTGCTCTCAGGTCTTGACAGTTAGCTAGCTGCTGTATGCTAATATAAGTACACCAACGGGACTGAATGCTGTTATGGACAAGAGGTGGTCCCTCCGACCCCAGTATGTCACTCCAACGTTCACTGCTGTCAGGTTCTGGGGTTCGGAAGAAGCTCGTGCATAGGTAGGTGCCGGTCCGCAGGCTGCTTAACGTTAACTTAACGTGACCTAGTGCGAGCGACTAAACAATGCTATACAATGCTATCACGCTAGCTATGTAAACAGGCCTTGGTGGGTTACTGGCACACGGTTTCTTCGACAGCATCCATCCTGCTGCGCTTACGTCCATGTCACCATGTCTGTTCAAATAACACAGTAACATGTCATTTAAACCCGGATCGAGACCAGCTCACAGGTCCATCAAATCCCTTTAAAAAAAAAGCATCCACATGGTTATGAACTGTTGTGACAGTGTTTGGAATGTCAGTGAGTGTTTGGCGACTGCTCGGTCTCTGCAGTCTCCGCAGTGGCTGCCAGAGATGATCCTGGGCTTTGGGTTATGTTATGCATGATGTTGTTTGATCTGCTGCAGGGGATCCGGACCTTGGGATGGACGATGCCCAGGAAGGGGGTCAGGTTGCTGACAGGAGGAAGACTAGTTGTTTTTCATATTGCTGATTAATTAGTCTGTTTCTTTTGTTCGGAACACAGTCTTTTCCAATGGGGGGTCGTTGGCTGTGGGATCATTTCAGGATCATCCACAGAGACTTTTATGTTTACCTTGAGATATTGGGGATTTAAAACCGAGTAACAGGGGGACATTTAATTGTGGGACACACACGATCATTTTTAATATGGTGAGGGATATTACTGATAGGGTTATGACAACAATGTGTTTGAAGTTGTTTGATTTTTATTTTATTTTATATCTGTTATGGAAGTTGAGCATACATGATCTGGGACAGGGCAGAGTCATTTTTAGTTCTAATTATTTGTTATGCTTCTTTTTGTATTTCGCTGCTGCAATGAAAACATTTCCCAGTTTGGGATTAATAAAGTATTTCTGATTTTGATTCCGAATTCTACAATCTGAGTAATTATATAGAGTTTAGAATATCCTGGGTATATAACATTGTTTCTAAATGTAGAGGGCGATTAAACATGTAAAACCAAGCTTTTAAAAATAAGCAATAGCCCTTTAAATGCAGAATGTGTGATATTAGGTCTTGGGGACCTTAAAGGCAAAGAATGCTAGGAATGACCCATTAGCCTTTATGGATTCATTAATGTGCAGCTGGGTGTTTTCTCATTTTTTTGCTAAAAATCTTTAATATATTCTGCATGTGTTATCAGCATTGGGATATGAACCTTTTTATGGCAGGAAAACTCTCCGGTGTGAACTTCAGCCTCAGCCTGATGAGTGTTCTTTAGCTTGTGCTTATCAGGATCGATTGAACTCGCTAAGAAGCATTTTGACAACAGAAATGTGTTGTGGGAGTTTAGCAGGGCTGCGGTTAATCATCCTGTTAACCACTATGACTAAACAACGAAAAGGTAATTTGGTAAAGAAAGTGTCAATGAATTAAAACAGGATGCTGTAGCAGATGCTGGTGTGTCTGAGATTTCTGGGGATGATATGAGCCTCCAGTTGGATGTTCGGCTTCCCTAGAGTCCAGTCATTTTGATCATTCTGATGTTGTTCAGTTTTTGAGAACTATTGTCTCTTTTTTTACCTATGTTTTTTTTACTTAGAATAGAATCTCAAAGTTTTCTTGTATCAGATTATGGACACTGAGGTTTTTATTAGTGATATGTATTTACTGCAAGAACAAGGAACTACTCAACAAATCATCTGAAGATCCCTGCCACACACACACACACACACACACACACACACACACACACACACACACACACACACACACACACACACACACACACACACACACAGAGGGAGAGACATTACCAAGACATTATATGTAATTAAGGTCTTTCATTTGAATGTAAAGACATCACTTTTTCAATGTTGATGTTTCTCAAGCAGACTTTACTTTAACCAATCAGGATTATTGACTGTCTCCTCTCCAAATATCCTCCAATATAATATAAATTAGGGATGATAAGTGTGGCCTATTATCTTTCAGGTGTACGTTGATAAATAAGGTGACATGGGGGATGGCAGTAGGCCGTCTGTTTTGCTCGCCTTTGCTATTTTATGACTTGGTACTGTTGGCAGAGGTCAAGTAAACCTGGATCTGTTCAAAATCTGATGGCCATCTGTGCTTTGGAAGGATCACAACACTAACTGTGGCAATCTACTGGAATTTGAAAGTAATCCAGAGGGTCTTCTTTGCTACCTGCCCAGCTGCTGCAGGAGGAGTGCAATCCAAGACTCAGAGAGGTTCAGAGAGGTTCCACAGAGGTCCCAGAAAGGTTCCACAGAGGTCCCAGAAAGGTCCCAGAGTGGTTCAGAGAGGTTCCACATAAATCCTAGAAAGGTTCCACAGAGGTCCCAGAGGGGATCAGAGAGGTTCCACAGAGGTCCCAGAGAGGTTCCACAGAGGTTCCAGAGGGGATCAGAGAGGTCCCAGAAAGGTCCCAGAGAGGTTCCACAGAGGTCCCATAGAGGTTCCACAGAGGTCCCATAGAGGTTCCACAGAGGTTCCAGAGAGCTCCCAGAGAGGTCCCAGAGAGGTCCCAGAGAGGTTCAGAGAGGATAAGAGAGGTTCAAAGAGGTCCAGAGAGGTCCAAAGAGGTCCAGAGAGGTTGGGTGAGGTTCAGAGAGGTCCAAAGAGGTCAAGAGAGGTTGGGAAAGGTACAAAGAGGCCCAGAGAGGTTCAGAGAGGATAAGAGAGGTTCAAAGAGGTTGGGTGAGGTTGGGTGAGGTTCAGAGAGGTTCAGAGAGGTCTAAAGAGGTCCAGAGAGGTTACGAGAGGTTCAGCGTGATCCCTTCACTGGGAAGAATGGTTCACATCTTCATTACTGACTGAAGTGCCACTGCTTCTGTCTGTAGAGTAACATCACAGACACTTTCAGAATAAATAAGTATTTTCTGGCAAAAAATACACATGTTGGTGTAAGTATTTATTTAATAGAACTCCAAAAGAGCATCCTGTAAAGCCAAATCGATGAGCTTGATGGCTTCATTGTTTCGAGTTATACCTACACCAGTGTTGGCCTTCTCTTCAATCATGAAAACAAATTCACGTTTGGGTTTGAATTTGAAAAACTAAGCATTTTGCAACTCAATAATGCTCTTACATTAAGTTTTCCTCCTTTTGAGTCATCAGATGATTCTCTAGTGTAATAAAAAGTCAAATGTATAACTGATTGTAATCTACGTATGTATGTACAGTGGGGCAAAAAAGTATTTAGTCAGCCACCAATTGTGCAAGTTCTCCCATTTAAAAAGATGAGAGAGGCCTGTCATTTTTATCATAGGTATACCTCAACTATGAAAGACAGAATAAGAAAAAAAAATCCAGAAAATCACATTGTAGGATTTTTAATGAATTTATTTTCAAATGATTGTGGAAAATAAGTATTTGGTCAATAACAAAAGTTCATCTCAATACTTTGTTATATACCCTTTGTTGGCAATGACAGAGGTCAAACGTTTTCTGTAAGTCTTCACAAGGTGTTCACACACTGTTGCTGGTATTTTGGCCCATTCCTCCATGCAGATCTCCTCTAAAGCAGTGATGTTTTGGGGCTGTCGCTGGGCAACACGGACTTTCAACTCCCTCCAAAGATTTTCTATGGGGTTGAGATCTGGAGACTCGCTAGGCCACTCCAGGACCTTGAAATGCTTCTTACGAAGCCACTCCTTCGTTGCCCTGGCGGTGTGTTTGGGATCATTGTCATGCTGAAAGACCCAGCCACGCTTCATCTTCAGTGCCCTTGCTGATGGAAGGAGGTTTTCACTCAAAATCTCACGATACATGGCCCCATTCATTCTTTCCTTTCCACGGATCAGTCGTCCTGGTCCCTTTGCAGAAAAACAGCCCCAAAGCATGATGTTTCCACCCCCATGCTTCACAGTAGGTATGGTGTTCTTTGGATGCAACTCTGCATTCTTTCTCCTCCAAACACGACGAGTTGAGTTTTTACCAAAAAGTTCTATTTTGGTTTCATCTGACCATATGACATTCTCCCAATCCTCTTCTGGATCATCCAAATGCCCTCTAGCAAACTTCAGAAGGGCCTGGACATGTACTGGCTTAAGCAGGGGGACACGTCTGGAACTGCAGGATTTAAGTCCCTGGCGGCGTAGTGTGTTACTGATGGTAGCCTCTGTTACTTTGGTCCCAGCTCTCTGCAGGTCATTCACTAGGTCCCCCCGTGTGGTTCTGGGATTTTTGCTCACCGTTCTTGTGATCACTTTGACCCCACGGGGTGAGATCTTGCGTGGAGCCCCAGATCGAGGGAGATTAGCAGTGGTCTTGTATGTCTTCCATTTTCTAATAATTGCTCCCACAGTTGATTTCTTCACACCAAGCTGCTTACCTATTGCAGATTCAGTTTTCCCAGCCTGGTGCAGGTCTACAATTTTGTCTCTGGTCTCCTTTGACAGCTCTTTGGTCTTGGCCATAGTGGAGTTTGGAGTATGACTGTTTGAGGTTGTGGACAGGTGTCTTTTATACTGATAACGAGTTCAAAAAGGTGCCATTACTACAGGTAACGAGTGGAGGACAGAGGAGCCTCTTAAAGAAGAAGTTACAGGTCTGTGAGAGCCAGAAATCTTGCTTGTTTGTAGGTGACCAAATACTTATTTTACTGAGGAATTTACCAATTAATTCATTAAAAATCCTACAATGTGATTTCCTGGATTTTTTTTTCTCATTCTGTCTCTCATAGTTGAGGTATACCTATGATGAAAATTACAGGCCTCTCTCATCTTTTTAAATGGGAGAACTTGCACAATTGGTGGCTGACTAAATACTTTTTTGCCCCACTGTATATATTATTAGTGTGGTTCCATCACCAACATGTTGAGCTATTCACAGCAGAAGGTAGAGTGGGCCGAACCAGCATGACTAAATGTGTGTTCTCCTGCCAACATAGACTAATGTCTCGGCAGTACAGCCCTTTTTTCTCTTTCACACACATTTATTATTCCCCGATTAATCCATTAAATATGAATATACAGGTGGTGTTCCTTTAATTAGGGTAACATCATTGTCTGAGGAAGTTAGTTTGTGTTTTAAGAAAATCGAAAAATGTAAATATTTTAAAAATCCTCAGTCAAAAAGCGAGCTTGGACGCTTCTCAACACAGCTGGGTCTGTTATTCATTTTGCCAAAGTTGATCAAAAGTAACATTTGTATTCAGATGTTGGTCAGGATGGAGGTGTCGGTGGTGTTTGCCTGGCTGTGTCCTGGCTTCTTGACTGAGTGGGTGTAGAGCAGAGCTGCGTGCTGACTCACTGATGAAGTACAAGTAGGTGGAGGATGGAAATTGAGGGTAGCTGGTTTTTGAGACCATAGAGACTGGCTGACCCAGTTTCCACTCCAGCACCAGTTCTTTTCAGTGTTCAATCATGACATAGTGGTTTTCCCATCCAGTCCAGAACTCTGTCCCTGTGTGGCTCACCGAGGCTGTCCTGACCCAGAAATGTGCTGCTCTCACTGCCTGCTTCACCTCTGCATTCTGTTCTCCTTGCACATTGACGGAAATAAGTGTTTGATCCCCTGCCGATTTTGTAATTTTGCCCACTAAAAACAGTGAGAGACAGAATATCAAAAAGAAAATCCAGAATAATAATCAATCCAGTTGTCTCTCTCTCACCAAGCTGCTTGCTGCTGGTCTTGTCTTCTATTCCAGTCTTGTGCTGGTCTACAGTCTTGTCCCTGATGTCCTTAGACATTAGATCCACCATGATCACAAGACCTGTCTCTGGCCTGGCCCTCGATGGAGAGGTTGTAATCTGATTTAGTGACTGTGGACAGGTGTCTTTTATCCAGGTAAAGAGTTGATATTAGGAGTACTTTCTTAAAGCGAGAGGACTAACCGTCCGTCGGGGCCAGAATTCACATCAATTTTGAAAAAAAATGTTTATCTACATTTCTGGATTTTCTTTTTGATTTTCTGTCTGACTGTTAAAATAAACCTTCCATTGAAAGTATGGACTATTAATTTCTTTGTAAGTGGGCAAACTAACAAAATCGGCAGTGGATCAAATACTTCACTGTACGTGCTTTTATTCCAGTTATTTTTTGTATGATTTAGTGTAGGAAGGGAGAGATAGAGGGGAGATCATTGACTGAAATGTTTGGCTGGCTCGGGATTCAAACCGGTTAACCAGGCAGCAGAATTTGCATATCCGCTGCATTTTTTTGTTTCTTATTTGCGAACACTGAAATTGCTTGTCCAACACAAATGAAACCAATCAGATATTTTTCCGGGTCTCTGGAAAAAATATCCTTCAACCAGGGTATTCTATATCCTTGATATAATGCCCTGGCCCTGAAACTGAATGAGAGCGTATGTAGGATTGACAATTTGATCAACCAATCATATATTGATTTGTAGCCAATGGGCGCATTTCTGTCTACAGAAGGTCCAGTTGTGATAGGCACGGTTCCCCACTGATGGACAGGCTGTGGGCTATCCCATCAGGACCATATAGTAGTTCAGTATGTTGCCCATAGACGTTAGACCTGCTGTCCACAGAGGCCGGGTATCTAACCCTCCGATTAGTGTCCGAGCCGGTTTCTCATCCTGATGTTTCCCCTTAATTCTCTCTTCTGTTTTAAAAAAAATAGTAAACACATAGTGTTTTAAAACAAAAACAATAAGGTAGGCTTAACAGCCAAACTGGGATATGGAATACATATAGCTCCAGCCTAGAAGTGATCCGGAGACGCCTTAGAGGTCAGCAGTACAGTCCCTGAGGTGCTTTCAGGGCTTCTTAGCAGTCTTTAAAAATGAAAGGATGACCAGAAAGGAAATATATTTAGAGTTGTTGTTCTAAGCTTCAGACACTATAGCTTATAAAGTATATGCCATTATAGTCTTCATGAGTGATGGGGGTGTGTGAGTTACAACTACCACTAGTAATACTAATACTCATTATTAGTAGTATAAGTTGTGCTTTCAAGTGCTTAAATGGAAGAATCGACACCCTGCAAATTCAGCTTTGCATGCAAGTTAGAATGGAGAATAGAAAGAAATCTCTGACTTTTCATAATTGAATATATAATGGCACATCAAGAAAAATCCAATTAGCCCAGAATTATGAGTTACAATTACAACTAACCTTTTTGTGCCATATTCTGAATACATTTTTGGACCTTTGTGGTTTTGGATATACAGTGGGGCAAAAAAGTATTTAGTCAGCCACCAATTGTGCAAGTTCTCCCATTTAAAAAGATGAGAGAGGCCTGTAATTTGTATCATAGGTATACCTCAACTATGAGAGACAGAATGAGAAAAAAAAATCCAGGAAATCACATTGTAGGATTTTTAATGAATTTATTTCAAATTATTGTGGAAAATAAGTATTTGGTCAATAACAAAAGTTCATCTCAATACTTTGTTACATACCCTTTGTTGGCAATGACAGAGGTCAAACGTTTTCTGTAAGTCTTCACAAGGTTTCCACACTGTTGCTGGTATTTTGGCCCATTCCTCCATGCAGGTCTCCTCTAAAGCAGTGATGTTTTGGGGCTGTCGCTGGGCAACACAGACTTTCAACTCCCTCCAAAGATTTTCTATGGGGTTGAGATCTGGAGACTGGCTAGGCCACTCTAGGACCTTGAAATGCTTCTTACGAAGCCACTCCTTCGTTGCCCTGGCGGTGTGTTTGGGATCATTGTCATGCTGAAAGACCCAGCCACGCTTCATCTTCAGTGCCCTTGCTGATGGAAGGAGGTTTTCACTCAAAATCTCACGATACATGGCCCCATTCATTCTTTCTTTACACGGATCAGTCGTCCTGGTCCCTTTGCAGAAAAGCAGCCCCAAAGCATGATGTCTCCACCCCCATGCTTCACAGTAGGTATGGTGTTCTTTGGAGGCAACTCTGCATTCTTTCTCCTCCAAACACGACGAGTTGAGTTTTTACCAAAAAGTTCTATTTTGGTTTCATCTGACCATATGACATTCTCCCAATCCTCTTCTGGATCATCCAAATGCCCTCTAGCAAACTTCAGACGGGCCTGGACATGTACTGGCTTAAGCAGGGGGACACGTCTGGAACTGCAGGATTTAAGTCCCTGGCGGCGTAGTGTGTTACTGATGGTAGCCTCTGTTACTTTGGTCCCAGCTCTCTGCAGGTCATTCACTAGGTCCCCCCGTGTGGTTCTGGGATTTTTGCTCACCGTTCTTGTGATCATTTTGACCCCACGGGGTGAGATCTTGCGTGGAGCCCCAGATCGAGGGAGATTAGCAGTGGTCTTGTATGTCTTCCATTTTCTAATAATTGCTCCCACAGTTGATTTCTTCACACCAAGCTGCTTACCTATTGCAGATTCAGTTTTCCCAGCCTGGTGCAGGTCTACAATTTTGTCTCTGGTCTCCTTTGACAGCTCTTTGGTCTTGGCCATAGTGGAGTTTGGAGTATGACTGTTTGACGTTGTGTACAGGTGTCTTTCATACTGATAACCAGTTCAAAAAGGTGCCATTAATACAGGTAACGAGTGGAGGACAGAGGAGCCTCTTAAAGAAGAAGTTGCAGGTCTGTGAGAGCCAGAAATCTTGCTTGTTTGTAGGTGACCAAATACTTATTTTACAGAGGAATTTATCAATTAATTCATTAAAAATCCTACAATGTGATTTCCTGGATTTTCTTTTCTCATTCTGTCTCTCATAGTTGAGGTATACCTATGATAAAAATTACAGGCCTCTCTCATCTTTTTAAATGGGAGAACTTGCACAAGTGGTGGCTGACTAAATACTTTTTTGCCCCACTGTAACTTCTTGCGCCCCGATATTTTATGTATTTGTTTTTGTTTACATTTGTGTAAGATGTGAGTGATTTTCCCCCGCCTCTCTCTCCAGGGGTAGACGGGTTGCACCAGCTCTTTGAGGATCAAATTAAATCGGGGCACAGCGACCACATCAATCCGGACAAAACTAGGTCAGGCTGAATCAGAGCAGATCAGAGCAGACCCCGCTGATCCAGGCGATCCCCGGCCCGTTCCAGTTTCATATCCAGGTAACTGAAGCAGCCTGATCCACTCGTGTTTCACAGGGGTGGTGGGGGTGGGGGGGTGGGGGGGGCTACTGATCTTATACAGAAGGCTGACTCATGTGACAACTGCCTGAGAGCAGAATGCATGAGGAGAGAATACAGAGGTTATCGGTGCTTGTTTACCATGCTGTCTGCTCACTGTCCTCAGTCACACGGTCATGTGGCGATAGCCTTGAAAGCCCTCTATTGTCCACTGAATCTGAGGTATCCAAATATTGACTGTAGTATTGTATTCTAGTGGTTATTGTAAGTGTTTTTAAATGATGCCATTGTGTATGTAAAAGTGTACCTCCTGAAGTAAAACAAGGCGTAAGGAAAAGCTGTTTTTGGTCACAGGGACAGAAAATAGGACCTGATGGAGTGAGCTTATTACACATTTATATATCTGAGGCTCAGCATTTAGACAATTATTTTTTCATTTTAATCAGTACTGTAGAGTGCAGTTATACAGTTCGCATACTATATTGTCTGATTTAAAGAGGAACCTATTTCCCAGACCCCCAGTTGTCTACCTCCACATGTTGGCCCAGTAATGTAGACACTGAGACTCTTACTCGGTTACTAAGAGCACTATTCTCGGTCACTTCCCTGGAACAGACCTTTCAATAACCATTCAACCAGAGAGGCATGGTCAAGTTACTCTTTAGTAAAGTAACTCAATAATTAGGTAGCTGGGCAGAGACCGGCCTCAGTGAGTAAACTCAGTGTTCAGTCATCTAAAGAAGAGTATCTGCACAGCGTTTGGTCCGAGTCAGATGTTAACTGAAATACTTTTCTTGGAAATTAGGGAATTGGACCACGCATAAAGGCTGAATGATTTGGAAAAATCTATAAAGGTGTGATTATTTTGACTAATGTACCAATTACAATTATTATTTCCAGGATTGAATGTTTTTTTTGCATTTTCTTCTCATTTAAATTTGTTTTTAATAAAATGATCACAGAGATTATTTTCCTTGCCATTTTTTTAACTGGTATTGTGACAAAATATTACCCTTGCCTGAGATTTGGATATTGCACTAGTCCACATAGCTATTTCCATAAGATCCAGATTATGGTAGGACCTAAATATTCTTTTAAAGAAAAGGCTGACACACTGTCCTTCTGTACGTTGAGGCAGCGTCTTCCTGTTTACTCCTCATTGATGTTTGTTCACCATGTTTTTCAGATTGACTCTGCTGTGGATGAGTCTTCATTCTAAATGTTATTTGTTCACAGTTGAGGGCCCAAGAGTGGATGGAAGGAGATGATTTTAACACAGAGGCTGTGATGAACATCTGTGGTGAGACTGCCTTCATATGAATCTTTAAACACACACTGTCCCTGTTATCAATGTGTTTGAGCCATCATAATGAAAGTGCAGCTCTGAAACGTACCTGTGGGTGTTTCCACTGAGACCGCTCTGAACCTGACCTTTTATTTAATGTTTAGAGCATGATTTATATCAATTATTGCAGTCAGTAACAAGACCATTCCTTCACATGCCTTGTTATTGGTTGGCAGTTTAAGATAAGCTAAGATGTACCTTTATTAGAAATTCAGGAGTTTAAGCAGCAACAGAGTGAGAAAGGAAAACAGGACAGATTCACATAAGATACACATTATATACAGGTAAGTAACTGTTTAAAACAAACTGTTAAAACTAAAAAATAATTAAATGAACATATACATTTTGGAGTCCGTATTGTTAAGTATATTTACATGTGTGTTTGCAGAAAAAAATAGAACGAGAAATATCTGAACAAACATCCATTACAATACACAGGCCCAGCTTGTTAAATACTAGAGTGCTTGCAGATATTGCTCACGGTTTTTTCTGTGTTAATTACATTTTATTCGATTGACATGCATCCAAATTCTCAATGGAAATGGTCACTTCACTGCAGAGTTTCCCTCATCTGGTGACATGTTTCAGCACCCCCCCCTGCCCCCATGCAGAATGGCTGACAATTTTGAGAAATATTTATACAATGGAAAAAGTGACAAATATGCTACAATTACAGAGGGAGACTTTTAAAGAGAGATGGGCACCATTGGTGGAGGTAATAAATAGGAGGACACTGGGATTAATAATGGAAGTATTTTAAAGGCTACATAAAAAGGAACTGGACTGTGTGACACCCCAAAATAATATTATATGACTTCTTTAAAATGAGGAATTTTTATTTTTGAAATGTTCTGGTATTACTTATTGGATATAAAGAAGAATGTGAGAAAATAACTATTAAAGAATAAGTAAAAAATAAGAAAAGAATACAATTCTCAGTTATTACAAAACCCATGAACTCATTCTATTGAACTCCGTTGAGAGGAAGAGGCTGAATGATCCGACTTCTTGTCTCCCCTCTGCAGATGACCTGATGGCAGACCAAAGGATGGACATCTCGTCTACAATGACCGACTTCATGTCGCCCGGCTCCACCGACCTCATCTCCAGCTCCATCAGCACGCCCGGCATGGACTACACCCGCAAGAGGAAGGGCAGCACCACCGATTACCAGTGAGTCCACCAGGAGGAGTGGAGGAAGCACAGAGAGAAATAAGCAGGAAGGATGAAGCAGGACAACAGCAGCAGAAGCATACTGCAGAGAAAGTGAAGGGAATAGACTTACATATTGAAAAAAAATGAAGTATGCACATGTTATTAATAATAATAATAACGTAAAATTAGTTTAAAAAAAAGTATATAGGTAATATATATAGTAATAGGCAGGTAGAAGACAAGGAAGTGAAGAATTCTGGAAATAAGTGGAGGGAGGGAGAAATAAATCAGAATCAGAATCCCTTTATTCCTCCCACAGAGGGGACATTTTCATTTGTTACAGCAGAAAGAGCCAAAGACAGCTTAATATTACACCAAGATACAGAAATTACACAATTTTACAAAATACACAAAAACTGACCTCAGAAACAGTTCTGAGGTATAGCAGCCAGGTATATATTGCACATAATTGGTATTGCCCAACAAGGGGTGTTATAGAAAGTAAATAAATAAAATGATGTGTACTATTAACAAATGTCCATCAGTTATTTTTACACATTGTAAAAAGATGAGATTTCTGGATACCTCGAAGACGCACACTGATTAATACATGTGTTTTTCCTTTCAGAATTGATGGCTTCTCATTTGAGTAAGTTCAAACATGACTCAGTTTTAATAAGAGTAGCACAATTTCATTCATCAAGATCTGAAGTATAAAGCACCCACAGTGTATTCTGCATTATGAAGAACAGCAAAGCCTGTATGGAACTGAAGTGCTGTGGTGGTTCTAAAGGTCTCTGATGTTCTAATTGTCTCCTGTCTTTCCTCTTCAGTGACATGGATCCAGACAAAGACAAACTGGGAGGGTAAGCAGCCGTCATTACTGTGATGAAGAGGGAACTGTAATCCTCAGTGGTGCTGTGTGTGTTGCTCTTAATCAGTTGAACCCACATGAAAACACCTCTGGAGATATGTATGAAAGCGGATACTTTTGGTTTTCTTGTCTCTTAAGGTGTCTGATGGCACACGATACAATGATAGTTTTGGGAATTTGGTTAAGGGTGCTCACAGCATTGAAAAATAACAATAAAAAGGAGAGAATACAGAAAATAATGTTCCCTTTTACAGAAAGATCAGTAAGAAAAACTGACAAAATGCTTAAAAGAACTCTAAACTTTTAAACGAAAGATTCAAAGCAATACAGCTTAATGTGGATACATTTTCTCATTCCCCTTGCGGTCTCTATGGTGCGGTTAATAAATAGTTTGCCTTCCACTCATGCTACACACCTTTTACCTGTCTTAGGGCCACACCTATGATTCGTCAGCACATTGATGTTCGGCATCAATCAAAACAATAATAGATATAAATAATAAAACATCATATACGAACATTCATAATATTCCATTATAATTATAAATAAGATTGAAATGCAAAATGGCTTCAACACACACGTTACTGATTTCTAACTGCAAGGAGCTCTGCACTGTGACCGAGGATCCAATCTCAGATACTCACAGAATGAAAGGTCCTTGCTTAGATTTCAAACTAAAACAGTTGAATTTGCCTTGAAATTCAATCCTCCTTATCAAGCTAAACCCAGAGTGAACTAACCTCAGATGAAATTACGGTGGGTCCAGCAACAGTAACCTCTGACAGTAGGCAGGTACAACCACCACACATTTTGATGGGATTTGCTCGGTGTGACTGGGAACAGAGTGACAATAACACTCATCATTGTATTGGTTTTGTCGTGGCTTCCTTCCATAGTGTTCCATCAAGCCGCTACACGTCCTAAACAGATGCGTTTTCTCTCCTTTTATTTGTTTTACTCATTTTCGTTGACTTGCTTGGCCTCTGATGCGTTTGCCCAAAGCAAAATAACACTTTTGACACATTTATCATAGAAAACACGCCTTTACAATATTCAAAACAAATCAAACAAAAAAGTCAAAACTCAAATAAAATAATGAACAACTTAGGTGGCCCTTCTTTATTTCTTTGAATTTATAGGTCGGTATAACGAAACTTAAATGGTAAAAACTGTGGGGGCCTCTTTTCCACAGGATGCCCATTTCTGTCACTTTAGAGACTGGCTGGAATTGTAGTCCTTCATGCCGTGCTGACTCATGCGTGACCATTAGGTGGCCTTTTGGTACCACTTTACAATAAGATACCCTTAAAAAGGATTCATAAAGCGTTTATAATTAGGTTGTAAACACTTTATTAATCATTAGGAACCGTTTATAAACAAGTTCTAACATAGTTTTCATACATCAACACAGGCTCACTATTTGGCAAGATGACTAAGCATTATATCGGCTACCTAGCTTACCTCGTGTTCTTCATCTGTTAGTAACTCATTCATAAATGGTCATAAGAGATGCCAAGAAACATCAAGGGTGTGGGGGGGTTCAACTCGGTGAACAACAGATACCGAGGATGCTGGCTGGTGAAGAAGATGAGGTAAGCTAGGTAGACAATATAAGGCTTAGCAGTACAGATAAATGTAGGCTCACTATTTGGCAAGCAACCTGTCACAGTTGCCCTGTTTATCTCATGGCTTAGAAAAAAAGGTACTGGCCCTAACAGGTTTGTTAGTAGAAACCATGGCACATCACTATATATTATTCAAGGTAAATTCATTTTTGTAACTGCAACCCTAGAAGCAGAGCAATCATAAAGATAGAATATGTAATTCTCACCCCTCTGTTAGTTCTTCCTCCTATCCCACTCAAGCTTTGACTTTCTCTCAAATGTTCTCCTCTAACATTTCCCTGTTTGTCTCTGCAGTGACCAACAGGGCCGGATTAAGAATGCCAGGTAAACCCCTCCTCCTCTTCCAGTTTTCTCTCACTCCCCCTGCCTTCTAATCTTTCTTACATGAATTAAATGTCCCTCTGTGTGATGGGGAACAGAGAGAGCTTTGTGCCCGGTGATAATAAGAAACTGTATACATTGAAATGTATAGATCTGCGCATAATGTGGAGCTGAGGGTGTGTAAGAGCATACCCAATGGCTGATGACAAGCTCCCTCTGTGGAGAGTGGTCCCTTTTATTAGCAGCCTCAGAACAGTTGGACAGTCCTGGAGGAGAGACCCAACAGAGAGGCATTTTATCCGTAGAGGACGGCATGTTCTGAGCTGTCATATATCATGTTAGATTAGATTAGAGTTTAAGGATTCATACCGAAGGTGAAATGCAACCAAGTGTTTTTTTTCTTCTCATTCAGATGGGATGTGTGTTCTAACCCTCTATGCTCCCCTCCCAACAGAGAGGCTCACAGTCAGATCGAGAAGCGGCGCAGGGACAAGATGAACAGCTTCATCGATGAGCTGGCCTCTCTGGTGCCCACCTGCAACGCCATGTCCCGCAAACTGGACAAGCTGACGGTGCTGCGCATGGCCGTCCAGCACATGAAGACACTAAGAGGTGAGCATGCACTGCCACACACACGCTGTCCAGCACGAGTGTGTATAACAAACTCACTGCTCCATAGTTTCTCTTCTGTTAACCTTCTTCACACTGTACATTTCACTTTCATATTTAACTTGTACGTCATTCCTTGCACACTTACTGTACTTTAAATAGGATCCTACTTAAAAGTTGTTAGCTGTAGTTTAGCCCTTTTAATAGAGTTTATTTATCAGACAGATTCTTATTTTTACAGTCAACTTGTATATATTTCACTTTTTAGTTCTGTTTGTTGCTGCTGTAACAACAGTTTTTTTTCAATGAAGTATATCTTATCTTTAATCTGCTGAAAAAAGGAGTGCAGATTTAAGAGACATACACACATTTTTCACATTTCCTGGTTTTGGTTTTTCTTATTTACAGGAAGTTTCACTACTACCTCTCTTTTGTTAAATATATCAAAACGACAGAATCCCCCCCACCCCCACCCTCACAAGAACTGCAAATTGATCACCGCATTGTATCGCTAACACATCCTGATACATTTCACATGATAAAGTACAAATAACACCAGAAAGAAGACAAACACAAAATTCAAAGAAATTATTTAATACAAAAATAGAATGAAAGAATAACTAGAGGGGGAACTTTTAGACTTAGACAGGGGATAGGACTTTCAATGAACTAAAATATGATATAAAGGGCTGCTATTTCCCTTAAAACGCCTATGAGTTTACTTTTAATTTGAACTTGATCTTTTCCAATTTGAGTGCACAGACATATCTGCCAGAAAGTAGTTTATCCAGTTATAAAAGAGGCACAGAAAAGATTCTACGTAAGAACTACAACTCAAGTATTTCTAAGGCTCTGTGGAGCAGCTTCCTGAGTCTGATCATGAAGGGAAATAAAGATTCACAGTAGAGATCCATCAGAGACGGAGCTGCAGCAGATAGTGGACCGACTTTCTTTTTAAAGAAATGTCAACTTCCATTGGCAAGTTGTTATAGGATGAGATTTTACTGAGGACAACATATCGTCAGATCAGATGAAATAATATAAAAATGGATCATTGCATTCCCAATCACAATCAGGAATCCTCTGTTTGCCCTGCAGCGGGGGAATGTGTGGCAACAGCAAATGCACACGTCTCTATAAGTACTATATTAGATAATAGAAAGTACAGTTTATTAATAAAAATGTAAGAACAAAGGAGCTGGAAGCACATGTGCTCACCATGGAAAGAAAAAAATAATCCTGAAAAAAGTGTTTGAGGAGCCAGTAACAACAACAGATTGTAAATAAATAAATTGTAAATTAAGACAACAGTGTTAATCGCACATTCATAATGCATGTTTTTATAATTACAAATGAATTTTGGTGGGTAGATGTAAAAAGATAGTCTTTTATATTTGTCTAATGATATTTTTTGTTTATCAATTTGATACTGCTTAAGTTTGTACAGTTAAAAATTATTTTGTTTCATTTCATTATTATTATTTGGTTTAACCCGTTCGAAATAAATCAAATCAAAGCACCAAGCATTTGTAATTGTACTACACAATGTTATTTATATGCATTTTATTTTTTAATTGATCAGGACAGGCTTGCTAGGAGACGATATATTACAATAAAACTCTTTTTAATGACACGTTCTCACAGGGAAGAGCTTCTTTGAGCATTTCACAAACTAAAGGACTGGGAGGAGAGCTTGGAATAAAGTGTGTAAGCATAGAGGTGTGACAGGTGTGTTTCTTGGTGTGTGTGCAGGTGCAGCCAACCCGTACACAGAGGCCAACTACAAGCCCTCCTTCCTGTCGGACGAGGAGCTGAAGCACTTGATATTGAGGGTGAGTCCAACCAGCCAGTCCGGGACAAACTTCCTTTTCATCCATTCATTGTTTATGTATTATGGTATTCAGAACATCAAAGTATTGTATGTTAATAACATAAAGAATAATGTTCTCGGTCGGGATGAAGCTTTATTTTATGTTTGTGCCAGGAAACTGTTTGTATGCTACGGTTTTCCATGAGAGAAGAATCTTGATCACCTTCATTTCCTCCTTTTTTAACTCAGAAATGAGGTTTGATTGTGTGTAAATGGTTTCTCAGAGACCATACACTTCAAACGGAAGACTTAAACCTGTGGTAATAAGGAGGAATAAAGTTGCTTTGTAAGGTGTGACACAGATTCAGGGGATTATTTTTTCTGTATCTTCTATAAATAGTCAAACGGGAGGACAGAACATGATAGGAAGACAACACTAGGGTTTCTTTTCTTTAACGAGGAACACGTGTTGTGAGACTCCCCACATTTATCTCAGTGTTCTGTGTGTTGGATGCCAGGCGGCTGATGGCTTCCTGTTTGTGGTTGGGTGTGACCGCGGGAAGATCCTCTTTGTCTCTGAGTCCGTCTTCAAGATTCTCAACTACAGCCAGGTGCGCTGACTCACGTTAATGCTCTGCTGTTTACTCACAAAGCACCTGTTGATATTGTTTAGCCATCACAAGTTGTGGAGATTCTGTCTCACTTTTAAATTGAAGATTTAAATTGCCTTGCAGTTTCATAATGAACGACTGATTGATGTCCTTCAGAGAGTTGGATGTTGTAGATGTGTTCAGCTCTGTCCTTGGCTGTTTATGTTCTGTGCCTCTGTTCACCTCTCCCTTCCTTCCCTCTCTTCCTGCTCTCTCTCTCCGTTGTCCTTCCCTCTGCAGAATGACCTGATAGGTCAGAGTCTGTTTGACTACCTTCACCCCAAGGACATCGCCAAGGTCAAAGAGCAGCTGTCCTCTTCAGACACAGCCCCTCGAGAGCGGCTCATCGATGCTAAAAGTAAGAGTCCAGACACACCAGAACACAAAACACAAGAGGTCCTGTTCCGAACACTTTGTTGGAGGAAATCTCGGTCTGGGCCAGTTGAATACCCGGACCTCCTCCTCCATTATTCTAACAACACATTCTATCAGGTTCAGAAGAAGTCGCTGGAGGCAGTCAGAGTTGGTTTGCAATAGAACTTTTATTACGTCAAAGACAGAAATCAGTCTGAGCAGACCCCGGGGTCATACTGCTAAACAAACGTTGTTCCAGCACTTCTATAGATAAACCTTCTTGTTCCTTATTGGTTGACCTTTGTGAAGGACAACAAACCACCTCCCTGTTCCTTTGTTGGCAACTTTTTTGCAGTCTTTGCAGTTATCCACACTTCCGCACACGTGTCCTTGAGGCACTCCATCACATAGACCGCTTCTTGACCTTCACCAAAGTTCACCACCGTTAGCTTCAGACAGTGTGAAGAATAATTAACCTGAACCTAAAACACACACACTCAGAGAGAGAGAGAGAGTGGGGGAGAAAGGGGCCTGTAAACAGACATGCGTACTAGTCTTAGCAGCAGAGCCCCCTTACTCTCCTTACTACTTATTACTCTTACTTACACACACATTCTGATGGAAACACTGTTCTGACTCACCCTAACATTACATTGTATTATTATTCTGAATACTTATTATTCACATTATTTTCTAATACAGAACATTCCCCAAGGAAATTATACTCCCAACAACTTCCTTTCAACATGGACCCAACTATCATTTATTAATGACCACATTTATCCTACAGTCATCAAATAATCTCAACAACGCACTCTTCCATTTTGTGAAGGCAATTGTCCTTTTTCAAGTCAGGGTTTTAAGCAGACTTTAGAATTTGTATGGCACATCACTGACCTATCTTCACCAGGAATAAAGTCAGGAGAAGATTCAGAGTCAGAACTGTCAGTCAGAACGTGGTGATGGTAGAGTGCTTCTTACAGAAAGATTGGCCTTGCGTGTATTATTGCAATGCACCACAACATAATGAATCACAACATGTATCATGAATCCTGACAGCCTAGTGTCATGTCCATTTGTCTGTGGTTTAAAACAATGGTATAAGGATCATAAAGCCTCTTCATTTTTCATTCACTTGTTAGTGGAGATTCATATTGTGACAGCGGAGATTATGGGCTGCCTTGACTAGCATGATCTGATGTTCTGCTGAGATATGTATCAGCTTTCATTTCAAATCTCGCAAAAATAATTTATAAAAAAGAGAGAAGTCTGATTCAAATATTAAAAAGAACTGCTATTACAAGGACGCAATGCAATAATGCTAGAAAAATACAACTACAGACAATGGCTGGTATAGATGAAACATTAGATAATGGAACAAACTGGCACACACACACACACACACACACACACACACACACACACACACACACACACACACACTATTAACACAGCTGTAAAACTATAATGTGCTGTTGGTATTATTTCTATGTATTACATCATTGGAATATTTTCATCATTCTCAAAAGCACATCAATTGTGTGTGTGTCTGTGTGTGTGTGCGCAGCCGGTCTCCCAGTGAAGACGGACATCACCCCCGGCCCGTCCAGACTCTGCTCTGGAGCCAGACGCTCGTTCTTCTGCAGGATGAAGTGCAACAGGCCTTCCGTCAAAGTGGAGGACAAAGACTTCCCCTCCACCTGCTCCAAGAAGAAAGGTGCAGTGTGTTCTCTGAAGACATGACACACACAAAGCTTTGCATCTCCAGTCCTGGGCACTCCTCTACCTTACGCACTCAACACTCAGTTTTCAGTTTTTCTCGTATGAATTCAAAAGCTATTTCCAGAGGCACATCCTTATTAGCACCAGGACTCACACCCCAGTTAGCAAGAGGGCATCCATTACACAACCCATAGCCTCTTAAAGTGCATGTATTTACATATTGATGGAACACTCCCTGAACCCAATCCCAAAGAGCAATAGGACAACTGGATCCTTGGTCAGGAGCAGGGGGGGGGGGGGGTGAAGTACTCAGATCCTGTACTCAGATCCTGTACTCGAAGAGAAGTAGAAATACTCCACACCTCGGTTTGAAAGCCTGTTAGAGGTTTAGACACTCGTGCTGATGCTCAAACAAGTCACCATGGTTACAACCATTCACCATTAGTGGATGGATCAGATGGAAGATGTGATGTTAGCATGAATTGGTAGAGTTGGTCAGTGTTGCTTTCACTCCACAAACAAAGGGCTCCACAGTGGGAGTACTGGGAGGTGGAGCGGGGCCCACAGTCCGGTTCTTTAGGCCACTTCGTTTCACGTGGAAGCTCCGTTCCATTGTTACGTGTGCATTGTAAGGTCTTGTATATTTTCAGACTCTTTCAAAATCTAAGCAGCTCATGAACATCAGATTTAGAAACAAAAAGAAGTTTGCAAAAAAAGAAACGCCATTTTTATTTTATGGTCATCTATCATTTTTGTCCAAGAGATGCTGATTTAAAACCGTTGCTATGAAAAGTTACGGTCGGTTTCTCCCACACACACCTGAAAGAAGGGAGCCTCTTTTAGCTGTCAGAGAGACGACAAACGAAGTTCACTCCCTCACTGAGTGGGAATGGGTAGGGGGCGGTTTGGAACTGGGCCTTAGTCAGCATCAGAATCCCAGCGGTACAGCTGAAGTGACCTGAGCAGGCTAACACACCGGGTCTGTGAGGTCAGCGTGGCTCTCTGTGAGGTCACGGTGACGATGTAAGAACACTGATAGGGCAGTGTTCCAACACGTGTCAGGGGGTGGGGGAAAAACTAGAAAGGGATATTAAAAATTAAAGTTCTGGACGGCAGGGTTTCAATCTTAATGGATTTGCTTACTGTTCCCTGGCAAACGGTGACAGCAGACACAGATTTAAAGAGGTAGTGTGTGACGGGTTGTGCAAGACTAACCGTATGAAGCAGAACAGGATATTGTTCGCAGGATGAGCGTTAATGTAATGCTTAAATGTTTTTCAGTGTTTTCATTAGTAGGGGTCAATTACGTGAGTTATGGGATGCTGCCTAGCTCAGTGTTTAGAGCTGTGCCCGTGTCCTGGGCTTATTTCCTGCTGCGGAGGAGGCAGGTTCACATCCCCTCTCTCCCCTCCTCAACACTGTCACTCCTTCAAAGACTAACACTTTTTAAAAAGAACTTCTCCAGTTAGTGTAAGTTCCCCAAAGTACCCCAAAGTTTTATGTTAGATAGTACGGGTCTCCAGCAGATAGAAACTGCTGGATGCTAGCTTTTATATGTTGAGCAATTTGAACAATTAGCATCAGTTGAGTCTATTTCTATAATCAATTTTTTTAAACCAGAAAGTGGCCATATTTATGTGGGTTTTTTTACACATTTTGGGTTGGTTTTGAAGATATAGGGGACTTGGATTGCACAGATTGCTTATTTATTTGAAAAATTGTCAAAACTAGATATACAATTGTTTATCTTGTGCTCTATATCCAAAGGTCACAACACTAATGGTAGTCATAATCAGCCCACTGAGAGTAGAGATATGACACAGTCTATTAAAACTGGCATTTTTTATCCTTAAAAATGTCAGAATTGCTTGAGTATCTTCAATAACCCTCGAAACCACTCGACCAAACCATTTTAAGCTGTCCACTGCATAGGCTATAATGCAAATGAATGCTCATTAAGACAGTTCATGCTAATTGTGCTAATTGCCCAACATATGCAGGTTAGCATCCGGCAGTTTCTATGTGCTGGGGACCCCTACTATACATTTCCATCATCAAACTTCTCTAGGTTCCCGGTGCTGACAAGTAAACTGTTATGCATGAGTCTCAGACAGCTTTGGAAACACTGATCCTCCTGCTGCATTATTCACAGCGACATCTTTATCTCTCACTCTCGTCCTGCCGTCTGTCCCGCTCTCTGCACTGCGGTGCTTACAGATCAGATGGATCTAGTTGCTGCTTAGTTTATTCTTCCTGACCCCAACGGTGACTAAGCATCTTTCTAGTCAAAAAAACCTTTTGCAGGCCATTCAAGCACTGTCCCCAGAGTAGCGTCACCGTTCATGTTTAATGCTTTAGTGTTAGCTGAATATTTCATACACTCAGACTCCTTCTGAGGCTGTGTTCCACAATGGAGAAGACCAGGGTTCAGTCAGTGATTCAATACCTTTCGATTGGGGAAGAATATTTGACCTTTCATTGGTTTTTCATATCATATATTAGAAAACAAGTCATTCTTACGAGGACCCAAGATAAACTTTATATTTGTTATTATAAAGAGCAAACGTAAATCCCTCTAAAATTAATAATATCGAAACAGTTTTCAAATGTACCCAGCCAATCAGAGGCAGTTCAATCATTCCGAATGGTCTTTAAACTCAGATTCCGCTTCCTGTTTAAACACTAATCCTGTCGCCCCCCCCCCCCCCATTGCAGCCGATCGTAAGAGCTTCTGCACCATCCACAGCACGGGCTACCTGAAGAGCTGGCCCCCCACCAAGATGGGTCTGGACGACGACAACGAGCCCGACAACGAGGGCTGCAACCTCAGCTGCCTGGTGGCCATCGGCCGGCTGCATCCCCACATCGTCCCCCAGCCCAGCCTGGCAGACATCCGGGTGAAGCCCACCGAGTATGTCTCCAGACACGCCATCGACGGGAAGTTTGTCTTCGTCGACCAGAGGTGAGAGAGAGAGAGAAAGAGAGAGAAAGCGGGAGAGAGAAGGAGAGGGAGGCTTTCATTCTTTGTGTTCATGTTCGAGTCTTTATTGTGGTGTTATATTGAATTATTTTATAATGAAGTACTGATATTTAGTAACTGTAATTTATGATCTCTCCTCTGAACAGAGTTTTGTACCGAGAGAAACTCAGCTAAACGCTGCTGTGATTAAACGCCATATTATGTTCCAAACCACATCCAGCATTATTTCTGAAACAGTCTGGAGCTCAAACGTTTCTCTCTGGGTTTACCACAAGGACAGGACCTTTATATTACTCATAGTCTCTCCAGTACAGCGTTAGCATGCTTGCTAATGTAAACACAGACCATAATACTTCCAGAACATGTGGCGCATTGTTTCTGATACAGCACATAGCTTGTTCTTTCTCAGTGTTTACCACTAGAACAGAGACATTATATGTATTATATATACAACTTTACTCTAAGTCCCTCCTGCAGACATCCTGCTGAACACACACAGCTGGGGGGGGATTCAGCTAGCCGACTGTATATGGGGGACGATAGGTTGGGACGTGTCACGTGGGCGGGATGTGGCCAGGAGTTCAATGTAAAGCCAGCCCACATGTTCCTTAATACCTCATAAGGACAGCAAATCTGGATCAGCTCGTTTGTACCCCCGTTTTTAGAGATGTGGATAAGGAGGAAAAGAGGGTTGTATTTTCTGACTCTTTGTCAGTCTCATCACACACCGGGGACACATATGTATGTATAAAAGGACATCAAAAAGTGCATTTTCATAATAGGGGACCTTTGAGAGATGCATGTTAACCCTCTGTAACACCAGTTCTCTCTATCTGTGTCCCTGCAGAGCCACAGCCATCCTGGCCTATCTCCCCCAGGAGCTGCTGGGAACCTCCTTCTATGAGTATTTCCACCAGGACGACATTGGACACCTGGCAGAGTGTCACAGACAGGGTGTGTGGGAGGGAGAGATAGCTTCAGACGTTAATAAAGACGTGTCGGAGCTCTTCAACATGTGTTCTGTGTCCACAGTGCTGCAGATGAGAGAGAAGATCAACACCAACTGCTACAAGTTCAAGATCAAAGACGGCTCCTTCATCACGCTGAGGAGCCGCTGGTTCAGCTTCATGAACCCCTGGACCAAGGAGGTGGAGTACATCGTCTCCACCAACACCGTCGTGTCGTAAGTAGACCCACCCCTCTGAAACTGACGGAGCGTGTCCTCAGCTTTATTACATGTGTATTACATTACATGTTTGTGTGTGCAGGTGTCCTATGATGGAGGGACCGGACTACCCTCAGTCTGCTGCCTCCCCTCAGAGCATGGACAGTGTTCTCACCTCAGAGGGTACACACACTCCTCCAAACAATCACACCATCACAACAGCAACCACAATCTATGCCAGTGATGACAGACATGGTGCAAACATGAAAGAGAAGACAGTAACTGCACTTGAATGTATTTAGTATGTATACATTAAATACATTTACAAGGCAGGAGATAACTTACCCTTCCGAATAGTTCTATCTTCAGTTTGCACGGTGGTGTGTCGGATAACACAGATGTGGAAATTAATGTAAAATCATTTCTAGATCTTAATAATAATACATTGTATTTCTATAGCACACTTTAAAAACAACGTTATCTCAAGGTGCTTCAAAATGCTATGTTATAAAACTAAAATGAAATAAAATCAAACTAGGGAGCTGAGTTTTAAAAAGATAAAATAAAAAAAGGTTAAGAGCATAAAAGGTTAACGTATAAATCTTGCCAAGTTTTGATCATAAAATAAGATAGTATATTGTTACGCTCCGGACAGCGGTGACTAAATGCTTTCCGCCTTTGAGTTTTAATGTGTAAATGATAAACTGAGGCATGAAAGTGTTGAGATTGCACTTATTTTTCTGAAGAGATTTCAGGTTGTTTTGCAAAAAGATAGTTCATAAAATGTTCACAATGTACTTTTTAGCTCTAAATCAAAGTGGACAGTCGGGGGTTATTTATAGTGTAGGATATTATGCTGTGATTGGACTGGTCCCGCTCTATGTGGCCCCTGACCCTAATAGAATTGACACCCCTTTATTATTAGTCAATTTATTGAACATCTTAACAAAGATTTTTACAAATAATAATAAAGTAGTTTTCCTTCGTGTTCAAAAGCGGCAAGAAGAAGCATAAAAACGTTTCTGGTCCTACCCCCTCTAGCAAACATTGCTAATCGAAATCAAAGTTCAGTTCATAGCCGTCAGCGGTCGTGATATTTGACTCGTTTAGAAACATTTAAATATCATCTCTTTGTACAAATCAAAACAATATTCAAATAATCTGAACAGGCAGAGCAAAATAATCCAGAAATCCTCGGCCCTGCTCATAACCATTTCAAATTTGGTCTCTATATTTTTTAGCGTAAATAAAGTTGCTCAGTATTTCAGCTCAGCATTTCAGTGGTTCCACAGATTAACACCTCTTGTTGTGATAAAGTTGGGAATGTGAATATTTTCCTGCATGTGTTTGTTTTCTCTGATCTGTATTATGAATCCTTTTCAATCCTCCTTCTCCTGTTGGCTAGCAGGTGGAGGGAGGCGGGCGCTGCAGACGGTGCCTGGCATCCCCGGGGGGACAAGAGCAGGAGCCGGGAAAATAGGACGCATGATTGCAGAGGAGGTGATGGAGATCCAGAGGTGAGAGAGACAGAATGAAAGCTGGTTGAGAATGGGTCCCCCGTCTGAATTTAATGTAGATTAAGGTGGAGGCAACACACACACACACACATTATGGCATCACAAATTAAGGGGAGAAAACTCGTATGACATAGAAAGCGCACCTTTTAAAAAAAACATTTTATGTATGAAATCATTTCAAATAACAGTCAGAGTGTAAAAAGAGACTGCTGGCCCCCCAATGAGTGTCGAATATTCCTAAATAATGCTGAGTCAGACAGCTGCTGTGGTGCTAAAATTATGCTGATACGGGCAATATCTAGTTATCGTCATGACAACGCTTCCAGCTGAATGTAGGGTCTGGATATTTCCACCTGTGTCTGATGAGGGAGTGAGAAGTGTATTTCAGAATCATGCAACCATGTGTGTCCCTGTCAGGATCCGAGGCTCCTCCCCCTCCAGCTGTGGCTCCAGCCCTCTGAACATCACCAGCACCCCCCCGCCTGACACCTGCTCCCCAGGGGGCAAGAAGGTAACCAACACATAAACAGACACTTCATATTGTTGATCTGAATCCTTCCTAATGGGGTGGTGCAGGCGTGAGTCCTAACACCTGAGTCAGCATTCTAGCAAGTCCTGTTCCCTTTCTCAAAATGTACCTATTTTTGGTTCGATGCCAAAAATGTACGGTCTGTGGTTAACACAAGCTGAAGACATTTTAACATTTTGTACTACAACTTAAAATACATCAGTAAATACCCCACTGGTGGAGTTAAAAACAGCGGTTCCTAATAAGTGTCTACATGAGACGAATAAATGTCAACATGCAACAATTTATCTTAGAAGTGGTGAGGTGAAGTCATGTGACCATGCTGTAGTTCCTTTATAGCCCAACGTTAGCTTTTTACCTCACAGTGGTGTCACAGTAAACTGATATGTGTGTGTTTATAGATTCAGAACGGTGGGACACCTGACCTGCCAAACACAGGGATCCTTCCTGGACCTGACTCGGTGGGCTACCCCTACTCCAACCAGTCCATCATGAGTGAGTTCACACACACACACACACACACACACACACACACACACACACACACACACACACACACACACACACACACACACACACACACACACACACACACACACACACACACACACTCGTCTCTGTGCTGTGTTTGTTTTGGTGGATTTCTCTCTGACTCCCCCCCTTCTGTTTAGGTGACAACTCCCACCTGAGTATAGACATCATGGACGAGCCGGGCTCCAGCAGCCCCAGCAACGACGAGGCGGCCATGGCGGTCATCATGTCCCTGCTGGAGGCCGATGCCGGGCTGGGGGGGCCCGTGGACTTCAGCGACCTGCCCTGGCCTTTGTGAGGAAGCTGGGTGGAGAGGAGGAGGCGGGGACTCTGTCAGCAGAGCCGTGGTGAGAGAGTTCAGTCAGGGTGAAGTCTGACTGTTCCCCGTCCCCGACTCCCCCCCGCAGAGACATCATCTAACAGATATATCATCCAGTAGAGAGGCTGCAGGACTACAGGGGGGTCCTTCAGTCCGGACAGATCACACCTACTCTTTTGTTCATCATTCCCTGTAGGGGGGACTGTTATTATACAGAAATCCTCCCAAAGGTTAAGATGATTTCTACAGTGTTAGGGTCTGCACACTGTTTCAGCCGTGGGGGGGAGATCTCTAGGTACAGGACCCGCTGCTAACATGAAGGACTGGACTCTGTCTCACTATGGCTCTGGGCCCCTTCACTGTCAGCCCCCTCCACACCAACACAGGACTCTGAGGCGTCGACTAACGCTGGCTGAAGTTTGTTGTGGGGCGGGGGGGGGGGGGTTGATGCCGTACACACACGGCTAAGGTGCACCCCCCCAAACATGTGTTGTACCGACTGACACACACACACAGATTCACCTGATGCTAGAGACTTTATTCCCACACCACGACTCCACACTCTGTTCAGCTCCTTTCAAGAACACTCAGCTTCCTGCTGTTTCCTAAACCAACACCAACGTTATGTTTTCTAAAAGTCACTCTACAGCTCCTCCTCACTAAATCTGTTCCCACAAGACTGTATTCTGATACAGAAGTTACACATTTTAATGTTGTCAAAAAATAATACTCCTTAAGCTCATTACAGGTCTTCACGAGTCCCAAATAAAGGAGGCCCTCAGTAGTGACCCAGTGGGACACCTCAAACTATTAGCATCAGGCAGCAGCAGCTAACACGCTGGGCCTGATCCTCTCAGAACCCAGGATTTCTGTCCATCGTGAGACACTCAGAGCCACTCTCACACACTCAACACTGGACACTCCCCACAGAGATTCTGACTGATAACAGAGGACACCTGCAAATGTGATAAAGCTCAGTCTGATCAGATCCAGGACAAAAACCATTACCCTGAGTATGATGTGGACCCAGGTCCGTCAGCAGAGGGGTGCAGACCTGTGAAGACCTGCTCTGTTCATTCCAAACCTTGAAGAGTCTGCTCTGACTGCTAAACAACACAGAACCAGACTTGGGTGAAGAGCTTGTTGGGGGGGGCAGGTTCCCCCGCTCTGCACCTCACACAGGTGGTCTGGTCACAGGGTCTCCACCCATTCCTCCTCCCATCACAGCAGAACCACATGAAGCACTGACTCTGGATAAGATGGAAGTATTTCTTTGCCTTAGTGATCTGAATATTTCAAACTCGACGTAACGTTTCCCCCTCAGTACCTCGGACAGCGTTTAGCCCTGAAAAATGAACAGCCCTGCCCTAAATACCTCCAAGTCAATTAATGGCAGATATTTACAGGATGAAATATCTGTTCAGCACTAACACACACACACACACACACACACACACACACACACACACACAGCAGTACTGCAACTACATTCAAACTACCTAGCAGAGACATGTCCTCGAGACAGGGAGACTTTGTAATGGGGTTATGTGCTGCCCCGGGGTCAGGAGGAGTTCTTATATCCTCCATGATTATCTAACACAACCTCTCTACCTGCCAGCTGTCTGCTACACACACCTGCTGTCAGAGTGTAATGTGAGGAGGACATGTGGAGACGTCCTGCCTGTCCAGAGACAGTTGGAATGATTTAATGTCCAAAATGCATGTGTGAAAATGTGTTTCCAGTGTGGCCCTCCCCCTGATTATATTAATAATGTTCAACAGGGATTTTTTATCTATGTATTTGTCGTATATCTGACAGTGATTCTCAAATATAAAGACACATTTAGATTTACAATTAAAAAGCTCTTGATTGAGAACGATAATTGTGTGTGTGTGTGTGTGTGTGTGTGTGTGTGTGTGTGTGTGTGTGTGTGTGTGTGTGTGTGTGTGTGTGTGTGTGTGTGTGTGTGTGTGTGTGTGTGTGTGTGTGTGTGTGTGTGTGTGTGTGTGTGTGTGTGTGTGTGTGTGTGTGTGTGTGTGTGTGTGTGTGTGTGTGTGTGTGTGTGTGTGTGTGTGTGTGTGTGTGTGTGTGTGTGTGTGTGTGTGTGTGTGTGTGTGTGTGTGTGTGTGTGTGTGTGTGTGTGTGTGTGTGTGTGTGTGTGTGTGTGTGTGTGTGTGTGTGTGTGTGTGTGTGTGTGACAGGTGATCAAACAGGGCGGTCACCTGCTGAGCTCAGGCCCCGCCCCCTCCTGTCCTCCAATCAGGCAGCAGCTGGCAGGTCTCCATCTGTTCTGTGTTTTTTCTGTTTCAATGTTTTTACAACACACTACAACACAGTGCTCCCTCTGTTGATATACCCCCCCCCCCCCCCCCATCTGACAATAATGTATCAAATCTTTAAATATTATCATGTTAAGAGTATACTTTATGCAAATATATATGAGTATGATGAGTGTATTGTATGTATCAGCAGTGAAATATTTTTAAAATAAAATAATTTGTTTCTGTCATTTTGTCTTTAATAATAATAATAAATGTTATTTAGAGGTGCCTTTCAAAGCACCCAAGGACACCTTTCAATTAATAAAATAGTCTAAAGGTTTAAAACAACACACATCAGGGTGGCACAATTTCAAAACACTGACTTATTGACTGATATTGCATTTGTGATTGAAAGATTCACGACATTGAATGGATTGATTATTTTGGCTTTATGGTTCTCATTACCACTTAACTCAAGAATATAAATTGTATGATACCTCTTTAGCTCAACAATATGTCTTTAAAAATCAACTTCGAAATTCAGAATATTTACTTTCCTGCACTCTAAATATTAAGTTATGGGATACTTTATAAAGTGTAAGGTGTGTAGCGACAGTAATTATGCAGTGTAAGGGTGCACAGTCATCATTTACACCTGATGCTCTCTCAGCCAATCAGAGCAGCCCGTGGTATTTTTACATGATGTTGCCATCCAGCGCCCGGCAGCCTGCACAGAGGATGAGGAACATAGCACTGCTTCACCAGCCTGCTGATTAAAGAGGTCAGTGCGACACTCTGCACTAAGACTGAGTGATCAGAGCTCCAGAAGCTCATCTGCCGTCTCATTGTGTGACACAAAACACTATTCAGTGTACTATTAACTACATATTTCATCTCCATCCCAGAGTAAGGTCATCTCAAGAAGTTGGACATTTTTGCATCTGTTGCCAAACCTTCAGAAAACCTCCTGTGTTAGTTTAAAAATTAAACTGAAAATGTTGAATTGGTTCTGCAGTTTGACCAACTTCAGAAACACTGCTGAGTGTTTTGTCTTTTTACCACTCTTATGTAACAGCAAATAATTATTTGTTCTGTGGTTACTCGTGTGTATAATACAGCGTTATTATACGAAGGAGCTCCAGAACTCCCAGGATGTGTTCTTTGCTGATGGCCCAGCTGTTAGATACCAAGACTCTTCCTTATGTGATTCCACTGAGATCACATCACCAGACACCCACCATCGATCACCGATGACTTTTTAAAGTCAAGACCAATCTCAGAGCGGTCGCTGATACATGAGAGGACACATATTGGAAATCATATATTATTTGTCATCATGTGTAATAAAAGAAATGGCTGCAACTCAGGAGGTGCACAGTCAGGTTATGTCTAACTCAAAGAGAGGAATATCTGAATTTCACAAGTCAAATACAATCATACGGAAGACATGTAATAAAGGTGATGTCATTTCAACATTTTTCCAAAACCCGATAAAAGTGTTTTTTTTTTTTTATCCATAACTGTCTCTACTTTAAAGAGTCCTCTCCTGCTGATGTTCAGGTGTATATCAATATGTAGAGTCTCTACTTTAAAGAGTCCTCTCCTGCTGATGTTCAGGTGTATATCAGTATGTAGTGTCTCTACTTTAAAGAGTCCTCTCCTGCTGATGTTCAGGTGTATATCAGTATGTAGTGTCTCTACTTTAAAGAGTCCTCTCCTGCTGATGTTCAGGTGTATATCAGTATGTAGTGTCTCTACTTTAAAGAGTCCTCTCCTGCTGATGTTCAGGTGTATATCAGTATGTAGTGTCTCTACTTTAAAGAGTCCTCTCCTGCTGATGTTCAGGTGTATATCAGTATGTAGTGTCTCTACTTTAAAGAGTCCTCTCCTGCTGATGTTCAGGTGTATATCAGTATGTATTGTCTCTACTTTAAAGAGTCCTCTCCTGCTGATGTTCAGGTGTATATCAGTATGTAGTGTCTCTACTTTAAAGAGTCCTCTCCTGCTGATGTTCAGGTGTATATCAGTATGTAGTGTCTCTACGTTAAAGAGTCCTCTCCTGCTGATGTTCAGGTGTATATCAGTATGTAAAGTCTCTACTTTAAAGAGTCCTCTCCTGCTGATGTTCAGGTGTATATCAGTATGTAGTGTCTCTACTTTAAAGAGTCCTCTCCTGCTGATGTTCAGGTGTATATCAGTATGTAGTGTCTCTACGTTAAAGAGTCCTCTCCTGCTGATGTTCAGGTGTATATCAGTATGTAGTGTCTCTACTTTAAAGAGTCCTCTCCTGCTGATGTTCAGGTGTATATCAGTATGTAGTGTCTCTACTTTAAAGAGTCCTCTCCTGCTGATGTTCAGGTGTATATCAGTATGTAGTGTCTCTACTTTAAAGAGTCCTCTCCTGCTGATGTTCAGGTGTATATCAGTATGTAGTGTCTCTACTTTAAAGAGTCCTCTCCTGCTGATGTTCAGGTGTATATCAGTATGTAGTGTCTCTACTTTAAAGAGTCCTCTCCTGCTGATGTTCAGGTGTATATCAGTATGTAGTGTCTCTACTTTAAAGAGTCCTCTCCTGCTGATGTTCAGGTGTATATCAGTATGTAGTGTCTCTACTTTAAAGAGTCCTCTCCTGCTGATGTTCAGGTGTATATCAGTATGTAGTGTCTCTACTTTAAAGAGTCCTCTCCTGCTGATGTTCAGGTGTATATCAGTATGTAGTGTCTCTCCTGGGACATGTCTCCATGCTTTAATCTTATAAAGCTCTTTATGTTTCTCATACTGCCTGTGCTGCAGCACCTCTTTTCACCCTCTGTCTGAAACCAGAGCCCAGTCTGCTCTGATTGGTTAGCTGGCTGGCTATGTTGTGACCGCTTAGAGATTTCCTGCCCTCTAAGCCGATTGGCTACAATGGGTTGAAACAATTGCCAAAAACCTACATAACACACTACAGAAAAGGGAAACCCAAAAACAAGAATAGGGCCTCTTTACCTCCAACCTTTAGCTTTCAAAACAAAATCTGATAAAGAAGTGGGTCATACGAGACGGGTTGTGAATAACCTTTATTATAAAAACATTGTGTTGAACCTCTCCTCTGACATCCTGTGTGCTCACTGAGGAGACAGACCTGTGCAGAGTGGACACTGTGGACGCAGACTGAGGACGTCCGCCACAGACTACAGTTAGTGAAAAACAATAACACTTTCATCACACACACACACACACACACACACACACACACACACACACACACACACACACACACACACACACACACACACACACACACACACACACACACACACACACACACACACACACACACACACACACACACACTGTCTTTTGGTCAGATGAATGAATGAGAGTGACAGGGGGGTGCTGAAGGGCTTCACCCATCATGGCTGCTGGACTCGTCTCCTCCCCGGTGCCTGAGAGAGGCTGCAGCTGAGTGCTGAAGAAGGCAAAGTGGTGTGTGCCACTCAGGAGTGGAGTGGAGGGGGGGGGGTTCACACTGAAAGCAACAAGTGTACAGAAGCTCTTTAACTGAGGCATGGGGGGGTAAACTGTGTGCTTATTGGCTGCTGCAGGGACTGTAGTCTTACAATCATCAGAGAGGTCTAGTTCTGGTGTGTGTGCGTGTGTGTGTGTGTGTGTGTGTGTGTGTGTGTGTGTGGAAGCACTTGTTGCTGTCAGTGTGACCTCATGCAGAAGGGGAGGGGGTGTCGGGGTCCGGCTCGTAGCGGTATGTGTCCTGAGAGAAGCTGCTGCTGTGCGGCTGGCTGAGGGACAGGCTGTGGGGGTCCTGAGCCTGCTGGAGGGGGCCTTGTGCGAGCTGAGGGCTGTTGTCCGGCCCCTGTGCCAGCACCAGCTGATGGGGGTCGCCAGGCGGCTGCGGCAGAGTGTCCAGTTCGTCCACCTGCGGCCCCGGGGGGTGCAGGACCACCAGCTGGTCCTGGGGGATGTCAGCGGCGGCGGCTGCCAGGTTGGTGGAGGACTTGGACTTAACGCACTGGAAGTCCACGTGGCGGCTCTTGCCCTCCTCCTTCTCCCAGGACATGCGGATGAAGGGCCGCTGGACGTAGTTGTAGATGACCTCTGGGCGACCTCCGGGACGCCGCTTCACCTTCTCTTTGTAGGTCGGATAGCCTGCAGGAACCAGAACGTTCAGAATTACATTCGGGGATAAACATGGTTTTATTCTGCGCCACAAAAACGTTTGCTTCCTGTTCAATCAGATCAGAAGAATGATACCCTCTCATGTCAGTATAGTAACTATGGAACTTGTTGAGATTTTAAATTTAATCTGCTTACTGCTAAAAGTATAATCCATGTTATAATGTGCTGCTCATAAGGAAAGAGTCTATGCACCTGTAACAGTAAGAGAACGTTTCAAGAGCTCAAAGTTCCTGCTTCAGATGAGGATATATTAGCCTGGCTATACCAGCCTACGTACTTCCGCCCAATTTCATTTTGCTCCTGTACGTGAGACTGGGCAAGAACTCATTACGTACGATTACTAGAACTCAGAATCCCATCGGTCCAATCAGCGAACAGGGGGTGGGGTTGAAAGTGATTACGTCAAAGTTGGTGCCGAGTTTGAATTGTAGTCTGTAGGTCAACAATGGCGACGGAGGAAGAGACACTACTAGCTATCCGCTCGGTTGTTTCAACTCTTGAAGGAATTCTTCCTTTTTTCCAAATAATTGTTTCGAGTTACGAATTGTCCCCTGAATCCTTAGGTTACATTGACAACATCGACACATGTCGTTGACCGCCATTTTGACAGGTGAGCTCGCAGGTAGCGATTTGTTTACTACTGTGAAAGCGGAACTAGGAAGCGTCAGGTCAGAGCCTGCCCTTCGGCGCATAACATATGTCATTACCAAACGTTAGTGATTGGTTAAGGGAACTCCAATGACTTTAAACTTCAGACAAGTTTCCACCCATTACAGTAATCCAAATCCAATGACGCTGTTCCACACTGTACGCCGGAGAGAATCGAAGTCAAACAGGCTGGTATTACCAGGCTAAGGATATATGAGGATAGAACAGACATTGAACAGAGCATTTAGCTAAACTAGAAGTGTGTGTGAAGTTAAGGAGTCAGTAGAGTACAGGTCACGCACACACACAGTTCAGCTCAAGATTCTAACAAATAACTATTGGAAAAAACAATACAACAACTTGAGCGACGGATGCTGATTGGATGGATCCTGTTGCCAAGGGGCATGGACATGCCCGTGCACCAACTAGAAACCAATGAGTATTAGACTCCCACCTAGCTGTAGGCCAATACGGAAAGACTCACAACAATCTGACAGAAGTATAAAAGTGAATCGTGAACAAGGTTCGGGGTTCTGATGTGAAACTGGTACATTAACTACAGTTAATTGCTTGCAGCCTGTGATTTGTGGAAGCTTTACCTCCCTCAGCTGAGTTACGTGTTATTTCACTGCCTTTTAAATAAACACCTTGAACGAGAGAAGTTGTTTGACTTCCTTAAATAGATCTTCATTCGGAATAAAAGAGCACGACACACTGAAGCCATCAGCTAAATGATAAAACCAGAGAAAATGATAATGCTGAAGCGGTCTCTTCATTTTTTCTGGGGCTGTATACGTGGGCCCTTTAAGGCCTTCAGGAGGTGGCTCATACTCTGTGTAAAGAGTTCCTTTCACTATATTTAGCTTTCAGCTGAGCATTTCATTTAAACATGTTATGAAAGAGTGTTTTATTGGTGTTTTTGTGGAAACTCTTGCCTCGGGTTCAGCCATTAAGACTTTAACTCTGTGGTGACATCATCCTCAGAGTTAGGACATGCTGTGATGCCAAATAATATTTAATAAAAGTCCTGGGGAAACTTCTGGAAACTGATTCCTGACTGAAAATCAGACTACTGTCAGAATGAAGATCGGACAGAAGATTCTTCAGATCTCCTGACTTTAAATGTTAGAATCAGGCAATGAGTACATGCATCTGCAGCAGTGTACGAGTGTGATAATTCAAGGACCTGGTACCTTCTATCCCCAGCCGGATCTTCTTCAGGCCTCGGTCCTTCAGCACGGACTTGGCCACATCTCTGTTCTCAATGTACTTGAAGAAGCGGTACAGCTTGGTGCTGTAGATGACTGTGAGGAAAACTGTATTAGAAGTTGGACATCTGTATTATTGTTATCAAACCACACACAAATGCTTTCATAGTCTTTAAATATGTCCCATCTTCCAAGGCCTGTCTGTAGCCCTCAGACCCAGTGGTAGTTTAGAGACAGACCCATAAAGTTTGTAGTAATTCAACAGATAAATGATGATATAATGGCATGCTTCAGCTCAGCGCCTTGCCAGAATATCATCCTTTCAAGGACTGACCTTTGAATTTAATCCTAGATTTTGTTGATGTTTCCTGGAAAGCACAAAATAATTCAAGGCTTTAGTTATTTAAAGCTTTTCTTTCTCATTCCTCTGACCTTTTCTTTTGTGTTCGTGTTGTTTACAGGAAGGTTGTATTTTTGTCCTTTTGAACAACAAAGTCTGCAGTGACATGTCAGTCCTTCCAATATCTTTCAAGATATGTTTTACTTCAAATGTCCCAGTTCTCTTTATTTCTGACAGCGTGTGTGTCAGTGGAAACAGTGGGATGGAAGTTGTTGTAGTCTTCTCCTGGCTGGTGGAAGGGAACAGAAATCCTTTGACAGCCTCTGAGAGGATGCATGAAGCTGGATCCTTTAGAAGGCATTGAGTTACTTCAGAATAAGTATTTCAGAATGGAGTTATATTTAGCTCACTCATTAAAGCCCTATAAAAAAAGGATATCATCTGGGTCTGGACCTTAGTCATAATTATTGTCAAATAATAATCCAAAAAGGTACCCACAATTTTTTACAGCACCCATTTCCTTTATTAATTGGAATTATTTCTTTTTTTAATATATTTTCAAAAACAAAATAACTGAGATTTAAAGACGTATTTGTAGTGTACACTTCTTGTTGTCAGCATGCGTCTGTAGCGCTCGCTGTGTGTGTAGAAGGCTGCCTTAGCCTGTGTTCCCACAAGAAGCTGCTAACAGAAACCCTGTGGGTTCATTGGAGTATAAACAGTTCTGGGGATCAGTGACAGTCTCTTACTCTGGGAGTACTCCTCTCCCATCTGGGGGGGGTACTCTTCGTCCCAGTCCACCACGTCGTCGTCCGTCAGCACCACCACGTGACACTCTCTCTCCCCGCTCTGAGCACTGGCCACCATCAGCGGCAGCACCATCTCCTCCAGGTAACACTCAAACTGATGCCGGGCCCCGTCGTTAGACAGCTCGTGCATCAGGGCGCCTGGGGGAGGGGTGGGGAGACAACGTCCAGATGAGAAGAGACAGAGGATGGGGAGGGGGGCTGTACCGTGCTGGACATTCGCCTGTCCTCCAAAAGCTACAAATCTACAGTTCCACTTCAATTCTGATGAACTAAGCCTATTTCATTTTTCAGATTCAATCGATATATTCGTATGGTCCTGACTCTTCTTCTTTACATTTTTCTTATTTCAGAAAATAGGTTTTTGTATTTTCTTAAAGTACTTCTATATATACAGCATACAGCTCAGGAACAAATGAAGAGACCACTCCAATTGTTTCTTAAATCTGTATCTCTACATGTATGGCAGTCATTCCAGTGTCTGTTGAATTCCAACACAGAGAAATGTTGTCAGTAGTTTATAGAACACAATAAAGAAATAAATTTAAAATTCAACTCAAAGACTATAAATAATAAACCAGAGAAACTGATAATGCTGAAGTGGTCTCTTCATTTCTTCCGCGGCTGTATATATTCATCATTTTCTTTCCTTTTTTTAAAAACAACATCATTCTTTTGACTGTTCAGGTATGCACCATTACACAAAATTATTTACATTTAAACCTACATGTTCAAAAACCTGATTCTAATAAAAAAACCTTTGACACTGAAACTGCAAGTGAAAATAAATCACGGCTGTTCTTTTGACTTCCTTCAAAATCAACCTGAAACTGAAGTCCATTATGAGCAGCACCGACATCTTGGAGTGCAGATATGAATCTTTTATTACTGTGTGTTAGCTGCAAACCCAAAAGTGGTTGAGATGAGTGTGTTTCCTGTATTTATTTCGGCTTAGAATTAACATGTGTTTATATGAATGACAATTATATTAACACAATTCTGAAGTAAGTAATCTACAGTCATCTAGCCATAGTTACTTTTCCACTGATCAACAAGTAACAAATGTATCCAAAAATGCAAGAAGAAGTTAAATGGATGTATAATATTCTGCGTTATTTACAGAAAATCAGCTTTGAAAAGTGTTTCGAGAGAGGAAATATATTTGACATGTTTGACATTTAAACGCAAACTTATTTCACATGCAGAAATCCACAGGGATTCTTCTACTGCTCATAAATGAATACCGACAACTCCAAATACAAAAGGAGGATCAATACAATTATAATAGCGCTGTATTATTATCAAGATTGATTATTGAGTAATAATGGAAGGTTCTGGAAGTAAATGTATCATATCTACAGTGCTCAGAGATCTGAGGGCTATTTCTGGAAACTTCTGGTGCTACAGTGGATCCTTTTCAGGCAGTACTGCACCAGCTACGACCTAAATATTACTTTTATAGAGCGGCTGACACATAATAACAGTAAATGTGTAAAAACAGTCATAGCTAATTAAGCATTTAACCAGAAAAGAGCAGTAACTAATGACACAGAACCTGTAAATCCTGCTCCTGTTGGTGCAACAATGAAGGCCTGCATAACCGGCATTACATCTCACAGCTAATCATGACCTACTTAGAGCCACACACACACACACACACACACACACACACACACACACACACACACACACACAGCTCCTCCCACACACTCACAAACAACTTGAACAAACAATTACATAATTATCAGAAAACACACAGATATAGCAGCATATAGTGGTGTGTGTTCCTGCTGCAGACTAACAGCTACATTAGCCTCTCAGTGTGTGATGTAATGATGTATTCAACACGATAATGGAGTGTATGCTTACTTTAAGCTCTGACCATGACAGCTGCATACAGTAAATGTTGTGTTTATGTCTAATCAGCAAGATTTAGCATCCAGTAATGATCAGAGGCTACACACATCAACACTGAAGTCCACATTTTAGAATGAGAGCACAGTCTGTGTGCTCTACAGCAATAAAGCAGAGGACCCTCACCAGAGTGAATGCACACACACACACACACACACACACACACACACACACACACACACACACACACACACACACACACACACACACACACACACACACACACACACACACACACACACACACACACACACACACACACACACACACACACACAGTAACAGTTTGAGTACTCACTGAGGTCTCTGCACTTGATGGTGCTGTAGTTGAAGGCGATGCAGAGGTAGTCACATGCCTCCCTCAGCTCAGGAATGGAAACGCCGTCAGGGCAGCGGATTATCCCCGACTTGTAGTAATCCTGCCATTTTTCAGCAGCGCGCACACACACACACACAGACAGACACACACACAAAAAACAAACACACAACGGCAGGCAGTCATGCGCACACACGAGCGAGGAAGAAAAAACAAGACTCCATTATTGATGCTGCCTCAGTCAGAGAGAGAGGGAGAGAGATGGATAAGGGAGGGGGGGTGGAGAGGGAGTTGTGATGAAAGTAAAAGAGCAGAGACGTCACAGGCGGGAGAGAGACTGAGAGGAGAAGGGGGAGGGCTGGAGAGCGGAGGGTGATGAAAGCAGAGCTAACAACGTCACCCCCCCATGTCACATGACCCCCCCTGTGTCACATGACACTGTCTCCAAGGAGAGGATGTGCTGTGCCTCACAACGAGGAGAGTGGGCACCTCTCACTTCCTGTCCAGAGCTTCCATCCCTTTCTAGTTTCCATATTCTATTAGTCAGCTCATACAGTCCTGCTGTGAACCTGGAGAGGTGAGATCCCAAAGTTTAATAGAGTTAGAAATGTATCAAAGGGGTCCGCAGCACATAGAAACTGCCGAATGCTAACTTGCATATGTTGGGCAATTAGCATAAGTTGTTTTAATCAGCTTTAAATACCATTGTAGCCATGAGGAAAACAGTTACAAATGGCTTGGCCGATTTTGACCATTTTCCCTTTTCTCCCTTTTCTAAATATAGTAAGAGTAGAATTCATTGATATTTGCCAACTTCTATTTGAAGCTGTACTTCCTGATGAGGCATTGTGAGTTTAACAGGTTTCAGTGGGTGTGAATGATCTCCAGGTGAAGCGTAAAAGTAATTTATCCCTTGTTGAGTGCGGGTTCAAATGAGAATTTTAAGCTATGTTTTGTCTCACCTCCAATTTGCTGAGTAATTGTTTTGTGTCTTTCATCAGAAAATGCCAATATTTGTAATCTCTGTGGGCTGATTTTGCTTGATTTTCAGATGATTTGGAAGATTTAGGGGACGCTGGATCATTGGGATAGGACAGATTTCTTATCTTAAAAACTTGTCATCAGTAGAGTTAATCATTTTCATTGAGAATCAGCCCACAGTAGACATATGACCACTTTCTAGTTAAAACTGCCATTTTTGATCCTGAAAGTGTCAGAAATGGTTCCATAAAACCAGATGAATCAGTGATGACCCCTCTGGAGATGCACTCACAAAGATCAGTGTGCCATAAACATTTGAGATACAACAGCTCATAATGAACAGGAACATTTTCTATTAGTACTGTAGGACCGCTGACCAAATAATGAGGAGACTGTATTTTGTCAGACACTAGTCTACTTACCTCCAGAAATAACCTGTGCCTACAGTACCGCAGGTCCTTCCCCCCTGCAGCGGTCAGACTGCACAACCATCAGGGCCCCTGGTAGACTGCTGAACACTTTGTGCAATATACCCTGGTGCAATTCACAATTAGTCAACATCAGCTAACTTCTTTTTACCATTGTGTTCTTATCCGCTATTGCTTTTTTTACTGTGTGCATACTTAGTTATTTTTTAATCAAAGTGTATTCTCTTTAATTTATCTGCAATATACCTCAGCTGTTGTAATAATGTACATTTCCCCGTTGCGGAACAAATAAAGACATTCTGATTCTGATTCAGTAGATGCTGGGATGATAGAGAAGAGGATTTATTAGAACTGTAAAAAAGTCAGATGTAGTACCTCTACAAGCCCCTCATGATTGTCCATACCTCTTTTTCTTTTCCCATTAACAGCACATGCTACTGCATCTCCCTGCACAATCATCAACTGGCTGCTCCTATTTCAGCCTTAGAGTATCGGAAAGAAAGGTGCATCTTTAAGTAAGCATAATAATAGCAGCATCTGTAATGTAATACTATAACTACAGTCATATGTCTAATGTTCTCTGTCTTGAACTCATAAATAACGTGAAGGTCAAAGTCTACTCCTGACCTTGGAAACAATATTTAAGGGTCAGTTTAGAAACCACTCTCGATCCGTTCCAACAAGCTTTTATATTGTGGAGGATTTTCCAAAGCACTTGATACACGATATGCTGGAAAGCTCCAGAGCAGCGACTAAAGGGACTCTGAAGGTCCAGAAGGTCATCGGTTCATGTCCCCAGAAGACCAAGAGCTACCGGGGTGTCCCTGAGCAAGGCACGGTTCCTTACACTGCTCCCCGGGCGCCGTACATATGGCAGCCCACTGCTCCCAACACTAGGATGGGTCAGATGCAGAATGTAAATGTCCCCTCTAAGGGACCAGTAAGGGTCTATTCTCATCTCTTCTCTGTGCGCCCTCATATCTCTGGAGAATACCACTTCATTAATTATTGCAACAGATCTTGGAATGTATTACTATCTACAATTGCTGTCTCACCTTTTAAGAACAATACCAAAAGACACAATACACTTCCCCCTCAGGTAGCCTCAGAAAGACTCTATTCACATACACTCCGTTGCCAGAGGAACCACCTCCAGCTCAACGCAGGGAAGACCACCAAGGAGCTGGTGGTGGATACCCCCCCCCACCACCAGTGAACATCCAGGGATTGGACATAGAAATTGTGAAATCCTATAAATACCTGGGTGTTCATCTGAACAACAAACTGGACTGGTCCGATAACTCTGCTGCTCTCTACAAGAAGGGACAGAGCAGACTCTTTCTGCTGAGGAGACTGGGGTCTTTTGGGGTGCAGGGGGCACTCCTTCAGACCTTCTTTGACTCTGGGGTGGCATCAGCCATCTTCTATAGTGTGGTCTGCTGGGGCTGCAGCATCTCAGCTGCTGACAGGAAGAGACTGAACAGACTGATAAGGAAGGCCAGCGATGGAGATGATGGGAGACAGGAGAATGGCAGCCAAGCTGTCCTCCCTGCTGGACAATGTGTCCCACCCCCTCCAGGACACCCTGTCTGCACTGTGCAGCTCCTTCAGCGACAGGCTGCTGCACCCGCGGTGTCTCACGGAGAGATACTGCAGGTCCTTCCTTCCTGCAGCGGTCAGACTCTATAACCATCATGGCCCCCGGTAGACCCCCCACATATTACAACACTGACTATAACACCCCCTGTTGTTTTAATAACTGTGCAATACATATCTGGCTGCTATACTCAGAATTGTTTCTGAGGTCTATTTTTGTGTATTTTGTAAATTGTGTGCTTCCTGTATATATTGTAGTATCTTGGTGTAACATACAGCTGTCTTTGGCTCTTTCTGCTGTACAAATGAAAATTCCCCCTCTGTGGGATGATTCTGATTCTGAAGCTCCGCAAATCGCGTCTCAAAACATATCTCTTCAAACTGGCTTATCCACCCTGATCACATCACACATCTTCTGTTTTTTATCGATTATATTGTCTTGTTTTTGTGCTTTTGTTATGTTACTGTTTAGTTTTTTGTGTAACTTCACGGTGACCTTGAGAGCCTTGAAAGGCGCCTTTACAAATAAAATGCATTATTATTATTATTACCACAGAAGGGGGGTTCCACTTAACGCACCACTACAAATATTAGGAGAAGGGTTTATTAGAATGGAGGACAGACACAGGTATGAAACGATCACATGACCCCCCTGTCTGAGATAGCTACTCAACACAACACCACCACTAAAGCCTGAATCTATATCTCTCTGTCACACGTTGTCAACATTTAAAAATGTTTACACACAGGTAGTTTGGTTAGATTGTTGCGCTGTCAGATTAGATTGGATTTGTTCCAGGTGATACGTTAAGCAAATAGAAAAGTGATTGTTTCTTGAAACACGTTAACAACTATTTCCCAAAGAGACTAAATTAAAATTGCCTTAAGGTGTTCATAGGAATTATGAACAGACTATTTGAAATTTCACATTTGTAACATGGTACTGCAGTTGGTATTAACAGACGGGGTACTATAGCTGAAGAAAAGACTCTCCTCACCAGAATGGCTCTGAAGACGGTGGAGCTGATGCCGTCGGCCACCTCGAACTCTCCTTTCTCATTCGGTCGCGTGAAATGGTTGTCCCGACCAGAACCAAACATCCTGAAAACAAACAAAATAAATCAGGTGTTCCTTTAACTTCTACAAAACTCAAATGAAAGCTGAGCAGACCAGGGATCAGTTTGACCCTGTCATCAGCGGAGGTAAAGAATTCCAAGACATGGAAGGTGTTGCATCTCATTACTTTCTCTCCATCTGGAAGTCCACATTTTAGAATGAGAGCACAGTGGATTAAAGGATCTTTTAGGTACGAAGGTGCCTGACCATTTAACTCCTTTTAAGTTAAAACATGTATTTTAAAATCAATGATGTGCTTTATCGGTAGCCAGTGTAAGAACAGCTAAAATTGGAGTGATGTGCTCCATTTTCCTGGTTTTAGTTAGTATACGGGGGACAGGTATACTAAACGTTCTGTTTAGCTCATTAGAGACTGTATCTCTATGCATTTCCCGATCCTTGCATGCATATTTTGCTTATTGTGTTTATTTATTTTGTATGTACTTCATCTGCACTACTTTTAGAAGGGTGTAGCATAATACCTGCACTATTTTAAACTACTACTACTATTTTTAGTTTTAGTTTATTATCTTTATTTTATTATTGTCTTATATTTCATATGCTGCATTGTTGGAGGAGTCGGGATCTAAGATTATGATTGCCATAACTACACTGTAGATACTGAGCATCTGGTGATAAAAACCCTTGAACCTAAAAGTTATTGTGTCTCTCTGTCCGTCCTCACCTGCCCAGCATGGTGTTTGGTTGAGCGGTGAAGATGGCGGGGTCCACCACGAATCTGGTGTTATCCACGATGAGAGTGACTCTCTCGGCCAGCCTCAGCGCGCTGCGGTGCCCCTCCTTACTGCTGAGGTCATACACATAAATCATATCGCAGGGCCCCGAGCCCAGCGCCTTAAAGTGGTGGTCTGCTCCAGGAGGGCCCAGGACGCGAGGTATGTGTCCCCCGATTATGGGCCCTCCGATGTGGGAATAGGGAACGGAAACCCTGGGGGCGCGTGGACTGGAGGATCTGGAGGACGAGCCTCCGTCGCCACGTTCACGGTCTGTGGGAGACAGGAGGACACATGAGTACCAGAGAATCAGATTAAGATCAAGTCCAGGAAATGTTGAGTACCCCAACGTATAATGATAGAAATGTATAGTACGGGTCTCCACACACTGCCGGATGCTAACTTTCAAATGTTGGGCAATAGAGTGGTGCAGGAACGAGTCCTAAAACCCGGAAGTGAGTTAGCATTTTACCACTTCCGGTTCCCTCGTCTCAGAGTCTGTGGGATTTCTCCTTAGGATTTCTGAAAATAGCTCGAAATAAGGTCTGTGGTTTACACAAATTTAAGAGATGGATCACCTTTTGTTCTACAACATTAAATACAGATGTGGACAAAATTGTTGGTACCCTTCCGTTAAAGAAAGAAAAACCCACAATGGTCACTGAAATAACTTGAAACTGACAAAAGTAATAATAAATAAAAATTGTTGAAAATAACGAAGGAAATCAGACTGCTTTTGAATTGTGGTTCAACAGAATCATTTTAAAAAACAGAATAATGAAACTGGCCTGGACAACAATGATGGTACCCCTTGAAAAGACTGACAATAATTTGAGGTCATGTAAGGTCACAATGTCATGATGCCGGTACAATGTGAGGTCTAAGCTGTGTCCTGTATTTCCAGTATTTCATCACAGGTGTCTTCAGACTTGTAATCAGTGAGTCTGCCTATTTAAAGGGTGAACAGTAGTCACTGTGCTGTTTAGGATCATGGTGTGTACCACACTGAACATGGAGCACAGAAAGCTAAGGAGAGAGTTGTCTCAGGATATTAGAAAGACAATTATAGACAAACATGTTAAAGGTAAAGGCTATAAGACCATTTCCAAGCAGCTTGATGCTCCTGTTACTACAGTTGCACATATTATTCAGAAGTTTAAGGTCCATGGGACTGTAGCCAACCTCCCTGGACGTGGCCGCAAGAGGAACATTGATGACAAAATACGGATAATACTAATGGCAACCAAAGAACCCTGAACAACTTCCAAAGAGATTAGAGGTGAACTCCAAGGTCAAGGTACATCAGTGTCAGATCGCACCATCCAGCTGTTTGAGCCAAAGTGGACTTAATGAAAGACGACCGAGGGGAACAACACTGTTGAAAGCAAATCATAAAAAAGCGAGATTGGAATTTGCCACAATGCACGTTGATAAGCCTCAAAGCTTCTGGGAGAATGTCCTTTGGACAGATGAGACAAAACTGGAACTTTTTGGCAAGTCACCCAGCTCTATGTTTACAGACGCAAAAATGAAGCACACAAAGAAAAGAACACTACTGTGAAACATGGAGGAGGCTCGGTTATGTTCTGGGGCTGCTTTGCTGCATCTGGCACAGGGTGTGTTGAATCTGTGCAGGGTATCATGAAATCTCAAGACTATCAAGGCATTCTGGAGTGAGATGTGCTGCCCAGTGTCAGAAAGCTTGGTCTTAGTCACAGGTCATGGGTCCTCTAACAGGATAATGACCCAAAACACACAGCTAAAAACACCCAAGAATGGCTCAGAACAAAACCTTGCACTATTCTGAAGTGGCCTTCTATGAGCCCTGATTCAAACCCTATTGAACATCTGTGGAAGGAGCTGAAACATGCAGTCTGGAGAAGGCACCCTTCAAACCTGAGACAGCTGGAGCAGTTTGTTAATGAGGAGTGGGTCAAAATACCTGTCGACAGGTGCAGAAGTCTCATTGAGAGTTACAAAAATCGCTTGCAGTGATTGACTCAAAAGGTTGTGCAACAAAATATTAACTTAAGGGTACCATCATGTTTGTCCAGGCCAGTTTCAGTATTTAGTTTTTAAAATGATTCTGTTGAACCACAATTCAAAAGCAATGTCTGAATTTCATTCGTTATTTTTCAATACATTTTTATTTATTATTACTTTTGTCAGTTTCAAGTTCTTTCAGTGACCATTGTGGGTTTTTCTTTCTTTAATGGAAGGGTACCCACAATTTTGTCCACGTCTGTACATAAGCAGTGACCCCCGCCCCCCATTGGTGACTTTTGAAGAGTTTCCGTGTCTGAAAAACGGTGGTTGTTAACAAGTGGCTGAATAGGACTACAGAAGCTGTCGAGGACGCTGTACGTCATTACACCGAGCACGTAAACTCTCCCACTAAGTTTGTTAGCTCATCTTTGTAAGACGATATCAGACTGCTGATTGAAACAGCCATGAATTCTAGTTAAATATAGTGTGGCTAAAAGGAAAAGTTTTGTAAAAGCGTGCGAAAGTCACTTGAAAGGATCTTAAGTTGGCGTGACGTTGAAGTCGTGCGGCCCTGCTGTACTCCTCTGTAGTTCCTTTATAGCATAACGTTAGCATTTTGCTTCCGGCGATTAGATTTATGATTTGAAATGATAAAAGTAGGGCAGACATGTGGAGATCATCCGGCTGAAATAAACGTGCATTTATCAAACAGGTTTGTTTTCCACAGATCTTATTTTTTACAATATTCCAGAATCCTATGGAGAAATCACATTGCTTTGTTGTCAAGGGAACCCAAAAATACGTCATCCCTGCACCACTCTATTAGCACAAGTTGTGTTAATAAGTATTAAATACCATTATTGCTTATTTGAAAATTGTAAGATGACTTGGCAGATTTGGACACGTTTGGATTGGTTTTGGGTTTTATTGAAACTGCCATTTGTTTTCCTGAAAGTCTCAGAAATGTTTCCATAAGCACGATTAATCAGTGATGACCCCTCTGGAGAAGCACTCACAAAGATCAGTGTGCCAGAAACATTTTAGATACAACAGCTCATGACGAACAGGAAGATTTTCTAGGACCGCTGACCAGGGTTTATTGAGGTTGCTGAGTCCATTGCTGACATTTTCATGATCAATAATGGCAGTTTTAAACAGAAAATGGCCATATTTGTACTCTCTGTGGGATGATTTTGATACCTTTTGGGTCGACTTTGAAGTATTAGGGGACTCTCGATTATTTGGATTGGACACATTGCTTGTTTTTTTTTTATACAGTAGAGGTCATCATTTTTATCTTGTGCTCTGTATATCCAATGGTTGCAGTAGTCATGGTAGTCATTTCTGAAAATGATCCTGAAAATGTCACAATTGATCTAGCATCCCCAATAACCTTCAAAACCACTCCAAAATTGTCCAAATCGTTCAAGCCATTTTTAATTATTGTTCATGTAGGCTATAATGCTAATCAACGCAACTGATGCTAATTGTGCTATTTTCCCACATGCAAGTTAGCATCCAGCAGTTTCTATAGGTACTTCTCACTTCTCTTATTTGTCATTTCCTCGCTCCTCGGTCTCACCGGAAGTTGATTTGTGTGGAGTGTCCCATGGAGCTTATTTGTGCCGGAGGAGCGAGGAGCGAGGAGCGATAACCAAGGAACTACCAGACCATCCTCCGTTGAAATCCTCAGCCACTCGCCCGCCCCCTTACTGTGTATCGCTCACTGATTGGACGCTGCAGCGCATGCGCTGATCTGATGCTTCTTAATCTGAGAGCAGTTTAACAGCGGAGTGAAGACATTAAACTCAAGGGAATCATACCTCAGTTTTAGTGTTTTGTTTCAATTAATGTATCATATCTGAACAACAAAGTGGAAAAAATCTGATTATTCATTTATTGGAAACATTTTTCATGATCTCCAATTCTCGTCAGGTGGGGGGGTGTTTGTGTGTGTGAATAAAACGGGGACGGAGCAGGCTGCTGTCAGACGATCGAGCTGTACCGGCATCATCACAAACGGACGTCGAGTCATGTGACACTCCGAGGAAAGGACGTCCCATTGCTCTTAAAACTAATTCCCTTGCTTCCTCTCTCTTTGCGTGGTTTCCTTGCGTCTCTCCCTGCATCCCTGGTGAAAGGGACTAATGCGCAAGGAAAAAACGCAAGTGAGGGACGCAGGAATGCAAGTTAAGAGGAGACCGTACTATACATTTCTAACTTTGTGGTACTCAACATTTCCGGGTCCATGATGCTGGCAACTGGACCACAAAATAATAATCCTCCTTGTTCCTCCTCACCGTGCTGCCGGGTGGGGGAGGTGAGGTTCCTGATGCAGGGCGTCAGCTGGCTCTCTCCTCTCTCATGGGAGGAGTCCCGTGAGCGGTCACTGGAACGCCGCTGCTGCTCTCTGTGATGATCTGCTCCTCCTTTTTCTCTCGCCCCGCCGACAGCCCCACCGACTGCCCAGCCACTGGAGCCTGCCCGGTACAGACTCATGGTGCCGAGCTGCTGCTGCTGGCGGTTGCAGTCCAACACTGACAAACCACACTGCCGCTCACTGAGGGGGGGAGAAGAGCACAGAGAGACTCATTTCAGATCATTTAAATACTTTTTTTGAATTGGACATCAAAGGGATTTAATGAAGCAAGAATGTCATTTTGTCTGACTATGAGTTTTTGTAAGATGACCCAGGGGAACATGACCATCCCCACATTAATCCCTTTTAAACTGTTGTAAAATACAGACTACATTGCGGACTCCAAAAAGTTTTTGTTCTAAATGGTTTAGAAGCTATCTGACATAACTCAGCCCAATATAGCATAATAAAAATGACACAAATGTGTTTTTGAAATTACAAAGAACAACAATTCTTGACTTTTCCTGCAGGATATGCTTCCTCTCAAAAAGAAAACAAAGAAAAGGAGCTCTTCCTAATCTGGAATTAGCAACGTCACTCTCCTCCTCCATGTCTGCTCAGATATAGTGACTGCCCACCCCTTTCTAGGGCGGCAGTGGCTAAGTATGTAAGGGCTTGCGCCGGTAGACCGACTGGACCAAAAAAAAATGGAGTGAGCTGGTAGCTGGAGAGGTGCCAGCTCTCCTCCTGAGCCACTGTCGAGGTGCCCTTGAGCAAGGCACCAAACCCTGAAACTGCTCGCTGGCGCCGGGTACCTTGCAGCCTCCCTGCTCTGCTACCTCTCCTGCATGTGTGTGGTTGTGTTTGTGCATGTATATCATCTGTGCATGTATCCTCCCTGTGTGTAAACACTACAGGGTGGGGGAAATGTTTTCCCTGTAGGGGAAAAATAAAGTATATCTTCTTCTTCTTTCTTCTTTAGTGCAGCTGAATGTTGAAAATACATACTGCTGCTGCTGCTACTGCTGAGGGGGTGGACGAGGCAGTTTCAAAACTTTCAAAATGTAATTCTGAACTGCCAGGGGTTAGCCATAAAAGTTTGATGGTCCCAACTTCTCGTCCAAGGGGAATGACACAACGAATCATCAGACACCTCAGACTCTGATGCAGTCTTTCATGCAACACTGAGTAAACTCTACGCACGGATTTGACCCTCCGTAGACACACTCATTCAACGATCCAAAGATTTATCATCATCATTATGCAATACAGGATTGCACAATGAAATGTAGTAAGCCTCACACTCACACAGTTCTGATGGCTTGGGGTAAAGGGTTTGTTTTTAGACTTGTGAGCTGTGGACCGCAGTGTAAAGTCTCCATTAAGACCTCACAGGAGCAGAATGCTGCAGGAACAGGGACCGCACAAAACCACTAACCTCCGCCTTCAGCGACACACACCACCCCAACATCCATTAGAGTGTGTATTCAAGTGAAACAATCGGGAGTATGCGGAAGTCACTTAGGTACAGGACAACACACAGAAATGTCCTCCTGTGTTTAATCACTCCACAAGCTGCTGATCCACAGATTCTGGACTAGGATTTAATAAACACTCCGCCTTAAAGCAAGCAATGCTTCCTGCAGAGTTTACTGTAGTTTAGACAAGCAGCCCGGAGAGAGTTCTTAATATCTTTGTCCATTCCAGAGAGGACTTAAACACACCCTCTCAGCAGGCATTAGTGCTCAGGATCAATGATCATCAACTCAAAAAGGGATGATTTGGCATTTTTAATGTTAGTATTTAGAATAAAAAGGCTCAAAAACCAGTGTGTAATATTACTGAGTTTGACAGTCACATATTGCAGTTCAAAATGGACAAGTCAAAATATGCAAAATTAAAAAGTAAACTAAATATATGATGTCTGAGTAATGGTAATGGCCGACGGTTGAACAGGTTGCAATCCCCGACTCTCCGACCAATTCCATCCTTTTACCTAATAGAGTGGTGCAGGGATGACGTATTTTTGTAGGCCAACCAAGAGTAAGCTGCGCATGGGTTCTGTCAACAAAAAAGCAATGCGATTTCTCCATAGGGTTTTGGAATATTGTAAACAATAAATTTGATAAATGCACATTTGGTTCAGCCGGATGATCTCCACCTCTACACTACTTTTATCATTTTCGAATCATAAATCTAATCGCCAGAAACAAAATGTTAACGTTATGCTATAAAGGCACTACAGACAAGTACAGCAGGGTCGCACGACTTCAACGTCACGCCAACTTAAAATCCTTTCAACTGACTTTTGCGCGCTTGCATATTTTAACACATATTTTCCTTTTAGCCACACTGAGTTTAACTAGAAGTCATGGCTGTTTCAATCAGCAGTATCAGTCAAACATAGCGGCAGTGTTTACGTGTTCGGCATAATGACGTACAAGTCAGAACTTGGTTAGGGGGGTCTCGAAAAAATTTCCAATTACCTAAGGGGGGCCTGACTGAAAAGGTTTGGGAACCACTGAGTTAGGGAATCATAAAAACCCACAGTTGGAGACATAGGGCAATGAATATCTGAGATGCCAACAAAAATACCTTAAGTTGAAGCGTGATTATTCCAGAGTACGAAGGACTCCACCAACAACCAGGCAAGCTAAGCTAAAGATGGACGCGGCTAATACCGATGAGGGTGGAGCCATTGCGAGTCACAAGCTAGCTCAGCCCAAGCTGAATCTAACGGCAAAATATTAGAAGCAATCCACTCCCTAAGAGCAGACGTTCCCACCTGTAATGACGAGGTTATGGCTGCAATCTAACACAGGCCGAGGATCGCATCGGTGAGACTGAAGCTAACGTGGATGGGATGGAGAAGGGGGTCACAGCACTCACCGAGAAAGTAGCAATTTTGAGAATCAACATATGAGGTCAAATGGAGGTCTACGTGTTGTCGGTCTCCCAGAAAACGCAGAGGGTAGAGACGTGGAACCCTTTTTTGAGAAGTGGATACCAGAAGTACTTGGTTGGTAATCGAGCGAGCTCACAGAATCCCTGGTTGGCAGACCGAAGACCCCTCCTATCTCGAGGCCTCTCATCTTAAAGTTTTTAAACATTAGGGAAATATATGACGACTCAAGAGAAGTGCTTGTGTGTGCTAGTAGTTGCACAGCTGTTAAAGCATCGGTTGTTATGTTCTGGACTGGTGAATGGCACATTTGGCTAAAAAATATCAACCCGCATCAGCTGGTGGTCACACCTGAGGTAGGGTGCTACAAAGATAAGTTTCCTGATTTACACAAATTGCTTGATTTAGAGCACGAAATTGGGATCAGTGTATTTAGGATTTATCTGACTTAATATGGGAATCACAGCGGCATTAGTATTGCACTATACATTTATCAATAGTGTTTGTGTTAGTAGTGAAACCCTGATAACAACACCTCAACAGGACGTTTTAAAGACAAGGTCACTGACCAGATTCTAAACATTTCACCAGATTATTGATATAAGAGGAAGGTGGAGGATGATACGAAACCATTTCTCATAATAAGGTTTTTCTGCTGTATTATGACAAATGACATACCTGGCATTGTATTAATAAATGCATCCATTTAACTTTCACTGCGATAGCGTAGCTGTCTGCCCTACAGACTGAGTTTATAGACCAGAGACACATCCAGGTCTCAGTGATGAAGAGAGAAGAGCTGCTATGAAATATGATGATGATTATCTACTGTAGGCTGTGGAACCAGAGAGATGGAAAATGGGAGCAAGGAGGGCTGGAGGGACAGAAAGGAAGAGGTTTGTTTTTTATTCTTTTTTTAAAAAATGGAGTTAGTGACGTAAAAAAACAGATTTCTTTATAAATAAAGCACTTTCCACAAAGCCCTGACCTCACTGAGACAGATGAGGATTAGAGGTTTTGTATAAACTTTAGACACACAATCAATCAAAGCGTGTTTCAATTCTGAAAGCAGGGGGTGATAATTGAATATGAATGTATGTTTTGTTTCTGTGCACCTTGCCCATTTAATACGCTGGTAGTGAGAAGTCTCTGGGACACGAGGGGACATCTGAATGTGCAGAACAGAGGACTGATGGGGGGTCTGATTGGATGTGTAGACCCAGACAGAGCAGACCAGGAAGTAGCAGGACCAGTGAAAGGACACTGAATGATAAACAAAGCACAGTTTGATGACTGCACGTTATCTTCATTTCCCCCAACGCCCGGGCTACACTCAACGTACAACATTAACCAGTTCTCCTGTAAGGCGTCCTATTGAAATTGTGGTGGCTAACACTTTTATGTTGTAAAAAATAAAGTGGTGCAGGAGCGAGTCCTAAAACCCGAAGTGAGTTAGCATTTTACCACTTCCGGTTCCCTCGTCTCAGAGTCAGTGGGATTTCTCCGTAGGATTTTGGAAAATAGCTGGAAATAAGGTCTGTGGTTGAGACAAATTTAGGAGACGGATCACGTTTTGTTCTACGACATTAAATACATCAGCAGTGACCCCCCCCCCCCCCCCCCCCCCACTGGAGATTTTTGAAGAGTTTCCGTGTCTGAAAAATGATGGTTGTTAACAAGTGGCTGAATAGGACTACAGAAGCTGTACGCCATTCACCAAACACGTAAACTCTCCCACTAAGTTGGTTTGTTAAATATGTGTTAAAATATGCAAGCGCGCAAAAGTCAGTTGGAAGGATCTTAAGTTGGCGTGACGTTGAAGTCGTGCGACCCTGCTGTTGTCCTCTGTAGTTCCTTTATAGCATAACCAAACGTGCATTTATCAAACAGGTTTGTTTTCCACAGATCTTATTTTTTACAATATTCCAGAATCCTATGGAGAAATCACATTGCTCTTTTATCGAGGGAACACATGTAGCTTACTTCCGGGTCGCCCTACAGAAATACGTCATCCCTGCACCCCTTTATAGGGCAGCACAATAATCAAAATAGTATCTAAATCACAATATGCAATATTCAAATGGCAGGAAACACTATATGTGTTAAAGTTTACATATGTATTAAAACAGCAGTTGAATGAAGCAATGAAAAACTGCAGAGATATCCTGGCTGATTAATAGTTTACTTGACTTAACAAAAAATAGTATTTGTTTGGAAAAGATCATGTCAAATACTCAGATGATCATTTTAATAATCCTTTTTTTTTGTATTTACCCAAAGGGTAACATTTTTTAGAAATCAAAGAGTAAATAGAAGCAGTTTCATGTTTATAACATGACAGATTCAAAGACTCTGACAATGTCACTGAAAAGAATCAAGGTTCCAAGGCTGTTCACAGGAAGGTATACAACAGAACATCTGACTTAGAGAACATCAATAATGAGACATGAATGACAAACAAGTAAGTCTCCTACAAAATACAGCTACAGTTAAGTGATCTGGCTTGGAAATAACTGATCAGTATGCTGTGTTTTTATCTCAAATGGGATATTAACCCTTAGCAGGAAAAAAAAGTGTGTCTTGCAGCAAAACAGGCAGGCAGCCAGTGTCCAGAGCAGCGGCTGGGGGAACAAAGGAACTGAGGAGGCAATATTTCACTCAGGGCAGCAGACACTCTCATCTTTCACATGGCGATGCAAATCTCCAGCAGCCAAGATTTCACACAGCCACAAAGAACTAGATGGGGGCTAATATTTCACTTGTGCAATTTCCTGTTCCCGGGCACCAGCCCCCTGATTTCACTATTCCTTTTGCTGAATAGGTTCACATGGTGCTCACAAAAGCCCTGGATGCATGTGTGCCGTGTTAAATACAAGTCAAGTTAACAAACACATCCAAGTCACAATAAGTTAGAGAAAGATGGATGCTGCATAGCAGTCTATTAAAAGCATGAGGTGAGAGCCCCGAGGGGTGAGGGTCCCATCTATTATTTAGGGGCTGCTGACACCGACACACTGACGGGCAAGGGCAGAGGAGCTGCTCTCAGCAGTCTGGGATGAAATCCATCACAAGGATGCTGAACATTGGATTTTAACAGGGAAAGGATTAAAAAAAAAAACGCAAGACACTGATATGAGGTCTATCCTTTGGAATATCAAATATTCATGGCAATTTCTAATTTCATGGAACATAAAAGACTGCCATAAAATATCATAAGACTCGAATGAGTACCAGAGTGTCCCATCAAGGGTGAGACAACGATGTTCTTCCTAGGTCGCTGTTATAATCACAGTATATCACACAAAGAGAGAAAAGCCGGGTACTGGCTTTTCAAGTCCCACAATGACGGAGCTAAAGCCCGGTACTGTGCGGCCATGTACGTACCGCTCGGTGAGAGAGGGCCGGCTGAAGACAAAGCAGCAGGGGATGATCTGCGGGAGGACCGCGGCACAGAAGCCCTGCGCTGCTCCGAACAAAGCGGGCTTCCCGGCAGCTTCAGCATCCTCGCACATTACTTTCCAAGTTCATCAGCATCGTTTCACACACACAACCGTGATTCAAACTCGCTGCTGAAATCCACCGCTTAGACCCAAAGCTTCAGATGTGTCTAAAGGGCGATGAAGACACGCACCGGCTATCACTCAGTCACCGGAGGACCTGAAACTGTGAATGGCTGCGTACTGACTGAATCAGAGCGGTGCTGCGTTCAGGGGCTGCTTGTAAACTCCCACTACTGAGTTCTTCATTAGCTAGTAACGCATATCATTGACGTTGATCCGAAACAGGTCCTAATCTATCATCAATAGCATGGTGGCTTAGTACCATTACTCACAAGACCCCCAATGAAACATCATACAAAATAATGTTTTAAAAGATGTGCATTATGTCTGAACCAAAATCATACAAGAAAAATCCCTTCAAAATCAGGCGATTTGTATTCGCAACGAAAATCATGCAAAACAAACCAAGTCATAAATCGAATTTAGTTTGTAAGGGACATATCCTATTATGTTCCTTTTTTATCTTGCCACATACCCCGGAATCAAACAGAGCACACAATTACAATATTTCCAGCATCAAGTGAAAGCAGCATAAAACAGGCACTCAATGAATCGAGTTTTCCTTCTTGACTAAAAACAACGGAAAATTATTAATGTAGGCTATTATATAAAAATACTGATATTTAGAATATTATACAGGCACAGGAAAACTAAAAAAGACATAGAAAATATTGAGGATAAAAAACTCGAAGAAAAATACAGGCCTCATCTCTTTGCCTTGCATCAAGATCAAAGAGGACAAGACGAAATTCCATCCAACAAGTTAGATTTGTATAAAATCACTTATATACCTCTATTTATAATACTTAGGTCTGCATTTATCCAAGATTGCACTGTTGAGGCACTTGCGATTTTTAAGTTTTCAGATATTACATAATTACAATGGGCCTAGTTGTGTTTATGTTATGACAATAAACCTTTGAATCTTAAATTAATTTAAACTTTCATCCACGGTTTAAAAAAACAACTCCACAGTTAACGGGGCCCATGGCCGATTGGATATTCTTTAAAAAACCTATTCTCCCACATGTTTACAACTCATCATGAAATGAAGCTTAACTAAAATAAATAAAAGGCAAATAAATAAAAACATGCCATCATTTCCCGATAAGACTAAAATACAAACATGTAAATACAATACAATTATTTAGAAATATCTAAACAAATGCCATAAGATACTCGTTATCTCAGGTGTACTTCTTGTAATCACCACCTTTATCACCATATACAAAATATTCATTTAAATCATGTTATCACATACTAATTTTAGTTTGCCTAATTTAGCCGCCTATCCTCTGCCAGCAGAGACCTCACAGCTTGATCTTAGACTAGAGCATATGTATAACACTAGCCCCCAGACCATATTATCCATCAAGGATAAGGATTTTATTTTTTTGTACTTACATTGACTTGTTTTTATGCTGCTGCAACGAAAATGTTCCCAAAATGGGATCAATAAAGTAATTCTATTTATTAGGGATGCACCGATTGCAAAAATGTCGGCCGATGCCGATACCGATACCGATACCGATGTTAGGAATAACAATTTTGCCGATGTTTTACTATGTAACCTGTAATGGTAGCGCAATGCAGACTAAGGCAGTCTATCCCTTTAAGACAGAGAGTGGGGGATACGTGTGTGCATGTGTAAGCGCGCGAGAGAGGTTGAGCGAGCCGTAGTAAGTTTCTGGAAGTTAACGGGAGTAGCAGCAAGTATAACAAAATCACAAATATAAACGACGGCCTCCCAAGAACACTGAAGAATGGATTTAATTTACCGATCCTCCAGACACCCGGTACACGGGGCAGAAGTCCTGCAGCATGCGCAGCGTGCAGCAGCAGCTCCTCACAGAGGAGAGCAGAGGAGAGGAGAGGAGAGGAGAGGAGAGGAGAGGAGAGGAGACGACGCCCCCCCCCCGAATGACTTTAAAGTTACGGCAGACCTACAGTCACTGTTCTAAGCCTTCAAAATGATGACCTGACTTCAGATTTGGTCCGTCAGATTTAAAAACAACAACGCTAACGCGACTTCTCCCGGTCACGTAGCAAAACATAACATTGGTGACTGCCATCAGTGACGTCACCTTATTTTACCGATGTGCCGATGGTGGTAAATAGGACTAACATCGGCCGATGCCGATGTCTCCCCGATGTATCGGTGCATCCCTACTTACTAACTAACTAACTAACTAACTAACCTCTCTCTCTCTCTCTCCCTCTCTCCCTCTCTCCCTCCATCCATCCATCCATCCATCCATCCAGTTACCCACCAGAAACATTTCTGACGTTGAGAACGTCTATTTTGAGGAAACGACAATAATATACTTGTTATCTTGTACAATCAATTTGAATATAGATACAAAAAGGATGAACTTGTAAGTTCAGGCAAGTTCAATGCATTAAACAGAGGTGGGGAAAAGTACTCAGATCTTGTACTTGAGTAAAAGTAGAAGTACTCAGATCTTGTACTTGAGTTAAAGTAGAAGTACTCAGATCTTGTACTTGAGTAAAAGTAGAAGTACTCAGATCTTGTACTTGAGTAAAAGTAGAAGTACTCAGATCTTGTACTTGAGTAAAAGTAGAAGTACTCAGATCTTGTACTTGAGTTAAAGTAGAAGTACTCAGATCTTGTACTTGAGTAAAAGTAGAAGTACTCAGATCTTGTACTTGAGTAAAAGTAGAAGTACTCAGATCTTGTACTTGAGTAAAAGTAGAAGTATTCAGATCTTGTACTTGAGTAAACGTAGAAGTACTCAGGTCTTGTACTTGAGTAAAAGTAGAAGTACTCAGGTCTTGTACTTGAGTAAACGTAGAAGTACTCAGATCTTGTACTTGAGTAAACGTAGAAGTACCAGAGTGTAGGAATACTCTGTTTGTATACTGTAGGGTAGCTGCTGAATTTACTCCAGGTATTTATATAGTATTATTAAGAGTTGATTACATTTCAAATAAGTATTCCAAATATGATAAGTAGGTTAATGTATTAAATAAGTGTATTATGAGTAAACGCAATATTTACCTCTGAATTGTAGTGCAGTAAAAGTACAAAGTAATACAAATAAATTAAATACTCAAGTAAAGTACAAGTATCTCAAAATTGTACCTAAGTGCAGTTCTTGAATAAAGGTACTTAGTTACTTTACACCACTGTAAATAAGTAAACGTAGGGGTCCAATGGTAAACTGGGAAATACGTTTTACTGCAGCAAAGAGCTTTTCATCATCATTAAGTCAAACAACAGAGGTGTTTCCCTGTGCTATCCATAACACCACTATGGCTGAGTCAGGCCATATTCACTTAAACTGCTCTTGCCACATGTCAGTGTTAGTGATGTAAATTGAACACATCACTAAAGGAAACAGATGTTGTTACCGAATGAAAAATCAACCCTGCCATTCGAGCTTTGAAAATGTGATTGTCTATGCATCTTACCAACGAAGTAGAAAGCCATACGTCAGTTGACATCGTGCAAATCAGATACTTTGTTTCTTAAACGGCAAGGAGGATTTTAGACACGTTGGTTAGCCTGGTAGATAGTGGTAACCGCTAGCTAAACAGCACCCGCTAGCTAGGTGGCTCTAAAAACACTTTAAAACAACATTTCTTTACCTCCTTGCGTCACATTCCGATTCAGTGTTTTGACCGACTGCTAGATTTATACGCTGGGCAGTCACCTTGCTTCATGTGAGAAAAGAAAGAGGAGAGTTGTGGTAGAAAGCAGCCGGTTTAGATGTACTCGTTCACTTAGCTGGAGTGGAGAATCTTTGTTTTGGTTCGGACAAACGGAGTTCGCGTGAAACATATCGCGAGACAAGCGCACACACAAGGGATAAACCCAGCGCGTGCCACAAGCGCGCACACATGGCTGTAAAATGTAGACATATAACTACGTGTTATGTAACTAAGTACATTTACTGGACATGAAGTATACTGTACTTAAGTACACTCTTGAGTTAGTTGTAGTCCACTGGAGTATTTCCATTTTAGGTTACTTCTACTCCACAGCAATTCAGAGGTAAATCTGCAAAATGAATATTTCACTTTTGATACTTTAAGTATATTTAGATGCCTTTATTTTTACCTTTTACTTTATTCCTACACTTTGGTACTTCTACGTATACTCTAGTACACGATCGGAGTACTTTTTCCACCTCTGTTTACTACCGTCTATGGTAAAGAACAGCAGGCTTGCTTTTTTAAAGGGGCAAATACCACATTAAAACACATCATTTAAATACATTTAATTTATTAATCTAAAACTTCACTTGTAAAAAATAAAACGGCCTATTTTAAAAATAAATATTAACAAAATAATTATACATACATACACACACACACACACACACACACACACACACACACACACACACACACACACACACACACACACACACACACATACACATACACACATACACACATACACACATACACACATACACACATACACACATACATACATACATACATACATACATACATACATACATACATACATACATACATACATGCATTGAAATAAAATACAGGAATGCCCGTTAATTGGGGCATTGTCAAATTATAAAGAATATTATAAAGAACATTGTTTGTTCCAGTCTTTATCTGCTTCAATTTAATGAAGTAAGTAGCTTTATGAGAGGTTTACACCACCAACTGTTAATTTTTTAAAAAGTGCCTCCACAGGAAAGTTTTGACTGGCAAAGCCAGTCTTAAGTTTCATAAAACAATTTTATAAATAAAAGGAAATAGTGAAAATGTAAACTAAACAAAATTAAAAAACATTCTAATAAAAGTCGCATTCAGACACCTATACACTTTATGAACAATGTTTAAAAAAAATAAATAAAAAGAAGCCTTAAGTTCTGTAAAAATGTTGTCGAAAGACGGATCAAATCAAAATCATGACTTCTTCGGACTTTAAGAGCTTTTCCAATAAATCCAGCGCGTACTGGATGTCTTCTGGCGTCATGTCTCTGAGGTCGGGCAGCTCCTCTGGACGCGGCCTCCTTCTGCGGCCGACCTCCGCGCTGCTGGCCCGGGCTGGCCCGCCGTGGATGCCCCGGAGCCGGAGCTGCAGCCACTCCCGGCGCTCCTTCACCTGCTTTAGCTCCCCGAGGTTGTGCATGAGCTGGACCTCACTCACCGTCCTCTTACTGCACATACAATCATTCATAAAGTCAAACATTGCAAAAAGAGGTAGTGGCTATACGAAGGGTGTTCAATATCGTAACAGCGGTACTCTGTAGTGGAGTTGATCTTAATTGATCCGAAAGAGACGTTAGGAGGGGAGGGTTACCTTAGGGCGCGCGCTTCACAGAGAGGGCAGAGGTGTAGAATGCACAGGGAAATGAACCAGATTTTATATTCCAGACTGCGCATGTTGACTTGATAATCTGTTTTAAAAAATGAAAGTAAAAAAATGAATGAAAACATCATTAACATCTCATGATCATTTTTTTCTCCATTAAACAACTAATAAACTCTCACAACTTGGAATGTTTGGAAAATAATAAAGCATTATTATATTTTAAAATCCCATTGAGCCCTTTTTTAAAACAGTCCTACAGTTTGTAAATTGATGGCCACAGTTAATTCAATCTTTAATAAAATGTTAGTTTTTTTTTTTTAATCTTGGAATTCCTATGACATGGTAAACATTATGTTATAGGCTACTGGAATGCCAATCTAAAAACAGATTTATTAGAATAAACATTAATCAACTTGTGTTGTGTCTCATCATCTCACTGTGAACATACCTCTGGTGCTGCCGGTCTGATAGAGTTGTGTATAAAGTGAAGTCAGGCTGCTGTAGTGGTTAGCTCCCATCAGTTATGATAGGCACTGGACTCCCCAACTTCCTTTTATAGCCCCCGGCCCGGCCATTGATGAGCTGCCTTCATTATCGCTGTTGATGTCACACCTCCAGCTCCTGGGGAGGGGGGGAGACGGGGGGGGGGGGCGGGGGGGGGGGGGGGAGACGGGGGGCAGGACAGGAATGACAACACCTCCTCTGAGCTTCAGGCTATCACCTCTGTCATTCCACAGCAAACTAATGGCTCTGCATGTTCTACCCAAATATCCTCACTCCCACCTCCATGCATGACATGCATACACCAAAGTCCCAAACATTTAATAGGAATGTCTGTCAGTTATATCATTGATCCAACCATGCAGTTTTAATCTCTAGGTTTGGGGAGAAACAGATTACATGTAACCAGATTAAGTAATCAGGATACAAAAAAAAAAGGTGACTATTTGATTGCAGTTAGAAAGAAATCAGAATAGTGTTATTTTTAAAATAAAATAGACATAACTAGCCGGATTACAGTGTTTACATTCCATTAAAATGAAATAAATTGATTTAAATATTAATATATATTATACAGTAGGTAGACATACTGAGTTAATTTTTCTTCTAGGCTACTTTAATTCTTCTTTATTTCAAATACATTTCTTTTCGAATGCAGTAGGTGGACACCTGATTTATAAAACAAGAATACAGTCCATGCTTTTGAATACTGTATTAAGCTTAAACAGCATTTGTAAGCTATTACTGTTACTACATATACATTGAAATATCTTGGTTTCTTCTTTTCCAAGGTTACATTAAACATCGCAGTTATTTATTTTCTCTTGTTTTTTGAAGTGATCCAAAAGTAACAGAAAGTAATCAGGTTACATTACTTTTATACTGTAATAATCAGATTAGGTTACTGATTACATTTTTCACATGGAACTAGTTATTGTAATAGATTATATTTTAAAGTGACCCTCCAAACCCTGTTAATCTCCACACCTACTGTATGTTGATCACAATATAACTACAGTTTGGACTAAAAAGTAAGCCCTGTTGCCAACATTCAAACGTCACTTTCCCCAGCCCTGCGTAGATTTCCCCCTGCACATTTTCAATTTTGCATGCTTCTTGGTTATTTTTCACCTACTTTTGTCGAGTGGCCAGATCTATTAGTCCACATCTGATGTAACCTTTTTTGTCTGACTCCCAGCCTGCAGCAACAATAGCGACAACATTTGGATGAATTTATGACTCTCATTGACCATTTGGGGGTCTCCCAGGTTACATAGGCACTTCACTCAAGAATTTACATTGTTTTAATGAGTTCGCCTCCAGAAAAAGAGCTTTTACACGAACCTGACGTCAGAGAAAACTGTCTCAATCAAAGAGCGAGTGCGAGTTCAAGGAGTGTGTCAGGGAGTGATGCTGCTGCCGTCATTGTCTTGTCATGAGGAGGGTGTGCATGCATGCATCGCTGAACCTCTAAGAATCGTGACTTACTCAGATATTTTTTTTAATTTAGCTATAAGGTTGAACAGAGGAATAGCAAAGGGTTATTTCACAGAAAAAAATCTGAGTCTGAGGGATTCTTGAAACAGATGCCAATAAATATTTGAAAGTTTAACAAAACCAAGTAACATTATGTTAGCTGAAATCATTTATTTTTTTCACCATATACATATCAAAATACAGATTAACAATAATACCGTAACATTTTATTTGTAAAGAGCAGATACTGTGCTTTTCAATTGACATGACATTTCACATTTGAAAAACAAAATAAAAATGGACAATTTTAATTAATAATTGTGTTGTATTTTTTGTCATGGAGATTTCAATAAAAATGTACATTTCCACTACTGCTTTACCAGTCTTTTTAGTTGTTATACTGTAATCCTTAAGGCAAGTGTTAGCTGGAGTGTGCATGTATAAGTACATAAAGTGTCAGATTCTCGTCATCTCCTAACTGGGGTCCCACAAGGGTCTGTCCTGGGTCCCCTCCTCTTCTCTCACAAACTCTCTTGGCTCTCTCATTCGCTGTCATGGCTTCTCCTATCACAACTATGCTGACTACGCACCACACACAACTGATTTTCTCTTTTCTTCGGTCTGAAACACAGGTGGTTGCACACATCTCTGCGTGTCTGGCTGACATCTCTCAGTGGATTTGTGCTGTTTCCTAAATGGTGGAATGAGCTCCCCATTGACATCAGGACAGCAGAAACTCTGCATATCTCCCGTCCCAACAAAAAAAACGTATCTATTTTTATTGCATCTTGGCAATTAAGTTATAAAAGTAAAAAAATAAGCACTTTTTGAGTTAATTTAGGCCTTGTAACTAATTCACAGGCACTAACTATGGTATAGCTTGCTTGAAGTGAATATATCTGAACCTTCCTTCTTGTTCGGAGTTTGAGTCTTTATGGTTTTTGCACTTATTGTAAGTCGCTTTGGATAAAAGCGTCAGCTAAATGACATGTAATGTAATAAAGCAGAGCCATCTTCTTTTTTATTTCCATATTTATTCCTTGACATGTTCCTGTGTGTGTGGTTCAAGCTCTGCAAAGAGAGAACAATAAGATTAGTATTTAATCAAAAACACCCACAGAAATGATGTGCAATTATCAAAGTCAATTTTAAATTAATTCAATCGTGCCCACTTTATAGGACTTAAGAAACATTAATGATGACTCTGACTAATTACTGTTGCACAGCATCAGGAGAATTTTATAATTATATTTAAGATGTTGTGGTATAATAATATCCTTCCACTGAATACAAAGCAGCGAAATGGTCATCAGCCTTCTGTGCTTTTCCTGCTCTGCTTCCCATCCGAGCCTGTATGGAAGGTGACTGATGTGCCAACCCAATACAAAATGTGACTCAGCAGGGAATCATCTTCTTGGGGTGATTTGAGTAAACTAACACCTAAAAGCTTAAAGTTTTAGGAAAAACGACTGAATTATTTTTAGATTTAATTTATTCTACTAATTCAATAATAGTGCAGACAATTTATGAAACCAACAAACACAAAACATTAATAGAAGCGGTAGGGCAGAAAGCACAGCTTATAAAGAAAATAGCCCACCGTTAGTCCTCCAGTTTCAGGATAAAACAATAATAGATAGATCAGTATATAAATACACACAGAAATGAACAAAATGATATACATACAAACACATAAATACACATATGTAAAAAATAAATTCATACAAGTCCATGTACAGATTATTGTCAGCCTATTTTTAAATAAATTATTATAATATATATAACCAAAACCAAATAAACAAACAAAAGGAGTCTTTTCTGTGTGCATTTCTTTTTTTTCTATAATTCTAGGGTTTCCCCTTTTTGGTTCGTTTGAGTAGTCTGCTGATAAAACATTTCTTAATCTTGAATGAAATTGTTGATGACATTTAACACTTTAACTGACTTTGGGTTGAGTCCATTCCATAGTTTAGCAGTGAATATGGATAAGCTGTGTGATGTAAGAAGTGTTCTCTAGGGCTCCGTGTTCATTTTTTCATCAAAAAGCAGTCCTAAACATTTACTGACAACGGGTTTTTTCAATATGGGCTTTACAAATGTGTATAGAGGGATTATCATCCCTCACAGTTTTTGCATTGAATAATATTTAATTTGTTTCTGTCACGTTAAACGATCATTTGTTGGCTGTGAATCAATTACACAGTTTTTGGAGTTCTACATTAACTTTTTGTATAAGTTCACCAAGATCCTGATGGGAGCAGAGAATGGTGGTATCGTCTGCAAATAAAATAAATGTCAGCATATCTGAAGTGTTGGTAGTATCATTAATGTAGATCAGAAAGAGTTTGGGTCCTAAAATTGAACCTTGTGGGACCCCACATATTATTGGAAGTTTGTTTGATGCACTTTTGCCATCTCTACATATTGCTGTCCATCCTCTTAACCCAGTCGTTAGCTCGACCCTTAATGCCATAATGTTCAAGCATTTTGTTTTTAGTGAGATATCATGATTTACTGTAGCCAAAGCTTTTTTGAGGTCAATGAACATTCCAGCTATAGCCAATTTTTTCTCAATGTCATTATTTCTTTAACCAATTCAGTCACTGCAGATGAGGTGGTGCGTATTACACGTTATGTTATTTTTCTTATTATACTTCTCTAGGGAGGGACAATAATTTAGAATGCAATCGTGTTTCATATCAACTAACAGTCTCTGTTGTCATAAGCCTTCCATCGGTAGCCATGTAGAGTTAGTACACACCATATCGTTTCCACAACAACTGAGTAATATGCAGTACTTGTTTATTACCATTCTCTGCACACTCCTTCTCCCTCTTTGTCTGTCATTACGGCATCAGGGTTGAGTGCCCCTTCCCCCCCAGCTTGCAGCCACAGGTGTCCCAGGAAACATAAATCCGTACAGGTCATGTTAGAAAGAAGCACACACACACACACACACACACACACACACACACACACACACACACACACACACACACACACACACACACACACACACACACACACACACACACACACACACACACACACACACACACATTAGGTAACCAGGAGGGTATGAGTTTTCTAAATGTAGCGAGAGCAGGGAATGGCCATGTGACGACACAAGGACTGTTCACACCAAGACAGCAAGACTTAATCTGTGCTGAAACAGATTTATACACATTGAAAATGAGACTTCATATACTGCAGTCAAAAAGTGGATCTAATTATTACCATGAATTGTAAAAACTCATTTTAATTTTAGCAAAGCGAATGGCAAACATAAAATCTTCAAAGCTCCAGTGTGAACCGACATACTGCTCAGTCCACGCATTTTGATCATTGTCATGTGTGGTCCTCCTTCCATTTCCACCAGGGAAAGAGAGCATGACGGCATCGGGCAGAGAATACAGAGCATGACATTGGTCCAAGCAACTAAAGAAATATAGGTAGCTTACATCTATGTGGAGAAGATGTGATAGGACGTTGATTTGTTGAAATGTATCTGTGTTAAAAGATGGCACATGTATAAGTAACACATTCTTCATTTATTAAAGCATTATGGTTTTCTTTCAAAATCTTTTTTTCAAACGGTTTGCAGGTGTGAATGAACCATCAAAGTCTTACCATGACATTAAAGCGTAAACTGCTAATCTTTATCTAAAGCCAACCCCTGCACCTGTTCCTCAGGAGACGGTCAGGTGTTGTTTACAAACCAGCGTAACCAGATCTCCAGTGATTGGTGGGGCACTTCAGAGACATTGACCTCCGCTTGCTTTCCCGTAACACTATGAAGGACTACAGTGTACTGTTTAGATGACATCCGCTGAACACAGCGACCTCTGACCTCAGTTGAGGTCCTAAACGCCACCGTCCTCATTACCTCATGCTGCCGTAATGTAGAGCATGTTATTCATGGCATGAAAAGACAACGAGGCATGTGGGAACAAGGCTTCAAATACGACTCATGTGCAATATATATACCACTTCATAATAATAATAATTATTATTGGCTGCTGTCCCTTAGCTAGTCAATTCAATGTAATACATCTATAAATAACTGTGCAATATATACTTCCACATTGAATAGCTGGCTGCTATCTCATAACTGCAACTAGAACTGGATGTGTATTTTGTAAATAATAAATTGTGTAATTTCCACCTTTATATTTATTATTTTTATGCATGCTTCATAATTAATATTAAGCTATCTTTGGCTCTTTAACAATGTACATTGCCAATTATTTTTTCCTTAGTTTTGTCCTCTTGTCTGATTGCTCTTATTGTTTATGTTATTTCTATGTTATTTGTAATTTGCGTTGTATTGGTTGTGACTGTATATTGTATTTTTCAAAATTTGTATGAATAAAAAAATGTGATAGAAAAAACCGAATAAAGGTATTCTGATTCTGATTCTGGAATCAGCAATCCCTCAAAAACACAAACATATATGGACCAATCATCACACAGTCATGGTAGCAGATACAGGTAGAATCATTTGTAACATTTATCTTTATGTTCACTGCCACTGTGCTAAGTGGAGCTGTAAGTGAAGCTGACATTGCCATTCACAGCTTCTGCCAGGTGCTAAGTCAGGTGCATCAGTAAGGCAAGCTGGTCCCCAGGACTTCAGAATAGTCACAGAGGAGAAAATAAGGAGAGGAGGGCTTCTATTTCAGGCCGGCTCTGACTTTTATAGAGGGTGACGGCATGTCCTGAGAGGCTGACAGAGAGATAAATAACATTGCACAGATGCTCATCTCAAGCCACGTACAAGATAATGTAGAGAAAACCTCCTGCAAAAGTTCATCTGAAATGTATATAGTGCTATACTATGGAAAGAAAACAAATAAAGTTAGAAACTGAAAACACATAGCTGATAATAGATGGAGAAAATGAATTGAATAAGGCAACAAAAGTAAAATAAAATGGAAAGCTCTTTTTTAATTTGTATTTATTATTTATTGAATAATAATAATAATAATAATAATAATTGTTATTATTATTATTATTATTATTATTATTATTATTATTATTATTATTATTATTATTATTATTATTATTATTATGTGGGTTAAAGCACAGAGCATGTGTTCCTTTTACCCAGTGCATGCTGATTGTTTCAGTGAGGCTGACCTGCTGAATATAAGGCGGCACCTGTAAATATGTTTACAAGTAAGTGTGATTGTAATATGAACACAGGTGTGTAAGAGGTGTGTTATATTCTGAACAAAGTGCATCTTTTCATGAAATAAGCTGATCAATAAAAAATAACAAATGGATTAAAGAAAGTACACATTTAACAATATCAGACAACAGATATTTCAATAAAAGGTGTGTTAAAGGGAGGATATGATAATAAAAAAAAGGAAATCCACGTTTATTTATAATGTGAGAATAAGTAAGAATTGTAAGAATTGCCTACACTGAAAAAACTGAAATGTTGACTTTAATTAAATGTATTGCATCGTCAAAACATTTCACACAACTGTATTAGGTTAGTTGAAAGCAATAATGTTAAGTTTAAATACAAAATAGTCGGTTCAACTAATGTTATTGCTTTCAACTAACCTAAAACAGTTATGTGAAATGTGTTGATGTAATACACTTAATTAAAGTCAGATTACCATTAAAGTTCAATATGTATGATAACTCTAAATAACACTTTGTATAATAACCTTTGTTTTTCATTATATTTAACATTGATGATTAGTGCAGCTTTGAGTATCATGGGTCATAACTCAGAACAGAGTCAGCATGAAGTACTTTGCTTTTTAATTTGCTACTGCTGATTACACTGAGAAAGCTGACCTGTTGACTTTAATTAAATGTACTATGTCATTTCACATAACTGCATTAAGTTAGTTGAAAGCAATAATATTAGTTTGAGGCTACTGCTATTTATTTCAATTTAATGTTACTATTTTTAACTAACCCAATACAGTTAAGTGAAATCTCATGTCAGTTAATTTAGTTGTTCAGCAACTCACCGTAAAAATAAAGGAATGTATTAAACAGTCCCATTTTTTTTTTAGCGTGATCAGTTCAGACAGCAGCTCTCACAACATATTTAGGAATGCTTTGATTTGACAATGAGCAGTAAAGCCTGAGCTCATTGTGAGTGGCAGGGTTAATGGTGCGGGGTGAGGGGTCGACTTTAACAGTGAGTGAGCTCATGTGCATGACTCTCTTTCCCGGAACTGCAGAAGGTCTTCCCTCCTCTTAAGGCACTGCACCATCGTTTCACTGCCACCACACCACCGGACCGTCAGCACTGCTTGGATTCCTTTCACTTAGCTGGGATGACGGCTTTGATCAGGTGTCAGAGACAAATCATTCTTATGACTATTTGAACCATTCCGACCCACAGCCAGTTATTTAGCCATTAGCTTAAAATGATTAAACCATCTTCCTTGGGTCATTTGCCTTAGTCTCTAAATAGGGATGATCAAATGACCACATACATGGACAAAGAAAATTCAAGGAAAGCAAATAATCTGCCCTCTAAACGTGGTGTTTCTGTGTTTGCATTGTTGAGTTACATCAATAGGGAGAAATAGAAGTGTGAATGTGAAACCTTTATTAACTATTCCCTAAAACGAACAAAATCCCTATAAATGTGAGCAGCATTCCAAAGAGCTAAAATCAGTTTGAACATCTGTGTGATCCATTTGGCAAGAAAGTGTTTTTATTTTCCCCCAAAATGATGTTTGAACATATATTTTGTTTAGTAGGTTTGGGCTTGTGCTGTAGGATTACATATTTCGTTTTGACCCATTTTCTGTAGCCACATTAGACATTTCCATCAGCATGCTGTACAATGTTAATTAAACATCAAGCTAACACCAACTAATACGGTGCACATAAAAAACATCCTTCTGAAATTTGAAGTATCATATACCTAACCCTCACAGGGTGGTACACTCCTGCCTGTCGTATGATGTGTTTGCAAACTTAACATAATATATTTCACTTATATCTCACAAATGTAACCATATATTTGTTGATTTTATTATGCAATTACTTTATGCTTCATAATTTTATCTAACATATGCATATGGGCATTAAGTTTACCTTTAGAAAAACAATAAAACAGACTGTTTCTCAATTCAGTTCAGTCTGGGCTTTACTGCTACAGATGACTTGTTCTGGTATGACCAGTAGCATATGCGAGCTGATCGTTCAACACAATTTTTTATTTTATGATATAACAATAACAGGACAAGTGCAGGCAAATACAGTGTTAAAACTTTGATTGAAACCCTAAAGGAAAACACTGTGGGCACCTCCCTACTTTTTAAAAGATTTAAACATGTGCTTTTTACTTAGTTACTTAGTATGCATGCAACATAACTACTGTGGCAGTTTATTAACATTATTTTCCCCTATGCAACATGTAATTCGCTTCAAGACCCTGGTGCTGGCCTACAGAGCTGCGAAGGGATCAGCCCCTTCCTACTTCTAGGCTTGGTTAAAGCATACAATCCAGCTGGTGCACTTCCCTCCACGTCAGCCAATCGGTTTGCTACTCCACCTCTGCGAGTGGGACCCAGGTACCCATTAAAAACACGACTGTTTGCTATCCTGGCTCCTAACTGGTGGAATGAGCTCCCGATTGACACCAGCAGAACCTCTGCAGATCTCCTGTCGCAATGGCTTGCTTGAAGTGAATATATCTGCACTTTCCTTGTTGTTCGGAGTTTGATTCTCTATGTTTTTTGCCCTTATTGTAAGTCGATTTGGATAAAAGCGTCAGCCAAATGAAATGTAATGTAATTGTCTGAATAGTTCACTGCAGCCAAAGGCAAAGTCACATATCTCACTTCTGAATCAAACTAACTAATAACCTTTAGCTACTGCATCCATCTCACAAATGATTTCAAGGAATGTTTTAACATTGTGACACACACACACACACACACACACACACACACACACACACACACACACACACACACACACACACACACACACACACACACACACACACACACACACACACCCCTTCATAGATCGCCATGATGATGCATGTGATTACCCTGGAAAGAAAACACTGCATACATTTGAACGTAATGCCCCCAACACCAGTTTTCTAGGAACAGATGATGGTGAGGGTTTATTCAAATTGTATTACTGCTCCAACATGTTAATTGGGGCGTCAGTCTGTAGGCACTTGACTTGGGAACCAAAGCAGGACCTTGAGCAAGGCCCAAAAACTGCTCCCTGGCACCGGACAAACTGGCAGCCCGCTTTGAGATCTCTTTAGAAAAATGCATGAGAGTGTACAGTAGATGTACAGTATCTATCTATGTACTGTATATGTGTTGACACCTTTGTGTAGGTCCTGTCCTGGGTGTAATATTAAGCTGTCTTTGGCTCTTTCTGCTGTAGAAATGAAGATTTCCCCTCTGTGGGACGAATAAAGGTATTCTGATTCTGCATGTGTCTGTATTATTGTGTGTATTGAGTGCACAACTGAATTTCCCCTTTGGGGATAAATAAAGGAACTTCTTCTAAATGGTTTTGAGAGATGATGTTATTAACTGCATGCCCTTTATCAAATAGTTTTATTTTTCTCTTTATCTTCACTTGCTGTGACGATGTACATTTAAAGGACTTCTGATTCTGACTCTGTTCTTCAAATGGGAATATGTGAGATCATCATTGACTTGCAGGTACTTTAACTTATTCAACTCCACCGCTGAACCGATGCTCCAAAAATAGCAAGGATCCATATCACAATGTGGATCCTGGATCATCCTCAGGGCATTTATGCTATCTTATTTCACTGTTTAGCCACAGTCACAGGTTTTGACCTTTTGAGACTGATTTGAATTATGTCAGGTAAATAACGACATCTAGTGGTTTTGTTGTGAACAGTTTGTTAAACATGAACTGTGTGAAGATCCTTAAAGATAATTTGAGATTTTCAACCAGACACGCCAACATGTAGATCAAGTGGGTCAAAAATCACCGACTTATTCAAAAGCACAAGCTCAACCTCGGGTTCGGGCGGTGGGGCCGCCGGTACAACGACAACGAGCGCACAGGTGGTGGAGTCACGAGACGTGACCCAGCAGGAGAGATTGAGGTTAGATTCAGCTCAACACACCCGCTAGCTAGCCAATGCAGTGTAGCTATTCATCGCTTCGGCGTTTCGTTCCCATTTATTGCCTGAAACCGAGACCAAGTTGTCATCCTGACTTTATCAAATCAGTCACAAACATGTACCCATTTGATATATTTTCATGCACTTCTCTTGGGTGTGTGTGTGTTAACATTCAATTCAGTAAGCTCACTAACAGTATGTGGATTGGAGCAATTTTAAGCTGAAAGTATAAAAACATTTAACCAAGGAAATTATTACTACAGGTTTAATTTTATTCAGTAAGACTTAAAACATACAGTAGTGTGTGTGTGTGGTGCCTTAGCTTTGGTGTCAAATATTGCTCTGACTAGATTTGGTTTCCAACTTATATTGTTGTGTTTAAAGCCAAATCAGAACGTTGAAATGGGAGTGGAAGATTTATGTATTTATATATATATATATATATATATATATATATATATATATATATATATAAATGGCGCTTGGCCCTTGGGTCATCAAAAGTGCCCGGGCCCTCTTCAGATGCCAGTCCAGCCCTGGTACATGGTGTAGTACAACATTACCAAAAAGTCGTTTAGGCAAGTGGAAATGGCTAGTATGTTGCATTTGAGGCATATGGTTTAAAACCGAGATGAAATTGTGGTTCTGGTCGTACAAGATTAAAACATTTATGAATAAACTTACATAAATCCCTTTCTTTGACGTTTGTTTCGCGTGTCTTCTCAAATACACTATTTAGATTCAACACTCCTCGAAATCTGTATCCTACACACTTATTTTTACAAGATTTTTATTTTGTCAGGTTTAACGAGAAGTACTTGAATGCAACAAGTTCTGGCGGTTTCTCTGAAGTTAAGTTTACCCGCTGGAGTTGAAGTCGCCTTCTGAGGTAGGAAAATTATGAAGTTATTTAAAAACATATATGCATGACATTACAATGTTTTATGTTACGAGTTATACCATGGTCAATATTACTCATTTGAATGAATTACTCGTTCGAACCGCGAAAATATGTGGTGGAGAGGACTGCAAGTCATGCTAATAAACATGTCAGGTTGTTAGGCTGCTCATTATGTAGCCAGTAGCCATTGTGTTTACGATGATTGCGACAATTTGCGTTTAGTTCCAGTTTGAGTTGACTACATATACATATAGATGTGAATAGACTAATGTTAATCCACGCCATTCTCCCAAGTAGTATAACTTCATCAACTTGATACTCGGCTACATTGTTACAACGTATCCTTGTATCTTAACACATCCGGCACCAAACGCTGTCCATGTTCCCAGCTAACAGCCTTCCTTGTTTCACGCTGGAGATAGTTATAACCGTTACGTCAGAGGTGGAAAGGTACTCAGATCTTGTACTTGAGTAAAGTAGAAGTACTCAGATCTTGTACTTGAGTAAAAGTAGAAGTACTCAGATCTTGTACTTGAGTAAAGTAGAAGTACCAGTGTAGGAATACTCTGTCACAGTAAAAGTATTCAAAATGTTCCTCCAGTGAAAGTAGAGAGTACTCTCATCTAAATGTACTTAAAGTAGTGACAGTAAAAGTAGTCATTGTTTGATTGGTCCATTTCAGAATAATATCTCTGATGTGTTTTATAATGATTGATCATTAAAGTGTTCTCAGAGCTGGTAAAGGTGCAGCTAGTTTGAATGGCTTTGTATACTGCAGGGTAGCTGCTGAATTTACTGCAGGTGAACTAAAGTCTGATTTAAGGGAGATTATATTTACCATCATTCATCCAGATCTGTAAAGTCACTTTTTCTTTTTTTTTTACAATTCTGAATTTAGAATTTTTCATTTCAATTTGTGTTTCATATCCCTGTGTGAACCTGTACTGTTTTTCCTCTCTCTGTTGTTACTTGAATTTCCCCACATGGATTAATAAAGGTACATTTTATCTTATCTTGTCTTATCTTAAAGGGATTAAATAAATGTAGTGGAGTAAAAGTACACCATTTACTCAGGGGAATAAATTATACTGTCCTGTCGTATTTAGGATATACAGAGTAGTCATTTGCTTGACTTAGTTTGGCTTTACAGATTTCACATTCATCAAGTCTGCCTCCCAAGGCCAAATGTTAAACCTTAATCGTGAACAAAATAGTTACGTTAGGGAAGAAAAGACCACAGACTGTTAATGAGCAAAGCTACATGAAGCTGCTGAGTAATAAACCCATTAAAGCATATCTGTTACAGATATACATGACATAAATGAAAGCATACAACCTTAAGACAAATGAAATGAAAGCATGCACAAATGAGTGGGAAAGCATACCAAACGCTTCCATACAAGGCAGTGTGTGCCACTGATTGGTTTGATCTTCATGAAAAATGGTGTAAACCTACCTTCACATGTCACCAGGTCCTACCCCGGCCCACAAATGTGTCATTTTGGAGGGTCACGTAGAAACAACACTCCCCACATCATCATAAGAACATTATTTTAGAAGATTGCTGTTCACATCTTCCCTGTAGAATAACGCACGGTGTAGAATGTGTTACACCATCTGTGTAGCTGTTCTGGAGGCGTGTGTCGAACAACACCTTACTGAGACACCTTATGTTGGTTTTATTCATAATTTGTCACTCATCTGTACATAAATCACTTTATTAACCCTTTGATTGAAAGGTAGTTTGTGAAACATGAATGACAAGACAAGACACAAAAAGCTGTCTAACTTGCCAAAATATATTCTTATTTGGAACTTTTTAGCTACTTGTCCCTCTTCTACACACCTGTCTCATGGAATAGATGTGCAAAGTGTTTTTTCTGATGTGTTTATATACATACCAGTGTCAGACTAATAACTGCCAAATGTAATTATCCACCTTCCTCTTGCTGTTGAACAGAGCCATGAGCGACTCTGAAGAGACGGACTCCTTCTGGGAGTCTTGGACTTGCCCACCGGGAAAAGGAAAAAGAAAAAGAAAAAAGCACCATAAAAAGGAGAGAAAATGCCGAAAGCGTCGAAACGACAGTACAATAATAACTGATGAGAATATTCCCCCCACCAACAAAAAGAAAAATAACAAGATTAAAGAAGCAATGGACATTGGGAAAGAGAAGAAAAAGAAGCAGAAGAAAAAGAAAAAGAAAGAAGACTTGGAACTTGGTGGCAGCTTTACACTTCCACAGGGCAGCGGTGCAACATCGAATCCACCCAGTGGTGAGAGGCTAAAAACTGACTGCAATAAGATAACCAAAAAGAAAAAGAAGGTGGCATTTAACTTATCACCTGGCAACATCCAACCCAGGCATCCTAAATGTTTCTATTCATCTGAGCAGAGTCCAATAAAGAGCGTCCTCACAGAGCCTGGGAGCTGTGCTCAGGTCCCAGCAACACATGCTGATGAGTCCCAATGCACCAGTGAGGATATTAACAGCCAGGACCTGTTCATCACCCAGAAGGCTTTCAGAACATCGCCGCTTGAAACCTCCAGTGGCGAAACCAGCGACAAAGCTCCTACTTCAAATCCTCAAATGTTGTCACCTCGAAACAAGCTGCACACATCTACGCCCTGGGAGAAACCGCATTGTGGAAGATCATACAAAGAATTACCTTTCCAGCAGCAGCCCAGAAAGACCAACACGCATGTGCAGAAGCCAAACACAGGACTGGTCTGTCTCAAACAAGAATTTGAGGAAGACTGGTTGAACAAAGCAGATCAGAACCCCAAGAAGAAGCCTGCTGTGGTGAAGAAACCCCTGGAGGAGCCAACTGATTCAAAGCCCTTACCCATTAGAAAGTCAAAGAAAAACTCCACATCTACCAGCCAGCAGTCCCCATCATGTCCATCAGAACTACCAGTGCCTCACCTCAAGCTCATGGAAAGCACTTCAACACAGACAGAAAACTTCTTCACATTTGAACTATGCTCTTACCTCAACTTCTACCACAACAGTAGAGTGGCTGCTCATCACGACGATTTGAAACCATTGGACCTGAGCCTGCCGCAGAGGGCCAGGAAAGATCTCGGGACGGGTCTGTCAACACTCGGAGAGATTAGAGGCGACAACCACAAAGATCCCGGCCTGCATACATCTGGTTTTTCAGACAGGAAAGATGGAGAGGTAGAGAAAGAGCCTTCCGGACAGCATTGGTCTGCATACATGACCAACTCCAGCGAGGACGAGCCCCAAGGTCGCACCGGCAAGCTGGACCTGACCCAGGTAACACCACAGGAAACACCACCCACTGTTCACTGCAGCTACCCTGCTCCATGCATCCACCAAACAGCCTATAACACATTTGACATGCTTCTTAATTTCGTTACTGAATTCAAACAGTACTTCTGTAAAACAGGTGGTTTGACGATGAGGAAAGACTATTTAGATGCTTCTTGAAATCGTTTGCTGCTTCGTTTGAAGAGCATAGAATAGTACTGGCAGTGGTGGGCCGTCAGGGCCAGCAAGGCCTTCTCTGCTGGCCTAAACATCATCAGAATATAAATTTAATTTTGATATATTTTTTGCACAAATACGTATTAAATTATTCCCCATAGTCTATTCTCTTCATTTTATAGCGTTCGTCTGGGCTGCGCTGCTTCCAGCCTCAGAACGAGATTTGGAGGGCTGGCCTTTATGTTAGAGCTTTTATCCAATCATATTTCAGCCATAATGTGTTGCTAGGGTCAAAGAAATCTGCCCTTATGCCTTCAGAATCAACAGTGCGAGCGGCTGTAGCTTAAAGTGAACGCAAACAAAACTGTGGCGTTAACCAATCCGATTTCGAGGTGGCGACAACGGGCCAGCTAGCAGGCGTACGCTAACGTTAGCACGTGCACATCTTCTGATTGGATACGCACTATTGAGAGGCAGAGCTAGGCAGTAGGCAGAGCCATACAGTCTATGGGCAAAGCTAGCAAACAGAACTAGAACTTGAGCGAGCTAATTTGTGTAGATTTCTACAAGCTATTTTTTTCAACCCACAATGGCTGAAGGAGGAGAAGAGATCAATTTGGTCGAAGATATAATTACAACGCCATTTTCAAAACGAACTTTTCAAGTAAAGCTACACATCTTGAAAAGGGAACGACCAACTCCAACGCTAGCGAGCCTAGCACAGCAGGGAAACTACGAGCGGTACCCCTGGCTCACAGCCTCCGAGAGGCACTGCAAATTGTACTGCCGGGAATGCCTGGTATTTGCAACTGATCGATTTGGTGTTTGGAGCCACACTACATTTGCAAACTTGAGTTGTCTAACCAAGGCAGCAACGAGACACCAAAGCACAGCTGGGCACTTGGAAGCACTGGTGCTTTTGAAAACCTTTGGGGACACCCGAGTGGATCTACAGCTCAACGAACAAGTGCGCAGGGAATCGGAGCTCCACAACGAAAGGGTGAACAAAAATAGGGAAATATTGAAAGACTGATTGATTGTGTCCTGTTTTTGGGTAAACAGGAACTTTCATTTATGGGACACGATGAAAGCGCCGAGTCCAGAAACAGAGGAAACTACGTGGAGCTTCTTTCTTTTCTTGCTGAGAACAACACAGATTTGCATTACCACCTGTACACAAACAACATGTTTACTGGGACGTCAGGCAAAATACAAACCTGATTTATGCTATTGCTGAAGTGATGGGAGAAGAGATCAAAATGAAGATTAAAAAAGCACCCTTTGTCGCTGTTATGGTGGACGAGACGACAGAGGTGGGTATAGCACAGCTGGCACTTGTCCTGCGTTATGTGACGGACACAGGTGTCAAGGAGCGGTTTGTCAGATAATCTGATTAATTAAGTTAACTGTAAATGCTGATGTATTGATTATAAATGCTTCAGAAATATTAATATAACTCTGTTGTACTTGACTATGTTAAGGTGATGCAATGCCCGGTTATACTGCGTTTCTGTCTAAATGTATAGTTTCTAGAGCCATGGCGTCATAATGATGGTATTAAGAGGTGGAATAATTCAGGTAGGACTGTGTAGGACATCACTGAAGGCCTAGGTGTGAAATGCACGGCCCGCCACTGAGTACTGGATATGCCAATTTATAGTTTGCATCAAACCTTGATTCTTCATGAATCTGCTGTAGGTAACAATGTAAATACAACTAGCTTCTAAAACTGGCAATGATTTCCATCTCAAATACTATACTTATAAAATATATATATTATTTGAATTTTCACAGGGTAACACAATCAAGAAGGAGCATGATACCAATATGTACCTTTCTTTTTTCCACTTATCCCAAAAATAAATACAATTTTGTCTAGTCTTGAAACAAAACAAATATGCATGTCCCTATATGAGTCATTTTCTGCCAAATGAGTGATACCAAGCTTCAGTAACTCTTAGGTCTTTCTTACTGATAGAACACATGCTATCAAACACAATTCTAAAACCAATTTTGTCAATCTGTTTCAGTCAAAAATGTTATAGTAAACAAAACATTATATCATAAAGGTGTGTTTCAAAGGGGCCTGTGAAATGATGTGGGACACCAAGGACTGATTCTTTCTGGCCTAAGGCTGAGAGCATGGACTCATTGTGTCCCTATCCTTCAAACTGTTCTCTCTTCCTATCGATGGAAATAGATTTGTCAGTATAATAAGCAAGAAGCCTCATTGGTAAGGCTTGTGTACGCCACGGTTCAGTAACAGCATGACTTCTGTGTGACTTCAGGTGAGGGCCGTCCAGATGAGACTCAATGAGTCTTTCTTCTTCAAGACCAAAGGAGAGGGACGATCCCCCCGCCCAGAGTCTCCACTGATGAAGCTGGCTCAGGGCAGAGAGGTGAAGAGCAGGAAGAGACGCTGACACACCGTCAGTGGCTGCACCATGCTTACTGTTTATTGTGAGGAGCCCTTCAAGGTCTGGAACAGTATGAGCGACTCGCGTTTAAGAGAAGCCATCTATCAGTTTTACAGTTCTATTACGATTGAGCTCTTGATGCTAAACTATCTGATCTAGAGATGTAGGAAGACGTGGTTAAAAGCTATAACATCAACACTGTAGGAGCGGTAAATCCTTTAATAATATAAAGAAGGTTAAAGTCGTCCAGTTTAAAACACACAAAATAGTCCTCTTGAACAATAAGAGAAAGTTCTGCCTTAAAATGACATAATACCTAATGCGCTCATTCTTTGTTTGAATGTTCAAGTTCGACTTTCCTCTGATGTTGTAAAAGCTTTTAAGTGCAGAGGTTGTCACAAACAACTTTTGGGATGTTTCAGGAATTACCACATGAAGCTGGAGTTCTGTTTTGTTCATTGCCTATTATCAATCAAATGAAAGTTATCAATATTATCAATTAAAGTGTTTGTGTAGTTAGTACAGTGCTGTGGTCTCCTTACTGTGACATATACTGTCTTCTAGTTGTGGGTTTTATATTACACAGTGATGATTCAATATTAAGATGTGTACTCTTCTTTATTAATGTCACATCAATAGCAGCTTGTCATTTCTTACATGCCATACGTAAATATCTACCCTACCATTTCTGTTCAAACATCGTGAACTACATTAAGGTTGAGAATGTTACAGGATGACTTGGAGCGTCACACTGTTCCACACACGTTCAGGATTCACTGTACTCTCTCATGTACTACACTCGTCACCATGTCCTGTTTTTAAGCTGCTGTGACTAACATGTGAGCATTGGGTCTTTAAAGCAAACATGACTACTACTCAAACGAAAATATCTTTTTGCCAGTTATTACACACTGCCGCTCTTCACCATCATTTGTCCATATCCTTGATACCCGCAGAGGTGGGAAGTAACTAAGTACATTTCCTCAAGTACCATTTTGAGGAACTTTTACTATGCTTGAGTATTTTCATTTTATGCTACTTTTTACTTCTACTCCACTACAATCCAAACGTAAATGGTGTACTTTTACTCCACTACATTTATTTAATCCCTTTAAGATAAGAGAATAAGATAAAATGTACCTTTATTTATCCCTGTGGGGAAATTCAAGTGTTTATGCAGCAACAGAGAAGAGGAAAAACAGTACAGGTTCACACAGGGATGTGAAACACACATTGAAATTCTAAATTCAGAATTATAAAAAAAAGAAAAGTGACTTTACAGATCAGGATTAATGATGGTAAATATAATCTCCCTTAAATCAGACTTTAGTTCACCTGCAGTAAATCCAGCAGCTACCCTGCAGTATACAAAGCCATTCAAACTAGCTGCACCTTTACCAGCTCTGAGAACACTTTAATGATCAATAATTATAAAACAGATCAGAGATATTATTCTGAAATGGACCAATCAAACAATGACTACTTTTACTGTCGCTACTTTAAGTACATTTAGATGAGAGTACTTTCTACTTTCACTGGAGGAACATTTAGAATACTTTTACTGTGACAGAGTATTCCTACACTCTGGTACTTCTACTTTACTCAAGTACAAGATCTGAGTACTTCTACTTTACTCAAGTACAAGATCTGAGTACTTCTACTTTTACTCAAGTACAAGATCTGAGTACTTCTCGACCTCTGGGTACCCGACTAAATATGTATCAAAGCAGAATTTCATTTAGTGGATAAAGCAACATTTTCTGTTTTGAAACCATGAAAGCTGTGTTTGTGCTGTACCGATTTGATGTATTTTGCCTTTTAATAACCAACAAAACAAACTGGGTCCAGAAAGGCAAGATGACAGCATAGGATTTATTGACGTGTTTTCAGGTAGAACAGAACATGCTAGTTGTGTCTGAAGAGCTTGATCCCGATCCAGCTCCAGAGGTGGAAGAAGACGTAGACGGGGATGGTGACGGGCAGCAGCAGGCTATAGAAACACACACTGCTGCTGCTGGTGCAGCCCTGAGGGAAGTTCTCATCCACTGCAGCCGAGTAGAACAGACCAAAGAGAGACACTATCGGCACCAGCCCCACCATCACAGACAGGGAGAACATGCTTACAAGCGTCTGATCGCAGCAGGTACAGAAGAATTGAGCCTTAAAACACTGTAATGTTAACAGTCTCTGTGGGGTCAGCTGGTGGCGGAGTTTCTACGCCTGCGTTGGAGTAGTGGAGGGGGCTGTGTGTTTCTGTATGAGCCTGGCGTCCTGAGGGATCATGTTGGGGATGCCGTCGATGATGGGATAAGCGATACCGAGCTCCTCGTTGATCAGCTCATTGGTCTCAGATGCGTACCTGTGCAGGGACAAAAGCCAGACGTCGTTCTTCTTAAATAAGTTTGTAACTGCAGGTGACATAATCAACACTTTGCCCACGTTAGTGGACACTGGGCCTGAACCAATGAAGGTACATTCATATTAAATATCAACTCAAATATTCCTATGTAAGCTTTTTGAAAAATGTCTTTCTTTTCCTTTCATTACCTTAAAAGTAGTAAACAATATCATCTGCAGAAATCCCAGAGCCATTTATTATCATCAATAAGAATTAGAAGCAGGCATTACACTGACATGAAACTGATAATAAAAAGGAGTCTTTCCTTGTCTAGGTGGCTGATAACGATTACTAAGTGTAACAGTCGTGTAAATGTTCATTTTTGAGATCGCAATTTATTTGTAATGATTTACATCTTAGAGAATAAGAAGATGGAATAAAAATTAACGTATACTATTTTTTGTTGTTTAATCACAAGAACATTCTGTCATTAAAGGGACACAGACACAGCTGACAGGAATGGAGATTTGTTTAAATGTTTTATATTATTCGTTTAGATCAGTTAAAGAAGTTATTGCTACACTATGGTCTGTTGAAGTTATTTTAGTGTCTTACTACACAAATACTCGGATTTACGGTTTTTATACATACTGATGTCAATTATTGTTTTAGACATCAATTGGAATTGCATTGCTCAATTAAATTGTCTAGTTTATTTTATTATAATTGTATAGTTGATGTCAGAGTGTTTGTACGTGATTAATGTTATATACTATTATTAAGGATTTTAAATTGTTTTGTAATTTTAAATGATTTTATAGTTTTAAATATTTGTTGAAGTTTTCATTTCAAAGAGTCTTTCCAACTGACAAATGAGAGCCGTCTGTCACACACAGACACAGCTGATTTTGTTTTTGTTGGACAACAGAGAGGGTCAGTACTTCCGGTCTATTTATTAAAGCCAGAACAACGCAAACAAATCGCAAAATCAGACCGGCTACGAAGCTCTAGGATCCCCGACGCTTCGCATGTGTATTATTGGACTCGTGTACAAGGAAAGCCCCCTACCTCACATGTTGTTTAGTTTGTGTGTGTTTTACCTGAGCGGCTTCTTGCTCAGCGGACACACCAGCAGCTCCAGCAGGGAGAGGTCAAACTGCTCTCCGTCCTTCAGACCTGAGAAGCTCCGCAGCGACACACAGCCGGGGGTCAGCCTCTTATGCACACAGCGGCGAACACACACTGTTTCTGTCAGCAGTCTACCAAAAACATTCCGAAACATGACCGAAACAGTCCGAGAAGCTAGCAAACACTCCCCGACCGGAAGCAGCACAAACGCCGTGTAACCCGAATATCTGTCCTCCTCTTTCTTCTTCTTTGGTCTTTGGGTTGGTTAACAACGTCAAGGCGCATTACCGCCCACTACTGTATTAGCGTGTGGATCAGAATTATCAATCCCATTCACACAAATAAATACATAAATACATTAATAGAAAACAGGTATATAAGTATGCATTCAAGGGGATAAGGGCCATGTGTTTCAAAGTTCTGAGATTAAAGTCAGAATCAGAACATTTGTGAAGAAAGACCTTCATTTCCTCCAGAATATTGACATCTGTTGAAACTGATGGAAACAGTCAGTCAGGCTGGTGTAATGGCGCTGTGGGGGTTTATATTTTCTGACTTAATGTCATGTCTATAGCTTCTCCTGTTTGTTCCCATCTCTCTCCCACCATGGTTGGAGTTATTTATTTATTGGATGTCCATCTTCAGAATGCCCTTAAAGTTTGGCCCAATGCTGTATCCTTAACTTTTATTATGTCACATAATTTCCTGCACCTCAACATTAAGAGCAGACAGAAAAGTCATTCTGAACGCAACACAACAAATTCTCAAATATTGAGCTTGCCCCGCCTCCGACTTCTTTATTTAGGTTTCTGCTTCCGGATCATGAGCAGTTCATCTATAATCTTATACTAACCTTCAATATAGTACGATACAATCCATAGAGTTTGTGAAAGGCTGGACCTACAGTCTTTTCAATCTCAATTGGTGGAGCAGTTTTGAATTTAAAGTGGTGGACAGACACTTGTAGCACGTAGTTTTGCATAACATAGAACACTAGTCATGTGGGTGGTGGTGGCGAGGCCTGTAAGGACCTGGTTTTGGACCCGGAAGATCACCGGCTCAAGTCCCCGAAAAAGCAAGAGCTACCGAGGTGTCCCTGAGCAAGGCACTAGGATGGGTCAAATGCAGAATGTACATTTCCCCTCTGTGGGACCATTAATAATAATACATTTTATTTGTAAGCACTTTTACAGATGCTCAAAGTCACTTTACAGAGGTAATACTTCTTAAGTGTTCCTTCTTCTGCTCTGGAAGTACAAAAGTAGAGCAAACTAGAACAGACAGCGATAGGAGATGTTCTCACCCAAGTATTTACGTATATGACTACCTGCTTTATTTTTCAGAATGGATGATTTATTCACTGATATATTAAAATGTTTAATAGCTGATCTGTCATACATCGTTATTTAAGAAACAGCTCCTCTTTATATAGTGATTATACTGTTTTAGTTTTTTTCTATTGAAACTTTAATCTCCATTAACTATTTTTTCCCACAGTATCGCCCTCCTGTATTACCTTAATCTTATTGCTCTTCTTTCCTCTTTTTAATAAATCCCCATCATCAGCAAACAATGACATTTAAATATGTCCCTGAAGTTGTGCAGACCCATCATTTATGCATAATGGAACAGATAGCTGGGCTAATGATTAATCCCTAAAGTGTTGCATTTCCTATCATGTCTTCCTCTGATAAGACTGTCTCAATCAGGCTCCTCTTCTGTGAGCTGAAGGGTTAGTTCTGCCTGTTGATTTCTTAAGCAACTCCATATAAGAACATAGTTTTAGACTGGTTTAATAGCTTGATTTATGAAATAGAGTAATGATGCACCCCTCATGTGTCTCTACTCTGTCCTGCTTGTGTTTTCTCACAGGAAGTGAGCTGAGAGCAGGTTTGTCTGATGCATAATTTGTGATCCTGCTCATAGTAAAGAACGAAAGCCCCCTAAACTTTGAGGTTACCCTACCCAAGGTAGAACAAAGACCAACCATGTCATTACTTTAAGGACAGAAAATAATAAACATACTGTACCTTTTGGATTTTGAATTTCCGACTATAATTCATGTGTGTTTAACAGTGTATCTTACACAGATGGTAAAAGGTATTGATATAATCGTTGCTTTATTGTATGGTTTGCCTCTCTGTGAACCTCTAGTGAAGATTTGGTGTCATCATTATGTCCAGAGATGCATGGGATACGGCCGAAACGACCCCCTTCACAGGAGACTACATTTTCACTAAATCTGTTATGTGAAGGTTTAAAACATCAAAAACAAAACAAAAAAAATGTAATAATAATATTTTTGAACAACCATCAATTTAAAAAACTGGACATTTTAAAGTGATGGAAAAACTTAGTTGTGCTTTTTTTTCATCTCAAAACTAAGGATTGTTTCCACATTGGTCCGTGTGGGGGCAGTGTTGCACTGAGTAACTTTGTATGTGGCTTTCCTATAAAAATGAACCAGAGTATGGAAAAGGACATGAATTGAAATGGCTCGGGTCGCATTCGTTTGAATGACATATTAATAGAGCAATTTGCATTTAGTAATGTTAAGTACAATAAACACAATCCTGTCGGTACCAGCGACTGTCCCTGTTCTGATTCAGATTTTTCAGGACTTCATACTTCTAGACTAAATAAGCGCATCATCCTAGCTGGGCTCACGGCCGCCAAAAAGATGGTTGTTATGCGATGGAAACCCTCGCAGATGCTTAACATTAGACAGTGCATTCTTACCTTTTTAGATGTGGTATATTTGGAATTGTCAACTGCCCGTATTCATGGAGCTACTGAAAAAACTCTGTCCATTTGGCAGACAGCAGCTGAATCTTTGAAATGCTTATTGGGGTAACCTTATAACCTTAACTATCATCACCCCTTGTGACATTCATTTTATGAATCCTTCTTTCCCCCGAAGTTTGATTTTTTTTGATGGTTGGGTGGGGGGTCATTATTTTTCTTTGCGTCACGAAGTTGTATTTTATTGAAATTTGGATGCATATTTTTGTGACAAATGGCCGACCTTACACTTTTCATGCCCACTCAATATTGTATTGTACTTTTGTATATTGATGTGCAATTGCTTAATAAAAATGTTGTCACAAAAAAAAAAGAAAATAAACACAATCCTATCTCGTAAATATAACTACTTTCTGTTTAGCCTTTCCGAGAACCAGCACCTTATCGTGGTGGAGAGGTTTGTGTGCCCCGATGAACCTGGGGGTTGTGTTGTCTGGTAGGGTCTCCCATAGCAAATTGGTCTCAGGTAAGGGGCCAGACTAAGATTGGTTCAAAAAGACCTCATGAAAAACACACTTGAAAGCGAGGATACCCGGCCCGGAGGAAGCCCGGGTTCCCTTCTGGAGCCAGGCCCAGAAGGAGGACTCGTCAGCGAGCGTCTGGTGGCCGGGCTTGCCACGGAGCCCGGCCGGGCACAGCCTGAAAAAGCAACGTGGGCAACACCTCAGCTTCTCCGTCCCGCGGGCCCACCACCTACGGGAAACAGCGATGGGGTCGGGTGCGCTGCCAGAAGGGTGGTAGTGAAAGCAGAGGGTCTCGACGGACCAGACTCAGGCGACAGAAGCTGGCTTTGGGGACGTGGAATGTCACCTCTCTGGGGGGGAAGGAGCCGGAGCTTGTGCAGGAGGTGGAGCATTACCGGTTGGATCTGGTGTGGCTCACCTCTACGCACAGCGTCGGCTCTGGAACCTTACTTCTGGATAAGTGTTGGACTCTATTCTTCTCCGGAGTTGCCCAATGTGTGAGGCGCCGAGCGGGTGTGGGGATGCTCACAAGCCCCCGGGTCAGTGCCGCTTTGTTGGAGTTTACCCCAGTGGACGAGAGGGTCGCCTCCCTATGCCTGCGGGTCATGGGGGGGAAAACTCTGACTGTTGTGTGTGCTTATGCACCAAACAGCAGTTCAGAGTATTCGGCCTTCTTGGAGACCCTGAAAGAAGTCCTGTAAGGGGCTCCTGAATGGGACTCCTTAGTCTTGCTGGGAGACTTCAACGCACACGTGGGCAATGATGGAGACACTTGGAGGGGCGTGATTGGGAGGAACGGCCCCCCTGATCTGAACCGGAGTGGTGGTTTGCTACTGGACTTCTGTGCTAGTCATGGATTGGCCATAACAAACACCATGTTCGAACATAAGGATGCTCATAAGTGACAGTGGTACCAGACCACCCTAAGCAGAAGGTTCATGATCGATTTTGTTATCGTATCATCGGACCTGAGGCCGCATGTTTTGGACACTCGGTTGGAGAGAGGGGCGGAGTTGTCAACTGATCACCATCTGGTGGTGAGTTGGGCCGAGTGGCGGGGGAAGCCTCTGGACATATCTAGTAAGCCCAAACGTGTATTGCGGGTGAACTGGGAACGTCTGGAGGAGTCCCAAGTCCAGGAGGCCTTCAACTCACACCTCTGGCGGAGCTTTTCAGGCATCCCTGTGGAGGCTGGGGACATTGAACCAGAGTGGGCAGTGTTCAAAGCCTCCATTGCCGAATCTGCGGCGGTGAGCTGTGGTCTTAAGGTTTTAGGTGCCTCAAGGGGCGGTAACCCTCGAACCTCCTGGTGGACACCGGTGGTCAGGGAAGCCGTCCGACTGAAGAAGGAGGCCTTCCGGGATATGTTATCCCTGGGTACTCCTGACGCAGTTGCAAGATATCGACGGGCCCGAAGGGCAGCAGCCTCAGCCATGGCCGAGGCAAAGCAGCGGGTGTGGGAGAAGTTCGGAGAAGCCATGGAGAAGGACTTTCGGTCAGCACCAAAGTTGTTCTGGAAAACCGTCCGACACCTCAGGAGGGAGAAGCAGGGAACCATCCAAGCTGTGTACAGTAAGGATGGGACGCTGTTGACCTCAACTGATAGTGTGTTAGGGCGGTGGAAGGAACACTTTGAAGAACTCCTGAATCCGACAACTCCGCCCTCTATGTTAGAGGCGGAGCTGGAGTATGATCAATTCCAATCTCACGGGGGGAAGTCACTGAGGTAGTTAAACAGCTCCACAGTGGCAAAGCCCCGGGGGTGGATGAGATCCGCCCAGAAATGCTGAAGGCTCTGGGTGTTGAAGGACTGTCATGGTTGACACGTCTCATCAACATTGCGTGGAAGTCGGAAACAGTACCGAAGGAGTGGCAGACAGGGGTGGTGGTTCCCCTTTTTAAAAAGGGGGATCAGAGGGTGTGTGCCAATTACAGAGGCATCACATTACTCAGCCTCCCCGGGAAAGTTTACTCTAAGGTGCTGGAAAGGAGGGTCCGGCCGATTGTCGAACCTCAGATTGAGGAGGAACAATGCGGTTTTCGTCCTGGTCGTGGAACGACGGACCAGCTTTTCACTCTCGCAAGGATCCTGGAGGGGGCCTGGGAGTACGCTCATCCGGTCTACATGTGCTTTGTGGATTTGGAGAAGGCGTATGACCGGGTTCCCAGGGAGATACTGTCGGAGGTGCTGCGGGAGTATGGGGTGAGGGGGTCTCTACTTAGGGCCATCCAATCTCTGTACTCTCAAAGCGAGAGCTGTGTCCGGGTCCTCAGTAGCACGTCGGACCGATTTTCCGGTGAGGGTTGGCCTCCGCCAGGGCTGCGCTTTGCCACCAATCCTGTTTGTGATATTAGACATGGACAGGACTTTGAGGCGTAGTCGTGGGGGAGGGGGGCTGCAGTTTGGTGGGCTAAGGATTGCACCACTGCTTTTTGCAGATGATGAAGAAAAAGATGAAGATTCAACTTTATTGTCATTGCACAGAGTACAAGTACTAGGACAACGAAATGCGGTCTCTGCATTTGACCCATCCTAGTGTTAGGAGCAGTGGGCTGCCATTATGTACGGCGCCCGGGGTGGTCCTAATGGCTTCATCGGTCTGTGACCTTCAGCACTCACTGGATCGGTTCGCGGCCGAGTGTGAAGCGACTGGGATGAGGATCAGCACCTCCAAATCTGAGGCCATGGTTCTCAGCAGGAAACCGATGGATTGTCCACTCCAGGTAGGGAATGAGGCCTTACCCCAAGAGAAGGAGTTCAAGTATCTCGGGGTCTTGTTCTCGAATGAGGGAACAATGGAGCGTGAGATGGGCCGGAGAATCGGAGCAGCGGGAGCGGTACTGCAGTCGCTTTACCGCACCGTTGTGACGAAAAGAGAGCTGAGCCAGAAGGCAAAGCTCTCTGTCTACCGGGCCATCTTCGTTCCTACCCTCACCTATGGTCATGAAGGATGGGTCATGACCAAAAGAACGAGATCGCGGATACAAGCAGCCGAAATGGGATTTCTCCGCAGGGTGGCTGGCATCTCCCTTAGGGATAAGGTGAGAAGTTCAGTCATCCGGGAGGGACTTGGAGTAGAACCGCTGCTCCTTCGCGTTGAAAGGAGCCAGTTGAGGTGGTTCGGGCACCTAGTGAGGATGCCACCTGGGCGCCTCCCTAGGGAGGTGTTCCAGGCACGTCCAGCTGGGAAGAGACCGAGGGGTAGACCTAGGACCAGGTGGAGGGATTATATCTCTTCACTGGCCTGGGAGCGCCTTGGAATCCCCCAGTCAGAGCTGGTTGATGTGGCCAGGGAAAGGAAAGTTTGGGGCTCTCTGCTGGAGCTGTTACCTCCGCGACCCTGATGGAAAAGCGGGAGAAGATGGATGGATGGATGGATGGGGGTTGTCATCTGCTGTAGTTTTACTGGTCATCTTGCTATTTAATAGTTGTATCAGTTATGTGCAACTTTTCATTCTATATAGTACTTAATGTGCTGATTTACTAGCCCCGGAGCCATTGAAAGAGTCTGACTAGCCCTGTTTGACATGCTAGCTAATGTTAGCTAAAATTAGCTTGTGTTAGCTTAGACAGTGGTTAGATTTTTGTAGTATGCAGTTCGGGACTACAAACACAAAAACATCTGTCTGCTAGTTCAGGTACTTGTTAGTAATGCTACTGTGGAAGCTTTTTATATGTTTAAATGCTTCCACATGGTTTTACACACATGTATAGGCCTACATTAATCCTTTTCATTCTTCCCAGCATAAAACAATTTCAGTGTTATTTATTTATGCTCTTGATGTCTTTCTTTATTTTAGAGGAAGCATTCCAGTGTCTTGAAAACAGCAGAAATGGCATCAGATGATGGTGGTGAACAAAGAGCCATGCCCACCACACCTCCTCTCAAACAATCAACACTCAGCACCTCAGCAATCACCCAAAGAAAAGTAAACTCCTTGGTTCTTGAGTTCGTAATTGCAGATGTGCAGCCCTTTTCATTAGTGGAGAATGCCCCATTCCGTAAGATGATCGAAGGAATTAGTGGGGGTAGGACACCCATGTGCAGAAAAACATTGATGTTGTGCATTAAAAGGGGATCTCAAAGTATGAAGGAGGCACTTACTGAAACTCTTCAGGATGTTCAAAACGTGTGCACAACAGCAGATATATGGACGGCTCATCATAGGAGTTTCATGGGAATCACGTGTCACTGGATTGAGCCAGAGACATTAGATCGAAAGTCTGCTGCGCTGGCATGTGAAAGGATAAGGGGCCGCCACACCTATGATGTGATTGCTGCCAAAATTAGTCAGATTCATGCAGAATTCCAGATCCAATTTCGTGAAGGCATTCAATGAATATGGAGGGTGTGAAATGGATGATGAGATGGATGGCATAGATGATGTGCAGTTTGCTGATGTCTCTGCAGTTCTTCAGGAGGAGCAAGAGGAAGAGGAGCTAAACTTTTTTTTGCCACCTCACCATCGATGTGCCGCGCATACTTTGAATCTTGTTGCCACAAATGATCTTGACAAAGTTGCCTCGCAGGGTGTTTCTCGAAAACTATACAGAAGTGCAATGTCAAAATGTGCTGCAATCTGGAATAAGTCTCATCGCTCATCAGGTGCTGCTGATGCAATTGACGAAATTGCCCAAATGAGATGTTTGGTACCTTCAGTGACTAGGTGGAGCTCAGAGTATCATGCAATCGAGAAGTTAATGAGTCTCACTGAGAGTCAGCTCAATAGAATCTTTGACCAGCTGAAAGTGGCCAAACTGCATCCTCAAGAGATGATGTTTCTAAAAGAGTACACAGCCATTCTGAAACCTCTTGCATACTCAATCAACCTGCTCCAGGGAGAAAAGAACTGTTACTTTGGATATATAGTTCCCACCATTCTCAGCCTAAAAGCCAAGTTAGCTGAAAAGTTGACACAAGTGCAGTTCTCAACCCACATCCTCTCAGCTGTTATAAAAGCCATTGACACTCGATTTGGGCAGGTGCTGGCCTCCCATGAGGCAAGGATGGCGGCTTCCACCATCCCAAAGTTTCGACTGTGGTGACGAAGAGAGGGAAGCAATGAAAAGAGCAATGGTCCAAGAGACTCGTCTTCTTCATACAGAGCCTTCTGAGGACGCCGGCACCTCTGGAAATGCCGCAGTTGGAGGTGATCCAGAAGATGATGACAACTTCTTCACTTTTGAGAGAGCACAGATGACAAGTTCATCAGTGGAGGAAGAGGTGCAGAGGTATCTCCAAGATCCAGACAAGTCATTGGCATTGAAGATGTATCCAATGATCAGAGCCCTCTTCTTAAAGTACAATACTACTCTGCCATCAAGTGCTCCTGTCGAGCGTCTCTTTAGCCAGGGAGGACTTATTTTCACTCCACACCGTAACAAAATGACAGATAAGCACTTTGAGCAGGCTCTCCTGCTGCGATACAACCGCCTTTACTGGAGTGTTGACATGTAGAGTAGGTGGGTCAAATATGTAGGTAGGTGGCTCAAAGCATATTGGCTTAAGGTTCACAGGCATTCACAGGCAATGCACATTGACAACCACATTATTCTTTTTAAAACCAATTGTTGTATTTTTTTCATCTGACATTCACATAAAAGCAAGACCTTACATGCCTTCTGCAAATGTTTGCAAAAAAAAGTTTTTCATCCTATGTTATGTACAACTTTGACATTTTGGATTGTTTTTTGCTGCTAGCCTTTGTTGTTACATTACCAAGAAGTAATGTTGGTTTTTCAATATAACATTTGGTGGCGTAGTTTAAAAAAAGGATATCATTTTGCCATCATCACATTCAGTTTGTGTTTCTGTTTTGTTTTGAAGGACCGTTATTAGTGTATCTTTCTTAATGGAAGAACATTAATGTTAAAAAAGTCAGCTGTAACAATCTTAATGGAATGTTTCATATCATCCTTTTATGCTTTTATCATGTAAAATCGGGACAAAGGTAGGGAAAATGCAGGTTTTCCTCTGGTGCTTTTTATTTTTAAGGTGATAAGTTGGAACACCTACGCACTTAGTCGCTCAGTGAAAAAAAAAATGTTAGATGTAACAGCAAATTCTGAACAGAAACAGAGTATTTTATGTTTTTCTATTTTCCCACTTTTAACAGCTGAGTAAATAAAGAAACTGAATGGGAAAATTGGTCAATTCTTCTTTTTTTTTTAACCAAGCAAAACATATTTTGTGTTAACATACCCTCAGTCTTTGTTCAGGGCACATTTTCTGCACATTTCTTTGTTCCTCTACAGAAAATTATAATATATTGCACTTTCAGGGTGACTTGGACCTAACACATTCAGCCAATTGGAACAGAAGAACACACCAGAATAGGGCTGTTTAGTAAGCAGGATTTGATGGGCATATTCCTACACGTATAAAATGCAATTCAATGTGGAAGTAATCCAAGTATTCAGAATACGTTACTCAGATTGACTAATGTAACGGAATACGTTACAAATTACATTTTTGGGCATGTATTCTGTATTCTGTAACGGAATACGTTTTGAAAGTATCCTTCCCAACACTGGTAACATATATGCTATACGTAGAAAAACAAGTCCTTACGTTAAAATGAAACACTCTCAAACCATTTAATGAAGAGTCATTCAGCTTTGCTCTTTAACAAAGTCCATGTAAAAACATGTTGATAAAATGGCCAAAACAGAATTGGCACATTTGCACTACAAGGCGCCTTTTGCAGTCTTTATTTACTGTTTATGTAAATATTTGTAAAACATCTTCTTAACACATGTTCTGAACTCTTGACTTAACCATGGTTTACCTGACGAGAACAACACAATACAAATGTGTGGTGTTGTTCATATGTTATATATGAAATATGACAAAACTGCCATGAAAAACTCTCACACATCTCTCTTATGTCACAACATTTAGGTCTGACACACCGCAACATTAAAACTACTGACTGTGTACTGTGAGCGGCAACATTAACTTTAACCACAAGTTATTTAATTGTTTAGAGGCACCCAAAGCCGGGGAAATTCTTAATGCCAAAGTTCATGTTGGCTTTGAAGGCACCATAAGTGTCCAAAAGAGGAAGCTTTAAAATGTTGGCACAGGCATTTGCCATTGGGAATGTTGACGTTGTAGAAGATAGGAACTGAAGGCGTGGCAGAGGACTCATACAAGCAGGAGGCACACATGGCACACCTGTAGTGAACATTAACACCTCCTCCAAGGTCACTGAACTGTCATTTTCTAAAAGTAAAGAACATTGGAATCAATTGACAGTAAATACTATCTACATCAACACCGGAACCTTTTATAATTTGTGTGTATAAAAATCTGACAAGAGCAAATTGACTAACCTTCAGAATCGAGAACATAGTCTGCCCAGTAACTCATAGCTTTCTCTTCCTGAGCCCTTCTGTTGCTTCCCTGTTGACTAAGTTCAGGCTGAAACAGATTTTCCATCTCTGCAGCAGACAGCTTCACATCGGCATGACAGAGAGCAGGGGTCAGGACCGTCGGATGCTGCTGCAGAGCTGTCAGAAACAGCAAACTTTCAAGTCCAGCCTTGAATCTAAAATACAATTAAAAGATGCATGTGCGTCATGTAGAGGTAAGTAAGCAAGAAAATGGGTCAACAGCAACACGTTTGTCGTAATTATTTTAGCAACAACAATGAAATACAAAAACCTACCTTTCGATTGCAGTGTTGTTCCTGTGGATAATGTACCACTTCAGGTACTCCTCTACAATGATTTTTTTTTCCCTTCACATGACCTGACATGTCTGAAGCACCCAGCAGTCTGCCACATGGCACTGTTCCGTATCGTCAAGTCATGAAGGATCTCCACTGAGGGAGCATTCAATACAAAACAGCTAACGTTAGCAGATAAAAGTAGTCTAGATTTAAAACGGTTCAAGCTGCACGGATAAATCGAGCAGAATCAAACTGTACCCTTACAGTTTTCACAGACAAGCAAACAACTTGAAAATAGCTTTCTGTAGTTTTGGTCAAAGCTAAGTTCTACTAACATTATACACTACACACATAATCTGCTCCCACACACAGAATAAAGTCATTTAAAGTCATTAATACGGCAGCGACAGATATTATATTATCTACATACTGTGTAACTTTAACATTATAAACTTACCCATGAGATGTTTCCTGGAGATCCCCCTGCCTTCTTCTTCTCTCGCATAAAAAAACGCATGCGCATCGGCAGTAACAGTCTCTTCCGCTTTTTTATTTGCGTCATTGCTTTGTTTATCTGCATCGCGGTGTTTCTTTTTATTTGCAGCGGTTTTTTTAATTTGCAGCACCCTGGCCTCTCAGGGCCACCGTACGGAATAGGGTATATCAAAATAAAAACAGTAAAAAAAAAAAAAAATTCAAAACTTCACGTTTCGGTAATGAGAACTAAAAAGTGGTGTAGCTACAAACTTTGAACTTACAGTGGGGCAAAAAAGTATTTAGTCAGCCACCAATTGCGCAAGTTCTCCCATTTAAAAAGATGAGAGAGGCTTGTAATTTTTATCATAGGTATACCTCAACTATGAGAGACAGAATGGGGGAAAAAATCCAGAAAATCACATTGTAGGATTTTTAAAGAATTTATTTTCAAATTATTGTGGAAAATCAGTATTTGGTCAATAACAAAAGTTCATCTCAATACTTTGTTTTATACCCTTTGTTGGCAATGACAGAGGTCAAACGTTTTCTGCAACACGGACTTTCAACTCCCTCCAAAGATTTTCTATGGGGTTGAGATCTGGAGACTGGCTAGGCCACTCCAGGACCTTGAAATGCTTCTTACGAAGCCACTCCTTCGTTGCCCTGGCGGTGTGTTGGGATCATTGTCATGCTGAAAGACCCAGCCACGCTTCATCTTCAGTGCCCTTGCTGATGGAAGGAGGTTTTCACTCAAAATCTCACAATACATGGCCCCATTCATTCTTTCCTTTACACGGATCAGTCGTCCTGGTCCCTTTGCAGAAAAACAGCCCCAAAGCACGATGTTTCCACCCCCATGCTTCACAGTAGGTATGGTGTGCTTTGGATGCAACTCTGCATTCTTTCTCCTCCAAACACGACGAGTTGAGTTTTTACCAAAAAGTTCTATTTTGGTTTCATCTGACCATATGACATTCTCCCAATCCTCTTCTGGATCATCCAAATGCCCTCTAGCAAACTTCAGACGGGCCTGGACATGTACTGGCTTAAGCAGGGGGACACGTCTGGAACTGCAGGATTTAAGTCCCTGGCGTCGTAGTGTGTTACTGATGGTAGCCTCTGTTACTTTGGTCCCAGCTCTCTGCAGGTCATTCACTAGGTCCCCCCGTGTGGTTCTGGGATTTTTGCTTACCGTTCTTGTGATCATTTTGACCCCACGGGTGAGATCTTGCGTGGAGCCCCAGATCGAGGGAGATTAGCAGTGGTCTTGTATGTCTTCCATTTTCTAATAATTGCTCCCACAGTTGATTTCTTCACACCAAGCTGCTTACCTATTGCAGATTCAGTTTTCCCAGCCTGGTGCAGGTCTACAATTTTGTCTCTGGTCTCCTTTGACAGCTCTTTGGTCTTGGCCATAGTGGAGTTTGGAGTATGACTGTTTGAGGTTGTGGACAGGTGTCTTTTATACTGATAACGAGTTCAAAAAGGTGCCATTAATACAGGTAACGAGTGGAGGACAGAGGAGCCTCTTAAAGAAGAAGTTACAGGTCTGTGAGAGCCAGAAATCTTGCTTGTTTGTAGGTGACCAAATACTTATTTTAACGAGGAATTTACCAATTAATTCATTAAAAATCCTACAATGTGATTTCCTGGATTTGTTTTTCTCATTCTGTCTCTCATAGTTGAGGTATACCTATGATAAAAATTACAGGCCTCTCTCATCTTTTTAAATGGGAGAACTTGCACAATTGGTGGCTGACTAAATACTTTTTTGCCCCACTGTATATCTGGAGAGATAAAACATTAACTGCTTACCTGGTAGCCATCTTGAGTGTTACAGTCAATACTGTCCCCTCCAACAAACTTATTCAAATGTAAGTTCCTTGAGGACTTAAACAATGATTGAAAATTGTTGCGGAGAATGAGAAAATTGGTTTTGGACACATTTCTATTCCTTATTATTTTCACTAACTTTACCAATGATCACCAAATACCACATGTTTCTTCACTGTATCTGTTTATAGTACAACAAGCATTAAAGTTCATTCTTTTTTATGTTTGTTAATTACTAGTATTTCCATCTCATAGAACTCAAATCCAGTTATGGACAGGACGCGGTAATGAAAAATAAAATGTAAAAAATAAAATAAAATGTGTATTTATGATGGTAATTTGAAATCATGAGCAAAATTGTACATGAAGAGATGTTTATAATGGTATCCTTATTATTTTGATAGCATTAACATTTATCATAAAAAGGCTTCAAGACACTTTATCCGTCTGATTTTGCGAGAATCATAATTATGGGTCCGCCTAGTAATCCCCTTGGTTTAGAAAGTGGGTCCCACAGGATTTTTGCATGGTTGAGAGTTTGGAAACAATTAAACTTGCGGTATTTCTTGATAGCTGGATTAGGGCTGAACGATTAATTGCATTTGCGATAATATCGCGATATGACAAAACGAGATTGTCCAACCGCAAAGGCTGCGAGTTGACTGGTCACATGATCTGGTCACGTGACTTGCGAGTGAGCCGAGCGGAGCCGAGCGAAGCCAGCAGGCAGGGAAAGAAGTCAACGCTGCGCTTGAACCTGTTGCACAATGGCCTCAGGCTCGTCAGAAGAGTGCACGGCTGGAAGTTTGGTACCAAAGAGGGGCGGCACGTCAGTTGTGTGGAATTATTTTGGCTTTAAAAAGGAAGATGCTGCACAACGTCAGGTATTGTGCAGAACGTGCCTCGCTACTGTTGCTACCTCATGAGGTTCATGATTGTAATCACGATTGATTTATTGCTTGTGTTTGTTGAAAAATACATGAGAAGAGGACCTTGAAAAAAGAATCGCATGTTAAATCGCAATTGCAATATTGAGGAAAAAAATCGCAATTAGATTATTTTCTAAAATCGTTCAGCCCTAAACTGGATTGAGAACGATGAGTTTCAGTTTGTACAGTGTCTGTTTAGCAGGCCGCATTACCGGTTCAGAGCTCCCAAGAAAAGGTGGCATGAGTGTTGGCAACCCGCTGGCGTGGGTCAAAGTCCCGGTGTGTCCGTAGCGTGCTGCTCCGTGTAAGGTTGTATCTGCACCGGAGGCTACACATGGATTTAGCGTATTCAGGGAGGACCAAGGCGTGACGTTCATCCATGAACACCCACCCGATCCTCGGCCTCCTTCCACGCTCAGACCCCGACCTCCGTTGTTGTCCTGGCGGTAATCCATGGCCGGTGCCAAACGACAACCATGCGCATCGGAGAGGCCCGCATCACCAGCACCGGAGGTATGTAGCCCAGGGTTAGGCTAGATGTCTCCAGCCAAGAGGAGGGTTGCTGCCAGAAAAAAGATCTCCTGGTAGATCCGTCTTGATTTTTCGTTACCTCTGGTACCTGTATGTTTTGGCAGGATAGCTTGGCCGTTGTTTAGCAGAACTTCGTAGATAATATGTTTGCTCGTTTGGTCTGATGCTGTGCTGAGGCTCTCCATGCTCAGTTGAATTTGTATAGCAACAACGCACAGAGAGTAAGAGTAGTCCAAAGACAAAACGTACTACAAACAGGCTTTGAGTGATCTGAGCACTTTGCCTTGGTAGTATCAGGGTGCGTGAGCCGGATTTTTGCGATGATAAAAGAGTTTTGCGTAATTGGCAAATGTGTTCGAGTGTGCGGCAGCAGCACCTGCTCGGCTGTGTGTCGCCGTCTTGGTTCAGATTGACATTCACTCAACCTGATTGCCATAACTAAATTAACTAAATGTGACATTTTCATTCTTTAAAGTATACTGTGGGTGTTCTGCCCACCTTATATTAGAAGTTTGATGATAAATTAAGGTTTTGCATTGCCATGGTTTATTGTTAGTAAAGGAATTTTAGGGTACAGGAAGTAGGAGAAAAAGTGAAGCTAAGCAGAGAAGCATGGCAGTAGACCTGCATTTTCCTATTAACTTAGTAAACAGCTCCGTCCGAAAGCAATGACTGTAAGTATAGTAATGACAAAGTAGTTGTAAACATGTATTGTTTAAGGTTATGACATTTGTAATGGTTAAATGTGTGTAACTAAGCGTTAGCATTCGCGCCAGTGTTAGCATTCGGCTAGCGTTAGCATTATTTACTTTGTATTTGACTTGTTTGAACTTGGCGTTCTTGTGTGTTGATCTGTGTTTGTTATGCTTGAATGTATGACATTATTAAGCGCCTTGTATCTTTTTTTAAAATTCTAGTTTCACTCCGTTTGACGGTCAGTTGACTGCAGAGAAGTCAATAAAAGGAGCATGGCTGCTCATTTCCTGGCTCTCAAAAGAGTTTGGCTGGCTGTTTAATCTATGTCAACACTGAGGCAGTACAACACATAGCGAGAACAGTACAGTGGGCCTGTCAATACATTAAAAAAAGAATACTGTTTAATACATATTGTCAGGTGAATGATTGTTCCCACACTGTTCCTTGAGGGGGCAGTGTTGCCCTTAGTGAAGGTACCATTGTATGTGACTTTACTATAATAATGAACAAGACGATGGAAAAGGACATTGCAACTAAATGAACTGCATTGATTTGATTAGCTAGACGACAGCAGCCAGATAATTTCTTTCATCAATCCACGGCAGTGTATTTAGCTCCGGTGGGTTATAGTTATAGGCTAAAGCTCTGTTGACATTTTGTGAATTCTCTTCAGTCACAGGTTCTAGTTTCATTCAAGCCCCATACACATTATCCAAACTTGATTTCCCTGCAGGTAGCTTAACAATATTAAATATTGTCAGAGAGCCCCCCCCTCCATCACCATCCATATTGCTGAATACATTGCTGTGAGACTTTCTTGGCAGGGCCCCAACTTGTTTTAAAACTGCTGCTAGCTGTAATATATCCCACGGCTCAGCGCTTGACAGAGCTGCTAATATGATTTTTCTCCACCTGTTTGCCGGGCCTTGGATACTGTAGCTCTGTTCCTCTGTGTGCTGGGTGTGTTTACTCATGAGAGGTATCCATTATCTCTGACATGTTCCAGCTGAAATGATGCTGAGAAATGTGTTAATACAAAATCTAATGCGATGTGCTCTAACACAGACGATTGAATCATTTTAAAATGGTATTCTTTATGTTCAAATGGAAGCTAAATAGGTAAGGTTGAAAAGAAAAAACAAAAAAAAAGCCACACAGGTAATTAGGAGATGCTTTGACTTTCCTTAACACTCAGCACACCAAAGACATGAAAATATGAAAGCCTATCTTCCTCTGATTTAATTTAAATATTTACCCACATCAGGATCACAGTAGAGCTAATTGGCAAATTAAGTTTTCTTATGTATTTTGAGGTTGGTTTCTTTTAAATAGTTTTATAAAAAATGATTCAAACAAGAGTTATGTAAAGGCCCTATTCTGATTTTTAGGCTTTTCCCTTTTCTTGTAGTGTTGTTGTGCATGGTTGGTCTGCGAGCTAAAATCCCTGTGTTCCTCCCCCACACACTACCCCCCTGCCTAAAACGCCTCCATTGGATTCCTTTGTTCACTTCTGGAGTGACATCACTAGGTGACACTTCACTTTCAATTGGCCAGAGCTCCAACACATTGTACATGATCGGCTAAAGGGCGGGACATTTCTGAGCAGTTGACTAATCACATCCAGCTAACCAATCAGAGCAGACTGAACTCTGGTTTCAGACAGAGGCTGAAAAGAGGTGCAGCAGCACAGGCAGTATGAGAAAAATAAAGAGCTTTATAACCATTAAAGCATGGAGACATGTCCCAGGAGAGATACTGAATACTTCATGAACCTGAACATGATCAGAATATGTCCTCTTTAATGTAATCGCATAAATTACAATAAAGAATCTAACCTGGTTCAGTATGCAGTGCAATTCCCTCCATAAAGTATGATGTTGCAGTTTACATCCATCAAACGATATGTAGTGAAAGTTAGGTAACACACTCAGAGGTAAACCTGTTGAATACTACAGTGGAGCTTTACAAGAGCCACATTTCATTCATCTGGAGCTGACCAAGTCATGAGGCGGGCTCACACACCGAAAAGATTATCTTTACCTGCTAAAAGTGTAAATTGTTTGCTAACAAGTTTGCCCCACAAAGTGTTGTCTTTACATCTTACCGTTTAAAGAGCAGTAAATGAAGTTTAAAATAAATAAAGGTAGCAGTAGCAAGTTTATCTTAGAATGTAACATTTGACTTTCCCACATGGACAGATGGAAGAGTAACAGAGCCTGGGGCTGTTTTAGAGTCTATTTTCTCCTAACTAAATTTAATCTGAGAGAATATTAAGGTTTACTTCTCTTACTGAAAACTAAATTACACGGTAAAACTCAGAGTGATTTTCTAGCAGATGTTCTCTATACTCAGAGTCTTCCAGATGTTCTCTATACTCAGAGTCTTCCAGATGTTCTCTACTGCGAGTCTTCCAGATGTTCTCTACTGCGAGTCTTCCAGATGTTCTCTATACTCTGATATTGAAGATTATTCTCAGGGTTATTTCTGAGAGGGTCTCCTAGTATCGCCTCCTCCCTCTGCTCTGTAATGTAACCTGTACCTGTCTGTGTTAATGTTCACAACCCCGTAAGAACAGGAGGTTGATAGGAAAGTAGTCCCAGGTCAGAGTCCAGTTCCATGGCTTAGTGTTAATGCACCGGAGTCCTCATTCCTGAGCCTGAGTCAGGACTACAACGCTGTCCATTCAGCTTGCTCCTTCTTTCTGTGAATTCTTTACATGATAACTGAGGCATCTGTGGAAGAATAATACCTGAAATGTAAATGATGAGCACACATTGTGTTGCTGCGTTGTCCGTAATGTGGTTTCTTCATGTTTTGAGGACCCACGCAGTAACAGATTCACTGCTTTCTGGGTTGACGTTGATGACACATCCCAGAGAACATTAACTGTCCTGGTTTCAAGCCATCGATCGTGGTGTCCTGACTCATTTCCTCAAAATATAAAAAATCTGGGAGTCAAATTCAAACAGGCTTCAAGCTGCAGCGCATCCCCACACACCCACCGACAGGCGGGCCAGGCTTGGCAGGAAGTGAGCCTTCCCTGCCAGGGTTCTTACAACACTCATAACTTATTTTCTCTCTGGGCAGGGAGAGATCTCTCATAATCTCCATCAACACAGAGATGCTCAGGACTGCAGCGGCCATTTAGCTTTCAATTAGCAGTGATGGAAGAACCACTCAGATTTGATGCTTAAATAAAAGTAAGGATGCTACACTGGAAAAAAGACTTAGTACATACAGATAAATAAATGAATAAGGCTTTATTTTACAGCACAACACATTAAAACAGGAACACCAGAAATTCAATTAAATTCATTCAAATGTTTAAACCTTTTAGCAGCTTCACAGTTCAAGGGACACAAAGTGGTAAGAGGTGTGATAATAAAAAAGTACAATAAAATACATTTTTGTCCAGAAGTTCATGACAGAAAACATAATGAATAAATACAAAGAAATATTAAAACCTATCAAATAAATAAAACAATACAAAACATTAAAATAATCATAATGATTAAAAGACCAATCAAAAGGGGATGCAGCTAATAAAAAGCAAATGTAATCAGTTACAATTACTAGTTACCTGTAAAAAGTATCACAGTATAAAGGTTAAGTAACATGACATCTTCCCGTACTTTTTGATTACCTCAATATCAAATGCAATGCAAAAAAAAGAAAAGAAAAGAAATATCAAAAAGATGTTCTTTGCTTGAATGTATTATGTAATACCGCAGGATCAGAAATGTGTCCTCTTAATTTATATTCTAGGCCTACAGAATAATGTAGTTTAAAAAATGAATTAAAAACAAACACAGATTTTTTTTGTTTAATAAATCAGGTGTCCAGCAACTGCATAAAAAAAGAATGATTTGTTCAGAGTTTGATTCTCAATGTTTTTTGCACTTATTGTAAGTCGCTTTGTAAGCCAAGTGAAATGTAACATAATGGAATGGAATGAAGGTAGTCTAAATGAAAATGCAGGCAGCAGTCTACTTCGATATATCTTTATACTAACTGACTTTATTATGATTATATACCATATTATCTGGATGGGGAGCAACAGATTGCATGTAATGGGATTAAGTAATCAGGATACAAAGAAAAGGTAACTTACAGTTACATCAAAAATGTGGAATCAGATGACTGGTACGTTTAAAAAAAAGAGAGGGGTAATACTAGCAATATTACAATGTTATGTTATAATACCTTTTGAAATAAAAATAGATCATAGGTAGACTTTCTGCCTTCATTTTCATTTTGCTTTTCATTTAGACTGCTTTCATTCTTCTTCATTTGAATAATTTTTTAAACCAGTCAGTGGACACCTGGTTTATTAAATCAAAAATCTGTGTTTGAAAACAGCATTTGTTAATTATATTATTCTGTAGGCCTATTTTTTAATTTAAGAGGACACATTTTAATCCTGAATATCTTAGTTTCTTATTTTCTAAGGTCACATTGTTCGGTTGTTACATATTACACTCAAGCAAAAAACATTCTTTTGAAGCTTATTTTCTCTTATTTATTTGCATTGCATTTGATATTGAGGTAATCCAAAATGAAAGTAGGTCACTGATTCCATAATTTCTACAGGTAACTAGTCATAGTAACAGATTACATTTTTAAAGTAACGCTCCCAACCTGTACATTATACATTATGTTTCTATTTTTCCTTCAGTATGTGTGGTGTTATTTCTGCACGCAGGAGACCCTCTCAGCTCCTCTCTGCCTCTGTAGTTCTGTGGCTCTGGGAGAAGAGGCTGTGTTTGGAGGCAGCAGCGCGTGCGTCACGCTCCCTGCATGGAACCTTCTCAGAGATTCTGCATCAACCCACTCCTCTGAGTCATTTTTGACAAAGCTTTCATCAACCCCACGTTTACACTGACCTGTGTGGTGCCGTTCACCTGAGCTCAGATGTCGGGGCCACCGCTGCAGGCTCAGCAGTCAGTTCTGAGCTGTGTTCAGGGACATGTTGAAGAGTCAGGAGCAGGGATACACAGAGCTCACAGTCCTTTCTTCTATTTTTCTACTGCAATGCTTTCTGTTTGCTTTGTAAAGAGAATCCGACTGCACACCTTCATACAGACATTTATACAATCAAATGTTATATATGTTAATATAAAAATGTAATCTGTTACAATAACTAGTTACCTGGCAACAGTCACACTCTGCTCCCTCACTCTCTGTTGCACCCATCAGCTCCACTATAGGCCTCCTTCACCCTCACCTCAGTGCCAGATCATACTTCGCAACATGCAAGTCTTTCCCGCATTACCTCCCAGATTGCTCTCCGGGTTTCGACCTAGCTTGCCCCTGACCAGCCTGCTTTGCTCGTTTCCTGACCCTGCCTGTACCTGCGTCTTCTGTTTCGCCTATTCCTGGAACCCTCGCCGGGCCCCGACCTGTGTTTTGCCTGCTGTCTGCCGGTTTGTCGTTCTACCTACCACTGCAGCCTTAAAGGTCCCCTATTATGCTTGTCCAGTTATAACCCGTCCTTTCATGTGTTATGTAGCCTTTTCTGCATGTAAACGGTCTGCAAAGTCAAACACCCTCAAAGTACACCCTGTAGCAAGTTAAACTCTAAAGCAGAAAAAACGTGTCTATGATGCCCTCCCACGCTTGTTGGAGATTTTTGTTTTTCCATTTTTTTCTTCTGGGGGCCGTCACTAAATCTATAGACCAATAGGCACACCCTCCTCTGCCATTTACTGTTGAAAGGCTGAAATGTCAAGGAAGTATTTTGCCCTGAAATGTAAGGGGAAATGTCATCTGTTTGCCTTACTGAAGGCAGTACCACGACAGAGTCAGTGGTTGAAATGTATTTTTAACACTATTCCTTCAACAGGTCAAAGTACTGTACTGTGTACCCGGCATTTCACGGACGACAGCTTCAAAAACCTTGCACAGGTTGATGCCGATATGCAAAGCCTGCAGTACTGAAGGACAAGGCTGTTCCTACTTTGTTTCAGTTCTAACATTACATCTGAAATATAAGAGCTGTGAAACCGCCTGCTCCAGTCTACTTTGGGACAGTGGATCAGGTCCATCACGTTGGTCTGTCTCATTTTCAGGATCGGACTCCGGTTCAAACATATATGGCTTCACGACGTCATTGTAACATGTAAACTGATGCTCAGCTGTAACGGGAAGGCTGGGCAGCACTCTCTTAGAAAGGTGCTTGACCAATCAGAACAGAGTGGGGGCGAGCTGACCTATCAGAGCACACTGTCCACCTACTGCATTAAAATAGATATGTATTTAAAATAACGAATAATTAAAGTGGCCTAAATATCAACTATGAAGAAAATTAACCCGGTACGACTACCTATAATATATCAATCTTAAATTCAACAAGACTGTAGCTCTAATCCTGCAGTAATGTCTTTCTTTTTTATTTCAACAGTAATCTGATACTTATTTACACCACCCCCCCGTTTCCACTCTGTTCCAGTTTTCCAGCTTTTATTTACACATTCTATTATCTGATATTGTTTGTATGAATGCACTTATAAGTCCATTCCATACCGCCTCAGGATTCCCAGCTGAAGTTCTGATAGCTCATACGTGCTGATAAACAAACACACGTGCACACAAACACACACACACACACACGTTAATGTTTCTCCACTCCCCTGTAACCCACAGGAAGTCACCCCGCAGAAAGTCTGGATCTGTTTGTGGAAATTTATAACAATGTCATTCCATTCTGACTCTGAGTTTCCTTGCTCGGCACAGGTTTGATCCAATTAGAAACAGGAGATTGGGTTTTTTTCCTGCCAGGAGAGCTTTCATTTCATGCTGAAATATTGCTGACGTAGCGTTTTCTGCTTAATCTGATAATCAGATCCCCAAGGACTTTCGTCTTCCCCCGTCTTCCTTGTTTTCCATGGAACTCTAATCCTCTCTCCTGTGCCCTCCTCTCCTCTTTCTCCTTATCTTTTCCCTCTCCTCACTCTCTCTACCTCCCTTTTCCCTTCTTCCCCTCCACACACCTTCCCCTCTTCAAGTCAACACACTCCACTGCCAACAGAGATAAAAAGCTCAACTCGGGCTAATGCACCTCTTTGATGGACAGGCACAGATCCAATGGAGCGTTGCCCTTCAATTAGGCCTCTGTGGTCACCTGGCAACAGTGTTAACGAAGTGTACCCTTAAATTAAGTCTCGGCAGTTCCTCAGCAGCAGCGTGAGCCAATGAGGCGTGAGCAGAGGTTGATGCTGCTCGCTTCAAGCCCCGGAGTGCCGATTCGGCTTTAATCACTCAGTCGCCATTTAGTGCTACGTTGTCGCACAGGATGTGTGTGTATATGTGTGTGTGTTTTATTATGTGCATACTCAAGGCTCATTGGACGTGCTAAGTTTACAGAGCCTTGATGTTATGTGGCTGTGAGACTTGTTTATGAGCTGTTCATGATAACTCCCTCTAACAATATAGGTGCAGGGCTCCGGCTTTTATAGCAACTCATCCATGGAAGGCTTCATCGCTCACAGAGACAGAGCTGCTGTTTGATGCCGCTGCAAACTCAAGCTTCTCTGTAATCCTTTATCACTGTGTTAAAGCAAAGAAGACCCATCCTCTCTATAATGTCATCTATTAAAAGAGGGGGAGGCAGCAGGGGAAAAGTGAATCAAAGCAAGGGAAGGAAGAGACCTCAGCGAGGAGGAGGGAGATGAAGAGGGAGGATAATGACAGAGAAGGAGGGAGTGATAGAAAGTCCATCCAGAGTGATACAGCAAGATGTGCCTGAGGGTGATGATTAGTGGATTCTAACCCATCTACATTACAAGTACTCAGATCTTGTACTTGAGTAAAAGTAGAAGTACTCAGATGTTGTACTTAAGTAGAAGTACCAGAGTGTAGGAATACTCTGTCACAGTAAAAGTATTCTAAATGTTCCTCCAGTGAAAGTAGAAAGTACTCTCATCAAAATGTACTTAAAGTAGCGACAGTAAAAGTAGTCATTGTTTGATTGGTCCATTTCAGAATAATATCTCTGATATGTTTTATAATGATTGATCATTAAAGTGTTCTCAGAGCTGGTAAAGGTGCAGCTAGTTTGAATGGCTTTGTATACTGCAGGGTAGCTGCTGGATTTACTGCAGGTGAACTAAAGTCTGATTTAAGGGCTGATTATATTTACCATCATTAATCCAGATCTGTAAAGTAACTAAAGGTATTAGATACATGTATTGGAGTAAAAGTACACCATTTACCTCTGAATATAATGCAGTATAAGTCCAATACTCAGGTAAAGTACAACTCCCTCAAAATGAATTGTACTTAAGTACAGTGTACTTGAGTAAATCTACTTAGTTACTTTACACCACTGAGTCGTAAGTCTATCGGTCTTCAGAATCAAAGTGTCAATCATCAAATCAGCTGAGAGCAGTCCAAGCCAAGTCTTATCAAAGCAAGTCAACCATGAGTGAAAACAAGTCCTAGTCAAGTCTCTCTTCACAAGTTGAGCAGCTGTTTAATTCAAAGTGACTCATGCATCTTCTTATGAAATCCAGGGCTTGGACAGACATCTAAAACAAAGGAACAGGTCAGGTTTCAGGCTGATTAAAACAAATTAAGTCTTGAATGATTGCGGAAAAGTTTCCGGCCAAGTTTGAAGTGTCTGATAGTAAACAAAGTCTGCAGTCATTATGCTCAGATCCTTCCAAGCGATAAATAAACTGATCTGCAATGCATGGCCTGTCTGTCTGAATCTCATCTGTGTTTCATTGTTCTGGTATTTTTACCATATTTTAACTTGAGAGCTGACTCATGTTGCTTTATTACATAAAGTCTTAAAGAGGTTTACGCCTTCATTAGACTCATGGAGACATGTCCCAGGAGAGACACTACATACTGATATACACCTGAACATCAGCAGGAGATGACTCTTTAAAGTAGAGACACTACATACTGATATACACCTGAACATCAGCAGGAGAGGACTCTTTAAAGTAGAGACACTACATACTGATATACACCTGAACATCAGCAGGAGAGGACTCTTTAAAGTAGAGACACTACATACTGATATACACCTGAACATCAGCAGGAGAGGACTCTTTAAAGTAGAGACACTACATACTGATATACACCTGAACATCAGCAGGAGAGGACTCTTTAAAGTAGAGACTCTACATACTGATATACACCTGAACATCAGCAGGAGAGGACTCTTTAAAGTAGAGACTCTACATACTGATATACACCTGAACATCAGCTGGAGAGGACTCTTTAAAGTAGAGACGCTACATACTGATATACACCTGAACATCAGCAGGAGAGGACTCTTTAAAGTAGAGACACTACATACTGATATACACCTGAACATCAGCAGGAGAGGACTCTTTAAAGTAGAGACACTACATACTGATATACACCTGAACATCAGCAGGAGAGGACTCTTTAAAGTAGAGACACTACATACTGATATACACCTGAACATCAGCAGGAGAGGACTCTTTAAAGTAGAGACACTACATACTGATATACACCTGAACTTCAGCAGGAGAGGACTCTTTAAAGTAGAGACACTACATTCTGATATACACCTGAACATCAGCTGGATAGGACTCTTTAAAGTAGAGACGCTACATACTGATATACACCTGAACATCAGCAGGAGAGGACTCTTTAAAGTAGAGACACTACATACTGATATACACCTGAACATCAGCAGGAGAGGACTCTTTAAAGTAGAGACACTACATACTGATATACACCTGAACTTCAGCAGGAGAGGACTCTTTAAAGTAGAGACACTACATTCTGATATACACCTGAACATCAGCTGGATAGGACTCTTTAAAGTAGAGACGCTACATACTGATATACACCTGAACATCAGCAGGAGAGGACTCTTTAAAGTAGAGACACTACATACTGATATACACCTGAACATCAGCAGGAGAGGACTCTTTAAAGTAGAGACACTACATACTGACATACACCTGAACATCAGCAGGAGAGGACTCTTTAAAGTAGAGACACTACATACTGACATACACCTGAACATCAGCAGGAGATGACTCTTTAAAGTAGAGACACTACATACTGATATACACCTGAACATCAGCAAGAGAGGACTCTTTAAAGTAGAGACACTACATACTGATATACACCTGAACATCAGCAGGAGAGGACTCTTTAAAGTAGAGACGCTACATACTGATATACACCTGAACATCAGCAGGAGAGGACTCTTTAAAGTAGAGACACTACATACTGATATACACCTGAACATCAGCAGAATAGAGCCTCTACAGCTGAATCAAGAAATCTCATTAACTAGTTTAAATGCGTACAGGAAACACATTCCATTTCATAGAAAGTGTTCTTAACTTGTTTCTGTTAAGTTTTGTTGATGGGGAAATTTCAACAATGCAGCAGTGGAGTCGATCATGGACAGAAAGAAGGTGTTGATATCAGAAGGTTTTCTCCTCTGTTAAAAAAACAAACAAGAATCAATGTCCCTAGCTGCCTTTTTTGAACCCTAAATATAACAACAAAATTTAAAAAAAAAAACACGTAACAGTTATTTAAACTGCCTGAATATGTGCATTTTGATCTGGAGTATAGTGGAACTCTTCTTCCTCTTCTTATGAGATTGCTGTAGATCCATTAGAAAGAATGTTGTGCCCCCCTCTCAGAAAGCATGCGTCACATTAAGCCCCCACTTCTGTTTCATTTCCTCGGTGTCGAACGGTGACATAAATCGTGCGATGTGTGCTTATCCGCATGTTTGAGTGTGTGCATGCAAATGACAGCTTTTATGAGACATTGGGAGAGTAAACAGCAGCATTAGTGGGATTGATGTCGGCGCTCAGAGAGTGCCATCTCATACATGTTTCATGAAACCAAACTGAATTCAGCAGAGACTCAGCGAACTGCATCTCTGAAACTCATATTAAATTTAGTATATGCACACAAACGGCTTGGCAAGGTTGAACGAGACTTCAATCATTTTAGATTTAATATTGATTAGATGCACTGTTCTATATTTTGTCTCTTTACCCGAAGATTTTCCTCCTGACTGGTGTTATGAGGAACGGTGGGACTCCGGGTTGTTGTTGCAGACATTTCTTTTAACGGATGACATTTTTGTGAACTCAACATTTTTAGATTTTTTTCAGCACAAAGTGAAAAAAGATCTTAAAGCAGGGGTGTCCAAACTACTATTTTGAATTGGCCCTCAGCAAATTCTAAACGTATAATGGAAAAGAGTCCACACTTGCTTGTCTTATATTGTACTTCTTAAATATATACATAAAATATATTACACAGTACTCACGCGGTAATAAGCCCACTTATAAATATAAATTCAGTCAATTAAAGTTGAAAACCTTATCTAAAAAATCTGTTGATGAGGAAAAAGCCTAATAACTTATTTCCGTAACAAACTTGAAATAAGCCCTTCATATTTCTCCTTATTGTAAGCAATGTGAAGCTTCTGTTTTAAGGAATCAGCTGCCAAATAAATAAATGAAACCCTACAGAGAGCTGTGAGGTAGGCTGTGTTTTTCTTAAAGCATTTTCAAGTATAATTTACCTACATTTGATTGATTTTGCTAACTTATTACTTAACAAATGAGGTAATATACCTCACCTCTAGTGGGCGGTCCTGCCCTTCCTATGTATTCCGTATGTGGCCCTCGGAGGAAAAAGTTTGGACACCCCTGTCTGGCATCAGGAGTTTTTGCAAAGTTTGCAAAAGCATTGTTTTACAGCATTATACTAACCACATTCATACATTCTGTATTTTCCTTTTATTCAGTGTCCACTGCAGTTCAAAAGGTCACCCTACGGGGCCACCACTGACCCAAATAAGACTGCTTTAAAACCACCAAATCGATAGGATGTAAAAAGAGGTGTGGTGGAGTGGAAGAATTAAGGAACCACGCTACAAGAACAAATAACCTCTAAAAAAAAGAAAAGTACCGACTTCTAACCCACTGCAAAACACCTTGATCAATTCTATATAATAAATATATGAATCATAATGTTTTGAATTACTGAATTGAAGCATTTTTGGACAAGGGTCATAGGATTTATTATAGGGACAAATACAAATATACATCCTAAGTTGAGGGGCAGAAACACCAGCAGGCCTTCCAACAATCATTTATGTTTGTAATGTTGGTATGTGTCCTTATGAATCCTACAAGCATTTTTTTGTCCACTTTTTTGAGCATCATGATTCATATTCTAAGTAAGGGATAATGTGCAGCGAGGTGGTCATTGTGTGGAAAAGAACACCCGACAGGCTGTTCAGGGAGCCCGATTATTACACGACCAGATACTAAACAACTAACGATTCGACTCCCAATATTAATTGAAATCATTTTATTGACTAAAATATGATCTTATTTTTTACGTTAAGAAAAAAAACCCTCTGTTCCACGGCGCACCAATGGCTGGAACTGCGACACCAACAACATTACGGCAGTACTGATCCAGGTTTTCTGTTACTGTTCAGTCTGTTCACAGTTTCTGATTGTTACGTGCCGGGCAGGAGGCAAGAAACTTTTGTTTCTTGCCTCCTGCTCTTTTCTCTACTCCCTGTCATTCGCTACAGCTAATCAGCAGCTGATCAGTACCTGCCTGGGCATCTCTGACTGATGACTGATTACCTCCTCTCACCCTCAGCTGACCAATCAGCACCCAGGATCAGCCATAAAGGAGACAACCAGGAAGCCTTCTCGGGGTCTCACTGCTGGGCCTGCTGCTGACTGGAGAGCCTCAATTTGACTGCGTGTTAAATAACTATGACAATCGTGTATCCTATGCTATATGTTGTGACTGTGTGTGTGTGGTGGGAGGTGGAGGAGTTAGGTAAGTTTGGGGTACCCTTTACATCTCATCACGTAGATAACATATGTTAGACACACTAGGTTAGCGGATTGTTGCCACCCCTGTATTTTGCTTTGTCCACTTATTAGTAGTTCAGGAAGTGAGGGTTTTTGGTTGAGTTTGTTTCAGAAGAGAGGTAGAGATAGGCCTGGTTTTTGTTATATTTATTTCTTTTATTTGGCACAATCTCCCTTGTCTCCTCCTCACCTGAAGAATATTTGTTGTTCATTCTTTAGTTATTAGAAATAAACATTGTCTGTCTACATTTAATCTGACTTGCTCATTAATTGGTTGTCGTGTGTTACTGTCTCCAGGTCCCCTAGACTTTAGTGGGGACGTAACACAAATGGGGGCTCGTCCAGGATCCTTTTCCTGAGCTAAAGACAACCACTATTGAGAAGTCACTGTAGTTGTGACAGTTTGGCTGAGAAAATGGGTTTTGAATTAAAGGATTTCATCAAAAATCCAAGTTTTGATGAGTTGGATTCGGGTCGCAAAGATGACTTGTTATGTATTGCAGCTCACTATAACATTTCAGTAGACAGGTCCTGGTCTTGTTAGAAGAGATCTTTGTTTCTGAAACTTTCAAGATCTGTTAACACAGAGGGGACAGATTTATGTATCAAAGACATGAAAAAGTGGATTTTGCATAATAGGTGACATTGAGTGTGAATCTATACGCCTACTGCCTGAATCTGCTTCATGGTTTCTCTTTCTTTGGTTCATTTGTTCTGTTTTTAATTCAGCAGGTGAACCTATATGTTCATAAAATAGTGTGTGTGAGCTTAACTGTGTGTGTTCAACTAAAACGGAGCATTTTCTGTCAGCTCAGATTTTATTTCTGCTTTTTTAAACTGTAGTATGTGCTCATGTGTTTCAGTGTTAGGCTGCTTCCTGAATATACAGTACTTCATGAAAGGCAGCTTTTCATATCAATACAACCATTTCTTATCCTAAATATATAATATATGGGGGGCTTGGCCCGCCATAGTTTATGGACGCTGTACGCAATGTAGGCGTAGTTTCAAACATCGTTAATAGTTTTTCAAAAAAGTTTGACCTTTTTTCTTTGGGCAATTTATGGCACCCCCCATGGATGGATGCGCCCTTAGCATTCACCTATACTGCCCAGCCTAGGGCCGGCCCTGCATTTTTGAATGAACCCTTCCCAACATTGACTTTATGCTCACTATTTAATATCCATAATCTCTGTCCATAATGTTCTACACATATATATTAGAGGCTGTGGTTTATTAGGCTTACCATGTAAACGTAAGTTAGCATCTAGCTAACATGCAGTGAAGAAACACAACTAATACAGTATATATCGGCTAAAGAATGCTAACGGTGCTCAGTGTGTGCCGGACTGTTAACACATGTTTACAGATCCATAAAGACATAAGGAAAAATATGCATCTTTACAATTCCATTACTTCTTCCATCAAAGGCTGAAACATGTCTGTAGTGATGATGTGTTTCTTATGCTAACCTGACAGCACAGGGCCACATGTGAATGTCTATCATTAGCAGACGTGAAAAGAGACGCAGGACAAGTGCAGCCATTATCATTTTTTACTGTTGGTACTTATAAATATCCAGTTTCAATACACTAATAAAATAGCTCGGACATTTTCATGACATACATATATTGACCGCTTCCCAAAAATGTAGATACTTTCAAAATTTCAGGATCTACAAACCTGAGCCACAAACACAAACAGGGTCAACAGAGGGTTTGCTAACAGATGCTACACAGTAGCTGAAAGAAGACTTCCAGTCCTCCACACATCATTACTATGGGTCCTCAGTGACTGAAAAGGAAATGTTTAATTACATCAAAGTCAGATGAATGATAAACAGGTTCATCCTGCTGACCGTTTATTAGGGATTGTTGAGGGGTTGGGCCTCAAATTATTAGGAGACTGATGGCAAAACGGCTCTACACGGACACCTTATGACAGTGTGTAACTTTTGGAGGTATGTTAATGTAGAGCAAATAAATGTGAGCACGGAGGTGGGGGTCATATCAACGATAGCTGACCCTTTTTTTTTACAACAATATGACCACCGGGTGATTATTCTTTCCCTACTGTCCACTATAGTTAACTGATAGATTGTTAAGAATTCTTAAAAGGATTTAAAAAACATTTTAGATATAATCAGGGACATGTGATCAATGGGAAAATATTAATTAAAAAAAATATTAGGAAACCATTTTACTGTTCTCACATTTGTCTGTGACAGGGCCTGACATCTTAAGGTTAAAAGTCATTTAAAAATTGATTTTATTCAAGAATAAAAATATGCTGAGATGAGACAATATGTGTTCCTAACAGTTTAACATGTTCTACATGTGACATTTAATTGAAATTTAAAGAAATAAATACTTTTACTTGAGCATTTTTCGATGTGAAAATGTATGTTTCTGGTAGAATGTCCCTTAATCAATTTTGCGGAGAAATCCTAATCATGCAAAGAAATTATATTTTTGTGTGCTAATACTTTCTCCTAAATAATCTCCTTCTGTGCTAACAGTGTGCCACTGCGCTCCGAAAGGACAGACCACAGTTACATCTCTCCGGGTCCCAGATGTCTGGTGAGGAAGTGATTGAACAGAAGGTTCTTCTTTGTTGGAGCAAACGTTTTCCTGCTCCCCCATGGTAAACTGATTTTGAGATGTGTCAGAATGCCAGTTTATCTGCTCACAATCCCTGCTGCTGAATTATTGCCTGGTGAATATCCATGATCCAGAGCTTTGAGGGAACAAAGCACTATAAAGAACAAAGCAGCAACTACATTTTAAGAAGAAATCCCCCCTTGGATGCTCGTCTGTCGGATATATCCGTTTGTTGTGTTAATGCCAATCCTTTCATGCTTCCTGTTTGCTAATCCCACTCCTGCACTGTGAGGAGTGATATCCTACATTTCCCAGACTACCTTTCAACTACCCACACAGAGGAGGCTTGCCCTTGTTGCAGCTGTGGTGGAGACTCTAATGACAAGCTGGAGGGAGGGAAGGAAGGGGGGATGAGATGAGATTCATCAAGGTCCAGAGGGTTGGGGGGTTAGGGTCACGGTTAGGGGTTTTTCACCCTAACTAGTGATGCATCATCTCAGTCATTCATTTACCCCCAAAACATGCAAAAACACAACCAAGCCGTGAATACAGACTAGAGTTTAGATTGTTTGGTTTATTACAACCTGGACCTTGTTTTTAGACATCAGCTTTTTAACCTTTTACTCGCTGAGATCTGAGGTTTTTTGATTCGGGAAGCTCACACTGAACATTCACCCTCATAGAGGGGTGCAGGGATGACCTATTTTTGTAGGCCGACCCGGAAGTAAGCTGCATGTGTTCCCTCGAGAAAAAAGAGCAATGTGATTTCTCCATAGGATTCTGGAATATTGTAAAAAAATAAGATCTGTGGAAAACAAACCTGTTTGATGAATGCACGTTTGGTTCAGCCGGATGATCTCCACATGTCTACCCTACTTTTATCATTTTCAAATCATAAATCTAATCGCCGGAAGCAAAATGCTAACGTTATGCTATAAAGGAACTACAGAGGAATACAGCAGGGTCGCACAACTTCAACGTCACGCCAACTTAAGATCCTTTCAACGGACAAAAATACAGATTCAAAATTGTACAAGTTGAAGCGTTTGTTTTATTCGTTTGAAAGAGTGCAGGTACTTGCTTTCAAGCAGAACAGGGACAAACAAACTTAGCGGGAGAGTTTACGTGTTTGGTAAATGGCGTACAGCTTCTGTAGTCCTATTCAGCCACTTGTTAACAACCATCGTTTTTCCGACACGTAAACTCTTAAAAAATCTCTTAAATGTGTGTCAACCACAGACCTTATTTCCAGCTATTTTCCAAAACCCTACGGAGAAATCTCACTGACTCTGAGACGAGGGAACCGGAAGTGGTAAAATGCTAACTCACTTTCGGGTTATAGGGCTTGTTCCTGCACCACTCTATAGACTTTGAGTTTCTGGGTGTGTGTCTGCACATTAGAGACTTGCTCTGGGGGAGGTGCCTTACTTTGTGCTCGCTTCCTGTCAGGGTTCAAGTTATAACCTGAGATTTATGGGGGTCTTCAAAACTTGGGGCGGAGATAAATATATCAACAGCCGGGTGATAACGTAAAAGCATGGTAGCTCGTCTGCTAGCCTACTTTCTTGTCAATATATCTGAATATCAGTTGATAACGGTTTCTTCTTCGGGCTCGCGCAGCACGCTCACAGGCAAAGATTGCGCCATATTTTGTTGCGCCACTCGGAGGTGAAGTGCAGGTATATTGTCATTCAAGACAGAATACATTGCGTAGTTCTTTTTGAAAACATGTTTTTCTTTTAGCCTATTTACAACGTTAACCTACTCAATACATTGAAAAATGCTTTATTTGTGATTAAAATAATGGTTGTAAGTGCAGATGTATGATGTCACTGCTTTTCATAGGAGCCCAGACCCCTCCTTATGGGAGCTCAGCTCTCATAACCGCATAACTCGGACCCTGCTTCCTCTAAACATGAAGGGACGCATGACAAACATCTCACAGCACAGTGCTCACAGTTTGAGAAGTAACCTCACAGTTTTCCTTTGTCATATCTTCCAAATAAGGCTGAGGGACCTGGGTGTTTACCTAAAACCATCTGCCTTCTCGTTTGAAGCACTGAGTTCCGTTTATCACCAGTCATCTTTTTATTAACGCTGGTGATGATGATACTAAAAGCCAAAACTACCAAAGTAAGACCCATGTTGTAATAGACCAGAATTATCTGTGGCTGTCCTGGTAAATCATTTTTCTTTGAATTATTGCTCAACATATCTATATTACTTATGTTTCTACACCTTAAGTAGCATCAATAGAGCCCATGGAACTTTGCTCAGGCTGCTGACAAAGACACACTTGTGTGCGCCTCTACCTGTGTTAATAGTCCCAGGGTTGTAGAACAAAGCGGTGAGTAAACAGCTTTGTTCCAGAAGCCATCGCTCAGAGGAACAAAGCAGAGGCTGTGGAAGAAACTGCTATTTATTTATTTGATTGTTTTTAGATGCTTTTTAATTAACTGGGATCTTTGGTACTTTTTAACAATGTGTCAGTGTTGCTTAATGTCAAAATGGATACCTTTTCCTTTAACGGCAAACCGAATCCACCCAAAGGAACAAATATACAACCTGAACCTGACACTCGAGAACCAGCACCTTATCGTGGTGGAGAGGTTTGTGTGCCCCGATGAACCTGGGGGCTGTGTTGTCTGGAACCTTGTTCTCCTGGTAGGGGCTCCCATGGCAAATTGGTCTCAGGTAAGGGGCCAGACTAAGATTGGTTCAAAAAGACCTCATGAAAAACACACCTGGAAGCGAGGATACCCGGCCCGGAGGAAGCCCGGGGTCCCCTTCTGGAGCCAGGCCCAGAAGGAGGGCTTGTCAGCGAGCGTCTGGTTTGCCGGGCTTGCCACGGAGCCCGGCCGGGCACAGCCCGAAAAAGCAACGTGGGCAACACCTCGGCTTCTCCTTCCCGCGGGCCCACCACCTACGGGAAACAACGATGGGGTCGGGTGCGCTGCCAGAAGGGTGGCAGTGAAAGCAGAGGGTCTCGACGGACCAGACTCAGGCGACAGAAGCTGGCTTTGGGGACGTGGAATGTCACCTCTCTGGGGGGGAAGGAGCCGGAGCTTGTGCGGGAGGTGGAGCGTTACCAGTTGGATCTGGTGGGGCTCACCTCTACGCACAGCGTCGGCTCTGGAACCTTACTTCTGGATAGGGGTTGGACTCTATTCTTCTCCGGAGTTGCCCAAGGTGTGAGGCGCCGAGCGGGTGTGGGGATACTCCCACAACCCCGGTTGAGTGCTGCTTTGTTGGAGTTTACCCCAGTGGACGAGAGGGTCGCCTCCCTACGCCTGCGGGTCATGGGGGGGAAAACTCTGACTGTTGTGTGTGCTTATGAACCAGTTCAGAGTATTCGGCCTTCTTGGAGACCCTGAAAGAAGTCCTGTATGGGGCTCCTTATTGGGACTCCTTAGTCTTGCTGGGAGACTTCAACGCACACGTGGGCAATGATGGAGACACTTGGAGGGGCGTGATTGGGAGGAACGGCCCCCCTGATCCGAACCGGAGTGGTGGTTTGTTACTGGACTTCTGTGCTAGTCATGGATTGGCCATAACAAACACCATGTTCGAACATAAGGATGCTCATAAGTGTACGTGGTACCAGAGCACCCTAGGCAGAAGGTCCATGATCGATTTTGTTATCGTATCATCGGACCTGAGGCCGCATGTTTTGGACACTCGGGTGAAGAGAGGGGCGGTGTTGTCAACTGATCACCATCTGGTGGTGAGTTGGGTCGAGTGGCAGGGGAAGCCTCTGGGCAGACCTGGTAAGCCCAACCATGTAGTGCGGGTGAACTGGGAACGTCTGGAGGAGTCCCAAGTCCAGGAGGCCTTCAACTCACACCTCCGGCGGAGCTTTTCAGGCATCCCTGTGGAGGCTGGGGACATTGAACCAGAGTGGGCGGTGTTCAAAGCCTCTATTGCCGAAGCTGCGGCGGGGAGCTGTGGTCTCAAGGTCTTAGGTGCCTCAAGGGGTGGTAACCCTCGAACCTCCTGGTGGACACCGGTGGTCAGGGAAGCCGTCCGACTGAAGAAGGAGGCCTTTCGGGATATGTTATCCCTGGGTACTCCTGACGAAGCTGCAAGGTATCGACGGGCCCGAAGGGCAGCAGCCGTGGCCGAGGCAAAGCAGCGGGTGTGGGAGAAGTTCGGAGAAGCCATGGAGAAGGACTTTCGGTCAGCACCAAAGTTGTTCTGGAAAACCGTCCGACACCTCAGGAGAGGGAAGCAGGGAACCATCCAAGCTGTGTACAGTAAGGATAGGACACTGTTGACCTCAACTGATAGGGTGTTAGGGCGGTGGAAGGAACACTTTGAGGAACTCCTGAATCCGACAACTCCGCACTCTATGTTAGAGGCGGAGCTGCAGTATCAAGGGGGATCAAATCCAATCTCACGGGGGGAAGTCACTGAGGTAGTTAAACAGCTCCACAGTGGCAAAGCCCCGGGGGTGGATGAAATCCGCCCAGAAATGCTGAAGGCTCTGGGTGTTGAGGGACTGTCATGGTTGACACGTCTCATCAACATTGCGTGGAAGTCGGAAACAGTACCGAAGGAGTGGCAGACCGGGGTGGTGGTTCCCCTTTTTAAAAAGGGGGATCAGAGGGTGTGTGCCAATTACAGAGGCATCACATTACTCAGCCTCCCCGGGAAAGTTTACTCTAAGGTGCTGGAAAGGAGGGTCCGGCCGATTGTCGAACCTCAGATTGAAGAGGAACAATGCGGTTTTTGTCCTGGTCGTGGAACGACGGACCAGCTTTTCACTCTCGCAAGGATCCTGGAGGGGGCCTGGGAGTACACTCATCCGGTCTACATGTGCTTTGTGGATTTGGAGAAGGCGTATGACCGGGTTCCCAGGGAGATACTGTGGGAGGTGCTGCGGGAGTATGGGGTGAGGGGGTCTCTACTCAGGGCCCTCCAATCTCTGTATTCTCAATGCGAGAGCTGTGTCCGGGTCCTCGGCAGCACGTCGGACCGATTTCCGGTGAGGGTTGGCCTCCGCCAGGGCTGCGCTTTGTCACCAATCCTGTTTGTGATATTCACGGACAGGATTTCGAGGCGTAGTCGTGGGGGAGGGGGGCTGCAGTTTGGTGGGCTAAGGATTGCACCACTGCTTTTTGCAGATGATGTGGTCCTAATGGCTTCATCGGTCTGTGACCTTCAGCACTCACTGGATCGGTTTGTGGCCGAGTGTGAAGCGGCTGGGATGAGGATCAGCACCTCCAAATCTGAGGCCATGGTTCTCAGCAGGAAACCGATGGACTGTCCACTCCAGGTAGGGAATGAAGCCTTACCCCAAGTGAAGGAGTTCAAGTATCTCGGGGTCTTGTTCTCGAGTGAGGGAACAATGGAGCGTGAGATGGGCCGGAGAATCGGAGCAGCGGGAGCGGTACTGCAGTGGCTTTACCGCACCGTTGTCACGAAAAGAGAGCTGAGCCACGTCCAGCTGGGAAGAGACCGAGGGGTAGACCTAGGACCAGGTGGAGGGATTATATCTCTTCGCTGGCCTGGGAGCGCCTTGGAATCCCCCAGTCAGAGCTGGTTGATGTGGCCAGGGAAAGGAAAGTTTGGGGCTCTCTGCTGGAGCTGTTACCTCCGCGACAATGACGGAAAAGCGGGAGAAGATGGATGAATGGAACCTTGGCTGCCAGTGTCTTTTAGAATAGATTTTTAAATATTTTACTGTTTTTAAAGCTCTTAATGGTTTGGCACACACATACCTCACCGAGTCACTATCATTTTATGTCCCCAGATGAGCCCTGAGGTCCTCCTCAGCTGGCTTTTTAAATATTAAAAAATAAATACAAATAAAATGTAATTTTATAGAGTAAATAAACACCCTGCCAGGAAATATCAGAGAGGCCGACTCAGTGGACATTTTTTAAATGGCAGCTAAAGACACATTTCTTTAGATTGGCTTTTTATTAGCGACACCCTCCTTTAAATGGTCTTTTAGTCTTTATAATTGACCTACTTTTATATTGTTTTATTTATTTTATTGGTCTTAAAGCATTTTAACTTTTATTATTTATTAAACAGCTTTAATAGCAACTTTTCCTTCGAGGTTGGTCTATTAATAATTGTACCTTATATTATAATTTTGAAGGTATTGTTACTGTTATTCGGTTTACATTTTACACGTTTGCTTTTGTTTTATAGGGTTTCTTATCTTATATCGATTCACTTAGTCTTGTGTCTTATTTTTCCAAGAGGAATCATTATTTATTTTATTGCATTTTATTTTTATTACCACACCTTTTACTTCAATGTGTCTCTTATCCTGTTAAAATGTTATATTTTGTTGCTATGCTGCATGAAAAGGTCTTAACATCTGATCTGAGGGGAATTAATTGTTATTACTCTTGATGTGGGCCATTTTATAAATCACTTGTTGCTGTATGAAAATTGCTATATAAATAAAGCTTTATTATTATTATTATTATATAGTAAATTAATGAGGACAAACACAGTGAAATGTCTTGACTGACGTCATGGAGGGACTGCCTTTGCTTTTGAAATGTTAAAGAAAAAAGCAGAGACTTTGGAAACAGCGGTTATTATCTATTCTGAATTTCTTTTTCACAGCTCCTGCACGTCCACTTTACACCCGTTCAGGCATTTCAATTATTTAGTTTACTGGGCAACTTCCTGGGACTGAACGGTGGGTGACAGGTGGTGTTATCTTGTGAAATATAAAGTGTGAATATATTGGTGAGATGTAGATTGAGTATTTCAGGGTGGGATTTTCATTTAACCTTTTTACAGTTCATATCAGCTCTCCTGAGAACATTAGATTGAACTCCCCTGAGCCTCTGATGGTTCTGTTTGAGAGCTCTCTGAGAGTTTTATAGGACAGATGTGCTTGTCTTTATTTCTGACCTTGGCTGGGCTTTCTGAGGTGTGCTTAATTTTCTCCAACCCCAACAGTTTCTACATCACTTCCCCTCCTTTCCCACAGTTGGAGTAAAGATATTTAATGTTGCATGAGTCAGACTTGTTTTATGTTCTGGTGATATACGAGCTACACAATCTAAAACCTTCAATTCCAGATTCATCTCCTGCTTTTTTACACAAATGTGGCGCCTGCCAGCATGATGGACGGCTGCTTCTGACCAAATGAAATCCAGAGCACTCTCTGAACCTTGAGCATTAGCTGTATTTCTCTGCGGTGCTCTCGGTCCCTCACTTTGTATTTCTCTCTCTCTTCACACAGATGTTGAAGCCTTGCTCACTCAGTTGTTAGAGTGATTGTGTGCAGACTGAGGGAGAGGACAGTGACCCGAAATACTGCTCCTGCAATAACCACAGTGCTTACATGATTTCATGAGCCTGTCCCCTGGAACAAGCCGCTATACTTCTCATTTCTATTGCAGTGGAAGTTTAAAGAGCCCCGGCTCCATCTGCGAGTCTCTGCTCTCAGGACATTGGTATAAAACGTGATTTGGTTGCTGATGCATGTTCCTCTATACAGACTCTTGTTAAAAATCAGTCTGTTATCAAAGCAATTCTTTTGGATCATGTAGTTTGCTGCTTTAGTGAACATGTTAGTCCCTTTCTAACTGGAATACATGCAGCAGAACTCTTTGACATTGGGTCGTGGCTCTGGGTTCAGCAGGGAGTCCATCACAAAGAAGGCGCTCCAGTGGCTGGCGGGGAACAGGATGTTCACTGAGGCAGGACCGTCAGTATGTTAGTGATGGTCCATTTCTGATCGGTGCAGTCCTGAATGACTAGCTGGAAGCTGAACTCCGATTGGGAGCTCTCCACCAGCTCCAGACAGCGCAGAGACTCCATGTTCTGGATGGATCCGCCCTGAAGGGACAGAGAGGGGGAAGGTGAGTGAAAGTACACAGTATTACAAGCAATAATAGAGTGGTGCAGGGTTGACGTATTTTGTAGGCCGACCCGGAAGTAAGCTGCATGTGTTCCCTCGAGAAAAGAGCAATGTGATTTCTCCATAGGATTCTGGAATATTGTGAAAAATAAGATCTGTGGAAAACAAACCTGCTTGATGAATGCACATTTATTTCAGCCGGATGATCTCCACATGTCTGCCCTACTTTTATCATTTCAAATCATAAATCTAATCGCCGGAAGCAAAATGCTAACGTTATGCTATAAAGGAACTACAGAAGAGTACAGCAGGGTCGCACGACTTCAACGTCACGCCAACTTAAGATCCTTTCAACTGACTTTCAAGCGCTTGCATATTTTAACAAAGCTTTTCCTTTTTGCCACACTAAATTTAACTAGAAATCACGTCTCTAGAACAGGGGCAAACAGAGATGGTTGGAGGGATCTGGACTCAAAGTCATGTCGAAGTTTCATGTCGTCTTGGATAATGACCTCGACCTACCTTGTATACAAATGGAAGACTCAGCCCACCGAGATAATATTATTAATAATAATAATAATAATAATAATAATAATAATAATAATAATAATAATAATAATAATGATGATGATGATGATGATGATAATAATAATACATAGGATTTATATAGTGCTTTTCCTAATGCTCAAAGACACTTTTCATAAGATCAGAACAGAAACAACCAAAATATAAAAAACAACAAACGTCCTATTAAAGGTGCAGAGTAAAATGGGGGGGAGGGGAGTTGATTAGAGATTGAAAGCTAGAGTGAATAAGTGAGTTTGAGAGATTGGCAATTGATGCACCATGAATCTCTGAACAGTGAAGCCAGTGAGTAAGAGCCTCAGAGTGTCCTTCTCTTTCATTAGAAGAACATGACATTTTCATTAAGGTCATTAGCTCTACTATTGTTTCTGAACATTATCCTGACCAGACCCTAGTCTCCTACGGCTCCAGGCGCTTGCCCCTACATGCCAGAATGTTCTGGCATGTAGGGGCAAGCGCCTGGAAAACTGCTCATCATTTATCCTAATGCTCATTACACACACTCATGGCTTCCTTCAGATTCATTCAGGGCTCACTAGCCTGTACAAGGACAATAGAACCGGAATAGGACTGGAGGGACTTTGCTTATTTTAATCAAATAAATGACGCACGCTAGCTTTAGCAGCCGATACCTTTGTGAGGCTTGAGTTTCTGGATGTTGTACAGCATGCATCTTAACAGCTGCTGGGTGTTTGCTGTAAGAATAATAAGCAGGTTTACAGCAGAGCTGTGTAGGCATCAGACATGGCCAATATATATCTGACCTTGTGTTTTGAATTTCACAGTCTGTAATCACACATTGGAAGCACTTCAGCGGGAGAGGGCATGCATCCCCACTGCAGCATGGAGTACTTTCCAGGTCCATCTTATGAAAGGGTCTTAGTCATCAAGTACACAAATGATTAGAGATGTGGATAAAATGTAGAATTTCTACAGGCAAGAAGTGCCATGCAACCACCAGGCTTACAGTATTCCCCTACAGATACAATTAAAGAACAATTATAGCACATAACCCTAATTGTACTAATAAGCTACACTATATAGAGTATTGGCACACCTACACATTACACCCAAATGTCAAATTATTAGGCATTAATATGAAGTTGGTCCCCCTTTGCAGATGTGACAGCTTGCTCTCTTCTGAGAAGGCTTTCTACAAGATCATGGAGTGTGTCTGTGGGAACTTTTGCCCATTCATCCTGAAGAGCATCTGTGAGGTCAGACCCTGATGTTGGATGAGAGGGCCTGGCTCTCTGTTCTAGTTCATCCCAAAGGTGTTCAGTGCGGTTAAGGTCAGGGCTCTGTGCGGGCCAGTCCAGTTCTTCCACACCAAACTCATCCAGCCATGCCTTTATGGACCTTGCTTTGTGCTCTGGGGCACAGTCATGCTGGAACAGAAGAGGGCCTTCCCCAAACTGTTTCCACAAAGTTGGAAGTATAGAATATTGCAGAATGACTCGGTAAGATGAAGCATTAAGAATCCCCTTCACTGGAACTAAGGGGCCGAGGCCAACCCAACAAAAACATCCCATACACCCAAGTGTCCCAATATTTTTTATTTGTTTAGTGAATCAATGAGTAGGAATATGGGCCAAGACACTACGCAGATATAGTAGTTTAAAACAAATGTTTACTCTTTACTGAATAAAGTGCAGGAATTATACAGACAGATTTACAACCAACCAAACACTGAAGACAAACTGAGCACCCTAAAAATGGCTTACATGTTTCGTCATATAAAAGTTTGTAAGTTATCGGAAAAGTTCCTCATTCTGTGTTCTCCTACAAGTCAGCCTGTTTCTCCAGGTCCCCATACTCAGATCTTGTCCACTTCTTACAAATATACACAATGCCTCTTGGATTATGTTGTACTGTGTGACAGAATGTATAGTCAGTTGTCACTTGAAGTATCAACAGCAGCCTGGATGTGTGTGTGTGTGTGTGTGTGTGTGTGTGTGTGTGTGTGTGTGTGTGTGTGTGTGTGTGTGTGTGTGTGTGTGTGTGTGTGTGTGTGTGTGTGTGTGTGTGTGTGTGTGTGTGTGTGTGTGTGTGTGTGTGTGTGTGTGTGTGTGTGTTGCTGATGTTTTATGTTGTGAAGATTGATGGGATAGAGGGGGATGATGTTGCACAATGTGTTGAAAACTATTGGTGAAACTGTAGACATTCCAGGAATCCTGCTGATCTGATATCTTGCCAACAGAGTGCTGATCTGTTTTTGTAGGCTGATCTGAAGGGCTCCCTCCACAAAAGCAATGGGATCATTTTACTGATTTTAGGAATATTATAGAAACACATATTTATGAAATGTTATGTCCAACTGGATCTTATCAAAATATTAACAGGACTTTATGATGTTTTAAGAGTAAATGCAATTGCCAGAAGTTAAAAAGCTAACATTAGTCTATAAAAGAACTACATATGGGTTGCATAACACCACCGCTAAGCTAAAGGTGGCTAATGTTACCGACATATGTTGTTAAACTAAATGTGAAAATCTGTTATAACCAGAAATTTTATTTCACGCATCTTTTGAAACTGTTGACTTTGAGACAAGGTAACAGGAAGTGCTCAAAAGTCATTTCTGGGTTTAAGGACTTATTCCTCCACCACTGTTTATAGGAGATTGAAGGTATTTCCAAACTCAGGGAGACATAGGAAACGCTAATTTACTTTAGCGCGGTGGTGACTTAGTCACTAGGGACTTGGTTTGGGAACTGGAAGGTCACTGGTTGAAGTCCCGGAAAGACCAAGAGCTAACGATGTGTCCCTGAGCAAGGCACCCTTCCCTACACTGCTCCACGGGCGCCGTACATATGGCAGCCTACTGCTCCTAACACTTGGATGGGGCCAATGCAGAATGTTGAGAGTAGTTCCTTAGTGATGTGGTAAGAACAGTTATATGTTTTAATGAGCTCAGCCTGAGAGACAAAGCATTTGTGGCAAGCCTGCTGTGTGATTTAAAATCATTATGAGTTACATCTCACACACACACACACACACACACACACACACACACACACACACACACACACACACACACACACACACACACACACACACACACACACACACACACACACACACACACACACACACACATATACTTAAACATTGCACGTGTACACTCCTCTGTGTGCACGATGCCTCTGTACAGAGCAGTTTGCCCACATAGCTGCAGGGCGGCATGTGTAGGTGTGATCACTGGATAAAACAAAGTGCCAACACTGTAATGTCAGACTCTCTCTTGCTCTCTCTCTCTCTCTCTCTCTCTCTCTCTCACACACACACACACACACACACACACACACACACACACACACACACACACACACACACACACACACACACACACACACACACAAACACATAACATTAACTACAGTTGAGCTATCTTTACATTGATCTCAAGCTAGTTAGTGCAACACTAGGAGTAAATGAGGGTTCGAGCGATTGCCATTGCCTGTTTGTCATTCTTAAGTATTGGTTGCATTATGGTCTGTTACATATTTGTGTGTGCTGTTGTTCAGCATTGGCCTCTCCTCGCCTTCTTTGCCTGCACCCAGAGAGAGACTGTTTGTCAGACTCCACATTCCCTAATGGGTTTCTAAAACGCTATCACACAACAGATTTAGTTGCTGAAATAATTGACAGCAATTATTTCAAAAGCAAGTGCTTGTTGTATTTAGAAAGCTTATCCATGAGTGACAGAACTGGCACATCCCTAGAGATGAGGTTTAGATCCTGGAAAGCACAAGATAAGATAAACCTTCTTTATCCATTAAAGGCCAAGGGTAACATCTGAATTGTGCAACAGCATATGATAGCAATATAGAAAATGAGAAAGTAAAACAAAGGAAAAGAATACAAAACAAAAATATAATAATCTCGATTGTACTTCCAAAATAAGAATAAACTAGTTCTTAACAGTAGAGCCGTACACATTGTAGGTGGGTGCTGAGGGGGCTGCAGCTGCTGAATTGTGGTCACTATGACTTGGAGTTTTAAATCTTGCTAAATAGATTCTGAATCAAAGAAAATTTCTGTTCTTTTGAACAACAATTTTATAAACAATATTATATTTAATTCAATCAACAACGCTGATACTCTCTTCAGGAAAGGACAGAGCAAGCTGGTCTTCCTGAGGAGGTTCAGGTCCTTCAACGTGTGCACGAGGCTGCTGCAGACGTTCTAACAGTCTGTGGGGGCCAGTGTGCTCTTCTTTGCCATGGTGTGCTGGGGGGGAAACACCAACAAAAGGGATACTGACAGGCTGAACAAGCTGGTGAGGAAGGCTAGCTCTGTTGTTGGAGTTAAACTGGACAATCTGGAGGAGGTGGCTGAGGGGAGGACGAGGAGGACAGTAACTGGACAGTATCCTGGATAACCCCTCCAAAGCTAGTGAACATGAGGAGTACGTTCAGCCACAGACTCATCCCACCTCGGCACAGCACTAAGCTCCTGGGAAACTCCTTTGTGCCTGTAGCCATCAGGCTGCACAACAAGGGGGTAACCATGTGACTCACTGACAATAACCCAGACTGCACATCAAGCCTGCTCTCTTTGAACAATAACTTTGACCTGCACTTTTTCTGCACACATACATACACATATATTTTTAACAAAACTTATCTGCATATATTTTGTTTAGAATTTAGAATTTTTTATTTAAATGTGTGTTTCATATCCCTGTGTGAAACTGTCTTTTTCCTCTTCTCTGTTGCTGCATAAACACTTGAATTTCCCCACAGGGATTAATAAAGGTGCATCTTATCTTATCTTATCTTATCAAGGAACCTATGCAGCAAATGAACACTGGAATTGAAAAATGACAATGAGGCAGGAGGGCAGGCCATAATGTGGTACGTATAGTCTGTATACCATTTTCTATACTCTAGTAAACCCAAGTGGACACCAGTAATGGAAACTGAAGTGGATGTTAGGCGGCTGGTGGGCGCCGTCCAATCAGAAGGTCTATCCCCACCCCTGCAGGCAACATGAAGTTTCCCTTATCAATATATGTAAAGGGGCTCTATTCTGTTCATCTTCAGGCCCTCTCCTGCTGATGTTCAGGTGTATATCAGTATGTAGAAAAAAAACCTATAGAACACACTACAGGAGAGGGAACACCACTACAGGAGAATAGGACTACTTTAAAACAATATACCACTAACACCAAAATTGTTCCCTCAGACCCGTCTAAAGGGTGTGTGTGTGTGTGTATGTGTGTGTGTGTATGTGTGTGTGTGTGTGTGTGTGTGTGCGTGTGTGTGTGTGCGTGTGTGTGTGTGTGCGCGTGTGTAAGTTGCTTTGTATAAAAGCATCAGCTAAACAACCTGTATTGTGATATATGGTGATGTAATGGAGGTGGAACGTGACGCTGCTCCTCATCAGTCGCTCACTGACCCTGCAAGACATCTCCAGTAATCCATTTATTTACTAGGTCCCAGTCTTTAAAAAAAGATTATTAAACTGAAGACTCTTCCCGTTTTATTTCAGAAAGGTGTATTAATTTGATATGACAATGGAGGCAGTTGTTAATTAAGTAGAGTAGGTCACTCTGCTGCAGAAACTCTTTCTCATAATGAGAATGGATATTCTTTGGTAAGACAACTTGCACAAAAGGTTTGCATATTGGCCTTCATAAAAAGATACATTAAAGCTACCATAATGAATATCTTTATGATATCAGCAGATCAAAATGACTGTGTAATGTGAAAGTGGCTGCATACAGTGACCATCTCGGGGAAATCAGCTCACATGAGTCTTTTAATGTCTTATCACAGTTTTTGTATTGTTTGATGTATTGTAGTGACTCTTAAGCTGCATGCAGACAAACATTCTTTCAGTTCAATTTTATTTTGCATTCTATCTACCCAGCACCACACGCGCGCACGCACGCACGCACACACACACGCACGCACACACACGCACGCACGCACGCACACACACACACACACACACACACACACACACACACACACACACACACACACACACACACACTGTAGCTATCTAGGTAGCATACTGGAGCATTTAGCAGCTAAAGATGCAAGCAAGATATTCTCCTCAGGAGAGGGTGAGGGCAAAACACAGCTGAATGGAGAGTGAAGTCCTCTGAGTTGTGTTTGTCAGGTGAACACGAACATGACTCTATTTGGATGTTGCTGAATAAATATCCCCCACAGTTTGGAACCACAGTTTTATAAGTTTGCGCCCCCCAATTGTGCCCTAAATCAATTAATGCAGGTTTAGAAAAACAGGGTGGAGCAGAATGTGAATCAATTGTGAAAAGCTGGTAAAATCCAAAGCATATCAATTTAATGCCTTTACATTTACAGCCTGATTTTACTGCATTGCATCAAAAACACTGACACTCAACAATTTTTGGTTTCAGAAACAGAATAACTTCTGCTGTGGCATTTAAACCCTTTACACCGCCCGCTGCAGTAAATGGGACTTTATTACAGTCCCCTCCCTGATGGCTCTTACTCTACGTGGTCATTAGAGGAACTAAAGTCATTCCAAAGATCTCTCCTCCTCTGCCTAAAGCCAGTCAGTTTGCTTTCTGTAAGTGTATGACCTCCTGAGTGACTTCCAACAAGTGTACTTAAAAGTCTGTGCCTTACCTCTCTGGCATCCCTCAGGAGTACTGCTCAGGCTCAGTGTACAGAAGCTTTGTTATACACACACACACACACACAAACACACACACACACACACACACACACACATTCTTGTTCCAATAGTCTTTCTCATATACACACAGTAAACTATTTGGCATATATCCAACACCTTGTCTTCGAGTCAGCAGTGAGCCGTCCGTCATTCTGCAGAGCTGGAGCTGCTATCGATTCTATGCTATTAAGGCGGAACACTAGTTAATCAGTCGGTCAGACAGCCAGTCAGCAGGTCGGCCAGGAAGCTCTGCGTGGAGACAAAGAGTGGCCGACTGAGCATCAAGCATAACGGGCCTGAGCTAATACACTTCATCAGGAAGGATGAGGGTTTCATAGTGAAACACATTTAGTCTTTACAGAAGTGGAGCAGCTACAATGAATCACTGCGGCTCACTAATAACTGATGCATCAGAGCTTCCTATTAAATAATTCTGAATGACTAATATCTCTACTCCATCAGCAGAATAGCAAAACATAACAAGACCCCTGAATGATGGTCTTCCTTTAAGAATATACTGTAAGAAATACAAACCAATTGAGTGCTGTGTCAGGTTATAATTAACAATATGTGAGGACTGAGGATGTATATGTATGTATATATACAGTACATGGAAACATGATGCTTTGGGGGGTTTCTCTGCTAAGGGGAAACGGCGATTCCCCACATCGAGGGGATGATGGAAGGGGCCATGTACTGTAAAATATTAACCTGATAACCTCCTTCCCTCAGCCAGGACACTGGAAATGGGACATGGATAGGTCTTCCAGCACGACAATGACCCAAAACATACGGTCAAGGCAACTAAGGAGTGGCTACAGAAGAAGAAGCCCATTAAGGTGATGGAGGGGCCTAGCCAGTCTCTGGACCTCCATCCCATGGAACATCTGTGGAGGGAGCTGAAGCTTCCAGTGGCCCAGCATCAGCCTCCAAACCTTAAGGATTTTGAGAGAATCTGTAGAGAGGAGAGGGCCAAAATCCCTCCTGAGATGTGAGCAAACCTGGTGACAACTACAAGAAGCATCTGACCTCTGTGCTGGCCAGCAAGGCTTTCTCCACCAAGAACTAAGGCATGTTTTGCAAGTTTTTTTGATATTCTGTCTCTCACTGTTAAACTAAACTTACCAGTATAGACTGTTCAGACTGTAAGTGAGCAAACTAACAAAATCGGCAGGGGATCAAATACTTATTTCCTTCACTGTATATACAGTATAGATATAGACGAACAGTGTAGCTAAAGTCAATCACATTGAATAAATGCGGTATATTTCTGCACTTTCCTTGATGTTCAGAGTTGAATTCTTTAGGTTTTTTGCACTTATTGTAAGTCGATTTGGATGAAAGCGTCAGCAAAATGTAATGTAATGTAAATTCATTCTACAAGAAAGTACATTAGGATCACTAGGGCCTAACAAAATACATCTTAGTACTTTAGCTACCCTGAGGCAGATTTCCACATTGAAAATGACTACTATCAGTAGCGACCATTATCAATTAGCCCGAGGTTGATGGATATCCAGCAGCCTGACCAGAGGCGGAGCGGGCCTCATGGGCTCTGAGCTGATGAAGAAGCAGAAAGGCACAGGTTCTCACATTTTAATGATGACAGAATTATTCAGTTATCAATATTTTATTTTCATTCCCTTTAAAGGACATTTCACCTTTTCTTTTATTGTGCCACTCCAACCTCAGGCTCCAAATAGCGATATTAGTTTGGAGTTATTTTAAATGTTACCACTTCCGGTTCCCTCGTCTCAGAGTCAGTGGGATTTCTCTGAAGGATTTTGGAAAATAGCTGGAAATAAGGTAAGGTAATAAGGTATAAACGATAGTCATCTGCCCACCACCAGAAGTCCTGTTCTTATCTATGAAGCTGACAGTAACGTGTTAGCTCACTCCAACTATACCACAACACTTTGGTACAGCTCCTGTTGATTTGCGCTATACAAATAAAGTTAACTTAAACTACACATTACAAATTCATAGCCCATCTATCTCTAAGTTTTACTGTTGCGTGTAAAATAGGCACCCTGCATTTGTACACCGCTTCATTGGCAAACTACACTGTGCACTCATTAACAATAACATTGCAATGGTTTATGGGATGGTCGATGACTCAAAAAACCTGCACTCAACAAACCAATTCATTTCTTGTCACCACCAGGTTCAGTGGAATAACTCGGTTCGACAAACCGACTCTTCGGTCAGACCGTCATCTCTACCCTGCTGTACTCTTCTGTAGTTCCTTTATAGCATAACGTTAGCATTTTGCTTCCGGCGATTAGATTTATGATTTGAAATGATAAAAGTAGGGCAGACATGTGGAGATCATCCGGCTGAACAAAATGTGCATTTATCAAACAGGTTTGTTTTCCACAGATCTTATTTTTCACAATATTCCAGAATCCTATGGAGAAATCACATTGCTTTTTTCTCGAGGGAACACATGCAGCTTACTTCCGGGTCGCCCTACAAAAATACGTCATCCCTGCACCAGTCTATATACAGTTGACAACTTGAAACTAGTTTAAAGCGAGACATCGTTGACAAAAGCACCGCTGCAGCCTCTGGATGTTTGGATCATGTCGCCCACATCACTTTCAGAAGGTATAGGGGTAGTGCAGCTCTACCTCTACCTTCCCTTCCACCCACATTCACACCAGGGTTAACATTACACATGGAGGACTGTTTGTTCCTAGTGTGTACTGTCCCTGAAGCCTTCTGTATTCATTGACGCCCTCCTACATACAGTATACAGTGGCCTAGGAGGAGAACTGGCACCTCTCCAGCTACACAGCTCACTCCATATTTTTCTTGGTCCGATCGGGACGTGAACCGGCGACCCTTCGGTCCCAAGACGAAGTCCCTGCTGACTGAGCCACTGCCGCCCCAAATTAAAGGGCAGCCTTAGAAAATGCCTCCTCCAAAAAGTAATTGGCAAACTTAAAGAAATCATAAGGTTGTAAATATGAAGTTAAATCTGCAGAGAATGCAGTTCTAAGATATTGGATTTTAAAGATTTGACAAACGGGCTGGTCTAAACATTTACACACAGAAGCTTCACAACACTTCAGGAGCCCAAAGTGATATTCTCATAGTTCACAAATGAAACAATCCAATATGAAAATAAAGCCACACTTCTAATTAAAAGTTTCTAGATGTGTGTGTGTGCAGTGTAAAGAGAACCTGGGCTGTGTGCACTGTTCCTAGTCTCACAGGAAGCTGCTTTTCTGGGAGCATTTCTTTATGACTGAATATAATGAATTTAACATTATTCCAATACCCTGAGATCTGGGGTTTAATAACTGAAATGGATGCCTGTATAAATTATAAATGACACAATCTTATTAGAGTTCTTGTTATCTGTAGTGCTGCTGTTCACTTCTCCGTTTGGGTTTATTCAGTTTATTGTGTGTTTAACCATTTCCGTCCAGAGCGCTCTGTGAGCAGCCTGCTCTATACTCCTGTGTTGTGTTATGTTGTTATTGTAACCAAACCGTGATGAGCTCACAGCTTTTGCAAAATCGTCAGGGGACTAATACAAAAATAAATGGCTGATAACCGAAAATCCACAGATATCAGAAAACACTCCCTACTCTCTCCCTCTTTACTTATTCCTCACTCTCTTTTTCTGTATTGATGTCTGTCAGTTTTGTAAAAGATCCACTTATCAATAATTCACGAATTGACTGCCCACCTCACATGAAACCCTGCCTCCCTCTGTCTCTCTCTGCTCTGCCTCGCCCCTCAGTCTATCTCAGACTCTTCCAGTTTCATTAAACTCTGACTCTGTTCTTCCTTTTGATCAATTCACCCTGCCTTCTTACAGGCTTTCTCTTCTTTTTTTTTCTTCTTAAAGGGACAATATAACCAATCAGAGCAGACTGGGCTCTGGTTTCAGACAGAGGGTGAAAAGAGGTGCCGCAGTACAGGCAGTATGAGAACAATAAAGAGCTTTATAAACATAAAAGCATGGAGACATGTCCCAGGAGAGACACTACATACTGATATACACCTGAACATCAGCTGGAGAGGACTCTTTAAAGTAGAGACACTACATACTGATATACACCTGAACATCAGCAGGAGAGGACTCTTTAAAGTAGAGACAATATATCCAAATATGAACCAGAAATGAGCAGAATAGGGCCCCTTTAATCCGTCTCCTTCCTCTACCTCTTTTATTTCCATATATCTTGATCTCCCAGATACTGATCATACACTCCATTGGCCGTCCTTAACCACATACATAGGAAATAGACACATAGCATCAATGCTGTACAGTAGATCATAATAACTTGATGGCATAATGTATATATGTTTGTATAAACTTATGTACAACATCTGTTGCTAGTTTGTGAAATATCTATTTGTAATCATTTTTGCTGCTTTGGATTGGCATCTTTTCTTAATCGTCATTGATTAAGTATAACGATCATTGCACTGGTTTCCAAACAGGCTCCCAGGACCAGTCCTGGGCTTTCAGGTGAATAAATATGTCCATGGATTCACATCCTCCAGGGTCATATTATGATGGCACTAGGCCCAAAAATACTTTCCCCCATAGATTGATATTGTGGGAGAGACATGTCTATAAATCAGTAGGTAATTAAAATTAAGTAGGATCTGGAGGTCAGACTTTTTGGCTTCATGCTCCACTGAGCCATTCTCCTGGTGATGAACCACAGCCTGCTGAAACCAGTTCTCTTCATAAAAGCATGTTTGCAAACCCTCACTCTCAGCAACCCTCTGGGCACAGTATGCTGCTGTTATTAGAATCATTACAAATAGTTATCGGAATTAAACACATTTAAAAGTGTGCATGATTTAATTAGGATAATGATCAGAATTGTTACGTCAGTGCACGTCTCATCTGCATTACACCGGGTTGTTAGTATACATACACATGTAGTGAAGCACATGGTAATAAAATGCATGTCGTGTTATCTCAGTTGATTGCTCATTAACATAAATAACATTGCATAGAATGAACATCCAACGTGGATGTGCCTGGGAGACATTACTCAAGTGAGTAAGTGTTCTTAATTATCTGCTCGGTTAAATGATATTTCCTTTAATGTGCCAACACTGGTGGATAGAACTGACAATCTGGAGGAGGTGGCCGAGGGGAGGACCAGGAGGAAGCTGGAGAACCCTTCCCACCCCCTCCATGCTGAGCTTAATTCATTTTCTGTTTTAAGAGGTTTTTACCTGTATATCATTGTAATTGTATCTTTTATTGTATTATCCGTGTGAATCCGTACTGTCCTGTTTTTCATTCTGACTCTGTTGCTGATTAAACTCCTGAATTTCCCCATGGGGATTAAGAAAGGTACACTGAAAAAAGAAAAGTGAAAATCGTTGACTTAACATAATTTTTAGGGTCAAGTAAACAAAGCATATTTCTTTTTATTGCCAACTACATGAAAGTAGCTATCTCTACATTCTCGATTTCTCACATGTGCTGCAATCTCTCCTTCTTCTTGACTATGTCTCTTAAAAAGTAAGCTCTTTGTCGGAAGAATGATATTTATTTTATTTCAAATATACTAAAAATAAATGTTGTTCACCTACAGTTCTCAACAGGATCATTTCTCTCTTCGTTATTTATCATATTGACCTTACATAGTAATTGAAGGGGCTTCTTCTCTTGTATCTGAGCTTTTGTGCCATTTTTGAACAGTAAAAATAAACGTTGTTTCTTTCTGTTTTTAAACTGAACACCTTGAATGAATGCAGTCATTGCCCAGCAAAAGTCTGTGATTGGTGTACAGGCACTAATTATTGTAGTCAATTAGAAGTTATAACACATATAAAAGGAACAACTTCTGAACATATTTTTGGGAGCTGGCACGATTTCTTATAATAAGATTATTAGTTGGCTCAAATGTTGGCAGTTTTCCTCGGAACATTAACTTCTCAGTTGACCCTCGGTTGCCTTGATATTTTGAGTTGTCCTAACCTTTTTTTTCTTACAGTGTATATCTTATCTTATATTTAGAACAATCATGAATTTACTGAACAGCCACAGTGTGTATGTACAGTATATGTCAAAGAAAGTTAAAGCTGCAATTAAAACCTGTTTTAGTGTGTGTATTGTATAAAGTGGGTTGCTCCTTTTGACAAACCCACAGAGGTTTTAGCTTATTTCTACCCAGATCAGATCAAAATGTATTTATAGAAATGAAATAAAACTCTAAAAACCCACCATAACATCTGTTCAGCATCAACAGACCAGTTATGTTACTGTTCCAGGTAAAAAAAAATTGATTGAGAAAAAAATGACATCAAAATAAATGGTTATGCTGCTCTACAAACAGTGGACATGTCTGCATGCAAACCTGCTTTTTAAATGTGCACATTTCAGTCATATTGTTTTAAGAGGTCTATTAAAAAACTGTTGGTGCATTTTTATAACTATAGGAAATATGATATTGTATTTAATGGTGACCACATATGCCTAATATCTTCCTTATACTTTGGTATGCAGATTTCGGTGGCGAACCGTGTCTATCACAACTGGACCATCTGTGGACACCCTCCCCGATTCAAAAATTTGGTAGTTCTAGTCAGACGGACGTCACGGAGGCAGTCACTTGAATTACTGGTACTGTGCTCGCTACATCGTTACACACCATTAGGGCCTCCTCCACTCAGCAACTTCATTCAGCTCAAGATTTTCAGTTGTTGGACGGACTTTTTTTATAATGTCCATCTTTTCACTGAATGGTCATCTTGAAAAGGGTACTAACAACAGTTCCGCAACAATATCATCTTCACCTGTTGCCATTTCCATGTAAAAAACCAATAAAACTTCAAATGAATTGCTACGTAGCACTTAGCTAGATCCTCTGTCTCGAGCCAGTTAGCTAACGGGTCTTCTAGAATACCCTGGAACCGTGGGAAAATCTGAAAGAATACGCACATTGGCTACACATCAATATATGATTGGTTGATCAAGTTGTCAATCCAAACGTGTGCTCTCATTCAGTTTCAGGGCCAGGGCATTCTGTCAAGGATATAGAATACCCTGGTTGAAAGATATTCTTCCCAGAGAACCAGAAAAATATCCGAATGGTTGCATTTTTTCTCTAACACAAAACCACTCATATGAGTAATGCATGGACTGAGAGAGACAAACAAATCAACACTGAAATATTACAGATCAACAACACAGATACCATTCTCATTTTATTTAAATTATATTTATATAATTAATTTGATTGTTTTTTGTTTTATCTGAGGGTTCGAGGGTCTTCTCTGAATACCTTTAAGGCCCTGACGGTTCACCACTGGCAGATTTGGTGTATCACTGGTGACTGACTGATGCATCAGTAGTGAAAGGTAGATACATACTGCCATTTGGTATGCAAACCGCTTAAAAAGCGTTAGGTTTCTTTACTGATAAAGATGTGATTAAAAGATGAACTTTCTGTATTTCACTTTCACTTCTATTTGTATAACTTTTTAGATCTAGCATTTCAAAGAGAAGCTCATAGTTAGGCCTCATACGACCTCTCTAAACTTCTCCCGGAGAAATTTGAGTTTTCTTTTCATAACCCCCAAGAGGATGGGCAGAATGGTCTTCATTCCTTTTACTCATACATGAGTTAGATGTGAGACTTCAGATTCAATGCTCATTAGAGGTGGATGATACAGGGCCCACAATCTGCAAATACTGAGATACTCAGGGCCTGGAGGTAAGGGAGAGGGAGGTATGATCCTGAGGAGACTGGATCTGAAGGAAGGGTAGGTAAGAATCTTATTCAGTCTGATAGGGAAAAAAACAGGAGAACACACACACACACACACACACACACACACACACACACACACACACACACACACACACACACACACACACACACACACACACACACACACACACACACACACACACACACACAAACACACACAGCATAGATGCCTAGGGCCGCAATACAGTTCCTTATATTAAACTAATTATCCAACTTTCTTTTTATCTGTCACAATGTAAGACAACAATAAACATATGAGGATTCAAAATAAGAAGAAGCTAGTTGAAAGTCAGACAGTGTGGATGTGGAAACACTCATTATTCACTATTCAAAAGAGAAGTAGATGTGCTTTTAAAATGCCTAAGGTATAAAATGGCAGAAAACGATCCATGCTCTAAGAAAACCCGAAGAGATGCCAATATGAAACAAAGTGGACAGGAAGTGGACAGGAAGAGGCCAAGCCTCCAATAAGGAACATGCGCTCTAACACCACGGAGCTTTCAGGAGAAAAGCATCAAGATGTTACAGACAGTAAACCTCTTCTACAAAATCTACAAGTTAAACAAACACACAATTGGAGTGTTGAATAAAACTTGTGCATGCAGGGTCTGGCTGTGTTCCTGTGTGTGTGTGTGTGTGTGTGGGGGGGGGGGGGCCTACCTGCGTGAAGGTCCAGGTGAGCTTCATGTGTTTGGTTCCTGCGTAGCTGCACTCCAGCAGCCGGGGCCTGCTGTTCACATCCACCAGACACTTGTTGTCATCATCATCGATTGTGGGGCTCAGCACCCCGAGGTGGAGCTGCTGGGAGCTGCTGTAGTACACATTCTGCTGGGAGACAGGAGCAGAGGGTGAGTACTGAGGACTTCCCGGAAGTTGTTGATGAAGGCATCTAAAGGGACCCTTTAATACTTTTAGGGTGTAACTGTGAGTCTTAAAGGGGCCCCATTATGGATTTTCGGGTGTTCCCTTTCCTGTAGTGTGTCGTGTAGCCTTTTGTGCATGTAAATGGTCAGCAGAGGCTAAAATCCTGTTGTACCGTGTGTGGGAGTGTAGCATGGAGACATGTCCCAGGAGAGACACTACATACTGATATACACCTGAACATCAGCAGGAGAGTACTCTTTAAAGTAGAGACACTACATACTGATATACACCTGAACATCAGCAGGAGAGGACTCTTTAAAGTAGAGACACTACACACTGATATACACCTGAACTTCAGCAGGAGAGGACTCTTTAAAGTAGAGACACTACACACTGATATACACCTGAACATCAGCAGGAGAGGACTCTTTAAAGTAGAGACACTACACACTGATATACACCTGAACATCAGCAGGAGAGGACTCTTTAAAGTAGAGACACTACATACTGATATACACCTGAACATCAGCAGGAGAGGACTCTTTAAAGTAGAGACACTACATACTGATATACATTACGTCCTGTTTAAAAAGACTTTTTAGCTGTGGAAAACATTAAGAGATACTAACAGTCAGCCTTCTCTTATCGTTTTCTAAATGTGCTTTGGCAATTAACTACATAAAAAAAGAGGTAAAAAGGAGGTAAACAGCTGCAATCAAACAGGCGGCATTGTGGTATCATCCACATTTCATAACAGATCAGCTGTAATTAAATCTCCTAAAGTGTTTTATTTGTGTGCAAAAACTGAAGCAACATTAAATGTAAGAGTTGAGGAGCCAAGCCTTTTCATATATCAAATGATTATACGAAAAGATGATGCCACTTTATTTGTGAGAGAATTCTCCATTGTTTCTGAAGTGTACATTCCTGCTAAATTCATTACATCAGTCTGCCTTAGAATACAGTGTTCTATCTTTGCAGCTTTTAATCAGCTTAGGTGCAATATCATCATATAACTTTAACTTCATGACTACCGTATTTTCCGGACTACAAGGCGCACCTGAATATTAGCGGCACAAGCTAAAATTAGGGGAAAATCCTATTTTGTTCATACATTAGCCGCACCGGACTAAAAGCCGCAGGTGTTTTAATGTTTAATTACCATATGTAAGAGAATATGTATATATCTTTCTTAGTGGGAATTTGCGGAAGTTTGTTATATTTTCAGCGTAGTCGGGAGGGAGTTGCTGACACACAGTCGTCCGCGCCCTGATGGACAGTCCTTTTCGTTTCATAAATCTGTGACACCAGGATGGTCCACCTCTGAAATTTTCTATCTTCATTTCGGTGGCGACTGTTTTGGCTTTCAGTCGGAACTGCACAGTTGAAACACCTCGCCCGTTTGCTCTCTGTGCGTTCACCCAGTCTTCAAGTTTGGGCCATCTGCTTTTATTACCTCTGAAAGCTTTTTTCGTCTTTTTGGACTGAGCCAGTTCTTCACGCTGGCTGTTCTTCTCCAACGTCTCACCATTGATTCGTTTATACCAAGGGTACGTGCAGCAGCTCTATTTCCCTCGTTGAGAGCCAAATCGACTGCCTTTAATTTAAAAGCTGCATCATATGCATTTCTTTTGTTTGCCATAATGAGGGTTTGTGGATGAAAGCTTCCTTTGCTCCTGTAATACTCGTCTTGCTCTTGCTAATCTAGTGTCTTTTTCGCGCTAATTCGTACGGCACTACTTTGCCTGGCGGACGTACATGTGACCAACATACCACTCTTTTCCCCCGTGACTGTGTGTCTGATCGCATGCCCTTCTGCCAGACAAAGTAGTGGCGTACAACAGCTGAACAAACCAAAACAAAACCTCTTACGATATCACAAAAATCATGAAAAATCCATAGAAAAGCCGCACCGGACTATAAGCCGCAGGGTTCAAAGCTTGTGCAAAAAGTAGCGGCTTATAGTCTGGAAATTACGGTACCTAAACTCAAGAGCTTCCTCTCATACATCAGCACACACTTCTGCATTGTTTGCAAATGCCTCACATTCACAGATATTCGTCATTAGCAGCAGGGAGTGGTGGAAGTAGGTTATATATTTTTTCACTTGCTTATAACTTCACCTGCAAAATGTGCAAGGTTTCTAAACAACATTCCCATTTTAGTGTGGCCAAAAATAAACAGGCCACCTGTAACTGATCTAATTAAGAAGAAAAACAGAAAAAGAAAACAGGGAGGAGAAATATTCCGTAATGAAGGAGGGAAAGGAAAGGTCAGGGATGGAAGTGTCGATCCAGGCTGTGTATTAGTGGAGAAATGTTTGCATACCTGAAAAACAAACAAGAAAACACAAAGACTTAATAATGAATGCAAATATTAACCCCGTTTTTAAGCATGGGAAATGTCTTCCAAGGTAAATCAAACACAACCTGAAGTATTTTAAAGTTTAAACCACACACACTTCCCAAGTCTAACAGAAGACACAGATCACACACAGCCTGACATGAGCGGAGCAAAGGGAAGGATCAAGGTTGACATGAATTCCAAACAAGCCAACATTTGAGAACAAGGAGAAACAAAAAGTCGAGAGTGCATTCAGAAGCACCGCTGCTCAGAACAAATGGAAACCTAGTGAGTGTGGGACGCCCTCGGGGGGTAATTGAGGAGAATGATGACAGTCTTATATGAGCAGGGCATTTCTAGAGAGGAGACATTATCACACTTCATTACACGGCTTAGTTGAGTACTCGATTCTGATTGGTCAATTTGATATTTCCGAGGTTGAAAATACTTGCTAACAGACCTCAGCTTAGCATCACATGAACATTGCTAAGAAGGATCAAGGGGACGATGTGTAGTCATATCAATCCACAGAAAGAAGTCTGGTGGCTTTAACGTTAGCTGTTGACAACAGACTTAGTGTTCTCCATCAGAAAACAGAGTCGAATCATTTTGAATATTCACTTTTATATTTCTGGATAGCACAAAACGTTCTAATCATCACGCTAAACCTTAAAGAAAAGAAAAAGAGAACAAGAGAAGGAAAGAAGTTAAAAGACAGAGTGCCAGACGTCAGAGAAATCACCAGAAGAAAACAGACAGGAAGTAAACAATGGGTACATGCCATGTCCTTAACTTGCATCCCTGCTTCCTTCACTTGAGTCGTTTCCTTGCGTCTTAAAACCTTGGAAACCACACGAAGAGAGAGGAAGCAAGGAACTGAGTTTAAAGAGCAATGGGACGTCCTTTCCAGCTGTCCGACACAGCTGGATCGTCTGACAGCAGCCAGCTGTGTCGTCGTTTTATTCACACACAAACATCTCCCCCAACTGCCGCCTCTGTTGGTACACATTTACTGACATAAACATGTGTATCATTTGTTGTACACCGAAGCAAATTAAATAAAAAAAGGTAAAAGCCATTCTTAAAATGTATTAACGAACAATAGTTTTTCTTGGTGACTTTAAATCCGTCTCTTTTTTAATTGAATTGTGTTAATCATGAGCGATTTTGATTATTTTTGTCCATTTTTTTTCATAGATGATTCATTAATTAAAACAATACAAACTGAGGAGTGATTTCCTTCAACTCCGCTGTTAAACGGCTTCTTCCTGTAAATCTGTAGACAGATAACCACTCAAAAGTGGACTGTGGACCAGTGAAATAGGAGAAGACCTCGGCCGAGAGTCCTTTGTAGACTTATTATGTCATTGTTGAATTAATGCTGTTAAACTTGACAAGAAGCATCTTGGATTCTTTCCAAGATCTTGGATTAATAGCCTCGCTGCACATAATCCGACTCGTTAACCAGCCACTGTGCTTCTGAGCTGCTGTATAAAACAACAGTGCATCTACAGCTGTATGAGTGTGTTGAGTGTGTGTGAATATGTCCAAGTGTTTTGGTTTCTCTGTCTATGTGCATGTCTAATAAGAGAGATTAATCTTGTATCTGTCAATAGATTGCAGCTCAGCTCCCAGCAGAATGCTATCTCCTCTCCTGCCACGGCGTCTTAAAACCTCTAATGGAAGGATTAGCACGGTGCTGTCAGAAGATAGCAATCTCTCCTGACAGATGTACACATTAGCACGAAGGGACAGAACAAAGCCTGTAATCTAGGATGATGCTCTGATGCTTAATGTCTACCTGCAGCAGATGACAATTTTAACAGAGCAACAAAAAGCTGTTGTTTAGTGAGCTGTGCTGCGGGACATATTTTACTGTCCTTGGGCAAGACACTGAACAGCCCTGGCTGACCTGTCAGCGTGGGACTGTGTGAGAAGAGCATTTATATAAGACCCTAAAAAGCCTCTGCCATCAGTGTATGATTGTTGATATATACTGTGAAAGAGCTACAAGTGATCAAACGTTTAGATAGAAGCAGTACAGTAAAGAACACTGGGTCAGTATTGAGCCTCAGAGCGCAGTCTGGCACAACCTGGACTGCTCCTGAGTGCTGATGGAGAGTAGATGATTCAGAGGAGCTCACTGTGGGGCAGATGTGCAGTGATTATGTAAACGTTACTTTTTAGCCATACTATTTTATATATAATGTTTAGTTCGCTAACTTGCTTGCCCTTTCTAGCCTACATTAAAAAAAAATGTTGATATTGTTATAGGCTACCATGTCGCATCATAATCATCTGTAACATTTTTATCCTCGCTGATAAGCAACAGGTACTTCGTTCAGAGGTGGGAGAGGTATTCAGGTCTTGTACTGAAGTAAAAGTGAAAGTACTCAGATCTTGTATTGAAGCAAAAGTACTCAGATGTTGTACTTGAGTAAAAGTAGAAGTACTCAGATCTTGTACTTGAGTAAAGTAGAAGTACTCAGATCTTGTACTTGAGTAAAGTAGAAGTACTCAGATCTTGTACTTGAGTAAAGTAGAAGTACCAGAGTGTAGGAATACTCTGTCACAGTAAAAGTATTCTAAATGTTCCTCCAGTGAAAGTAGAAAGTACTCTCATCTAAATGTACTTAAAGTAGTGACAGTAAAAGTAGTCATTGTCTGATTGGTCCATTTCAGAATAATATCTCTGATATGTTTTATAATGATTGATCATTAAAGTGTTCTCAGAGCTGGTAAAGGTGCAGCTAGTTTGAATGGCTTTGTATACTGCAGGGTAGCTGCTGGATTTACTGCAGGTGAACTACAGTCTGATTTAAGGGCTGATTATATTTACCATCATTAATCCAGATCTGTAAAGAAACTAAAGGGATTCAATACATGTAGTGCAGTAAAAGTAAAATAAAAAAACTGAAACGCTGACTTAATTAAATGTATTACTGTATGACAGCAGCACTGCTTTGTTTATACAATTAACTTCTGAACTGTAGTGGAGAAGGAGTACGAAGTAACAAAAAATGTAAACACTGAAGTTAAGTACACTCAAAAGTCTCTCAAAGTTGTACTTTAGCACAGTAGTTGAGTTAATGTACTTAACACCACTGAAGAACATGCCAGTCAACTTTTATCTTCTTTTATCTTAAGCAAAAACAACTGGAGTCAAAGACAGCTTGCAGTCCATGCAGGAGGACAGACAGTCAGTTGGACAATGGGTTTGAACGTTCCAGCAGAACCACCAGAAACAGCAGGAGTTTAAATTATCTTCCATCTCTGCTCAAGAGATACCAATGTCACAACACATTTGACTTTTTTCTCCACTACATTTATTTTAACACTCACCATTACTATTTACTTTGCACATATAAAAGTCCTGATATGCAGATATGCTATACTGCAGTTCTGTACCAGTAATCTACAGAGTATTTGTAGTATCTGTATTTGGTCCACGTTGTCAAACTGAAATGCTCTAACATTTATAAAAACAGGTACAAGTACACTTAGCAAATAGTGTTGCAGATGAGTACTTTTATTGAAATAAAGGATTTACTACTTAAAACGCTGAATAAATATAGCATACCTTGATTTATATTTCATTGGTCAGTTAAATTACTTTAATAATGACTTTAATTAAAATATGCAAGCATTTAACCAGCTATTCTTTTTTAATAAATGACGAAATTAGTTCCTAATTTTAGACATTCTTTACCCAAACAAGAGAGAAAGTAGGCATGTGCACACACACACACACACACACACACACACACACACACACACACACACACACACACACACACACACACACACACACACACACACACACACACACACACACACACACACACACACACACACACACACACACACACACACACACGTCTACAGGAGCAGTGAGAGAGCAGACGTGAGGGTAACTACAGAAATATATTCTTCATTCTTTATAGATACAGATCGGAAGCTGACTTGAAAAACCCTCTTTTTCGTAATACTATACATCTTACAGACTCTGGGGCTCATTACGATCTCGCACACTGATCAGATTGGTCACAGTTTTAATACGCTCACAGAAAGTCATTTTCAAAGCGGATTTCTTCAACGCAGAAATCCCTGATATTAATGACTCTGAACATGAACGAGCAGCCTCTGCTTCAGCCTGTGCTGTCTACGCATTTTATATTTTAAAAGTGTTTTCAAATGTATATCTTGGAATGAGATTCTTTAAATAGGTAAGATGGCGATTAGTTCCGCAGGATGGTTCAGATCGTTTTTCTTTCTACTGATGAATCAACGCACGCAAAGAATCAATATTGTAATATTGAAAAGCCAGCAGCAATTACTTTTTTCTGACGAACACACAGGTAATATGTTTTAAACTTTAAAAAGTCTAGTAATTGGTTTACTCAACTCACTGACTCCCTAGCAATGTCTCAAGTTATAAATCAATGTCTTATAAAGTCTGTAAACAAAAGTCACTTTGGGAAAAGCCTGTTGTCTTGGCGTTTAATCATAAAGTAAACGTGTTCTGCTTCCAGGCTGATTTTTAGCCTTTTTATAAATTAAATTCAGCTACAACATTTCAGCTTGTTCATTTCTATCTTAACTTACAAACAAGTTCATTATCCTGCTAATTCTCTCTGTGTCGACACCCACGTACCCAGCCACACACACACAAGTGCACACTTAACACAATTATGTTACTTTACCGGATATAACATTAAACTAACTAATTCACTTAAAAGCAACAGCACATCAGCACAGGTATTGTCCTAAAAATACAAGTATCACACACACACACACACACACACACAGACACACAGACACACAGACACACAGACACACACACACACACACACACACACACACACACACACACACACACACACACACACACACACACACACACACACACACACACACACACACACACATACAGATAATGCTGCCCTGCTGCTAAATAGCCTCAAAAGTCTCCTTTTCAAACTTTATTGATCCAGTCACAAAACAATCTTTAGCAGCACTTCACTTGGGGCATAAATCTGATTCCTATTACGTGCTTAGCTTCCTCCCCATTTCGAGGAATATGTTTTGTCATCCACACCTTGAAATTAACCCATGAACAGTCAATTTATATCTTGTGTTGTTCCTCATGGAGATTTTCATGGATCTCTTCGGCATCTAAATAACTCAACATGCTGGGAAATAAGAAATACATTTCTAGAAAATACAATAATTGTTTCCCAACTTGCTTAAATTAGGCTGTGCGTTGTGCTGAGAGAGCTGGAGACCAATCACAATGCTGAACTGAGACATACATTCAGTGGAAGCACATCTATGAATGTTATACAGTTAGGCTCTGAGGGCTAATTAGATCTGAGTCGGAAAATACATTTGCATTTATATATATATTCTATGACGTTAGGGAAGGCAATATACTGTATATATACAGTATATGAGTAGTATAAATACATGTATTTCCATTTCCTGCTACCTTCTGCAATGAGTTTAAAAAGCATACTTCTAAATGTGTTTTTAAATGCTATTTTTAATGTACACGTTTTTGGAATAAGAGTCACATTCAAAACTTTGACTCAATAAATTGTCATAAATCTTTACAATAGTATGTAAAGTTACCTTTGGGATCTCCATCTGAGCCTGATGTTTCCCTCCGAGGCTAAAAGCTGTCAGAGCCATGTGAGACTCTGAAGTATGCGCTCTCTTTTTACCTTTAGTTATCATCTATCAACCCAGCCGATCTATCCTGTTCTCCCATTGATGATCGTAACCAGTGGCGGTTGTAGACTAATTTTACTGGAGGGGGCACAATAAACGCAGGCTATAAAAGACAAAGACAGTATAAAGTAATTGTGTGAAACAAACATAAAATACAGTAATTGGTATTTATTTCAGTAAGAGTAAGTGTCAGCTCTTTGTTTCAGTAACAACATGGATTTAGTAGTTAATTTTTTCATTTACAATCCTTGTTTTAGTAACTGAGTTACAATTTTGTTAAATAACATAAACAGTATTTGCTACAACACTGAATATAAGGCAATGAACAGTTCAGCCTCTGCATCTCTTCTAGAAGTTCACATTACAGCAACAATATCCTGCGATTTCTGGTGATTTTTAGTCTCTCAACGGCTAGGTTTTAAACTTACTTGAAGAAAAAAGGGATCAGCCTCTGGTCTAAGACAAGTGCTGTTTTTTGCCTGCGCGCTTCAGGGGGCCAGTTGTAGCGTACCACTCAAAGGGGTCCGACTAGAATGGCGAGTTACCAAAGGGCCACACCCCTTTGGAGTGTCATGATCTCTCCTCTGTGATTAAACGCCATATTATGTTCCAAACCACATCCAGCATTATTTCTGAAACAGTCTGGAGCTCAAACGTTTCTCTCTCGGTTTACCACAAGGACAGGACCTTTATATTACACACAGTCTCTCCAGTACAGCGTTAGCTCTGAGTGTTAGCGATGCTTGCTAATGTAAACACAGACCATAATACTTCCAGAACATGTGGCGCATTGTATCTGATACAGCACATAGCTTGTTCTTTCTCAGTGTTTACCACTAGAACAGAGACATTATATGTATTATATATATACATATATATATATATATGTCTATTATATATGTATATTTGTACATTATATATATCACATACTGTACATTGGAATAGCTGAAACGTTTTTAATAAATTATACAATATTATTTAAAGGATTGGATGGAAGTAAAGGAAGTTGCTGCTTTATTTATGTCACCTGATACAATGGTTCTTCACCATCTGGGACTTCCTAATCATGCACAGAGCAGCAAAAGTAGTTATTTCAGCCATGGTTGGTATCTACATGGATATAAGAACCTCGTTCTGCTCCTCTGCGTTTCTAGGTTGATCGACGCGAGGAAACAAATACAGTATGATGCCACGGTCTAACTTTTGGGAATGGTCAGGCAAAAAATGGCTTTTAAGTACCATTGTCTACAAACTACATATACTGTCTGATAGTCTTACCTATGTATTTTTGTTGTCATATTTTGAATATAGCACTTTGAATTTAAATGGGGTATTTTTACAATGTTGTATTTCAACTTTTATTTTAATGAGGAATCTGAGTACCTCTTCCACTACCTTTAGTACATGGCATTTATCCTCCCTAAGTCTTCATAAAAACATATTGCATGTACACTGAAAATTGTTCTGCAAAAAGGTGTGAAAGTGAAACAGCAAACTGAAGTTGAGGACAGCTGCTTTAACTCCAACTATAAAATCAAAGACTTTGCACTCTTTGGCCTTCTTTGCCACATTTTATTATATATAAACACAGCAAGCTGCTGGTTGGTACACGAGCACTGAATTTCCGTGGTCCTCTACCGCCAGCCCGTAATGTTTGTTATTGATAGTAGTTCAGTGTGGTGTATTTACTCTGTCGTAACTTTAAGCTTTCCCAAGTTGCTGGAGACAATCGTTATGTGTCCACACAGTGAGTCTCAGGTCGTTCCTTTGCTTAAACATTTCATCTCCAGCGGGTCAGAAGTGCTGAGGGCTTCCCAAATGAAATCCCTCACTCTCAGATTGTTGACTCTCTCCCTCCCTCCCTCTCTCTCTCTCTTTCTAATCCTCTTCTGTGTCAAGTGGCAAGAGAGGAAATTAAGAAACGTTCTCCATCATTGACATTCAATGGTTCATCAAGTATTCAATGCCATATCCATCCATCCATCCTGTCTCTCTCTCACACACACACACACACACACACACACACACACACACACACACACACACACACACACACACACACACACACACACACACACACACACACACACACACACACACACTCACACACAGTAGAATTGGAGGATTCTGTTCATAAGTAAGATGACCCAGAGGTAATCCAAAGAATTGGACCAATCGGAATAAAAGGATCTGAAAGTGGAGAGAGAAGGACCAGGGGGAATAACCTAACAAAAGATACTGCACATGAATAAAGAGCGGAAAGTGATGAAGGCAGGAAGGGAGACCAGAGGAGTTTTAGTCTTTGAAGTCAGCTGTGAAACTGTTGCTGTAGCTCTCTGCTCTGCAGCCTCCGGACACTTATCCCTGATGTCACTCAACTCCTAAACACGCTGCAGGTCCTGAGCAATGATTTCAATACCAATAATTTATAATATGTTGTATAAAATGGTGCAGGGATGACGTATTTTTGTAGGCTGACCCGGAAGTAAGCTGCACATGGATTCCCTCGAAAAAAGTAATGTGATTTCTCCATAGGATTTTGGAATATTGTAAAAAAAAAAAAAGATAAATGCACATTTTGTTCAGCCGGATAATCTCCACGTCTACCCTACTTTTATCATTTTCGGGTCACTGCTGATGTATTTAATGTCGTAGAACAAAACGTGATCTGTCTCTTAAATGTGTGTCAACCACACACCTTATTTCGAGCTATTTTCCAAAATCCTACGGAGAAATCCCACTGACTCTGAGACAAGGGAGCCGGGAGTGGTAAAATGCTAACTCACTTCTGGGTTTTAGGACTCGCTCCTGCACCAGGTTACCTGCTGCTGCTATTCAGACATACCTCTACTCCGACATTGACGTCTAATTGTCGGAGTGGCGGCATTTCCATTATTTTTAAAACGTGCCACTACTCCGACAACATTTTTCCATTGTCGAAGTAGCGACAATTTTTTACTTTTTTTCAAACATTCCGCCATGGTGCGTTGGGTCTGCATAGCTCCACTTAAGTGGAAGCATTCGAAGCGGTAGTTGACTCTGTCAGACACGCAGGGCCCCCCTCCTCCCTCATGGACGCTTCTGATAGCCCTCCCAAATCCACCGCCATTGCTCTTCCAAATCTCTCCATCGTCATCCCATCAGCTCCAGTCTACAGCTCCGCAGAATTGGGAGCAGCCTCGATGGCTTGCATAGCTTTAACTTTCTTTGAGCGACTCCCTTGCAGATCGGACGCAGGGCGATCAGACAACAACGAAATTGAGTGCCAACCAGTCAGTGCATCCATTACAACAATAGGCTATATTATATTATACAAATAAACTGAATATGTTAAAAAAGTAAATGTTAAAAAGACACACAAACAAAAATGAAAGAAAGACGATGCCCCGACGTGCCTGGGTAGACTGTCGGAATGGCGATACTAAACTTGTGTCGTTATTCACCCTATTCTCCATGGTTACAAGGGCGGAGCCATCTTGTTTATTTTGTGCTAGTACTTCCGGTGGAACAGCTGAGGCGTTCACTAACATTAAAAGCAAGGGCAAAAAGAAGTCAGGTAAAATGACGAGTATAATTTGTGCAGTCCGTGGTTGCCATAACAATTGGAGAAAAAGAAGATTGTCTCTTCAGCAAGAGTGTTTTACTCACGGGAAGAAGCGAATTGAATGCTGTGGGCCATCGTTTCATCTATATCCGCCTCCTAGCGTTGAGGAAGACCGGCGTCTTTGGCTGAGGGCACTTCACTTAAAAAAAACTCCAAAAAGACCCTATGTCTGTTCGTTTCATTTTGTGGATGGTAGACCTACTACCCAACACCCGTATCCCGAGAAATGGCTTGGTTATGAAGCTCCGGTGCGACGTCCGCGACGACAGCTTGTTAGGCAATCAGGTAAGTTCTCAGAACATACTTTGCCATAACGCGAGTTAGTAGCTGTGGTAACATTCTGTTATCGACTGCTTGTCAACACAGTTTTAAACGATTGTAGTTTAGGAGTAAATGTTTTCAAAATAGTGTTAACCTTAGTTAAGCCATGACAACACGGATACATCTTAGTTTTAACTGAGTCATTATTTTCATAGAGGCATCAACCAGCAATGCTGCTGAGGCTGAGCCTGAGCTCGAGCCGGAGGGTGATGGACATCGCGACATCGGAACGCAGTGGGAGGATCAATGCATGACCGATCACAACTATGCTGCAAGACCTTTACTTCACCAACCTCTGCTGTGTGACCAGGCAACCCAGTGCTCAGCGAGCACTGCAAAATATCAAGAGCTTGTGCGAAATGACAACCTGAGCCTACTTTACACTGGGTTGCATCTGGATGCTTTCACCTCTTTGGCTGATGACCTAACCCGTGATTTCTCTAACAGCTCTCATATTCATCCGTGGGATCAGGTCTTAATGACTCTCATGAAGCTTCGTCTGAACCTACTTCAACAAGACATCGCAGAGAGGTTTCAGGTGTCACAGCCCTTTGTCAGCAAGGTAATTTCCTAACCGGAACTAGCTGACCGGAAGATCATACACAAAGCGGAAGAAAAAAGTCGTTAAAAATGGGCGGGGCGTAATAGGGTGAATAGGGGGATGTCGGAATAGAGGGTGCACTCCCCTGCACCACTCTATTACATGTGTTTTAACCACAAGTTCAGTCACTGAAACCTGACATTTCATCAGGGAGAAAGACAGGTAATTTATGCATGAATGTGAGAGAATATCCATTTACAGCAAAGATTATGGTTTCATCCATTACACACTAACATTCTCTAATCCCTCTTTAATTAGTGCAGCAGGTACAGGAAAGATAATGACTTCCATTTTCATTTTATATGCAGTGTAATGCAGCATGTAGTAATAATGTAAACGCATCTAAATATCTCCGAGTAATTGAGTAATTAGTTCCCCATGCTGATGCTTCAGTGAGCCGTGATACTCCGCTGCTCTCTATCCCTGATAATCTGGAGACATGCTTCAGTTCGCTGGCAATACGCTTTGCATGTGTTGGAATTCTAGGCTTCACTTTTGGTGTTTAAAGTGATGACAGTAGTATGTGTTACGATCACTTGAGTTTCCCTCTTGTCTGATTGTCTGATTGGTTGCCCCTGTGTTTCACCTCCTGATGGTGTTGTTTATGCGTTATGAACAGGGCTTGAAAACGAAATTATTTTTCAATCGTTCCGTTCCGAACGGTTCAGGCATGTTTAACGTTTTCGTTCTTGCGTTCCGCCACCAACATATCGTTCCTGAACCGGTTCGGAACGTAAAATATCGTTCGTTCTTATCGTTCCGGCAGTGTTTGGCGGGCCTATCAAGTCTATGTGTGTGGACTTTACCTTAGAATAGACGTAGGCTACTCATTAGTATTTGCCCTTGATTTACACCGTAGCTCTGCCCAAAAATAATAGGCTAAATCACCGGCGGCATCCAAAAACATTCTGATGGGCTATCCATCCCACATAGCTTACTGTAGCCTGTAGGCCTATTCCATGATAAATAATTTCTTATCAAAAACATTTCTGGATAAGTGGGGGAGAGACGGGACGAATGAAACACGTGCGCCAATGCGCGAGATCCACATTTCTGTTAAGCTTTTTTTCTACCATCTGAAGACTATATTTAATCTTATTCACTTATTCTATTATTATTACTTTAGGCTACTTACTTGAGCCCTGTTGCAGAATTTATAGTGGATCCTCCTGTTTTATTTTGATCCAGCATTAAGGCGTGGGTGACGATTGAAACAAGTGTTTCATTCGTCGAGTGTCCTCCTATACTGACACTTAAATCCTTTTTGTCAGTAAACCTGACAACGTTAACATTTCATACTTTCGGATTTATTAAAGTAACGATTCATCTGCTGTATGGTCATAACATCCTACTGCATAAAACAACTAAAACAACTTTTGATCACAAAAAAACTACGACGGGTAAGATGAATGTAGGCTACTGACAGAATAGCCTACATGTTTCATATGTGTACTGTTCTCGAGGAAATCGCTGTTTCATTCGTCCCTGCTCTCCCCCTCTCCTGCTAGAAACTCCTTACCTGGTTGTAAGTTTTATCCATATGGAGATCTTCAAAGGCTTGCTCAATAATTCCTAACCCCGCTTATAAGCGAACATGTTGTAGCCTGTCTGTTGCTGACAAATATACCTCCAATTTCCTATTTAACCCTACATAGCCTATAATTGCGCAAACACTTAAAATCCCGACTTTAAAACGACAAGGCGTGGACAGGCAAAATAGGCTATTATGTTATGCCTACAATTTCCAAATCAATTTCACTTTAGGCCTATGCTACGAGCTGGCCTAAGATCCGAAGTGGCAGACTATAGGATAGGCCTACATTACAACAGCAAGACAAAATATACACATTTGGACCGAAGGTCCATTTATTTCGTTTTTTACAAAGTGCAGAAATCAAATTATTATTCGCCTACAATCAAATTATGAACAGAACACATTGGTAGGCCTATCTGAAATAAAACAAGTTTAAATTGTGCTCAGGCTTGGGAGGAGGTGACTGGCTGCTACAGTCCATACTGTTTATTCAGACGTACCAGCAGAATGTCTTCAAGCACCTTTTCGTTCAATGATGATCTTAACGGGGAAAGAATAAATTTCAAACTCGAAAATGCCCGTTCGACACTGACTTGCGTGACAGGGAGAGGGATGACGCTCATAGCGAGCTTGTACAGGTCAGGGTTGGATACAGAATACCTAGCCCAGTACTGAAACAGATCTTCGGTGCGCCTTAGACGGGCTTCTTTGGAGTATGTATCCAAGAGTGACACGATGGAGACGTGGGGGCGTCGCTGTGTTGAGCTGGTGTCTCTCTCTTTTTCCATCAAAAGGTGCTCGATTTCGTCGTCAGATGATGTGTGAGATTGAGTAGGGGAGGCTGCTGCGCACACATCGGAGCCGCTGGCTGCATTGCGTGGTTCTAGGTTCTGTATTGCCTCCCATGTACGGTACAGGTGTATTTTCGCCTTCTCGGTCTGACATTCGGTCAAAAACAATCGATATCTAGGATCGAGGAATACAGCAGCTATGAATGCGTCATTGTCAAATAATGTGCTCTGGCGTGCTTTGATGCACTGGGCTACCTTTCTCGCAAAGGGGCTTGCTAGTTTTTCTGTGTCCAGTGAACATTTGAGCCATATGCCGTAGAACTCACCCGCAGTTAGCTGATCAGACTGGAGACATTTAGTGGCGATTTTCGCGGGTTTCAGTGCATCTACTGTGTTGGACACATATTCCCTTTCAGATTCACTTAGATGTAGATCGGGGATGGTTGGGGCCATGTCTTCACAAAAGGTCTTAAGCTCGAGCAGCCGCTGGAGCATATCATGAGTGGAGTGCCAGCGAGTTGCACAATCCACAATTGCTCTCTTGTGCCCCATTCTCTTCAGAACACACACCACATTCTGCGAGCGCAATCGTTTTGCTACACGTCTTGCCTTTGCTATGATGTTGGACGCTTGTTTTAATGAATCGTCAACGGCCAACTGTAGAGTATGCGCCGCACATCTTACACTACGCAACACATGACCGTGCGACACAGAATCGAGTTGAAGGATTGGCTCCTCCTGGCTCCCCTCATCCTCCCCAACCATTTCCACATCCTCCCCGATCTCCTCTGTCTCCTCGCAGGTTGCATCTTCGTTGCTCACAGCTCTCTCTTGGATATCTGACAGTAAGCTCACGGCTTTAAGCATATTCGCCCCATTATCAGAAGTGACTGAATACACCTGTTGCAAGCTAATGTTATATTGACGCAAGACGTCCATCACCACAGATGATATGTACTCAGACGTGTGCCGTTCTGTCAGATCTCTCACTGCCAGGGTCCGCAACACAACCCCCTTTCCGTCAGAGTACTGCACGTTAATACCCAGCACAGACCGGTCTCTACATGTTGCAGAATCTATTTTCAGCATCAGAAGCCTCCCGCTCAGTTCAGTCTCGAGCTTTTCCCTTTCGTCCTGAGCAATCTCTGACACCATATCACGAATGTTCGATGAATTGATTGTAACATTTTTCCCCATGGCGTTCTGTATTGGGTCGATTATTTTTCTAAATCCCGAATCTTCCATCAATGAAAAGGGTCTACCGTTAACCGTGACTAGCTCTAAGCACGCCTCTTTGAGGGTTTCAGGGGTTAATGCCACTTGGACCTGTCTGGGCTTTTTCACCATGACCGAGTCCAAAGTATTTTGCCCATCCGCAGCTGGCCTCTTGTTTGGATTTTGAAGGTCTTGTAGTGACTTCTCGAACAACTCTGGATGTCGTCTTTGAATATGTCTCTGCAGGTTGCCGCCGTGATTCCCAATGATTTCTATCCCGCAGCCCTCGACTTCGCAGGTAGATTTGTTGGACGTTTTATATAGCTCAGCTTCAAAAGCATCGCCTCTCGCTGGGGTGTGATTCGTGACAGCAGCCTGCATTGAGCCTAGCGGGCAGCGAAGTGAACGTTCAACCGGAAGTAGTCTTTTTTTCCCCTGACAAAGGCTATGCTTTTGTGAAATTTTATAAAAGTTTTGAGAACGAAAAAAAACGTTATTAACCGGTTTTGTGGATTTCAGAATAACAATTCTGTTCCGGAACAGTTGAAGACCATTTCGTTTTCGTTTTCGTTTCCGTTCCTCGTAAAATTCCGTTCGTTTTCGGTTTTCGTTTTCGTTCCTTGGACCGGTTCGGAGCCCTGGTTATGAACGAGGACAACAGAGAGACCTTTATTCTTCATTAGGTTGGAAGTTTACGGAAATAAAAAAGGAAAGTGAAACTGATGCCTGTGACAAACAATGTGAAATCTGGACTTTATTTGATCATTTCAGTTAAAAAGTAATGTTCATATTTCTCCTTTTGATTAATACAGAGCTGAACGTTCAAAACAAAGCACAAGTTTTAAATTCGTAACGTAACTTTCGTGAAACGCATTTCACGGTCTTGATTGTTTTTTTTCCGTGAACGGACAAATGTTGTGTCACGGTAAAACTTGGAAACTTGCAAATGCCGTCCCACAAAGCATTGTGGGAGAGCATTTTCTATATTCCTTTCCTAAAGGAAGGTCCAGTGTTTCCTAAAGGAGGTTATAAAGGAAGTTTCAGAGCTCCTTTCCTATCCTCTAGAGAATTCCAACAGCTCTTATCATGGCTGCCACTGAGGTACTGCCGGGTAATTCGACTCCGTTAGGAAACTTCCTAAGATAAACTGACAATTCCGCTGCAACGTTAGTCTCATCTTCCCTTTGTGTTCCTCGTTGTGTTGTTGTCATTGTCCCTGCGTCTCGTGGTCCAGTCTGTTTGTTTCCGGGTCCTGTCCGGATTCCTCTCGGCTGCCCTTGCAGAGTTTATATGTTTTGTTGGATCAGCTTTGGTTGAATAAAGCTTGCTTTTTGTTACACCCCCATATCTGCCTCCCCTGTTTTCACTGCTTTTGGGTCCTATTTACCCCAACCCTGACAGTAGTATGCCTATTTTCATTCAAAATATCATCTTACTGTCCAAGCTTTGCGCCCAGTTTAAGTACAGCACTTTTTTGGAGAATAGAAAAAGCTGAAAACCCTTCATTGTGGCATTTTCCATGCCAAGTTCTTGACTTTAAATAAATAAATAAAGATGGATGGAGATAGTAATGTACAAATGAAAATCAATTGGCCCATAAGCATCAGCTGATTATGCTGTCTCCAGGAGAGAACATATAAACAGGAGAGACACAGTAGATGCCAGCACAGCAGATTCAGCAACTGATGCTGAGTGTGACCATGAAAGGAAGTTGGAAGTTGGAAGTCAAGGCGCCGGTCAAAGCTATTAACTTTACCGACAATGGAGGCGAGGACTGTCCTTAGAAAACACTTGTATACAGAATACGGGCTGGGTATGTGGGGGGTCGAACACTGAGCATGCAGCTGGGAAATGATGCAGAGAGTAAAATGTGAATTCTTAACTCCGTCAAGTTAGGGAGCATTTCAATTGGGTAAAAGTTCAAATACACAGCGTGTTTTCTGAGCATACATTAAAAAGGGCACTAAGTGCAGCCTTTACTGTTCTCACAATTAAAAGACCAACAAATCTGCAGCAGCCAGATAAAGTTGTTGAATGGCCTCAGCAACTTGAGGAATATTTTTTAGATCACTCTTCAAGCAATACAGTTCAAGACAAAGTGCCACTATTACTGTTAGGGTAATGGATTAGCTCTCTGCTAGCATTTCCTTCCAAATCTCTCCTGTAATTAGTCAGCATTATGGAAATGTGACTTTTTATTTTATGCAAATTACATGCCCTCTTAGCTCAACATTACTGATGCCTATATATACAGAGAGTCACTATAATAGTTCAACTGTATTAACTGGCTACAAAAAGTGCAATCTACTTTTGACTTGGAAACATTTTTAGCTGAACCAGCCAATGTTATAAAGTACTGTATATATACTTTACATAAAGTCTATGTGTATGGAGAAAGTAATATTCAAGCATATCTTAACTCATTGTTAGTTTTTTTCTGACCTAGAACCATAGACTGTATAGAACTCAAGGGTTTAGAGATAGTAAAGCTAAGGTGGTAAATACGCTGTAGTTTCAAAAACTATGCAAATATAAAAACACAAATGTACCAAAACACATGCAAATGAAGAAAGATCTTCACCTACGTTATGCAACATGAACTGAAACAAAACGCTGCAAGAAGCTCAAAACACAATGGAAACCAGGGGGCACTAAAAAGTGACGCACACAGCTTAGAACGGAGCACTTGGTGACGTTCAGGATTATAAAGTGTAAATGTACGTTTTATTGGCTTATATCAAAAATGTGATTACATGACTCCCTCTGATGTTACTGCAGATCTGCTGTTAGCTAGCTAGCTAACGTATCTAACCTAGTCATTTCAGATATGCTGATAAACACTTCCAGTTATGAGACAGACAAACTCTGAAGAGACAGTTGTCCAGCTTTATAATCGTGAACGTCAAGAAGCGCTCCGGTCCCAGCTGTGTGCGTCACTTTTTAGTGTCCCCTGGTTTCCGTTGTGTTTTGAGCAGCGTGTTTTTATTTACAGCGTTTCATTTATGCAGCTTTTTAGTAATTGCTGCGCATGTTGCATAAAGTTTGTGAACATTTTTCTTAGTTTGCATGTGTTTTGTGTTTTTCATTTGCATGGATTTTGAAACTGCAGCCCGTTTTTACTTATGGAAATATTTGAAGGCCGTTGTAGTGCGTTTGCACCTGTCGGCCACCATACAATACAGAGCTAAATTCTGAGTCACATTTGGACTGGGTCTGTCTGATGGTTATTTATCAAGCGGAGACAGACATATCTGTTTCACATTAAAACTAGGACAACATATTGTACATACACAGCCTTTTTGTTGTTGTAGAGAAAAGAGAATCTCGCCAAAATCTCTCATTTAAAAGAAACTGTGATGTAGTCCAACTATTTTCTGCAGACAACATTTACTAAGACCTCAATTGGTGCTTTTTTCAGTTTTTTATGTCTTTGAAAAGACAAAATAGAAAAATAATGAATATTATGTAAGCCCACTGACCTGTGGTGTCATACCATGACAGAGGTACATGATGGGGACATTGTCAGTGTCCGGTCCCTGGTCCAAACACAGGTCGTCTCTCAGGTTGTTCTTCAACTGTAAAATGAGTGACGGAGATGCAACAGGTGAGAAAGTGGGTGGGGGAGAGAGAAAGGGAAAACGTGAAAAAGTAATCTAATCTATTCCTATACAAAGTCTATACCTATGGGATTTAATAAGTGTGCATGTGATGAATGATGGAGGTACAGACAGTAAAGACGAGGAGAACACCTCCAACACACATTAGTAATCACATTTGCAGCACTATTAGGCCGCGCTCACACTGCAGGTCTTAATGCTCAAATCCGATTTTTTGCTCAGATCCGATTTTTTTGTTTGGCTGTTCACATTATTTTTTAAATGTGGCCTATATCAGACCCCAGTGTGCTCATGGTCCTGAACTGACCCGCATGCGCAGAAGAACAATAACAAAGACGTCACACGCAGCACGCTGTGTATGGAAGTAAACATGGATGCTACTGAAGACAGCGTTTACAGTTTCATTCTAAGTTGTTGTGAAGTGGAGGCCAGCGAAGTTATGAGGAGATGATAACGAGAAGAAGGATGAGAAGAAAGAGAGCAAAATTGGTAACAATGGCTTTTTGTGGAGCAATGGCTACTACGTCTGTACGGAGGTGTGTTTGGATGCGGAGTAGGAGCCAGGAGTGGTGGGATCGTGATACTTATGAAGTCTAAAACCTCACTGTCTCTCCACTGGGTACCGCCATCACAGCCGTCTGCCATGTTTGTAATCACTGCGTCCGAGTGACTTCCGCCCCACTGGCGCAGATTTATGACGATTGTCGCTCTAGAATGAGTTAAAAGTCGCATGAATTGCGCCATGACTGTTCAGACTGAGGTCGCATTGCAAAACATCAGACCTGTATCCGATTTAGGACCACATATGAAAGTTGCCCAAATCTGATATGAAAAAATCAGATTCCGTGTGATTTGTTCTGTTCACACTGTTATAAAGAAATCAGATCGGATTTGGGCCACTTTTGTCTGCAGTGTGAACGAGGCCTTAAACAAATCCCTCTCCTCACAATGACAGAGCTGTGATTTTATCTCAAAAATACATGGGAAAGAAAAAATGTGTTCTCAAAAAGGACCTCAATAAAACCTTTGTGGCTTATAATATTATTATGTTCTTTATCTTTTTAAAATATAGAGACTTATTGCAACTGGATTTCTGCTTCTTTCTGCTTATCTGAGAATAATATGCAAAACTCAGTCTGATGTGCGTTCAGTTAGGAAATGAAGTTGGGAAGTCTCTTCATTATTAATTATTCCATTATGACAGAGTGGAGCGCTCTATGTGATTGATAAAAAAGGGAGCTGAATAGAACCAATGCAGACTTATTACTGTTTTGCCAGCAGATCCTACCGCTACATTAACCTTAGCCATTTTTGTAGCTGTACATTGACACAGATCCTTGTTCTATCAAACGTTAACATGTCATTTCAACTTTCTTAGAGCCCCATCTGCTTTAATTGAGTGATGTAAATCCCATTATTTAGACTTTATAATGAGTGAACAGGAGGGGGTCGGGGGGAGGGGTAAAAGTATTCTTCTCAATATGCTGAAGGGTTGGTCTCATCTCTGTTCTATCACCCTCCTGCTGTTAAGACAGATCATTGAGTCACCACCTGCAAGACTACATCCTGACACCAGAGGCTGGGGTCCCTCTCCTGAATGTGTGTGGATGGCATATAGGCAAGAATATCAGCTTGGTTAAGCTTAATGACAGTTTTAGCTTTCATATTAATGAAGCACACACATTGTGTCTTGTTATTCAGGTACCTTATTACCTTATATAGGTAAATATTGTCCTATTGAGTATTTCAATATTTACCTCTCCATCATTTGACTGAGTCGAAACCAGCAGTAATGCTGTGGATTAGTCATTATGAGTCATTCAGATACTGTATTGCAAGAGCAGGTTTTATATCTTCAATCTCATTCCTGTTGCTGATTTAATACGTGCATTTTGATTATCTGGGACCAACACAGCCTTATCTATAGTCTCTTATCTTGTCACCATCGTCTTCATGTTTTAACCTCTGTTTTGTTTTTAACCCTAGTATAAATTAATAAATGATCTGTTTGCATAGTTTTGATAGGGCAATATGTAAAGCGTCTTTGAGTACCGTAAAAAGCGCTATATAAATGTGATTTATTATTAATATTAATTACAATCAAATCATTAAATTGAATTCCCGGTCGTTCCTCCTGTTGGGACCATACATTTCGGCAAAACATTTCCTGGTAATCCATCCAGCAGTTGTTGAGTAATTTCTGCCTTAACCAAAGTGTTTGATGAACTGACTGATCAACAAACGCACTGACTGGGTGCGTCTCACAATTTCTTGAATTTATTATCTTAATAGTTATTAGGAGATTAAACAGTATTTAATTGGATTTGCCTGTACAATATGTAACCTTATATTCTGTTCTTGTATATTTTATTCTCTTTACATGTCCATAAAATCCTGCATTACTTGATCACGTTCAACATACTCTGCATCATTTAGCTTATTGTGTTTATTTATTTTTCTGACATGTATATTGTTAACTTTATTGGCACTACTGATAGACTGGTCTAGCAACATAGGCTGCACAATTTTATTCTAATTTATCCTAGACTGTTTCATTTTGCACTATTTTTATTTTTTTTCCTATATATGATATATTGCATTGTTAGAGGGACCTACGATTTACATTGCCATAACTACACTGTAGCTACTGTGCATATGATAATTAAAAACCTAGAATCTTGAATCCTTGCAACAACAAGCAACTATCAACCAATGTCAATAGGTGAACAGTTCATTTCACGTGAATGTTTTTCGATGAAAACAGCTTGAAAAATGTTTATAATAATTTTAATATTTGCCATATGTGAGCAGTTCATCCAACTTTTTTCCATGTTGAAAAAGAGACAAGTGCATGAGCAACATCCACGGATGGTGTTACAGAAGAACACTTAATGTATTCTCCAACTGCCATCCTCTGCAAGATTTTTTTTTTTGTCAAATCTGTGAACTTCACATCTATATCTGTCATATGTCACTGAAAGCGTTTTCACTTCAGGCACTTAGAGCAAAGCCCCGTGCTCAGCAGTCAACAGTAACTCAATCCAGCCTCACTGCGATTGAAGTGTTTCTCAATCAACAAGAGGAGACCAGAAGCTGTTTTCACACACTCAGTTGCTGCTGCTAGTGCCTGAGATTGAACCACACAACACCCCATCCACCCACCCCCCAGACAAATCCTGTACAAACATTGCTGTTATTTCATTTTATTTTACACTTTTTGTCCACCTTTTAAGATTTAAAGATTGCTGCTCTGTCTGTCTGTCCGTCTGTCTGTCTGTCCGTCCATCAATCCACCTACCTATCCATCCATCCATCAATCCACCTACCTATCCATCCATCCATCCATCCATCCATCCATCCATCCATCCATCCATCCATCCATCCATCCATCCATCCATCCATCCATCCATCCATCCATCCATCCATCCATCCATCCATCCATCCATCCATCCATCCATCCATCCATCCATCCATCCATCAATCCACCTACCTATCCATCCATCCATCCATCCATCTATCCATCCATCCATCCATCCATCCATCCATCCATCCATCCATCCATCCATCCATCCATCCATCCATCCATCCATCCATCCATCCATCCATCCATCCATCCATCCATCCATCCATCCATCCATCAATCCACCTACCTATCCATCCATCCATCCATCCATCTATCCATCCATCCATCCATCCATCCATCCATCCATCCATCCATCCATCCATCCACCCATCCATCCATCCATCCATCCATCCATCCATCCATCCATCCATCCATCCATCCATCCATCTATGGCAAGCCGTTTGAGTATTTATTCCATATCCTTGATATCAGACGGCAGTTGCCTACACTAGTTAGCTCTTTGACAGAACTTGTTGTTCCTACATAAGCCTTAGAAATGACAGCCGGAGCGGCACTAGTATCACTAGTTTACTAATGAATGGCTTCAACAGTCATACATGTTGACTAGTGAATGTTACTAGTGACTCCTCTATGGCGTCACTAATTAACTAGTAAGCTAAAAACAATTGAACTAGTGTATCACGTGGAGATTTTCGACCTTACCAGTTAACTAGTGCACACTTTGAGCCTTACTAGTTAACTAGTAAGACATAAATAGGCTTCAACTAGTTAACTAGTGGACATTTTGCATTCACTAGTTAACGTGTAAGCTGCAACATGCATCCACTAGTTAACTAGTGGCACTTTATATGTCCTACACGTTAACTAGTGTGCACATGTATGTAAATGAAGAAGGCGGGATCCGGATTTTGATTGTTCAGTGTTCGACTCTGAGCTGGAGAGCCTTGGGGCCATTCTCCTGCAATGTTTTGTTTTACGTCTCGAAGACATGAGGCGCATCAGTCCTGTATTTAGTACCTGGTGTTAGAATATTGTCCATGGGAAGTCTGTCTGTCTGTCTACCTACCTACCTACCTACCTACCCACCCACCCTCCCTCCCTCCTCCCTCCCTCCCTCCCTCCCTCCCTCCCTCCCTCCCTCCCTCCCTCTCCCTCTATTATTTCCAGCCTGCATTCAGGCTAACAGAAGATAAATATCTCAAACTGTATGTCTTTTATAATATTACAGTGTGAAAATGAGGCCACAATTAAACATTTTAATAAAATTTAAATTAATTAATTATTAGTACGTAGCTAAGGTGTATTCATTTTCCCTCCTCTATCAGCAAGGACAGTCTGTGCACTGGATAATTCTGCTCAGCTTTCAACAGATTACTGTCATTTTTCAATTATGCAAAGTACTCCCAGAGCTGTTAGCAGAAGAGGGGAATAGCCAGAGGAATAAAGTGGTGAAAAGAGGTTCACCCTTTTAACACGCCGCTGCGAGGAATTTAAGTGAGCTCTTACAGCAGGGAGGCATATACTGTATGACATGATGTGCACGGGCTCAGACTCAGCGTTAATGGAAAAGTTAAAGTTTTACAACTTGAGATACTTGGAAATGTTAAGTCTGAATGTAAAGCATCATGAGGGTTTTTTGCTTTTTCTAAAGTATTTTGTTGGTTATCAACTGACCGATTGTTGGTTGGTTTCCCTAAAATCCTCTCGCCAAGCAATAAAACATTAGGAAGTCAACTATAAAGGTGCCCTATATTATTAAGACAAACAATAATATCAATACTTAGTCAGTTTTGTCTATTCAATATCTGGATAATAACCTTTTTATATCCCTATAGCTTGACAGTGTCCTCTTGCTGTCCAACTTCTCAACTCGGTGCTCTATCAGATGATGACGGTTCAAATCTGACTGTATAAATACCCAGTACGTCGCTGCAAGTAATGAATCCCATTTCCATCCTTACTGTCCAGTCAGTCCATACTGTCTTTCTCCACGTGGTTACAAATGAGATCGTGAGATCCAAACAGAATATCCAATATGATATACAGTACTTGCTGTAGTTATTGAAAGCTTGTGAAACAATGTGTAATATCAGGCCTCATTACAGCTGGAAAGAAAAGGGTTTGAAGGTTTTTGCTTCATAGTTTAAATCAAAGGCTTCCGGGGCTGGGCTCTGCCAACAGCTTTATGGATTTTGATGCCTTTTGAAATAGGAGAGACTTATATAAAAGAGAGAGTCTAACAGAAAGGGCCCATATGATATCACAGGAAACGTGTATTAACTAGAGAAGAAAAAGGAACCCTTAACGGTCCCACGGAGGGGAAATGTACATTCTGCATTTGACCCATCCTAGTGTTAGGAGCAGTGGGCTGCCATATGTACGACGCCCGGGGAGCAGTGTAGGGAACGGTGCCTTACTCAGGGACACCACTGGGTCTTTCGGGGACTTAGACCGGTGACCTTCCAATTCCCAAGCCAAGTCCCTATGTTCTTCGCCACTGTGATTTCAACTTCTGAAGCAATGGAGAGGAAACTCAGAGAGACAAGAGGAGAGCTGGAACTTTGATGGCAAACACTGAATGTTTATTATGAAGTTATCGGCCGGAGAATTGACAAGACATTTGCTGCAGCCACGAGTTGACACAGCAATTCTGAAGATCTCTACAGTCCGAGTTTTAATTAGTTCAGAATGTATAATCAACATTCTTCCTCAGCGGGACCAGACAAATATGGACCCTGAATCTAACTAAAGCTATTGTCCATGGCCAAAGAATGTGCATCAGGGAACCTACAGTACGTTCCAGATAAGAAGGGCTTCTAGACGTCCCTGAACAGTAAACTATATCATGGTCATAGACTGGCATCAACAAAGCGCCCAAGCTGCCCCTCCTTAAGGGAGATTACAGCAACTTGAAGGCAAAGAACTATGCCATGGGAAAGAGACAGAGGAAGCAGAAAATGATGAACTGTCAAAGGTTAAACATCTTTTTTTATTTTAAAATCTTAAAAATGTATGTAAAACAAACTTTACCTAGTCCTGAAGACTATACAGCACATACATACTCGACTGTGTTCTGATCCACAGTTGTTGCAGAAGACAAACTACTGTGCAAAGCAGTGAATCATTTCAAATTCAGGTATATTTAATTTATTCAATTCCTGTAGTCTTTCGTCAGCTTTCCCCAAGCATTTTCAACTAGCTCAAATGTAATATTGTTGTTTTTTTGTGTGCAATGGTTTCAGAAAGAACTGGATTTCTTTGTGATTACCGAATCTTGGCAGACAGCAAAGGATCATGTTCCCCTACTTGAAGCCAGCGTTGATGTCAGGCTTTGTAGCGCTTTGAAGCCTTCTTCCTTGATTAAAGGAACATCTCCTTTTCTTCTTGATTATATCTACAGTAGACCACCTTGATATAATCCCTCTTTAATCAGGGAACTTGCAGAATGACTGTTTTATCTCTGCTAAGATCCAATAATGTGCTGATCCTTGGAGGTATTAATATGCATGTCTGCTGCCCTAAAGACCCCCTGGCTTCTCAGTCTAACCTTATCTCATGAATTACTTATAACTGATGTTTTAATCTGTAGATGAGTGTGTTAATGCCGGTACCTAGGCCCCATGTCATTTGGTATTCTATGTTGTATCCTTGTCCCGTAATCTAGATCGAGATCTTTTAACTCAGCCAGTGCTGGTAAATTGTCAATGAAATACCCAAATGAAAATATTCTGGCTCTGGAGAACATATGCTGAAAGGTGTAGCAGTTGTAGAAATGTACTTTGTTGGCCGAAAGGCATGTGCTGTCAATGCTGTTCAACAATTGGTCAGACATTAAGCGAGTAAAAACGCAAATCCCGGCAATTTCTACCTATCCTTTACCAATGAGCATCGGAAGGTTATTCATGCTGCTGTTAATCTTGAGAATTAATGAATGATTTCAGAATGAACGAAAACATAGGCTACTGTATGTTACACACAGCCTAGATTTAAAAAAAATGCGAACCAGAACAGGAAATGTTAGGGTAAATACTACGCCTCCTGTGTTTTGGTGCGTTCACACCAGCGATTAACCGCTTTAGAGTTTGTGGGATCTTTTATGTGTACGGGACATATTATATGATACCATTAATCAAGACATTGAGAAATAATGGTTGAAACTAAGGAATAGAGATTATGAGAAATGGAGTCAGTAAAAAAGGACGAGACATTATTAAAATTGACCAAGGTCAACATGTCAAAATAACTTCTTATGTATTGGAGAAAGTTCAGATCAAAAAAGAGTGTCCTGGTGCTTGGTACCTGACATCATCTGATACTGCACTAATTGAATTGATACTGGGTTTAAAGAGAGGTAAACTACACACACATACACACACACACACACACACACACACACACACACACACACACACACACATTCAGACAGACATGCATGAAAGCGAAACAACTGATAAGAAATGTCTATAATTATGAGCTTGAATATTGTGAAAACAATCGACTCCATGGACCTCACTCGTGTTTGCTGTACGTTGTTGAATCCTCAGTAAACTCTATTCTATTGGAACTCTCTTGATTTCTTTTTAAGTTTAATAAGGGTTAACATAGCATTGTGAGGATCTCGAAGAAACCCGGCCCAACTTCAGAGGATTTTCCTCTACAAGTTCAGTAGCCAGCGGTCCAAGACCACCTCTTTTAAGGGGACCAGAGTCCAGTTGTTTAGATCACATCAGAGGTCTCGGACTGCGTTCACACCAACCCAAATGAAACGCACCAAGGGGTTAAAAGCTCCAGGGTTCGATTTAACCGGACTAAACAAGGCTAGTGTGAACGCAACCTTAACACAGGCGTTGCTGTGTGGAAACCTGTTTTTGTCCCTTTTTGCTGCTGAAATCTTAAAAGGGGGCAGTCCTTGTTGTTTCAGCAACAGAGAGGATGGAGTCTTGGCAGTCTCCCAGACTCTGGAAAGATTTGCCTGAGGGGGTCAGGGCTGCACACTCATCTATTAAATAGCTTTATAAATCCTTTATATTGCTTTCCTTGCTATATCAGATTAATGGCAGGGTTAGTACTTTAATTAAAAAGCGTATCTGTCAGCCTGATGATGAATTTCTCAAATCAATTTGAAGAATTGGAAAGTAATCTTGAGACGGGATGAATTGCACTCACCACTCCGTAGGCCACAGTGTTGCTGTAGGAGCGGAGCTCAGGGTAGATGTTGGAGAGGAACCAGCTGAAGGGGCGGCACTGCAGTCTGGATCTCAGGGCTTTCCTTTCAGAGAGGTCGCCAATGTCTATTCCTGAATTCTAGAGAGGAGAATAAAAAGAAATACATCTAATTTCACATTTCCCGACTTTAAATTCTACCCTCTAGCAAAAATGAACAATAAACTTTGACTTCTAAGTCTCCAATGATGCATGAAATAAGAAAAATGTCCAGAACTCAGGGCCTCTGGGTCCTGTCGGTAGCGTAAAGCTTAAGAAATTAACCGAGCATGAAGATAGCAAGGAACGGTTATACAAAGAAGGGAGAGGCTTTCCTTTATTAAAGAAAAGCTGAAATTATGACTTTTTAAGAAAGAATGATAAAAAATAATTAAATTAGAGAACATGCATATACAGTGGGGAGAACAAGTATTTGATACACTGCCGATCTTGCAGGTTTTCCCACTTACAAAGCATGTAGAAGTCTTTCATTTTTATCATAGGTACACTTCAACTGTGAGAGACGGAACGTAAAACAAAAATCCAGAAAATCTCATTGTTTGATTTTTAAATAATTAATTTGCATTTTATTGCATGACACAAGTATTTGATCACCTACCAACCAGTAAGAATTCCGGCTCTCACAGACCTGTTAGTGTTTCTTTAAGAAGCCCTCCTGTTCCCCACTCATTACCTGTATTAACTGCACCTGTTTGAACTCGTTAACTATATAAAAGATACCTGTCCACACACTCAATCAAACAGACTCCAACCTCTCCACAATGGCCAAGACCAGAGGGCTGTGTAAGGACATCAGGGATAAAATTGTAGACCTGCACAAGGCTGGGATGGGCTACAGGACAATGGGCAAGCAGCTCGGTGAGAAGGCAACAACTGTTGGTGCAATCATCAGAAAATGGAAGAAGTTCAAGATGACGGTCAATCTCCCTCGGTCTGGGGCTCCATGCAAGATCTCACCTCGTGGGGCATCAATGATCATGAGGAAGGTGAGGGATCAGCCCAGAACTACACGGCAGGACCTGGTCAATGACCTGAAGAGAGCTGGGACCACAGTCTCAAAGAAAACCATGAGTAACACACTACGCTGTCATGGATTAAAATCCTGCAGCGAATGCAAGGTCCCCCTGCTCAAGCCAGCGCATGTCCTGGCCCATCTTAAGTTTGCCATTGACCATCTGGATGATCCAGAGGAGGAATGGGAGAAGGTCATGTGGTCTGATGAGACAAAAATAGAGGTTTTTGGTCTAAACTCCACTCGCCATGTTTGGAGGAAGAAGAAGGATGAGTACAACCCCAAGAACACCATCCCAACCGTGAAGCATGGAGGTGGAAACATCATTCTTTGGGGATGCTTTTCTGCAAAGGGGACAGGACGACTGCACCGTATTGAGGGGAGGATTGATGGGGCCATGTATCGCGAGATCTTGGCCAACAACCTCCTTCCCTCAGTAAGAGCATTGAAGATGGCTCGTGGCTGGGTCTTCCAGCATGACAACGACCCGAAACACACAGCCAGGGCAACTAAGGAGTGGCTCCGTAAGAAGCATCTCAAAGTCCTGGAGTGGCCTAGCCAGTCTCCAGACTTGAACCCAATAGAAAATCTTTGGAGGGAGCTGAAAGTCCGTATTGCCCAGCGACAGCCCCGAAACCTGAAGGATCTGGAGAAGATCTGTATGGAGGAGTGGGCCAAAATCCCTGCTGCAGTGTGTGCAAACCTGGTCAAGAACTACAGGAAACGTCTGATCTCTGTAATTGCAAACTAAGGTTTCTGTACCAAATAAAGTTCTGTTTTTCTGATGTGTCAAATACTTATGACATGCAATAAAATGCAAATTAATCACTTAAAAATCATACAATGTGATTTTCTGGATTTTTGTTTTAGATTCCTTCTTTCACAGTTGAAGAGTACCTATGATAAAAACTACTACATGCTTTGTAAGTGGGAAAACCTGCAAAATCGGCAGTGTATCAAATACTTGTTCTCCCCGCTGTATACAGTACAGTGGAGGAAATGATTATTTGATCCCCTGCCAATTTAGTTAGTTTACCCACTTACAAAGAAATGAACAGTCTGCAATTTGTATGGTAGGTTTATTTTCACAGTGAGAGACAGAATATAAAAAAATTAATCCAGAAATGTACATTAAAAAAAATGTAAAAAATTGATTTGCCTTTAATTGTGTGAAATAAGTATTTGATCCCCTTGCAACCAACAAGGATTCTGGCTCTCACAGACCGGTTAAATAAGTCCTCTCGCTTTAAGAAAGTACTCCTAATATCAACTCTTTACCTGGATAAAAGACACCTGTCCACAGTCAATAAATCAGATAACAACCTCTCCACTGAGGGCCAGACCAGAGACAGGTCTTGTGATCATGGTGGATCTAAGGACATCAGGGACAACATTGTAGACCAGCACAAGACTGGAATAGAAGACAAGACCATCAGCAAGGAGCTTGGTGAGAGAGAGACAACTGGTTTGATTATTAGAAGATGGAAGAAGCACAAAATGACCATCAATCGCCCTCAATCTGGGACTCCACCATCTAAAATCTGGCCTCTTGGGGCATCAGTGATCATGAGAAAGGTGAGGGGTCAGCCAAGAACTACACAGGAGGGACCTGTTAATGATCTGAAGGCAGCTAGGACCACAGTCACCAAGAAAACTATTGGTAACACACTGTGCCGTAATGGATTAAAATCCTGCAGCGCCCGCAAGGGTCCCCTGCTCAAGAAGGCACATGTACAGGCCGTCTGAAGTCTGCCAGTCATCCTCTGAATGATTCAGAGAAGGCTTATGAGAAGGTGATGTGGTCAGATGAGACCAAAATCAAGATCTTAGGCATCAACTCCACGTCATGTTTGGAGGAAGAGAAATGCTGACTATGACCCCAAGAACACAATCCCCAGCACCAAGCATGGAGGTGGAAACATTATGCTTTGGGGAGTTTCTCTGCTAAGGGGACAGGGCGATTCACCGCATCGAGGGGAGGATGGAGGGAGCCATGTACTGTAAAATATTGGCTGATAACCTTCCCTCAGCCAGGACACTGGAAATGGGACATGGATAGGTCTTCCAGCACAACGATGACCCAAAACATACGGCCAAGGCAACTAAGGAGTGGCTGAAGAAGAAGCCCATTAAGGTGATGGAGGGGCCTAGCAAGTCTCTGGACCTCCATCCCATGGAACATCTGTGGAAAGAGCTGAAGCTTCCAGCTGCCAAGCATCAGCCTCCAAACCTTAAGGATTTTGAGAGAATCTGTAGAGAGGAGAGGGCCAAAATCCCTTCTGAGATGTGAGCAACTACAAGAAGCATGTGACCTCTGTGCTGTCCAACAACGCTTCACCAAGTACTAAGGCATGTTTTGCAAGAGGATCAAATACTTCATTCCCACCATTAAATGCAAATTAATTGATATCTTTTTTTTTATGTACATTTCTTGATTTAAAAAAAATTGATATTCTGTCTCTCACTGTGAAAATAAACCTACCTACTATAAAAAATACAGACTGTCTTGTCTTTGTAAGTGGGCAAACTAACTAAATTGGTAGGAGATCAAATATTTATTTCCTCCACTGTATTTAAACAGTGCAGAAGGCTTTCACATAATGTGCAGCACTTTTTATTTCTGGACCTCAGAATTTGTGATTTTGCTTCTATACTCAGGGAAAGGAAAAGAAAATTAGACATAAGGTCATGTTTAATTACTAAAATTCCAAACATTCTGTGGTTCAAGTCTAATCAACACCTTTCTCTCCAGGTTGTTGTGGACAGTGAATCTGTATTGTCCCCAAACACCTGACCCAGGCCGGTCCCCAGCCTCTGTGCTCTCGACAGTGACTGGCTTTACTGACTGACAGAAATCAGCTTATTGTGCCTTCTCAGTTCAGAGTCTCATCATCTGCATATCTCCCACCACAAATGTCCCTTTACCTGTAGGGGGACATTCCAGGCCATGTAGACATGGCTCTTGTACTGGTCCATCCACACCTCCGCCACTCTCAGAGCGTTACGCCGCACATGTACCGTCAGGTTCTCTGTGTAGGGTTTGTGGGCGCGCTCGATGTGGGCTATCCTCGAACACGGTAGAACCTCCACACTGCCGCCACACTGCCATACCTAGACACACACACCCACGCACGCACGCACGCGCGCACACACACACACACACACACACACACACACACAAACAGACACACACACACACACACACACACACACACACACACACACACACACACACACACACACACACACACAAACACACACTTTTAAATTAAACGATAACTTGGATTTAATTCCCTATAAACATGTTGTGTAGCCCTCTTGACAGTTTGGTAATTTTTTGTCAAAACAATGTGTTATTTTGCTTACATTTTATATTTTTACAAACCTTTTATAATTGATTTTTAAGCCTGATTTTTTTTGTAAAGGTGTAGTTTATTGCCAATGTAAACTATGGCGCATGGTTATACGGAGGGTGAGGTGGGGATCAATGCTGATCTACCATTACTGTAACAGAGCAAACAACGAGGCAATATGTGATTATCTTCCAGTTGACCTTCTCTTATTAGAGAAGCTCACCAACCCCTTTTTAAAATGTTTTTTATTTAGTAGAGGACTCTAAACATGGAAAAAACAAAAACATATAGGAGATGAAATTCCCAGCTCAATACAATAATCAGATAAAAAAAAACGGAAGAAAAGAAAATACAGTCAGTAGGATCGCTTCAACATTTCATAAAAAATTGATTGACAGCCCAATACAACCAAAAACACACACATAACTCATCAAGCATATGTATTGTTCCTTTTAATCCCACTCTTTGTTAGAGCTGTTTGGTTCCCATTTCATGGTCTGTTGAGCCACAATTTTCAATCTACTCTTCAAACACCTTAAATTCAGATTCCTCCATGATTGAGTTTAAAAAATATTAACCAGAAGAATAGTTGTATTTATTTTCTGTGTAATGTCTTCATCTAGAAGCCGAAATAAAATATTGAAAGGTGTAAATGTAAAATCAATTTAGCTTTCTATTTTAAGCATGGAGCAAGAGGAATGTTCTTCAGAAATATTGCAATTCATAGTTGTCATGACAATATTTATTCCGCTGATTCTTCTCCCATGGTAAACATAGATTTATGGAGCAAACTTTGGAAATGACAGTGTACCGACCTGACAAGTGCTGCAATTCTGGATACTGATTTGTATACCAGCGCCAGTTCTCTCTATTCCTGCAATGTGTGTGTGTGTGTGTGTGTGTGTGTGTGTGTGTGTGTGTGTGTGTGTGTGTGTGTGTGTGTGTGTGTGTGTGTGTGTGTGTGTGTGTGTGTGTGTGTGTGTGTGTGTTTGTGTGTGTGTGTGTTGAGAGTATAATCCTTTCTAGCGGCCAGGCTCTTTCCCTGCATGCTTTCAAAGCAAACAGAACAACAGGAGGACTGAAGCGCTGGCCCAACGCCCAGGCAGGAGCTCATACTCCAGCTAAATTCTGAGATAATACATGCATCCCCTCAGATATACCTTAACACTCTCTATAAAGGATTTACAACACGGGGTTACAGTATAATCTGCTATTCTGCAAGCATAACAATCTATTTCTGAGCGTGTGGGTGTGCAGAGCGAGTTAGAGAATGACAAAAAAGGCAGACAGTGAGGAAAAGGAGAAAGAGAAGATTCAGTGAGGACATACAACTGGGAAGGTGAAGAGATGAAGGCAGAGGGAGATAAAGAGGGAAATATGAAGAGAAAGTGAAGAAGATGAGGAGAGAGATAACAGCTCTCCATATCCTCTTGAGTCACCCTTTCCAAAAGTCTTTGTTTTGATGGTTATCTTCTCTCTCAATGAAAAGCGTTCTCATGAGCTGCTATTATCAAGAAAACACTTCTGCATCTCTGTGGCATTCAGCAGAGGTGGGAAGTAGTGGAGTACAAATACTTAGTTACTGTACTTAATTTCATTTTTCTGGTATCAGTACTTTGCTTTACTTACTACTTATTTTTCTTATTACTTCTTACTTTTACTTCTCACATTTTTAACACAAATACCTGTACCTTCTACCTCTTACATTTTCTAAACAGGCTGATTACTTTAGTTTGAATCTGCGTTTGGTGGCGTGATCATTATTATTTAGAGTCATTGTGTTCCTATTTATTTTAACATGATCCGTGTATCCATCATTTCCTGGTCTTCTCTAAAGAAGAGGAACCAATGAGAACTCAAGTCTATTCCCATCATCCTCTGAACCGGAAGCAACTGCAGCGCCTTATTAGCCCAAACTGTGCCAGTACCAGAACCCCAGCTAGCAGAATAACGGCGGACGTAAGGGCAGAAGCGGAAGAGGCAGAGAAGGGGGATGAACTTAGTGAAAATACAGAGAGCAGCAGAGATATTCATCTCCCTCACCCATGGCCATACATGAGGGAGATGTTTGCTATTTTATCGCCACACAAAACCATTCATGGCGAATGCGATGCAAAATTCTGTCGACCCAAAACCCAGGAACTTTTGCCTTTTATCCCCACTTTGGTTTTCTTTGCTTGTGTTCTAAATGGTGGTTGTTCACCGTTGAAACATTCATTAGCTAACAATGACATTATTAAAATATGAAATTGAAGATATTTGATGTTCTATTGATAGAAAGTGAGGTCCATTCCATACTTTTTACTAGAGTATATTTCTAAGCCAATACTTCTTTACTTTCACTTGAGTAAAGACGTTTAGTCAGTACTTCTACTTTTACCAGAGTATTTTTAAACACGAGTATCTGTACTTTTACTTGAGTAAAGGATGTGTGAGACTTTGCCATCTCTGTGGCATTCAGCAGCTGCAATTTGTGTGTTGGCATCCAGTGTCAATAACTTTTAAACAGCTGATCTGCTCCCCCAGATAAAACACAGCTCAATTATATCCCTCATTGTATCTATCTGTCTACCTGCAAAACAAATTTTGCCAGCGGACTTGTGTTTTTACAAGTTTTAATGAGAAATCTAGAGATAAATAATGTAGAAGACACCCGTTTTGATAAAAAAAAAAAAAAAAAAAAGATGGCAGGAGACGATACACAATAAATATGCCCAATATTACACGTGTATGAAGCTTCATAAAAACTAATTTTCCCACAATAGGAGACCAGATATACAGAGCTCTTCTGCAGAAACTGGGAGAAAAACGACACCTCTGATAATATGAGGAGCCTGTGTTTTGCATGAGAGATGGAAATGGAACAAACTGTTTTCTGAATATAACCTTGGGATGAACTCATGCAATGCTTTAGTGTGAGTTAAAGCAAAGCCATTGAGACATTTGTGCAGAAATGATTCTGTCAAAATACTCAATCATTGATATACAGAAGGCTTTTTGCACTGCAGGCTGCTACTTTGGCAAAAAAAACAAAGAATATTGACTTTTGCCTGATGTTATACTCAAAACTACACGGTTTGAAAAACTGAAAGTAATGATGTGTTTGTGTTTGACAAGGCTTTATTACATGTCAGGCTCTGACTCTGAAGACCCTTTTGGGGCCAGTGTTTGCCAAAGAAAATAAATGTCTCTGGCTGATTTTCTTTCTGACCACCTTGTTCCCTTTTCAACTTTTCAGAAACATCCCATCTGAATAGATGAACAGGGGTAAATACGTCCAGCCTCCAGTATATCCCACGTTGGACCAATACAAAAGTGCAAAAAAGTGTCACAAGTCACAACAGCTTTGTAGTGTATCTTCCTCCAAATGGGTTCAATGCTGTTCAATGGCTGCAGCAGGGAACTGATGGGCAGCAGTGTGTGAGGCTCTGGCCCGCTGTCACTGCAAAGGGAACTTTAAGCAGAGCCACCAAGGAAGGCCCTGCAACGGGTCGTAAAAACGCCTCAACACATCACTGGCATCCCACTACCTGCCAACCTTGGAGTTCCGGTTTCCTATATTTGTTTTCAGCTTCACAGTAGCATGTAGCTAATAGGATATTGTGTTTGTCAGTATATAGACTCATCGACAATACAATATCCACTATCATTATCATCATGTGTTTAATTATGTAATTTTCCCAACAAACATCAGAAGAATTGTGTAACAAATTAAAATGAGAGATGTGTTATGGCTACGCCATAGGAGAGCGACAGAAGAAGAGAGCAAAGAGGATGCGCCAAGGACCCGTCCCCGTCGCTGCCAACCAATGGGAGAAGACTTTACACCAAAACAGAGATGTTAAAATGTTTTGTAGCGAGAGATCGGGGCTTCTTCCTGTAAATCTGTAGACAGATAATTACTCGAAAGTTGACAGTTGACCAGTGAAACAGGAGAAGACCTCGGCCGAGTGTCCTTTGTAGACTTATTATATCATTGTATTAATTAATGCTGTTAAACTTGACGAGAAGCATCTTGGAGTCTTTTCGCCTATTCCTATGTAAGATTTAAAAAACCCTACATTAGATATTTGCATTAACTAACAGTTGAAAAGGTGTACCTAAGGAAGTGGCCAGTGAGTGTTTATGCCTAAACCTGCACCTCATAGATATGTTTCTAAATCTGCACCTTAAACAAAGATATTTATTCATTTATACATTATGTACTACTGAAGCATTCTTCTGCTATGTGAATTCATTGAAAACTCATGCATTTTAATATTGTTTTCCCTTTGTGGTTGGATGCAAACTGCATGTTGTTGTACTCGGTGCAATTACAATAAAGTTAATCTAATCTAATCTAGGGAGAGCCGCCAACAGCTGGAGAGAGCATCTGATTTGGGTCAGAAATGCCCTGGCTGCTCGGTTAGCAGCGGCAGCGTTGAGCTCTCTTCCCGTAGAGACGCCGTCTGTTTCCGGCCTTGCTGCTCGTGTTTTGCTGCAGAAAGCAAATGTCAACAGGTGTTCAAACAATATCTCTCTACAGTAGGGGGGGCGGCGTATGCTGAATTATTATTTTCCAAAAGGGGTCTTTGACAGACCATCACCGCTGACGGTCACTGCACTGTGAGGCGCTAAGGTTAAATGCCATCCTCAGACTGTTAATACCTGACTCCAGAGGGCTGACATTCAAGCTCACATGGAGAGAGTGACCCGCTTGCACAGAAGCTTTTTATGAGCCGGAGAAACACACCCTACTGCCAATGATCAAAACATTTGAAGACACAACAGGACACTTGAAGCCTTAGGCAGATTTTTATATTCATTTCATCATATACGGCTTATGGTCCGAGGTCAAACCAATTCTCAGGGTAATATTCAGTGTGCCCTGATTCTTTGCCTGGAGCCAGCTACATAACATGTACATCTACTTTGTTTCACAAATCTGCATCCTTGCTGTTGTAATACCGTATATTTCCCTGTTGCAGGACAGCTAAAAGAATTCTGATTCTGATAAGCTTCACTATGAACTAATGAAGTTGATTTGTTAACCACGTTCAGGAGCATGGCCACACCTCAACGCCATCTCTTATCACGGCTAAGTCTATTTATATCCGACCAAACATCCGGTCATTGCTCGTCTCTCTTCTCTCAACCCCCCGTCCCTCTCGATTCTACTCATACAGTTCCCCTTTTACCTCATCCTCAGCCAAACTCCTTCATCCCTCCACCCATCGAGCCCGTTTAACGATACACCCCTATATCCACTCATCCCAAACATCCTGTCATCCAGACATCCCTCCCTTTCCTTATCCCTTCATCCAAACATCCCTCCCCTCCCTTATCCAGACATCCCTTCATCCCGTCATCCCTTCATCCCTTCATCCCTTCATCCCTTCATCCCCCCTTCCCTTATCCCCCCTTCTCTTATCCCTACATCCACTATCATCTGCCTGTCTCCATTCATATTTAACTAATTCTAGGAATTGCCTGGGTGCTACAATCAGCCCGAGCCAAATCATACCGGAGACAGAACCCCCACTCTGAGTCTCCCTCTGCACGGACCACAGCACGTCCTCCAAGACCAGACCAACAGACGCCATTGGTCATAATCACATCATCACCACCCCCCTTCCATATCAATCCATTGTCACTTCTTTCAATCAACCTACAAACATCACAGCACTGTGGCGTGGTCCCTGCTAGTGAGTTACTCTTTAACTGATGCACACATAAGGAGTGAAAGCAGCCCTTGCAAACACTTGCTGCACATTTTGGTAGTTATTATTGCATGTTAAGCTTCCATGCAGTGTTTTTTCACTGGGAAGCAGCCTTCTCATTAGCAGGGAAAGTCTACTTTAAAAGTTGGGGATCTCGATAGCTCCCGTTACCGTTTTGACTAAGATGCTGTTAAGATGTGCCCTGAGAGAGATGTAAAACGCACATCTTCAAAATAAAGTAAATCTTTGTGAGGCACTGTTGATGATTATTCCTCTGTGAAATGTGTATAACTAAGCCGGTGTACTACGGTGCTAAACACCAACAAATTATGGGCCAGGAGGGAACTATAAAGCTGATGGAGCCATTTGTGTTTTGACAGAACTGCTAACACCTTTATTACCAATCCGTAATTACCAAAAGTGATAAAAAGAAGTAACAAACCAAGCAGAAGAGCTATAGGGCTCCAAGATGTACTGCTGCTAATCCAACTAAAGACAATTTAATTAAGGAGAATGGGCGAGGGGAAGATATAAAGATGGCTCAGAGATAACAACTTAGATCGAGAAAGAGCACAAGGCCAGATAATGTACTCCCGTTGTTAAAGAGCACAGACAGCGGTGCCGTTTTAAATATCCGCAACCTTGGAGTCATTTTTGACAACATACTCCCCTTTGAAAACCATATCAAGCACATCACCAAAACTGCCTTCTTCCATCTGAACAATATATCCTGTCTCCACCCCTCTCCTTCGCTGCTGCCTGATCCATGTCATTTCGTCCTGACTAGACTACTGCAACATCATCCTCTATGGTTCACCAGTCAAACCCCTCAATAAACTCTGCCGCCCGTCTCCCCACCCACACCCGCTCCCGTGAACACATCAACCCTGTCCTGCAGAACCTCCACTGGCTCCCCGTCCCACAACCTATCCTTTTCAAGACCATTTCCTCACCCACAAAGCCCTGCATCACAAGGCTCCCTCCTACCTCCCAGACCTGCTCCAACACCACACTCCTTCCCGCAGCCTCTGCCCATCAGACGCAAATCTCCTCTTACTTCCACATAGGACCAAGTTCCGGACCTGGGGGGACAGAACCTTCTCCGTCGCTGCCCCCTCCCTCTGGAACTCACTCCCCAAACACATCCGTGACCGCCCTGATCTCACCATGTTTAAATCACAAATCAAAACTTCAAAACTGCTTTTAATCTGTAATTAATGTTGTGTTTTATATATTTATATGTGTTGTTTTAATTATGTTTTCATGAATTGTTGCTCTGTATAAGCTCTTTAAATGAAATGGATTATTATTATTGTTGTTATAAATACTAAGCCTGTAATGAACTTTAAAATAAAATAAAATGTGAGTTATATGTTTGGAAAGCAAACTGCCAGACAGCTGTGAAACATGTAACCATGGTCACTGTGTGTTATTAATAAGTATATAGCTTGCTTTACAGTAAAAGAGCAAGTAGAAGTATAACCTTATAGACTTATATCATCTAAGTTATGAGCTCTGTGCCACTGCTCATGTGCAAAAACAACAACATTTTCATTATTTTATTTAACCTGTGTTCTTACCCTGAGAGGAAAAACACCAACATCTCGAGTTGTGCTAATTTCATATCCATGACCTTCATTAATACCTACTTATTGAACATTAAAAATACAAAGAGAATCTTACTCTACCTCTAATTTCACTGGTGTCAGGAGAGGAGAGGATCCAGGCCCCATCTCTAGATGGGTCTCTGGACTGAAAGATATCTAAAGGGATTTTTAAAGGTAGCCAATATAGAGGAACAGCTGACCGCATTTCTACCATGCCTTCATACCAAAGTATGACAATCTGTTCTGTCTGCTGCCGTCTGGCAGACAGTACCGCATCATCCGGACCAAGACTACCAGACTCAGAGACAGTTTTATACCACAGGCTATAAGACTGCTGAACTCCTGAGCTCTGTGAATGTCTACTCACATCTTTTTATAGTACACACATACATATATATATATATATATATTATACACATCTGCCATACATATCTGTTTATAATACACATATCTATATATTGTACATATCTGCCATATACATCTGCTATACATAATATATGCATCTGTCCATACCTCCTCATTCAACAGTGTAAAGTGTTTAAATACTTTCAATGTATTCCACATATGTATATATTTCACATCCTCAAATCTTTATTGTTGTTATTGTAAATATTCTTCTCTCTTTTTGCACTATTTTATTTATCTTATCTGCACCATGTATGTTGAGTTGTTGGAGGAGCACGCGACATAAGATTTTCATTGCCAACATATACGTTGTATATGCTGTGCATATGACCAATAAAACCTTGAAACTTTGAAAAGTGTATCTGACCTCCGTAGAGTGGTGCAGAGATGACCTACTTTTAAATTCTGAATAAGAGGTTTCCAGGCCTTTGCCCCAAGGAGAGCAGATTAGGGATGAGATCCCTGCAGTAACTGTAGATGTAACTGTAGTCAAGGTTGCTGTAAATTGTTTAAAGGTCCAAATTAGTGTTCTAGTGGTAAACACTGAAGAAAGAACAAGATATTTGCTGTATCAGAAACAATGCGCCACATGTTCTGGAAGTATTATGGTCTGTGTTTACATTAGCAAGCATTGCTAACACTCAGAGCTAACGCTGTGCTGGAGAGACTATATGTAATATAAAGGTCCTGTCCTTGTGGTAAACCGAGAGAGAAACGTTTGAGCTCCAGACTGTTTCAGAAATAATGCTGGATGTGGTTTGGAACATAATATGGCGTTTAATCACGGCAGCGTTTAGCTGAGTTTCTCCCGGTACAAAACTCTCTTCAGAGGAGAGATCATGACGCCGTGGCCAGCAGCAGCTGTCCTTGAGGCTGTACAGTGTATACGCTTTTCTGCTTGCTCCTGCTTTTGCTTACTTTTTTTATGCTGATTTTCCTAATTTTCTTTTCTGAAAACTTCGAGCAGCGGCTCCTGGACATTAAGTTATCACTGGGACAGTTATTCTTCGTAAATAGACGGAGAGCTTTGGCCATATTTCAATAGTTTTACAACGACCTCAGTCTGATAGTAGCGTGGCCTAACAACAGCTAAAGCCTAGACTGCTGGTACTGCGTGCTACTTAGTTTAAGCTAGTTAGCAGCAAAATGCCTCCCCTCTCTTCAGATGACTTCCAAAAACTTCTACAGAAGATCACCGTGTTGGAAATAAAAATTCAACGGTTGTAAGTTATCGTGGCAGTGAATGGACTATGTGGGAATGGGGACTCTACCGTTTTTTCAAAAGAATCGACAAGGGCATTTATTTATTTTATTTAACCTTTATTTAACCAGGTAAAAGACCCATTGAAATCATGATCTCATTTTCAAGGGTGACCTGGCCAAGGAGGCAGCAGCACACGTCATCAACATACAAGATACAAATACATTACAATAAATAGGGCCACAAGTGAATAAAATAACAACAAAGTGCAAGAGCAAAGGAATCGATCATAGGAAATAATTACTAGCAGAGGCACCGTCCACATTTAGGAACCCGCGGAAGACATTAAAAGATACAAGTTCAGACATTTTTAGTTCGGCCTGAAAATTGTTCCAAGTTGATGGGGCAGCAAAACTGAACGCTTTTTTCCCCAATTCCGTCCGAGCTCGTGGGATATACAATCAGTAACTATCGTTGGACCGTAAGGCATACCGGGTTTCTGCTCCTCGGAGGAACTCACAGCTAGTTAACAGCTACAAGGATTCCAAGGAACAGGAGGGCTTTGTGCTGGGTGAAAAATCTGCAAGTGTTAGTCCTCCCTGGAACTCTCTGGGTGCAAAGCCCAAGAGTAAATCATCTCCATGGGATTTGGGAGGACGAATAACCGGCAGAGCCCAGCGCTCTGAAGTCTGTGATGCGACCGGCTGGCCTGCATTGATATCACCCAGAGCACTTCCTCAACCCCAGTTCATAATAGGAAACAGCCGTGGACAGCTGCTAAAGGGAGGACTACAAACAATCCTCCTAAACAACCAAGTGTGCCACTACAGATATGCTCCACTGACACAGAACCGAAGATGTTCATCAGTGGCCCTTTACCGCAAGTCAGAAGAGGAGTGGAGAGATTCAGCAGATTGTTTGCACTGAACATGTGGCTCTCAACTGCCTGTACTGAACATTCTGTCCATTTTATTGAGAATTTTCACTTTTTCTGGGACCGCAAACATCTTTTTAGGGCTGATGGACTTTTTCTGAACAAGTCAGGAGTAAAATTATTTATTTCCAACATATTCAACTGCCTGCGTCATCAATCTGCTCCCTATGCCAAGGACAAGCAACAAAAGGAATCAAAACAGGATAAAGACACAACACAGTGCATAGAAAGCCTTGAAGACCTATCACTGCACCTGCCTGAGGAGAGTCGTGATTATGGGAGACCTATGAGACAAAAGGAGGGGTCTCGACTTACACCCATCCCCCTTATCAACACCTTTGAGGATACTCTCCCTTCAACACCCCAACTGCCATCCAGCTCTCTTGGCCCAGACTCCCCCTACCAGCAGTTCACTGACTGCATGCTCTCCTGCCTGAAGGAGGTTCAGGAAATTCGCAAGCAGACCCCCGTCCCTCAACGGCGCCTACTACAATCACCGAAGCAGACACGTGCACCAGCTCCCCCGTATTCATCACCATGCCTGCCACAATCATCCAAACCAAAATGTGCACCACCTCCTCCCCCTTCGAGACCGAATCAGCTGTCTCTGGAGCCTGATAAGGATGTGTGTGTAGAAAAGACAACAAGCTCTAACTGATTTGTGCTGGGTCCAGTCTCAAGGGCGTATGGCACTCTCAAATCTTTCCAGGACAAGCGGGGACCCTACCTGCCAATAGCTTTGCCGATATCTGTGTTATAGATTAAGAATGGTGAATCGCATGCTGCAGGACTTCTGCCCTGTGCACCGGGTGTCTGCAGGATCGGTAAATTAAATCCATTCTTCAGTGTTCTTGGGAGGCCGTCCTTTATATTTGTGACTTTGTTATACTTGCTGCTACTCCGGTTAACTTCCAGAAACTGACTATGGCTCGCTCAACCTCTCTCTCACGCTTACACATGCCCTTAGTCTGCATTGTGCTACCATTACAGTTTACATAGTAAAACATCGGCATCGGCAAAAATGTTATTCTTAACATCAGTATCGGCATCGGCCGACAGTTTCGCAATCGGTGCATCCCTAACAGAAAGCGCTCAACTGTTAGTCTGAATTTATCAAATTTAGCTGCGATTCCACATCAGCCACAGCTTGTCACACAAAATCAGACTGATAGTGTATTCAACAAGCTGAAACTAGCTTTATTAAATGTCAGGTTGTTAGCAGGAAAGACATTTCTAATCAATAATTTTATCACCAAGCACAATCTGGATTTAATGTTTTTTAACTTAAACTTGGATAGTTTAATGATTCCCTTCAATGCAAGCAGACTTCTTATTGTTCTTATCGAATCAACCCCTCCCAACTTTAGTTTTATGAGACAGGCTAGAATGCATAAGAAAGGGGGTGGAGTTGCTGTTTTGTTTAATGATTCCCTTCAATGCAAGGTGACCTCTTATGGAACCTTCCCATCTTTTGAATATGTGGCCCTTCAGCTGAAATGCTCTTCTCGAGCTATGTTCCTAAACATCTATAGACCCCCCCCAAATACTGTGCAAGCTTTGTTGATGACTTTGCTGAACTGCTGTCTATAATGTGTTTTGACTTTGACTGTGTAGTCATTGTTGGTGATTTTAACATCCATGTTGACAAGCCCGAGGACAGAGGGGCTAAAGAACTGTTCTGTGTTCTTGATAACTATGGACTGACTCAGCATGTAATGGTTCCAACCAGTGGCGGTGCGTCAATAGTGGGCGCTTGGGCGCCGCCCACCCTGACTTTTTGAGTTAAAAAACGTTATATATACAACATAATTGAAATAAGAAATGTACCGTGTTTATGGGTTAAATGTGTATGGGAGACCACTGTCAAGAACCGCTAAAATGTGTCCGGACATAATATATTGCCATTCGCCTTTTCTGAGAATAGGCAGGTCGGCTACCGTCCGTGGGCGCCGATAACATGGGAGTCTATAGGAGAGCTTATACTTTTCTCAGTCATTTTAGCAAGGATAGCTTTTCATTGGGGGATGAAACTTAGATCTGTGGGCGCAAATCTTTGCGCCCACAGCCAATGGCATTGTTTCTTAGTTCAATGTGACATTCTTAGATACGTAGCTAGCTGAAACTTAGATTGAGTGAATATGGCGACATCGATGGCTGAGAACTCCGTGCAAGCTCTACTTAAAACACCGTTTCATCGACTATCAGATGTCGAAAAGAAGAAATTGAAAGACTTGGGACCCGAGCGTCCGGATTTAAACATTCAACAGACGACCACTGATCGCGGGAGAACCTACACTCGGACTTTCTCCTCAAACTTGTATGCTAAGCGGAATTGGTTAGCTGGTTGTACAGTGAGCAATGCCTTTTTTTGTTTCCCTTGTCTGTTATTTCAAAGTCCTGGGACTGAAACACTTTGGACTACAACCGGGATGAAGGATCTAAAGCACTTCACACAAAAATGTAAGAAGCACGAATGTGGCCGCAGCCACCTAACCAACTGTCTTAAGCTAAACCTCTAAAAAAGTGCTATTTAAACCGTGCCGCCCAACTGCGCCCCCCCCAAAAAAATGTTCACCAGCCGCCACTGGTTCCAACGCACAACAAGGGGCACACTCTAGACTTAATCATCTCAAAGGGTCTGAACATCTCTGAGGTTGCAGAGACTGATGTTGCACTCTGATCATTCCTGTGTTTTTTTGTGAGCTCTATTTCTGTTCACACAAATGTTCAAAAAGAAATGACCACAAAAAGGCATTTATCTGAAAACACAAGGGAAATGTTTGTTAAAACATTTTCTCCCACACTAGCCCTCGCTAATGTGATGGGGTCAGTTTTTAAGGGATCTTATGTGTGTTTTTATTATGTATTGCTGTGTTTTTATCGTGTTAGTAGCATATGTATTTTAAATTCCCTACTGCCCCTGAACTACCCACCACTAAACTGCAGCAATCAGCACGATGCGCAACAGGTGTGAGGAGCGCACCACATAAAACACCAGAGCACGCAGAAGAGCAAGCGGAGAACAAGCAGGAGAGCAGAAGAGCAATCGGAGAACGCAGGATAACAAGCAGAGAAGCGGAGAAGCGCAAGCCCGATTGAGAGGAGGCAGGAAGCCACAGAATCCAGTACTGCGATCTCCAGAAGGACGAGGCAGCGTGGCGGAGATGTCAGAGGCGAGTGGCATAGCACAGCAGAGGTGGATCGTCGCCTGCGGCTCCAGTAAGGGGAAGCAACGTTGCGCAACAGAGGGGTGTTATTGCGATTCACCCCTCTTTTAAGTGTGCAGCTGCATGGACTGTTGTGTGGGGTGACTTTTTAACAGAGTGTGTCTCACCCAGTGAGTGATTATAGTGTTTTTATACCACCTCAGGGTATCTTGGATCGCGTCCTCGGGCAAGACAAGACCGAGACACCGGGACCTCCTGAGAGACTTGGGACTTCTTATTCACCTTTTTAATAATAAACAGTTGTTAACATTTATTTTATCTGTGGTTTTTAACTCTGCTCACCCCTGATTTTAAAGAACCCGTGTAGCCTTTTTAAGCAGAGCCCTAGTCTCTTTTCAGAACTAAGGTGGCGTTGTCGGCAACTATTTTAGCATTGTTATTTTAATTTTAGTTAATTTCTAACCTCGCCACACCAACATCTCAGTAAATGAGCTAGTCGATACTTTTAATTCAAAAATTAAAATCCCAGTAAGGTAAAGTAAGTGTGTGGCAAGAAACTATCTCCATGGAGAAAGGCCATGAGTGTGAGAACGGAAAAAAGAGTGTGTAGAAAAGCTGAATGCAGGTGGACAATAACAAATCTCCAGGTTCATTTTGAAATCTATAAAGAGAGACTTTTATAATTTGGAATTGAAAATGCAGCCTTTCTTCTCTGACCTCATCATTGCCAAAAACACAAACAACGCACGTGCCTTGTTTGCTACCGTTGAGAGACTAACAAACCCCCCAGTGTCAGTAGCCTCTGAATTTCAATCCACCAGGGCCTGCAATGAATTTGCAAAATCAGACCTTGTGTCCACTTAAAATCAATTCAAACACCATGACACAATTCCATCAGATTAATGATAAAGACCTAGAGGACATTATTCAACATCTGAGGTCCTCCTCCTGCTGCCTTCATATTATACCTACAAGCTTTTTCAAAAATGTTTTTCATAGCATGTCATCAGAGCTATTTCATATAGTAAACAGGTCTCTTCACTCAGGTGTATCTCCACAGGCCCTGAAAACTGCAGTCATTAAACCGCTCTTAAAAAAGAATAATCTGGACGCTTCAGTAATGAATAATTACAGGCCCATCAAACCTCCCATTTCTAGGTAACATCATTGAAAAAGTAGTTTTTGAACAGCCGAGTCATTTCTTGGATGCAAATAACTGTTTTGATGTGTTTCAGTCAGGCTTTGGACCGCACCACAGCACTGAGACTGCTCTTGTTAAGGTCTTCAATGACATCCACTTAAACACAGACAGTGGCAGAATCTCAGTGTTAGTATTATTAGATCTTAGTGCTGCATTTTACACTGTTGACCACAACATATTACTAGACCGTCTAGAAAACTGGTTGGGACTTTTGGCAACAGTTCTAAGTTGGTTTGAATCCTACTTAAAGGACAGGAAACATTTGTTTCTATAGGCAGCTACACATCAGAGCTGACAAATATGACGTGGGGTTCCTCAAGGCTCCATCTTGGGGCCTCTTCTCTTTAACATGTATATGCTACCACTGGCTCAGATAATGAAGCAACAAAACAAGTTACCATAGCTATGCAGATGATACACACATTTACATTACCATTTCACCAGGAGACTCTGCTCCAATTCAAACACTGAGTAAGTGCATTGAACAAATCAATGACTGGATGAGTCAGAACTTTCTCCAATTAAGCAAAGACAAAACTGAGGTAATTATTTTTGGAACAAAGGAGGAACGACAAAAAGTCAGTGCTGAGCTTCAGTCAGCAATGTTCAAAACAACAGCAAACGCCAGAAACCTAGGTGTAGTCCTGGACTCTGACCTGAATTTCAACAGTCACATTAAAAGTCACTAAGTCCGTCTACTATCACCTGAAGAACATATCTAGGATTAAAGGACTAATGTCAGAGCAGGATCTATAAAAACTTGTCCATGCTTTACCTTCAGTAGACTGGACTACTGTAATGGTGTCTTTACAGGTCTCACTAAGAAATCCATTAGAAAGCTGCAGCTGATTCAGAACGCTGCGGCTCGAGTCCTCACTAACACTAAGAGAATGGATCACATCACTCCAGTTCTGAAGTCTTTACACTGAGAGAGTGGATCACATCACTCCAGTTCTGAAGTCTTTACACTGAGAGAGTGGATCACATCAGTCCAGTTCTGAGGTCTTTACACAGAGAGTGGATCACATCACTCCAGTTCTGAGGTCTTTACACTGAGAGAGTGGATCACATCACTCCAGTTCTGAGGTCTTTACACAGAGAGTGGATCACATCACTCCAGTTCTGAGGTCTTTACACTGAGAGAGTGGATCACATCACTCCAGTTCTGAGGTCTTTACACTAAGAGAGTGGATCACATCACTCCAGTTCTGAGGTCTTTACACAGAGAGTGGATCACATCACTCCAGTTCTGAGGTCTTTACACTGAGAGAGTGGATCACATCACTCCAGTTCTGAGGTCTTTACACAGAGAGTGGATCACATCACTCCAGTTCTGAGGTCTTTACACTGAGAGAGTGGATCACATCACTCCAGTTCTGAGGTCTTTACACTGAGAGAGTGGATCACATCACTCCAGTTCTGAAGTCTTTACACAGAGAGTGGATCACATCATTCCAGTTCTGAGGTCTTTACACTGAGAGAGTGGATCACATCACTCCAGTTCTGAGGTCTTTACACTGAGAGAGTGGATCACATCACTCCAGTTCTGAGGTCTTTACACAGAGAGTGGATCACATCACTCCAGTTCTGAGGTCTTTACACTGAGAGAGTGGATCACATCACTCCAGTTCTGAGGTCTTTACACAGAGAGTGGATCACATCACTCCAGTTCTGAGGTCTTTACACTGAGAGAGTGGATCACATCACTCCAGTTCTGAGGTCTTTACACTGAGAGAGTGGATCACATCACTCCAGTTCTGAGGTCTTTACACAGAGAGTGGATCACATCACTCCAGTTCTGAGGTCTTTACACTGGCTTCCTGTCTGTCAAAGAACTGATTTCAAAGTTCTGCTGCTGGTTTATAAAGCATTGAATGGTTTAGGCCCAAAATACATTTGTGATCTCCTGCTACATTATGAACCATCCAGAACTCTCAGGTCTTCTGGAACGGTCAGCTTTCTGTCCCCAGAGTCAAAACTAAACAAGGAGAAGCAGCGTTCAGTTATTATGCTCCAAATATCTGGAACAAACCCCTAGAACCCTGCAGGTCCGCTGCTACTCTTACTACTTTTAAATCCAGGCTGAAAACATTTCGTGACTTTTATTCTGCACTGTGACTTTTATTCATGTATTTTATACCTGTTGTGTTTATTCTATTATCTTTGCTCTTAAATGACTGTTTTTAAATGCCTTTTTATAATGTGTTTATCCTGCACTATTTGTTTAACGCTCTTAATGTCTTTCATGTTTGTAAAGCACTTTGAATTGCCTTGTGTTGAAAGGTGCTATATAAATAAACTTGCCTTGCCTTAAAGCTACAGTCACAGAATCAGCACTTCAGGAACAGGGCTGAAATAGAGGGGGATGAGGCATGCTACAATGGGGGATCTGTTTGCTATTTTGAGCAAAAAACTTCAGACATGTTTTTTTATAGATATGGCCCTACAATATATTGTTCAAATATAGCATAATAGCAGACCTTTAAAACTCCCAGTACTAACAGAAACTGCAAAAGTGTTTTAATAATTAAAATATTATATTGTGCTATCATATAAATGATCTCTTAATGTCGGTGAATTGTATAGGCCATTTTTCATTTGAGCTGTTATTTTATTAAATTATATCATAATGATGTCTGACACTTGTTACATCATTAGTGTTGAACTCAGTCAGTGAATAATGAAAATGACTGATAAAGCCCTTTCTGTCAGCGGTCTAAGCGCCCCACTCCGCTTGGTGCAGTGAGGTAAGGTGCAGTGTATGGTTGCTAGGTTGTGCAGCTACAGGTTGTCATGCAGACTCACCCTGATGCCCAGTTCCACGTTTTCTCCTCCGTAAATTTCCATGCCTTCATCTAACAGGCCAATCTCCTCAAAGTACTTCCTGTCGACCACAAAGCAGCCAATCAGAGCCGGGCTCCTACAATAGAGGGTGATGGGAGAAGAGAAGCAAGGTAAGAGGAAAAAGAAAGGGGGAGAAAATTATGGGTTTAGCAAAATGCAAAACAATTAGAGCCACACTGAGGCGTTAATTAGGTTGCAGCTCTAAACATAGTTATTAGTCTCTCATGATAAACATATGGAATACAATACATTTGTAAATGATCCAGCTGTCAAAAATGATGCTTTCACCAAACACAACAGATTCAGATTGTTTTCATGACCATCAAACTGAATCTGAAACGGTTAAAAATAACTTATCAGTATTCATGCTGTCAGTCCCACACATCTTTTCTTCTCAACATGAATACAGCAGGGCTGCAGGAACAGCTTGTTTTGGTGAATGTATCCTCCCTGTGGATACACAGATTGGCAAACTCCCAGAAAATACTGCAACCCAAAATGTTAATAGAAACACGACCCACTCACTACGGGCTATGAATATGTTCAGATAACAGCGCAATGCAAACACAACTCAGATATCACATGTAAGAGCTGTAGTTTTTACTGATCGATCTATTGCTGTAACGCAATTCTCAGTAACGCAGTTACAACACATTTTGACCAGAAATTAAGTGCTGTTTTGTTTTATAAGAATTCACTAACATCGCGGAGCATTCCGACACCAGAGAAACAATTGTGCGGGTAGAATAATAATGGAGGAAAGACACGAGGGACAGGCCAAAGCAACAGAAGGTAACTTTCTCTGGGTCTGCTGCTTGAACCCCGAGAAGTTGAGACTCGTGGCAGAGTGTTGAAGATCTGCAGCCTCTGTCCTCTGTGGAATCGCCGGCTTTTAGAAAGCTTGTCAGCCAAATCCCCGTTAACACACCAATGACAAGGTGAGCTAACGCTGCCATAGAGACTCGTTCATATACAGCAGGTTACAGGGCCGTGCAGAGGCTCCACTAACATGTTATTAATAACACACAGAGACGTCATGTTACCGGTATCACATATTATCCAGCACACTTAAACGGAGCATGAGTTTAATTTCTATCTCTTTTCCTAATTTTCAGCATGTACTGCCAGATAGAAAGACTTTTACCAAAGAGTTGGATAAAGCTGTCGTGTCTTCTGTGATTCTGACGGTGATTGATACATAGTGGATTGGCCATGAGCCTTCACTGCGCCTATTATAAGTTGTTAGGAGCCTTAAGGGCCGACACAGTTGTTATTGCTATACCACATCACTCTTCACTGGAGGTATAATCAGCTGCAATAAACTACATTTTAGCATTAAAGCCATACTTTTGCAGTTATTTTGGTGAAATCAACTCAAAAGTAGTGTAACGCATTACAGTTCAGAGACAGTAATAATGAAATGTAACTTATTACTTTAAAAAGAGAGTAATAAGTCATATGTACTGTATTACATTTTGGAAGTAACATGCCTAACACTGTCTATAACGCACAGCATTTACAAAAACAGTAAAGTTTACCAGTAGATAGCTAGTGGATAGTAACATCATGTAGGCTGGATCAGACTCATTTATTTGAAATAAAGATGTGCAGTTCCTCCCTCAAGTGATAAAAAGTTATTATCAGATAGTGACACACACTGTGCCCCTCCCCCCTGCTCTTCTGGCATCAGATTGGCTTGCACCGTGAGGGAAACGTTTGGTTTGAATGTCGTTTTCACCACTCACAGACGTCTGCCAAGGCCATTAACATTAGTAAAAATGATGTGTGTATCTTCCCCATCATTTGGATCCTCTCCAAAACGTAATGGGTTCTTCCTTGGCCCATGACAACCCTCCAACAAGTTTCGTGATATCAGGTCAGTTCTTTTTCATTTATCCTGTTGACAGTCAGACAAACTTACAAACCAACAATCTAAACGAAAGGAGAGGTAATAATGCTGAGGGCACAGATGGGGCTCAAACCTCACCCTACTTCAGACTAAATATTTTTCTTTGAGGGAAATAGTATGATTTTACCATTAGGAGCACTGGTCAGTGATTCCATTTGATGAGTATCTCACATATCTGTACCTTAACCGTTTGATATGACATGTTTACAGATTGCTTTTCTATGTTTGTTATGATAAATCCATATTGATTAGATATGCTCTATCTGACCTGTAATATATTGCTATTTTATAGGAAAAAAATCATCCATGTTTTACCATCCATAATACATCCACAATGCACCATCCACCAGCTTGACTGCTATAAAATGTTAAAAGGCCTTCTGGATCCAGATCTTAATGTGCACACCACCTGAGGGGTTAAGTGAACAACACCATCATCATCCATAGTTTTTTCACCTTGTATTTTTGATTTCTGACTCTGTTTTGCTTTAAGAGCTGATTGTCCTCATATTGGCATTCTTGTGTATCATGTAACCAGAGGTGGAAGAAGTACTCAGATCTTGTACTTGAGTAAAGTAGAAGTACTCAGATCTTGAGTAAAAGTAGAAGTACTCAGATCTTGTACTTGAGTAAAAGTAGAAGTACTCTGATCTGGTACTTGAGTAAAAGTAGAAGTACTCTGATCTTGTACTTGAGTAAAAGTAGAAGTACTCTGATCTTGTACTTGAGTAAAAGTAGAAGTACTCAGATCTTGTACTTGAGTTAAAGTAGAAGTACTCGGATCTTGTACTTGAGTAAAAGTAGAAGTACTCTGATCTTGTACTTGAGTAAAAGTAGAAGTACTCAGATCTTGTACTTGAGTAAAAGTAGAAGTACTCAGATCTTGTACTTGAGTAAAGTAGAAGTACCAGAGTGTAGGAATACTCTGTCACAGTAAAAGTCCTGCATTCAAAATGTTCCTCCAGTAAAAGTAGAAAGTACTCTCATCTAAATGTACTTAAAGTAGCGACAGTAAAAGTAGTCATTGTTTGATTGGTCCATTTCAGAATAATATCTCTGATCTGTTTTATAATTATTGATCATTAAAGTGTTCTCAGAGCTGGTAAAGGTGCAGCTAGTTTGAATGGCTTTGTATACTGCAGGGTAGCTGCTGGATTTACTGCAGGTGAACTAAAGTCTGATTTAAGGGAGATTATATTTACCATCAGTAATCCAGATCTGTAAAGAAACTAAAGGGATTAGATTCATGTAGTGCAGTAAAAGTACACCATTTACCTCTGAATTGTAGTGGAGTAAAAGTACAAAGTAGCAAAACAAATACGTGAAATACTCAAGTAAAGTACAAGTACCTCAAAATTGTACAAAAGTACAGTACTTGAATAAATGTCCTTAGTAACTTTACAGCACTGCATGTAACCATGGGCATAAGAAAACGTACGTGATCAACCTAAACCTTTTAGTTTTTTTTCATCATGAAACAGGAAATTGGTGTAACTTCACTGTACATTGTCCAATCAACCCCAAATGGTACATGCATAATAAGACATCAGCCCTGAGGACATCTGCAGGTTGATTCTTGACCTTAGTCATTGCGCTATTGACAACAGGGAGGTCGCCATACATTTAATCCGATTAATTTACAAATGTGATCAGTCCTTTCAGAAGACTTTCGGCAGTAAAAGTTCAAAATCGTATATATTTTCCCACAACAGTCTTGCTGTGTCGGCCATGGGGATGCTCCAAAGTTTTTCACACCAGCATAGAGTGACTCATAGATCTTGGCCTTGGACATAGCAAACTCGCTGAGCCACTCCCCTTAAAACCTTTCAAAATAAAAGCGCAAAACTGTTTTTTTCCTCTTAGACATATGACATTTGGTAGGTATGCGTGGCATGTGAAGACAAACAAAAAACCTATTGCTCCAACAGGAAGAGTCATCATGGAACAAACTTGCCACGGCAGCCATTTAGCCTGAAATCTATACCAATTCTGAGTATGATTTCTGTTTCCATGGCCTTACATTATTTGCAGTGAAATCCAATGGTCAAATCAGCCCCGAATTTCACATGTTTAACAAAAGTCCATGCCTGAGCACACAGACAACCCCCCCTCCCCATTGTTATGGGTGAATCCAGTGACAAATTGTAATTGAGAAAAAGCACTTAGAAAGATAGAGTAATGAATAAGAGGAGATTCAGCTTCCTGCATTAAAATATTAACCAGCAAATTTCCTCTGCTTTGTCCAGATCTATTCTTATTGACCTGCCTGCCATGGAGGACAATAACAGACATATTATCTTCCTGCTGAAATTGCTGATCAGGCAATTTTGCTCCGGTTGCTTGGACGATTTTCACTTAAAGCCTCGGAAGCGCCTCAAAGTATTGTTTAACTGTCATGATGGATGTGTTTGCAACTGGCGCGAGGCATTGAAGAGCTAGATTCTTATATTGACTCCAGAGTATGTGCAATGACTGAACACACTGTGTTATTGAATGAGCTGCATCAAACAAGCGTAGTTAGTGAACCTCAGAGCCTACAATCTTTCACTGTGCAGTACCTACCTGATCGGGGCAGTGTGGTTCCGTTGTGTCCACCAGGACTTTGGTGGGTTGAGGTATCGACACCACAGCTCCCAGTCGAAGCCCTGAGCAGACAGCGGGTATTCCTCGATCTCAAATGTGTCGTACTTGATGTTGTCGAAAGATGGAGACACCACCCGGGTCCGGTCCTCCTTTATTCTCTGCAGGATGGGTTCTGCCCTGTGAGATGACAGAGAACAGAATGTATTCAAGATGGGAAAACAAATGATCCCTGAGTCAGTGGTACATAGTTGGCTGGAGATCTCTGGCCCATTGTTAGAGAATACAATATAATATGTGACCATCATAACATTTCAACAGAAATGTAAAAGGAAAGCGGAGAAAAATAAAAAATAATGTCAAACTATTCACATATCTGTAGGCAGGGCTGCTAGTTTGCAAAATGCATATGGGGAATGTGTGAAACCAGGACATATTCCCAAACAGAGGGCTGGAAGACAAAAAAACATGGCTAAATCTGTGACTTTTCCTTTTGTTAACTCCCCTGAAAACTCAGCCTTAAATGCTTTATAATATGTAGAGCTATACTGTAACTAAATATGCAATAACCCAAGAAAAATAAGTGAAAAAGAGTTTTAATTGCCTTTAATGCTATATAGTTACTATCACTAAAAAGATAATAAGAATATTAATAATGCACATGATTTATATAGTGCTTTTCCTAATGCTCAAAGACGCTTAAGATGCAAGACATTGTGGCAGACTAAAAAAAAATGATCTTGAAATCACGGTTACTGATGTGTCTATGTAGCTCACACCTAAAGACCTTGTTTCCAAAACACTTAATCCTATTATTTTTTTTTCATTAAAATTGCCATTGCTAACATATTGGATGATAACACATAATTAGAGTCATTCTTAAAGTCACCAAGATGAATTCCTAACTCTGCAGGCCTTCTGAGCATTCAAACCAATACTCAAAAAACAGATTCTTGGCCCACATGAATATGAAGCAATACTTTCAGATAAAATATAACTGAAATCTGTCAAATCTAAAGTTTATTTGTTCAAGCAATTGAACACAACGTGAATATGTTGAATATAAACTGAATGTAAGACAATTACTACTGTTTATTCTATTATATCTCGTAAAGGGAAGCCAGACCCTAAAGAGAGGGAACGCGCATGCCCAGATGTGACACAATGAGGTCACTGACGTTGACTGTTCACGCTGGACGTAGACTTGGAGTTTTCTAGGTGCCACCCGCCATAAAACAAAAGCAAAGAAGAAAAGGACTTGTCTTTTCAACCTACACCGTCGACTGACTGACTTTAGGTAAGTGTAATTGTTTAACATTCCGCAGCTTATCAATACGTTACTGTAGATGAAAAGTTATTTTAACGTGTTTATGCTGTACAATGTACAGTGTACATAGACGAATAATATTGTCTGCATGTGTATATTCTTACAGGTCGTGAAGTTAGGTTTGCGATTCACAATGCTGGGTAGCTAGTTGTTGCTGCTCTAACACTTACTTAATTATTTCACACTAAGTCAACGTAATGGAAAAACACAGCATTGAATGTGAGTATTTACATTAAACATTTATTTGATGATATGATATTCATGAGGTTTTCCTGTCCTTGATCTATCTGTTGGACAGGAATGTACAGTATATGCATGATGTTTTTTCTTATTTGGTAAAATAACTTTTTTCATTGTAAAATATTCCTTTCTGCAAAAGAAGAGCAAAACCAAAAAACATTGGTAAACCCTTACAACCAATGGGTACTTTTAGAATTGGAATACAAATAAAAATAACTTGAATACATTTAGTTTTATATCACTTCCTGCATTCGGACCATTGACAGTGTGGCACTCTCACTGTCTCTCACTATTATCTGAGCTTGTGGCGGTTTTTGTGTTACGTTTGTCATTTTTATCAGCTATGATTTGGCATGTTTGTTCTGAACTTGACACTATACTGGCCAGGGCAGAATCAGTGAGAGTGAGGCTCTGGATCGCAGAGACAGTCCTGGAGAAATCGTAGCATTCTAAGCCCTTACCAGGCTTTTGATATTTGATTAGAGAGGACACACAGGAAGTGATTGATGTGTTGGAAATCACCGCTGAAGTAGTGAGGAGCTGAGAGGGCCATCTGAGAGTCAGACTGGAAATGTGGACTCCAAGCAGGAGGTAACCACAGCCTGGACTACAAACTAAGCACGCAGTACATATGCATCTAATCTGGGAGTCTGTGGACATATGCAGAGCTACAGGGAGTGGATGTGATGATGGTTGGCAGATCCCAAAGCTTATTTTCTGCAACATACTGAAATCCAATCTCTTTGCTCATTGCTAACTTCTGGGTCGGCCTACAAAAAATATGTCCTACTTAACCACTTTTTACTAATGCTTGGTTGCAAGTAAAAAGGAAGGGATGAAGGGTTAGGGTATGCCAGCAGGATTGTAGCTCATCCAGCACGGTGCTTCGTCACTGTCAGGGACCAAGCAGTAAGGCAACAGGACACAGGAGTTGAATAAAGAAACTGGGGTTTTATTTACCCAAACATCCAAAGAAAACATTATAAACCAGAATTCTCTAATAACTAGGCCTATAAAAGAGATCAGCAGAAAATACCTCAAATAAACTGAACATCTCCTTAACAGGTGTTAACTCAACAAACTGACCTGCTATAACGACAGACCAAGGAACCTATATAGTGGCTCGGCCAAACCAAGTAGAAACCAAGGGGTAATTAAGATTAGCAGCATACACAAAGGACACCGACAAAACCCGAATGCTGGTGGTTTGGCTCAATCCGTCCCATTCGGCTGCTTGCAGTATTTATAAATCCTCAGCCACGCCTTTTGCTGAACCAGGAAGTAACCTCTTCCAACGAACACAGTAACTCCAAGACAAAGAAAGTAATTATACAAACAAATACTTACGTTAACTGTGCTAAAATGTTTGAAAATAAACTAAGTAATGTCTGATTACAATCGAAAAAAAGAGTTTACCATTCAAATCAAATGTGTGTTGTTAATTGGCATGTTTTACTACAGCTGAACTGAAGGGAATCTACTGAAGGTGAGGGTGCAATGTAATTGTTTTACCCTGTGTGGCTGTGGCCATCACAGTCACTAACCGAGGGCAGCCCAGACAAAAGGTCGTAATTTGAACCTTGTCTCGGTCATTGGGCTGCTTGGGCAACTTTCAACAGCTTGCTAAATTCTACCTGTTGCATACTGAAATGTCTATGAGATGTGAGTAGTCAAAACAAAACCATTTATAACCAAATTAGAAAATATACCTGTGAAGACTAAATGTGTATCAGCTGTCCGAGCGTTTAACCCTCTGTGACCCAAGGGAGCGTATACGCCCAAATATCCCGCCGTCTTCAGAGAGTCATAACTTGTCAGCAATTTGAGCTAGAGACATGCCGGTTTGTTCCTCTTAAACTAAAGAAACGGCGCTCAACAACAATATCAAGTTTTGCCTTGTGAGTTTACTTGCGTTGGTAAAACGGATGCATAAAGTTTGAAAAGATGGGGATAGTGTCACCTTTTTTGCTTTACGCATTGCTTATTGTTTTCTGTATGTTTTATCGCGATATTCTCATCCACCATCTTTGTTGGTGAGTATAGAGTGTAGGAGTCACGTTTCTGAATCGGACACTTTAATTGGCTGTGAATGCATCCAATCGGAGTGTCTGATTCAGAGGGTTGGGTGTATCCACTTATGCCGGCTGCACACTACATGCGGAAAATGACTCCGGTGGCCGGAATACGCCATCTAGTGGACACCGTACTACCTAAAAAAATAATCCGTACAAGTCGAGGCTCCGGTAAAAAAATTTAAAAAAACATGGCGGACGGGTCTGAGAAAATCATCCTGGCGGTTTCAGGGCACCGGGTGCTGTACGACCTGTCCGCAGAGGGATACAGAAATATAAACATCAAAGCTATGGCGTGGGAGGATGTAGCACGCACGGCAGGCAAGACAGGTCCGTTCAAATCTTTTGGTTGGTTTATTATGACGCCGATGTCACGATAGCATAGCTAGCGCTGCTAGCGCAGCATAGCTATCGTTTTAGCTGTCCCGAGTGAATGAATGAAACGTGAATTATTTTGGTATGAGGGAGCATGGATATTTGCAATTGCTAAATATTCACAATTACACTTGTAATGTTGTTTTTATTATTATAACAGCAAAGTAATTTACGTTTGTTTATTGGCACCATAGCAACAACAACTTCCGGTCCTACCAGCCGTACGGTCGAGCTTTGCGGTTGACCGGAGGAGTTCAATATTTTTAACGTATGCGGAGGGCCTCGGATGCGGTGTTTCTTCCGCACCGCTCTCGACCGGAGCTGATCGCATACGGAGTGCGGATCTCCATTGACATTGAATGACTTCCGGTCAAATCGGATACGTATTACCGCATGTAGTGTGCAGCCGGCATAAACAGTACTGCCTCCCTGTTTGTGTCTGTTTGTCTGTCTCCCTGGCTGGGCTGTGGCTTTTCGATTCCCGCCGCTACACCTCCTCAGCTGCAGTTCATCCTACTGATTGCCACTACTCACCTACACCTGTATAAAATCTCTGTTCTCATCTCCAGTCTTCGCCAATTCATCGTTAAACCTGCAGTGGTAAAAACGTCCAGGCCCACATGCTACAAGATAGCTTCTTGTGTGTTTTTTCCGCCAAACTAACCTTGTGCTCTCCCAGCCACGTCCAGCCACTCACCCCTTTTGCCTTGATCCTCTGCCATCGCTCTCCTAGTTTGATTCCCTGCCTGCTCCTTCCTTCCCCTAACACGGCCACTACTCCCAGACCCAATCCTGTTTCTAGCAATAAACCATTTTCACTCCACTCTACCCTTCGTCTTCTGTGTTTGAAGTGTGGGTTCAACCTAGTTGCTCGTTCTGAGCCTAACACCAACAGCTACATTCTCCACAGGGAAATGTGTGCTGTGAGACACAATACTCCCATGAATACCCATTGTGGTTCAAAGCATGCCAGGTGTCCCTGTGTGTGACTGTGGACCGGAACTGCCATGATATACATCATGTTAAGACGTACATTTTAAAAAGGCCCATTGACACTGTTCATGAGAATGGTCTTAACTCATGTACAGAAGAAGTTAGAAGCTTCTAATTACTTCTGGCACAATCCCAACAAATGTGGGCAACTTTGTGTGTTGAATGTTTTTGGTTAGCAGTTCTATTTTAATGAAAGAAGTAAAAAATTCAAGGTGCGTTTTTAGATACTTTGTTTTATGGGCAAATATCCCCTGTTATAGTGTCATATAACATTACCTGAGGTTCTGCTGATTTCTGGGATGTGTACAACTTGATTATACTGTAAAAATGATCATTTACAAGGCAAAAAAACTAAATATACAACAACGGAAAGGTTCTATTTTGGGTCTCAGAGGGAACCAGACCTCAATTACTTCTAATGTCTGTGTGCTGTGGGCTTCAGATAACATGAAAATACAACCCTAACCCTAACCCTAAATGTAAGCATTATTTGAGGAGCATTCTAAATAACTACATATAAAATCAGATGTGGTACAAAGAGTGTTTTTAATAGTGGCACAAACGTAACATCCATTTATCATAGCAATGAAGCACCATTACACATTTAGCACACAATAGAGTTTATCTCTCGCTGAGCTGCTTTGTATCTCTGCCAAGAATGGTTTCATTAGTCATACACCAATCACCTCTGCAGCAATATGTGGGAGGAGTGTGTGGGATCTGTGTGTGTGTGTGTGTGTGTGTGTGTGTGTGTGTGTGTGTGTGTGTGTGTGTGTGTGTGTGTTTGTGTGTGTGTGTGTGTGTGTGTGTGTGTGTGTGCGTGTATGTGTGTGTGCGTGCGTGTGTTGGAGTGATTGGAGGAGGAGGGGTTGTGAACTGTGTTTAGAAGTGACTATTGTGTAACGTGGAATTGTAACAGATAAGCAACAAATGTTATTTTGGATCCAACCCAGGCATTATAATAGTGTGTGTGTGTGTGTGTGTGTGTGTGTGTGTGTGTGTGTGTGTGTGTGTGTGTGTGTGTGTGTGTGTGTGTGTGTGTGTGTGTGTGTGTGTGTGTGTGTGATATTTGGATTCCGATAGGTTGTCAGAATGATGAACAGCAGTGCTGCTCTGTCAGAGGGTTTCAAAGTGGGCTGAAAGAGATTGAATTTGAGTTCAAAAGGAGACAGCACTCAATTTGTGTCAGAAAGATGTAAATGTTGGGATGGATTCTTAAATAGAAGTCTACATGAAAATAACCCGTCTCTCAATTTCTTTTTAACCTTGGTAAATATTTATCACAGGACGGAGGGTTTGATTGGGCCTTTCTGCACCACAGCAACCTCTGCTAGCACACTGCCACTACTTCTGTTTCATACACTAGGGATTCTGAAATCAAATTACTGGATGCCAGCCTCTCAGAAAATAACCTTACTCTGGGAGTCAAAACACTAAAAGTATGTCAGCTGCTTTTGTGGCTCTCTTGAGCTGTAAGTTTAATAGAATTACACATGTACAGGAAGTGGGTTACAGCTCAGAGCTAAAGAATATCCAAAAGGAGGGACATACAGTTAGAGTGAAATGGTGCCTCACACTCATGTGCAACATGCATATTCTGATAGTGAAGTCTGTCTTGAAAAATATATTGGTTTTTTAATCAAATATTACCTAACAGAATGATGAATTGTGAAATATTTTCAATGGCTTGTGAGTATTAACAGCAGCAGGATCTGTGTGTGTGTGTGTGTGTGTGTGTGTGTGTGTGTGTGATTGAGTTATTATGATACAGTAAATGACAGTGTGTGTTTGTGTGTGTTAACTGCAATGAAGAAGGATTGTATCATCATCATCATCATCATCATCATCAGTGTGGAAACAATGGAGCGCTATGGCAGAGAGGAATATATCTGACTTTAGTAGGATGTGTTCAAAATCCCAGTGTAAAATCCCAAACTATCGTCCCCCATATACAGTCAGCGAGCTGAATTATATATATATATATATATATATTATAATCACGGCAGCGTTTAGCTGAGTTTCTCCCGGTACAAAACTCTCTTCAGAGGAGAGATCATGACGTGGCCAGCAGCAGCTCTAAAGGGGCGTGGCCAGCAGCCGCTCCAAAGGGGCGTGGCCAGCAGCAGCTCCAAAGGGGCGTGGCCAGCAGCAGCTAGTTCATTTAAAGCTACAGTCACAGAATCAGCACTTCAGGAACAAGGCTGAGATAGAGGGGGATGAGTCATGCTACAATGGGGGATCTGTTTGGTATTTTGAGCAAAACACTTCAGACATATTTTGAGGAGATATGGCCCTACAATATATTGTTCAAATATAGCATAATTGGGGACCTTTAAGATGTCTGGTTATTGAAATGTTTCCTATGGAAACAGGATCTGCTTTATTGAGTAGTAACTTAAACTTTACGTTTCATTGCAGACCCTTCTGAGGCTACAGTATACAGCACAAACTGAATTGATCTACTCACCATCCAGTGTTGAACTCCACATGAGCATCGAACAGAGCGACTACAGGAGCAGAGGCCGCCCTCCAGCCGCTGACTCTGGATCTGATCAGCCCTTCCTGCTTGTCATGTCGGACCACCTTAATGAAACCGAGGCCGTGCTGAGCGTTCGTCTCCTCCACAAAGCTCTGCAGGTGATCTTTCAGCTCCGCTGGAGAGAGAGCAGCACACACATCAGTTGGATTATAAACTGATGCTGTTTCACCATCGATCCTATCCACCCGATCCACAGAAAGTCCCTGAGCTCCACTGGACCAAGGACAAGAAACATGTGTGTGTGTGTGTGTGTGTGTGTGTGTGTGTGTGTGTGTGTGTGTGTGTGTGTGTGTGTGTGTGTGTGTGTGTGTGTGTGTGTGTGTGCGTGCGTGCGTGCGTGCGTGCGTGCGTGCGTGCGTGCGTGCGTGCGTGCGTGCGTGCGTGCGTGCGTGCGTGCGTGTGTGTGTGTTTGTTTACCACAAATGTTTCTGTGCGTATTTGTAAAACCTTTAGGTGAATTTCTACCAAAAACAACATTTCTGATAGAGATATTCGTGCAGGAGGAAGCTGCAGGTTCAGTTTCCCCCAATGTAGAGAGTCAAAATTGTTTGTGTGGAAAAATTTGCCAACAAAGCCCTGACCTCATCTAAGATTGATGGTGGTGGAACCTTAAAAACCAAATTACAGCAGAGTGAGAGGTGAAGCGTGTGGAAGCACTGAGCAGCAGCAGTCAGGCTGCTTTAATGTTCAGAAAGCTCTTTATTTTTCTCATACTGCCTGTGCTGCAGCACTTCTTTTCACCCTCTGTCTGAAACCAGAGCCCAGTGTGCTCTGATTGGTTAGCTGGCCGGCTCTGTTGTGATCGGTCAATCGCTTAGAGATGTCCCTTCCCTTAGCCTATCACGTACAATGTGTTGTTCTAGCAAATAGTAGCATGAGTGTTTCATAGGTCAGAGCAGCACTACGATAGCATCGGCGCCATGCGGAAAACAGTAGTTTCATCATCCCTAAAAGCTGTTTTGTCGTGTACTACATGTCAAACATCAAAACAGATCCAAAGTTACGATTTTCTTTACTTTTACGTGGACAAAAAAATATTGTAAAAGAAAATCTGTGTCTACAGGCTCCACAGAGGGGACAAGATCGTAATCATTGGGACCCGGTCAGTCAGTACATGTACGTCTGAGGGAAACTTCCTCACAGCCACATTATGATGCTCATGAGGTTATCGTCAATCATCAAACAGTTATTATGTTAAAGTCAAAGCAGTGACTGTGGATGATGCACTAAAATATAAGACACTGAGAAGTCAAGGAAATCCCAGTTTCAGTGTTAGCTGCTGCCTACCACTCCAGCGGCAGACTAAACTGACCATCGTAATTGGGCTCCTTGTTGGTAAAAAAAAAGAAAGAAATTCTATGTAATTCATCATTCCTGCCAAATAACACTGAGTATTTCACCCAAAACGGGGCAATAATGTAGAGGGAAAACACTGAGACCGGGATTGATATATTCATATACAGCTCCGGAAAAAATGAAGAGACCACTGCAGCATTATCAGTTCCTCTGGTTTTATTATTTATAGGTATGTCTTTGAGTTACGTATATATTTTATTTTATTGTATTCTATGAACTACTGAATACATTTCTCTGTGTTGGAATTCAACAGACACTGGAATGGCTGCCATACATGTAGAGATAAAGATTTAAGAACAATTGTTGAGTGGAATGTTTATCCGGAGCTATACGGTGATGTCACTATGTTACAGCAGTAAACAAAGGAGTCCAATGGAGGTGTTTCAGACAGGGGTACATTGAGATTTTAGCCTTTGCAGACCATTTACATGCACAAAAACCTGTACAACACACTACAGGAGATGGAAAATAAAGCAGAATAGGGCCTCTTTAAGTCTCGACCAAAGACATACTGATATAGTGACTGACCAACCCAACAATAACAAAAAAGGACTTGGATTTGAAATGCTGTGAACTAAACACTCATTTATTATGTCACTATGGAAACAGTTCATGCAGGAGGTCTGCATTTTTTATAATTTAGAATAAAAGCTGGTATACTGCCTTAACATGAATGCAATGATTCGGTACACACATTCACATCCTTTGAATATGTGGAGATTTGGCAGTGTCTGTTGGTTTCTGGTGTTGCTTCTGTCTTTCTCCATGATTGATCATATATCATTTATGCATTGCACACATTCAGGTAGACAGGGAGACACACTCGTACAGAACGCCTGCAGTGGAACAGCGAACATCTTCATTTCCTCGCTGTGATTCCTCTGCTGTAATCCTGCCTTCAGGCTACGTCTGCTGCCTTTACTGCTCCACTCATTATTCCCATCAGCATACATTCTCTGTCTGTTTTCCTTTAATGACCCACAGATTGCTGCTGACCCGGAAGAAAGATGGGCTCATCTAAAACTGGAGTTGGGAGTATTTGAAGTTCACCCTATTGTGTGAGATAATTTCTACACAGAGAAGAGCAAGTCATTAGTTCAAGATATCCTCCGGTTACCCAATTAATTTTCTGATCCAAACTGTGAAGAAGGTTTTTAATCAGATGTAACTGATCTTCTACTTGAAATGGTTGTCAGAAAACAGGACCAGCCTCTCAAATAAGTTCAAATGAAATCATAACTCGGCAAAAACCGAGAAAATGTAAACCCCCTAAATACGTGTCAGGTGTGATGACCATAATTCATATTTGGCTCCCTTCAACCCTCACTACTGCCATGATGAAGGGTCCTATTTCCTCACTATGGGCTTAAAGCTCTTACTGGTGCAGATCTCCTATTTTTTTTTTTTTATATGTACATTTTTACATCATTGGTAATTTTGGGCCCAATAACATATAAAAATAACTTCATTTTGTCGGACTTAGCTCGTCTCTTAACTTCGCAGTACTTCTTCTGAAGAGACTAAAGCTCTGGGACACAGTTAAAATATATGCTTTCTTGGGGAAATTTGCAGAAACCAGGGCAAGTTCCATCAAAAGTTGTATTAACACTGCATGCAATAAAAGCACTCTATTAAATCCAATTAAAATTGTGTCTTTGCATCTAAGCTTTTATATGATAGCCACCCTGAGGCTAAACTTAATGTCATACATAATTTAAAAGAATGTAAAATGCTGTGTAATAAAAAACATGAACTGTAATTAAAAAAACAACTGCACTGTTTCTCCCTCATTCCGAACATTCTGGACTCCACATGCCCTAAGCATCTCGGGCTGGATTGACCGTTTGCAGCCGGAGCTTTAGAGCAATTGAAAGTTAGAGTGAACTCTTGGGAAGTTCACGATGCACGTTTGACTGATGAGGCGATGGTTTTGCACCAAAATGCGTAACTAGCAGACCTGTCAGAATGTTGATTGTAGTAAGGATGTTTTATTTACTTATTTACTAGCAGTGTCTGGGAAACACTTAATAATGCGGTTTACATCTAAAAGTAGCAAAATATATGAGAGTGGCATAAAGTAATTTTTGGCCTCTTACCCATGGAATATTTAACATATGTACTGGTTTAGAGGCAAACATGATATATTTGACGAGGTTTTTAATTGTATTTGTTTTGTCCCCTGAGTATGTGTATATGTATACTTTATTTGTGTATGCATATATACAGCCGCGGAAAAAATGAACCCTCCCGTCACTCTGGCCAAATGGGTAATTTTTCACGTTTCATTTGGCCAAAACTTTGGTTGTGTTTCTGCATGATTTTTTGTTAGAAAGCTATTTTCTCGATATATTTTGGAATTCCAATTTTTTGCAATGGTCTAGAATTCACTGTGAAAAGAATTGACAATACACCATTCGGTTAAAAAAACGTCCACCACTGTGAGATTAAAAGATGTGGTTATAATGGACTGAATGGGACATTTTATTCCTTGAATGGCCAATACATGCATTTTAAATCTTACTCTGTGAAAAAATTAATTAATAATGCACCAAGATCAATGTTGTTGCTAATCTTTGACCTATCTAAGACTGATAAAAAAGTCACCCCCCCAACACTTATTATGTGGAAAGCAACTCCCTTTGTGCGTACGTTTTTTCTTAAAAAACGTGACATCATGTGTTCAAGCTGGCAGTGGAAGGTTTAAAATCCTGAAAATAATTTAATATTTGGTATTTTTGAAAAGGACTGAAGTTGTTTGAAAAGGTATGAATCTGCTATGATTTTATAAAAAATTGTGTAATAAAGATATGTTCAAAAATAAAATGGATATATGTGTGGCCAAAACGTTGGTTTTTCATTACTTTCATTATGCTAATGCTCTATGTTATTCATTATGTAATGTGTTCCCACATTACATAATGAATAACTGTAACAGTTGTACATGTTGAATCTTTTTATCCCCTGCTGCTCCATTACTAATCCTTCACCTACACACCTAAACTGTGTCTGCAGAACAGAGGTGCAGCGTGGGACCCATAAAGTCTGCAGGCGACTGTAAAAACGCACTTCTCATTATGGTCATTATAGATTTGGCAGCAGTGAAATATGTTCCATAGTACGTGATGTAATTATTTACGCCAATCTTCTAACAGACAACTGACAGCCAGGCATTACCAGTCACTCTGATCTGTTTCATACACCCTGAAGCAGCTAATGCCAGTGCCGATCTGTGCACCACAGTATAAAACGAGCAGGACATCAAATATAGACACTAAAGGAGGGAGTACTTACTGAAATGACTCCCCTAGCTGACCTGGAAGTTAACATTTTAAGAGGTCCCTCGACAAAAAGCAAAGGGTTTTCCCCATTTGATTTCTATATATTGCAGGAAATAAGCTTTGTGGTGAACACAGTTTATGATACTAACAGGTTTGGTTCAGCAGGATAATCTCCACATATTAACACCAATTTGTGATGTTTGAAGAGTAATTGCAATTGTTATAAGTAAATAGCTAATGTTAGCATACAGGACGGCTGAGCAGCACCACCGCTAAGCTAAAGGCAGACTTGTTGCGATGGAAACTTCTGGAGCAATGGAGAGGAAACTCAGAGAGATGCGGGGAGAGCTGGAACTTTGATGGCAAACACTGAAGGTTTATTCTGAAGTTAACGGCCGGAGAATTGACAAGACATTTTCTGCAGCTGCGAGTTGACACAGCGGTGGCCTGACCAATTCTGAAGAACTGTACTGCAGTTTTAACCAGTTCAGAATGGACAATCAACCTTCATCATTAGCGAAACAAATATGGACCCTAAATCTAACTGAAGCTGTCATACATGGGAAAGAATGTAGGTCAGGGAACCTACGTTCCAGATAAGAAGGGCTTCTAGACGTCCCTGAACAATAAATTATCTCAGGTCAGCTTGTGCTCGGTCATAGACTGGCATCAACCATACGACCAAGCTGCCCCTCCTTAAGGGAGATTACAGCAACTTGAAGGCAAAGAACTATGCCATGGGAACACAAACAGAGGAAGGAGAAAAAATATAAACTGTGTCAAAGGTTAACTATCAAAGCGAAATATTCCCTAACATTTGTGTTGGTGTGATGATGGTGTTCATTCGTTTTCGTTAAACACTTATCAACCAAGGCTTCATACATTCACAAGTGTAGTAATTTGCTAGCATATTTTATGTCGTAGGAAAAAAACGTGCAAATCTCATAAGCATGTGTTAACCACAGATCTTATTTCATTCCTCTCACCACAGACATGTTCATAAAACCGTTGACTTCAAGGCAAGGGAAACGGAAGTAATGAAATGCATGTTAGGATTCATTACAGCACCACTCTATAAATGGGGACAAACACAACAAGAGTGCAAAGAACCCGTCTGTGCTGACGCTAGGCTATGTTTTTTTTGAAGCAGACTTATTGCCAGCAGAACAATACTTATTAAAGACAGAAACAGTATCCGCCTTTTAATCCCACCTCTAACTAACTGCTCCCTGTGGATAAATGGAGGTATAAATGAGTGTGAGCTCAACATACTTATTAGTGCGAATGCTGTTACAGCATACTTTCAGTGACAGAAACCATTCAAATATCAAAATATTCAGCCTTTTCAGCACACAGTGGGACACTTTCAACTTTTTCAAAATATGTTATACTTTTTCAAATATTTAGCTTTTTAAACTCTTTTTTTTAACATGTAACTCAATATGCCGGCACCTTCAAATCCTCTTTTACCTACACTGTGCGCCAAATGCTACTCCTTCCACATACTTTAAGCTAGAGACTTCATTCCAACTTTAAAATTCCCACGTCGACCCCATACATATTGTGCATACTTTAACGTAGAACAAAACTTACAAGTTTAAATGGTTCTCGAGACTATGGACTTTATTAGACTTATTGGATATTTTCTGATAGCTAGTACGGTTCTCTTTCGCAGCTTACGTTTTGGTGAAAATGTCCCACTGTTTCACATTTTATAATAGGTGTGTATGGGAGAGCTCGTTCAGACTCAGAGTGGGGGGGGGGACATCATGCCTTGATCTCTGAACACACCTGTGGGTCGTTAACTAAATCCAGTGGTAATCTAAAGATGTTCAGAAACCATGCAGGATGTGGTTCAAGAATCCAAACATGTAATAGATGAATAGTTGAAACAGTCAGCTAAAGTGAAGATAATGGCTCTAACATATTGAACAACACGCACACCCAACTTTCAGTCACACTGTCAAGATTTCTTGGAATGTTCTCGTTGCATATGTTGTGTACTTAGCATAATATTCGTTAATCAGCATTGATTGGCAGTCATTTGCTTTATAGACTATCTGGACAATACTTCAAAAATGGCTTTGCTGATATGGACAATTTTGAAGTGGTTTTGGGGGTTATTGAGGGTGCTGAGTCCACTTTCAGTACCAAAAATGGCAGTTTAAACCAAAAAATGCCAATATGTTTACACACTGTGCCTATCTATTTGAAAATAATTGTCCACAGTAAAGTTAATCATTTTGATCTTGTGCTCTCTATATCCAATGGATGCAACTATACTCGGTACTATGGTAGTCAAAAATCAGCCCACTGGCAGAAATGGATTCAGCTTCCTCAACCACAACCAAAACTGTTCAAATCAGCCAAGCCATTGTTTAACTATTGTACAGGCTATAGAGCTAATAAATGCTCATTAACACAACATAACAAGTTAGCATCCTGCAGTTTCTATGTGCTGGAGTCAGTACTCTACATTTCTAACATAAAGCCTTGGGGTACTCATTTTTTGGGTTCACTACGCTGGCAACTAGATAATACCAAGGAGCATCAAACCAAGAGCATAAACGCTTCATGAAGATGGAATGATGGGAGAGTGTTGTGATTCTTACGGCTGTCACTGTGGTCGTCCACCAGTATGATCTCTCTGAGCAGGTGGGGCGGAGTCCTCTGGATGGCTGTGTGGATGGAGCGCAGCAGCACGGACAAGGCCTCGTTAACAAAAATAAAGATGACACTGAGCTGAGGTAGATCTGATGAATAAGACATGTTCCTGCACC